>NC_087374.1:11604500-12804500 GCF_031761385.1 Necator americanus
GTTTTAACTGAACTATCTTTCGGTGTTAAAGTGATGTTTGGCGATAATGCATGCCTTTCTTTCATTGAAGAAGTGCCAGTAGTTGAGGCATCTTCCTTTCGTTTTGAATCAGTGTTTAGCAATGAAACATCGTCACTTGATTTCGACCTAGTTATCGCTACCTGGCTATATTCCTTGGGATCTGTGGCAGGGCTTGATGATAAATCATTTTCTTTTGATTTTGTAGTAGTACGAGTTATTGAAGTGCATTGCTTCTTATTTGCAGCTGCAGCTACATTTAAACCTTCTTCACTTGGTTTTTCAACTGGCCACAGTGTTGAAAGGTCTTCTTTTTCTTTCCTTGGAGTACTTGAGGTTGAACTGTCTTCTCTTGGCACCGCAACAGCGCCCGAGGTTAAGTTTCCTTCTTTTGGTTGTATGCTGCTCATCGTTGAACTATCGTCGTCTGTTTTTACGAAATTCGGATTTCTGGGCGTGAAAGCATCTCGTATTTGAGCCGCATAATAAAGTATTCCTCGTAGCATGTTGAGAGTCACTGTGAGGATCTTCTGCTTAGTATGTTCCGATTGTGTCGCAACTCCATGCGCTATTAATCTTTTCTCAATGCGTTGCCTCATCACGGTATTCATGTCTGACATTTCTTCAACGCGACTAATCTGTAAAATTACTAGATTTCTCTCCTTCGAGAAATGTGAAGAATGTGGAGCACAAGTGCAACAATACTGACCTGTTCGTTCAGCTCGGCTTTGTCGTACCTGCATCTCTTCTCAAAGTTCAACATCGATAGTTCCAGATCCATTAGCCGTCTTTCGTATTTTGCTTCCCATTTTGACACACTTTCTCTTATTTTTTGAATCTTTTCCTCCTAAATTGCAAATGTTTATCAGTTCACGTCTAGAATTGATGGCGTTGATGAGAACAAAGGAAGTGTGCAGCCTAACTACACATTCCCAAGAAATCAAGAAGAAACTAGTCAGATGTTGTGACGAAAAATGTTCGCGGTATGGCTTCGTTTTATCTATTAACACCCAGTTCGCTTACTAGTTCGGTTATTTCCCATCATTTTTCATCATTTTTAACGCTTAGCATTAATTTCGTTTAGCCTTGCTTCAATTTTATCATATGATTAACGACATGAACTTCAACAACAAAATATAGGATATAAAAATGTTGAATATTTGACCTTACCTTGATTTCTGACAAAATTTTATTCAGTTTTTCTAGACGGATCTCCAACTCATTTTCGCGATTGTCTTTCCATATGAAAGGCTTGTTCCTTAAGCGGAAAGGCAGAAATCATTTGTTCAGCAATTTTGCTTCACATAAAGAAAACCTTACGCAATGTTCATGTCGGACGCATTTTCGGCGTTGCTTTGTTTTTTATCCTCTTGTTCTTCGGAATTGGATAACGATACAGCAAGCTGGAAGTCAGAGTGACATTACTGAGCTGATTATTTCTGCAGAAGCCAAGGTAAAACTTTTGCGGGTTCCATATCGATATTCGGCGTTTGTACTATAGGAAGTAACCACGAAAAGATATCATTAGGAGTGTAGCCCCTGATCGTGCTTATAACCGTGATCTACGCCCCTGACTACATCGGCGGGCTGCTGACGCTGTCTCTGCCGCTCGCTTGCCTGACGCGACGCGTAAGCCTGCGCTCCAAACGCGATGTTCGATATCTCGTAGGGAAACTCGAAGCTCGATCGACAAAATCCTTGTCAAAGTTGTTTCTCAGGACAACTAGCGAGAATTGAACGTGATCGCGCCTGCCATCGCGAACTAAAACGCAAACCGTGATTTTCGTGAAGATCCCAACATCGACAATCTTGCCTTGAAATCTCGAAAAGAGCCAGCTAATTGTTCTCCAGGGTTTTTTTTTGCTACCACTCCAGTCTTCTGTCATTACTCTGTGTGAGATTGATTTATTTATATACTAGATAAAGTTTGAGGTTGGACTGGATTGAGTTGAACACACAAGCACATCTTCATAGGGATTGATCAATGCTAATATTGAATAATAATGTGGGGCAGCTACAGTACCTTATGAAAATCTAATTGCAGATAACAGACGCAGAACTGTTTTGATTTAAATGTGACCATAACATCATTTAAAGGCATCACCCCACGAATCTGGAGTGGCACGGATTTTCGGTGGAGTATTCGTATGCGAGATCGTAGGTTATTGAGAGAAGGGTTAGTCCTCCATTTCTTCTTAATTGCCGTAAAAAACGGCCCGGAAGATACGGCTTCGGGCGCTCCGGTGCGCTATTTTCTACGACGAGTTCTATTGGAGCGCGGCAGCCTTGTGCTCATCGCTCATCTTCCGGGCCGTTTTTTACAGCAATTAGGAAGAAATGGACGGAATCACACCCCTCTTCATAATCTACGATCCCGTATGCGAATACTCCACCTGAAATCGGTACCACCTCGTGGTATGCTGCCTTTAAGAAGATATGACCTAACGAGATAACTATGTATTCATTTTGAAGGTTTTCTGAACAAATTGGAAAGAGCAACGCAAACCTCTGAACCGATTTTTCCATTTCCTTTCTTATCTTTACTTGTTACTATGACTTTCTTTTCACCGGGTGACTTTCTAAATAAAAAAAAATTTCTGACATTGTAAATTATGGAAAGAGCGCAGCAAGTACGTCGTAGCTGGTCATGATGTGAAAAACTAAGGACTAGCGCTCAAGACTAAAATCCGCCAAATAATTTGCAGAAACAAGTGGTTCGATGACTAACAGAATGAATATTTTCGATAATGAATGGCATCGCACAACTCAACCATCAAATAAACCACAAAGCACTAGATTGCTAGGTCTAAGACCGTTACTCCAATCTTTGTAATCCTTGCCAGTAGTGTACATCACCTTCGGGGTTCCACTTTCATGTCGCATGTTTAGTAAAGTTGTGTATAATCCTATTCCCATACTTATTTCTATTTTTGATATCTTAAACGAATAACGAACTTTTAGCGGAGGATTGCACGAAGTTCAGCAGGACAAACGCTGGATTGTTAAAGACAGTGTATCACGTCAAATTGTCCTGAGGAAGGCTAAAAGATCCTATTTGAAAAAGGTCCCCTAGTAGGAGAAAGTTCTCGAAGGATGTGGTGAAGGAAGATTTGAGGACACCTGGCGTTGACTGACAGTTCAGTGCGTTGACAGGCAGTTCAGTGAAGACGTAAAACTCCTCCGCTTATGGAATAGCGACGGATGGTTAGATTCTATGCGAACTCTAGCTGTTGATCGAACAGGATGGGCTCGGATATGTTCAAGGACGAAACACCACGGCAAAGATGTAGGCAGCCGCGTTAGGCAGTAACACACGCCTGCCGATTAAGTAAAGTAATTGAAAGTGTATCACGAAACTGACGTGGTACAGAAACCCCTGAGGAAACGTACGGTTCGGTTTGTAGATTACGAAAACGAGCGTGGCTCCGCTCGTCTTCCCCTAATCGTCGTAAAGAAAAGGCGCAAGAACGGCGTTCGCTCCCGAGAGGTACGATAGATCGCTCCTCTTGTACACGCTCCGGTCCCTACTCATTGATTTCAGTTGAATGAGTTGGCGAAGAAACCTCATTAATCGTCGGCAGCTCGGTTGTGGACGCGGTGCGTGCGCATGGGTGGCTCGTTGGACTGATTTCGTGGAAAAGACCGCCGTTCCACGTGGTTTTTGCGACGATTAGGGGAAAACGAGGAGAGTCACATTCGTTTCCGCATCTGCAACCCGACAATCCAAATTGTGCGCTTCTCTGGAGCGCCGTAACAAATCGATCTCCTGATACGCTGCCTTCAAATGAGATCTTCTCTCCATCACGTTCGGCTTCCAATTATTCTCATCGCGACGACAACACACTTTGCTTTAAAAGCATCACCCCATGAATCTGAGGTGGTGCAGATTTCAGGTGGAGTATTCGTATACGGGATGGGAGACTATGGAGAGGGGTGATTCCGTCCATTTCTTCCTAACTGCCGTAAAAAACGGCCCGGAACGCCTGAAGCCGTGCCGTTTTTTACGACAATTAGGAAGGAATGAACGGAATCACCCCCCTCTCCGTAGTCTCCCATCCCGTATACGAATACTCCACCTGAAATCCGTACCACCTCAGATTCGTGGAGTGATGCCTTTAAGCTGCGTACAAAATTTTTACTAATTAATTAAATTAATTATTATTAATTTAATTTTTACACCATTACTTCTGGTTACTGTTACGAAGAACTAGCGTTCCTTTTAACTTGAAAGAGTGAAGTCGGGCGGAAAAATTTCTTATCCGCCCAACAAAGATAATCCTTAGAATACTTCCGGGTCTATGAAGAAGTCCATAAACATTCCTTATGAAAAGATCGAAGTGGATTTTTGCTGCAGCTAGAAACAGCCGAGGTCAGTTCCCTAGCGTAGTCAAACAATACTTCTGAATGAAAGGAGACGTCCCGTGTGGTTGGGTAGCATTCGTGCTCAGGATCGGTTCTTGGTTTTTGGTTTGGCGCAAATGTAGGGTCCTCCAGAACTTCTTAGTAGTGAGGGGTTGCGGCGCCAACTAAGAAGTTCTGGAGGTTTTCTTGTCTTCGAGATAGGTTTCGTTGCGACGCCACATCATGTGACTACACGATGTTTGAAGTCGCATAATTTCCTTTGACTATCAATTCACTTAAAGGCATCATCCCACGCATCTGAAGTGGTACGGATTCCAGGTGAAGTATTCGTATACGGGATAGTAGATTATGGAGAGGAGGTTGATTCCGTCCATTTCTTCCTCCTAATTGCCGTAAAAAACTGTCCGGAAGATGCGGCGCGTGCACAAGGCTGACGCGTTCCAATCGAACTCCTTGTAGAAAATAGCGCGCCGGACGCTCGAAGCCGTATCTTCCAATTCGTTTTCTACGGCAATTAGGAAAGAATGAACGGAATCACTCTCCTCCCCATAATCTGCGACCCCATATACGAGTACTCCACCGGAAATCCGTACCACCTCAGATTCGTGGGGTGATGCCTTTAAAGGCATGTTGATATAGCCATACTTCGAAGTATTCATCGTGTTCCAGGGAACATGCTAGGCGAAACATGAACATTTTAAATCAATTCCTGATATATCTTGATCTTGATATCCTAACAAGTTTCGCCCGGGGAAGTTGTGCATATAAAATTCTGTGCGGCGGAGTATGAACATTGTTCATATTTGTCAAAGAAGAGCTCTATGATCGCTGGAATTTACCTCAGACTTTTCTTTTCTAGGCTTTTCTCAGGCACCACCAAAGAACATCGCAGACCTCGTAATCGAAGTAAAAGGTACTAATGAGAGAATTTTCTCCAGGCCTCATATCCAGTATATCTGTTTTTGGGAGGACATATGTGATAGGAAAAAAGACTATAGATGGGTTTTGTTTCCAATCGTGCTATCCAGTATTTTTTTGGTTATTTTCCTGACGCAAGCTCGGTGCAACGGTGCGGAAAAGGTTCTGCAAAAAACGGCTAGATGGAACCTAACGGTTTTTTTTTGCAAAACCATTTCCAGTTTCCTGCGTGATGCTTTTGTTGGAAAAAGTTTCATTAGATACCTACGTATCCAACCACATTTTTTCCGCTGGAGCACGTTTTTGCAACTGGAAAAATCCATTGGATACGGCTCAGAGTTGCGATAACTCAACAGCAATGATATGTAACGAAAGACGCTATTTCTACCGTTTTCTGAGTGGTGAATGAGATGAAGATAACATGTTCAGGTATTTGGGAAATTCATTTATATTCACAATTTGGCAACAACTGCTTTCGACATGCTTCTGGACAGCTTATCACTCAGTGTCACTGAATTTTTCAAAAAAAAAATCAAATTCAGGAGAAATTCGGAGCTAAGTCGCATCTTATTCAATTGATTTACGTTGGAAAATTAGAGCGATTGAAATACTCGAAGGAGCTCTTTAACACCTTCGACAGCTAATTTGTAGAAAATGCTGTTTCTAGCACGAAAGTTCAGCTATATCCATGATATCACGATCTGTAATCTTTATAACAACATAAGTATCGTGGAGCTGACAGTGCGCACTACGTCCAAGAAATACGTGAAAAATCCAAAACTCAAATTCAAATTAAAATTAAATCTTTTAATTTATGTTTACCTTTTCGAACGTGGCGTCGTTTTCTTGGTCTTTTTCTAAAAACCATTTTCTTAAAGAATTCAGTTGAAGTTGTAAACGATGGTCAAACCTTCTTCAACGCTTTCAGCCTCGACATTTGAGGATTACCGCGGCGCTGCGGAGTCTCAAGTTTGTCCGACATCTCCGACATGACCACCGTATCGGCTCCACACCGTCAATGAAGCAGCTACTCGGGGAAATGATTGAGACAGGCTGTATACCTATTCTGTGATAGCAGCAGATAATGCATAGAAAAACAAATGTTGTAAATTGGATAATTGACAGGTTTCCTTCTCGAAAGGAAATGCCGCGCCTGTCAAGCTTGAAATTGTAAGAAGGAGCAGCAGAGTCGCTGAATTTTTCAAAAAAAAGTGGCGGAACTGTATTTCACGACTTGAAACCGTTCGTGGTCTCTATGCAAAGATCCATGAATTCCTTTCAACTTGGTAGCGATGCATTCATCGCAGCCGGAAGTCATGATGTAATATAAGATTTGTGTGTTCAACTATCCGTAATGTAACTGAAGTTCCTTCGAAGCAAGCAAATAGCAAAAGGTCGTTATAAGTTATTTGCTACCAATCTCTAACTCCTATCTTCCAGAAACCTCGGCCATGTAAACTGAAATTGCTTTCTTGTTGTCTCAACGAGGTTTTTTTTGTGAAACTTTATCAGTGGCCTTTGATAAAGAGGTTGTCAGAACGTCAAGCCACTAACAAAGTTTCACCAAAACCTCGTTAGCAAAACAAAACAACATGAAAAAACTTGCTAACAATTTAGAGACATCACCCCACGAATCTGAGGTGGTGCAGATTTTAGGTGTAGTATTCTTATAAGGGATAGTAGATTATGGAGAGAAGGGTGATTCCGTCCGTTTATTCCTAATTGCCGTAAAAAACGGCCGAAGATTCGGCGCCGTACAAGGTTGGCGCTCCAATCGAACTCCTTGTAGAAAATATTGTGCCAGAACGCCCGAAGCCGTATCGTCAGGGCCGTTTTTTACGGCAATTAGGAAGAAATGGACGGAATAACCCCATTCTCCATAATCTACGATCCCGTATACGAATACTCCACCTGAAATCCGTACCACCTCAGATTCGTGGAGTGATGCCTTTAATTAGAGAAATTCTTCCAAAGTAGTTAAGCATTCATTCCGAAAGGTTTTATGCAACCTACGAGCATCCTCCCAGCAAGAAATTCTCAAATACTTACAAGAGACACTAATTTCTCCTCCAATAAATAATTTGTCTGGAACAGCGAAGGAAGAAAAGAGCGAAGTCAGAAGCACGTAACGTAACTCTTTGCAAGTTATGATGTTAGTTGTTGGGTAAAGTGATATCGCGAGATTTCAGAAGTTTTGAAATGAAAAATGTAAAGAGTATGAAACGACAAACCGCGATCTGATAAGTCATAAACTAAAAAAAAGCGTTGGTGAGAAGAGGTCATATTATTTGATGAGCTGTTTGCAACTTTATAGCACTCCTACGACCACTAACTCACTGCTTATCATATTCACATGAATTTAAAAGTCAATTGCACACAAATGCATTTTTTTATTGAGATGATATGCATTAAAACAGCATCCTGATTATGGCACATTGAGTAAACTGAAGTGATCTCAGGAAAGAATCTTCGTAAAAACACCGGTAATCAAGTTGACATGGATCATGGCAACAAATAAAAAACATTCTATTAGTGATTAAAAAGAAATATCAGCCCGTTCTCATTTGACTACTCTTTCTTAGGATCCTCAGAAAATCTAAACAAATAAACACCAGAACACGAAAAGACTATACATAAACCGGAGAGAACGGGCAGAAGACGGTTCATCCAAAGAGTACTGCGGTCCAAGGCGAATGATACGAGGAGAGCTAAGCGGACCCAATCCACCAGAATTGTAGCCAGCCACCTAAGTATATTAATTCTGAGACAAATTGAACGTAACGATATTTTCATCCACATTTTCTCAGTTGTTTACCTGGATAGTATACAAGTACATCAGTCTAAGGCCATCTAGACGAGCGCTTGGCCGTTCAGGATTCGAAAGTCTATTGATAGGCATGGTCAACACAACTGCTTCCGAAGCCGTCTCCGACACGTATACAAATATCTAAAATTTCAGTAGGTATGTATTTAAAATTGTTTGTTGCATCGATTTCAGATTAGTGGATTCCGTGATCTGCTTGAAAAGAACTGGTATCGTCAATTGGTTAGGCTTGATTCTTGTAGATGATTCGCGAACAGAATATCTTCAAAGGGATTAGAATCCATAAAAATAAAGTTTGACAGCAAAAAAAACTAAGACGTTATTCTCTTTTATTTTCCGGAGTACATACTTCTTCATAGGGCGCAAACAATGTGCACCATTTTTCGTTATTTGGTAGGAGAAATTTTACAGCAGTTCCTGGATGCATTGAATAGCCATTGTCGGAGATACATTTTTATATAATTCAATACCTTGTAAGTGCAAATACCATGCGCATGCACTCTGACAGAAAAAGAACTCTTCTTGCCCCTAATTTGTCCCGTGACTTCGCAAATCTAATTACATTACAAATTTGACAAATTTCAAACCTTTTAAATATGACAATGACATTGACTCGGAACTATCTTTTCTGACAAAACTTTCATGTAAAGAAAATTCTTCCTCCAGTACAACAACGGCCAGCGCTAACCTTATATCCAGACGTCTCGTCAGTGAAGTTTGTGTCTGGAATATTTATTGCTGTCCATTCGATAACGGTTGTGTATCCTACGTCATCTTCCTGAAGAAAAGAACACATAAGCAAAGCGTATCGAGAAGACGAGAGGTGATGGTTTACTGTTTACCAAGGTTCTGAGGGAAAGCTTCTTGATGGTAGGAGCTTCAGTAGGTGGTTTTTGTTTGGTTACGATTTCCACAGGAGCGCTAGGTTCACCTTGATTGTCCTAAAAAAGAGGACACATCGTTTCACACAGTGCACAAGATCCAGAACTCGAATCTGTGATGGGCCCAAAATGGTTACCTCAACGTCAAACGGGCGCAGTATACAACTGTATTTACTGTCCGCACTTAGTCCTCCAAGGTCCCATTTGGCAAAATCAGCTGAGACAGCAACAACGATCGGGTCGCTGCCTTCGGTGGAGCACGAAAGCTGAAATTTTTGAAGACGGATACATAGTAAACGTTGGTCAAGACAGAAGCTACGCTACTGTGTGGTATTTTTCAAAACATGGAGGAAAAAGACATAGTTTGTACTTTGCGATAATTGCGATGCCCACGCAACATTATTTGCGCACTGGCTGTCCAAGTTTAGATGTTATAGGCTTGCCATGCATCTTATAACTTCAGTGTTTCGTCGATTTACCAAGAATGGGACGCAGACAAATCCCGGTAATCCCGGAGTAAAAGAAATGGAAGCGATAAAAATCCTACGAATACAATAATAAATACAATAGAAGGAGTTAGTGAACCTAAGGAAATGGCTAAGGAAAGCATTATTAGCGTAGGTTTTCACAAAACAGCCAAAAATCCAGTCATGAATCGTAAAGAAGAATCACTGTGACCGACGAGCTGGCGCCGTGTCAAGACATCAGTGAGCTTTGACATAAGGAGGCAGATGCAAGGGGATCGTTGCTAGTGTAAGGACATCGTTACTAGTAAAGATCCATCACAATCTTAGTTCTACTCAAAAAGTACTACACGAAAGCAAACTTTTTACAACGTTTTTTTTTGACAAATAGAGCAACAGTAATGAAGTAGTTAGTCAGTAGTTAGTTAGCTTCAACCTACAGTACACATGAAGTCGACATCTCGCTGCGGGAAAGTTTACAGGTGAATGAGAGCAAATGTGGAAAGGGTTAAAAATGAATAAGTTTATGAAAGTATTTAATTTGAATAATAGCATATTTAAAAGTCATTCCTGTTATGTTTTCTTTTTTATTTGATGCGAATATTTTGCATATTGGAGGGTCTTCGAGAATTATGCATTTCCTTTAACCACAAAAATACGTGAAGCACATTATTTGATTCCCGTCAATTATATCCATACCATTCCCGATCTTTAAAATGTCATGAAGCGTGCGGATCTCCTAGAGTCCCCATCTATAATTATCTTCAAATCTAGTCGAACACCAACAAAAATTAGATCTTCACATCGCTTCGGATCGACTCCTATTTTTATTTCAAAGATTGCCACTCAAAAGAAAATTTGGAAACCTTGTCCTTACAACATGAAAAGAATATGAGAAATAACTATTTTATATTCATAATGGTACCTGCACAGCTCGCGTTCTCCCACATTCATTCACTTTGTCCCATTCCCATGAAAATGACGCATGTGTTGAATTCAATACAGTGGCGTTTGTGAAGGATACCTGTCGTGGTTCTCCTGAAACGTACCAAATTCCATTGGAATATTTATTACACATAGTGAATCCGTAGACTTTCTAGGGAACTTAAAAGAACTGTACCTTTGGTGTTTATGAATGCCACTGTATCGGTGCTGGTAAGACCGATTCCTTGATCGTTAATTGGTCGAACGGAGAAAACTAACATTCGACATTCATCTGTTGCGTTCATCCTCACAATTGCTTGCGGTGTCTTTGTTTCTGGAAAGGTAAACGTTTCAAAGGCTGTACAGCTTAAAGGCAGCGTTAGGAGAAATTTTCGAGGTAGAGCTCTCACCACCAGCAGGTAATAGAAAGAACGTAGATTATAAGTTTGAGGGTGAAGGGGTGCAACCAACCAATTACCCACAAATCCGTAATTAAAGGCATCAATCCGCACGAGGTCTGGGAAAACACTTCCGGCAAGATGAGAACAGATTGAGGACATGTATCGAAATAGAGTGGAAAAATCGGAAACTCGAAAATTCCCTCGAACGCTGCTTTTAATCAAGTTAATAGCTTACCAATGTGATAGGAGTGGAACTTCCGTTTCCCCTCTGACTCAGACTTAGCGTCATTGTTATCCTCTAGCGACCAAGAGAGACGGTAACGAAGATGTTCGCCGGAATTGTGAACCTAAGAAGTGAAAAAATAGCTCACATATGGCGTAAAGATAGAAGTCAACTACCGTTTCCACCGGATCCCATTCCACAAGAATTGTGGTGTTGTCGAGTGCTCTCCATCGCAACCCTTCAACAGCTTCGCTTGGCGGAGCTGGCGGTGTTCGAATCCATGGAGTTGGTGCGGATGGGTCGCCCATCGTCGCAGAGTCAACCGTTCGCACACGAAACTAAATTCGGCGAACATTTTCTCTTGTTTTTCTTCGTTCTGTTTCACTTAATTGCGCACCACAATCAGGTAAAAAAAAGTTATTACCGAAGTGTGCGCTTTGAAAAATACCAGAATAGTTGAATAAAATATTCCACAAGATCATTTCTTAGGAAGAGTACTTTCAGAAAAAAAAACAAGCATGTGTTTTCACTACCTGTCATGCTTCAAAAGTAGTAATGAAGTAATGAAAAATAAAATAAAGGATAGAGGACAAAATTTCTGGCGTGTCAGTCCGCTTGGGATACGCCAACGCCTTTACTGCAGTTCGTAACAGTTGAGATTTTGGAACGCGTTTTGCTCTATTCAACGACTTGCGGGGACCAGCCGATGTATCCAGTCAGAGCTTTTATTCTCTCAGACAAGTCTGGAACCAATTTGTCGACCCCAGAGGAATGGAAGGCTTGATTGGCACCGAGCTGGGTGCAAACCTCCAACCGACGCAGACGCAGCGGAACACCATAGCGACTGGTCTACATCCGCCTCAATGTATAAAATAGGGGATCCTTTTAAGCATGAAATCCATTCATCTAACTCAAAGAATCAATGATCAGATCCATTCGCCATCTTATTCAATCAATTCTTAAAAAACTTCACCAATTTCGCAAAAAAAAAATACAATTGTAGGAAATTGCTACCAAGTTGCTGTATTTACACCATGCTTCACAAAGTAAATTCTCAGTTTCTTCTAGACTTACTTTTAAAAGTTCTACCCTCTTTTTTGTCCTCATTATTACTTTTAGAAGAAAACTTTAGTGTGTTTTTCACTGTTTAACTACCAGACGAATAAAATTAGCCTACGGAGGTGTTGTGTGGTGTCATGGTAGCAGGGGAGTGCAGACCAGGAGGTTTTAACGGCTTGCTCTCGTTCTGAGGCCCTTAACGCTTACATATCCACTAGATGGATTGCTGTGTTTTTTGCACATTTTCGAGAGACTGTAACTAATGGGATTTTCGCTCCAAATTAGAACAGAACAGATATAGCACAATGGTAAGAGGATAGCATTGTACAGCGTGTGCACGATCAATAATTCGATACCGCTTGAATCCAGCAATCCAATGAATTTACATTCATTTTGGTGTCCAAGAACTGGTATCAGATATGACTGAGAAGAAAACAAAAACACTGAGCTGTTAGATTAGCTAACCACCGCTATTCACTGTGTAGATGGCCTATAAGTCCATGAACTTTTCCGATTCTTAATCGAAGTCGAGCGTGCCAATGCATCGCAACAGAATTGATCAACGTCAATCATTTTATCTTCACCCTTTTAACCTAAAGTAAAAAAGGATGAAGGATAAAGTGTCTGGCTTAATCGATACGCTTGGGATGCGCAAACGCGTTCGCAACAATTCAGAATCGTGTAGGTTTACGCGTTCGTAATTATCTTAAAGAATGACTCGAGTGGCTAGCTGATGTCAGTGTCAAGTCAAGTCGGTGTTTTCATCCTCCTAAACAACTCTGGTACCAATTTATCGACTCCGAAGGGATGAAAGACTTGGTTGGCACTAGATCGGTTTCAAACCATCGATTGATCGTGCAGTCAGAGCGGAATCTCTTACCGGCTGCACTACACCCGCCCTACATCTGTCAAATATGTATTTACAAAATGCAAGCTAAGTGGGTTCGAGGCGTTAAGTAAAGCACGTCTGGGAAAAATTGTTGATTTTTGTTGATATTACCGTTGTCTTGAGGTAAACGCATACTATTACCTGATAAAGTGTGTTAGGAGTGAGACTATCAAGAGTAATGCTTTGCGATTCTGTCTCAGCGACGACTTCTCGAGGAGCAGGCCTCCATTGTCGATCTTCTTTAGTTCGGAGTTCAACCAAGTATCCTCCAGATGCATCGGCCTGTAGACATTTATCTCAGAATTTGAAAAATATCAGCTACGGAAGTTATAACTGACAGCATCACACCGATATTTCTGTTAATCATGCCGTGCAATCATACTGATTTTTTAACTTCATCATCAGATCATTTTTAAAGGCATCACCCTACAAATCTGGAGTGGTACTTATTTCTGGTGGAATATTCGTATACGGGGTCG
This sequence comes from Necator americanus, assembly GCF_031761385.1. Taxonomy (NCBI): domain Eukaryota; kingdom Metazoa; phylum Nematoda; class Chromadorea; order Rhabditida; family Ancylostomatidae; genus Necator; species Necator americanus. The sequence goes on from NC_087374.1 coordinate 11,617,943, forward strand.
TAGATTATGGGGAGGAGGGTTCCGGCGCACTATTTTCTACAAGGGGTTGGAGCGCGCCACATCTTCCGTGCCGTTTTTTACGGCAATTAGGAAGAAATGGACGGAACCACACCCCGGTCTCCATAATCTATCCCGTATACGAATACTCCACCTGAAATCCGCACCACCTCAGATTCGTGGTATACTACCTTTAACGCATCATCGTTAAAACCCACCTCTCCACTAACTGCATGATTTCTTATATCTCGATGAGTACTAGTTTTCTTCCATGCTAATCGCACTGCTTGCTTCTCCTGTTCAACTTTCAACGCAAGCGGTGCGGGTAGCAACTGCTTCGGTGTTAATTCCAACGTATCTTCACCGTATAGCGAAAAACATGCCACCTTGTTGGGACGCTGACCCATTCCGGCAGGCGACATCTGAAATGTCAAGTGCTATCGTGCCATCTCTGTATGTGGTGCTCCTAATCACCTGCAGGTCAACTTTTTGCACAAGACGACGTCCCTGCACAGAATGGCGCATATGTTCGCGGAACTAAAAGCGAGACCTGTTACGGTAGAAAATTTCGTTATAAAACGATATTTTTACTTTTGTCTTAACATGTAGTCCCGATAAAGAATCCAAGGAACGATTGTCAAACGTCCATTTGAAAAACGCTTCCGGACAGTCGGACGGCGTTCCGCAATCGATCGCTACAGAACACGAGATGTTCATAGCTTCCTCAGGCGATAACGAACCTTGTGAGTCTACTTGCACTTGCGCCTTATCTGAATGGTATAAATATCTTTCAGAAAAAATAGAAATATAAAAAATGTTCAAAACAAGAAGTTTAAAGAAGAAAAATAGAGAAAAGATAAAAAGGAAGAATTTAAAATTATCAGATCAAAATGTTTTCAAAATAAGTATCCTCACCTATAACTACAAGTTCCATCTGTGCATGGGCTTTCCCTAATCGGTTATGGGCAGAGCAGAAGAAATAACCAGCATCATCTGCAAAATGTGCCATATGTTGCAAAAAAGAAAGATTTATAACTAAAAATAAAAAGTCTTTGGCGTCTCGGTCCACTTGGGATGCGCAAATGGATTTTACTGCAATTCGTAATCGTTGAGGTTTAGGGGAGCGTGTTGGCCTATACAATGACTTATGGGGGCCAGCAGATGATCAAGTCAGTGTTTTTATCCTCCCAGACAGGTCTGATATCAATTTTTCGACGAAGGATGAAAGACTTGGTCGGCACTAGGGGGTTTCGAGCAATCGATCGTACGACCACAGCGGACCTCTTACCGACTGCGCTACATCCGCGCTCAAATTAAAATAATGGAACAAAAAATAGCTGTGAAAATGCGAACAAATTTGACAAAAACCCCTAGAAAAACAATATTTTAAACTTCGCCGGCAACAAAGATTTGCTCCACAGAAAGAAACACAATTCCAAGGATACAAAGCACCTTTTCCTTTTTTTCCAATTTCAAAAAAGAAAATCTAGTATAGCGTATTGTGAATGTGAATTATACACCACCAAGACGATTACAAAAATGCAAATATCAATTGATTTTCTGCGATAGGATTAAAATATTCACCATGTAAAACGTTTTCGATAATCAGCACTCCGTGATGATCACGAACTCGTCCCTTGTGTGGTAATTTTGCGCCACCAGCATCTGCCCATCTGCTATGTCCTTTCGGAGATGCGTAATAGAAACAGGGAATGGACTGAAATTTTTAAATTCTCATAATAGCACAAGGTATCCTGTTTGTCTACAGATAAATTCCCTTAGACTTTCGTTTTGCTGTTGTTTTTTGCACTGATGTTTAGATATAATCTCTGTTTTATAATCAACCAGGTTGATTCAAGTGTTTTACAGAAAACGTGACTCATTAACTCACCACCGAGCTCCCATTTACCGCAAATAATTTTCTAGGCATAGATTGACGTGGGAATACGGGTGGTGAGTCACGAACGAGCACGTAGGCTGAGGATGAGGCCAGCCCAACTTCGTTGCTGATGATGCACTGGTAGACACCCGAATCCGTGGTTGTCGTGGAGTTCACCGTCAAACTGGAGAAACGACAATCATACTCAGCTCAATGAATGCAAAAAAAAAATTCATGGTAAAAAAATATCCTCACATATTTTGATCGACGTTAAAACGTTTTCTTTGGTGACTAGGCATGAGCAAAGGAACAATTGGCTTAGCATCCTGAAGCAGAACGAAAATAATTTTAGAAGTAGTTAGAAAAAAGGTTAGAACCCTCACCTTGAACCATTCGACGGTCGAATGCGCATCCGTGGTTGAAAGAGGACATTCGAGAGTGAACGTGGATTCCGTTGCGACTAGCCTGTCCGCCAACGGTAGAATGATTGTGGGAGGAGCTTAAATTCAACAAGAGGCTATAAGTTTGGAACACACTGTATCAAATGTTCATTTAGGAAACAAGGAAAAATATTGTGAGCTGGCTAATGAAAAGAATTTATTTTATGACTGATTCTTGTCAGTCCAACAAAATATTCTTTCCTAATAAATTTCTGGAATGTACTTCACAACAAAAAAATAAAGGAAAGGAGAACATTTCTCCGATCCTATCTCTGATTTATACCAGTATATTATTTAAGTATGAGGATGCAGGACAACGTAGGAAAAATCTCTGGAAGTGGAAATTTGTTTTGCTGCAAAACTAAACTATAACTAGACATAGAAATGGTTTGAATGAATCACGTCGGTTGCAAGAAGGAAACGTGGAATTTTAAGAGGTTGCAAAAAAAGAGAAAAATATCACGAATTCTTCCTGGCTTCTGAAAATGTCCAGTATTTAGGATCTGTTGATGTCGACATACTTCCCTGTCACCAGTAAAAGCTCATCTCGTGAAATATCAATTTTGTTGTATTACTTTTGTGAAACTTTTTAGTTTTTTTTTTGAAACTTTGTATCACGCTGAATCTTTTAAAAACTAGACCTATCTAACATAACCCTCAAGTTAAAAAATATATTCCTCACGCGAATCTAAAGGCAGATTGCCACAGAACTGATGGTGTTTGGAACTCCACGGATAAGTAGAGTTGCTATTTTGATTATGAACGCGACCACGCTCAGTTCCCCGTAGTTACGCAGACGAACAACGTAGGAAACATTCTTGTCGCACCGAATCCTCCTACGAAGCACCTAATAACGAGTCTGTAAGCGAGTTGGCGAGCGAGTTGGGAGAGTTGGCGCCAGAGGCCCATTGACTGTCCGTCGTAGACCCAGCGCATCATCCTGCTGTCTCATATCCAACACGTTATTAGGTGCCTTTTAGGAAAATTCGATCGACAAATACGTTTCATACGTCTTTTTTCACAACAATTAGAGAGAATTGGGTATGATCGCGCTCAGACTCGTGAGATACAGCATTGTTTGTTCATGGAGCGATCCCATTAACCACAACTTCGTGATGTGCAGCTTTTGAGAAAGCAACAATAACCACAAAACTTGGAAATAATTCCATAGGTTCAAACCTTATTAACATTTCATTCCCTGGAATTCCTTTTCATTAAAGGCACCACCCTACGAATCTGAGGTAGTTTCAGGTGGAGTAATCGTATACGGGATGTAGATTGTGGAGAGAAGGATGATTCCGTCCACTTCTTCCTAACTGCCGTAAAAAAACGACCTGAAAGATGCGGCTTTGAGCGTTCCGGCGCGCTATTTTCTACAACTAGTTCGATTGGAGCGCGTCAGCTTTGTCCACGCACCGTATCTTCCGGGCTATTTTTTTACGGCGATTAGGAAGAAATGGACGGAATCACCCCCTCTCCATAATCTACTATGTATGCCGTATACGAATACTCCACCTGAAATCCGTACCACCTCAGATTCGTGGAGTGATGCCTTTGAGTCACAAAAATCATAGTTGTTGGATTGAAAATTTCGACTTCTATAGTGCCGGACTCACTAGACTTACTAATAATGCACACTGTATTCTCTTTAGTATTTTCCCCTTTCTTTCCAACGTCACTGGAGGCAGCTTTCTGGAAGATTTTCTACATTATGCTGATCTTTCCGCTAATATATGGGACTCGAGACGTAGTTCGCAGGTATCACAATTGAGCTAAGAAATATCCTATGCAAATCCAGTATCCAGAGACATTAGCAACACAAAAACATCACCATTCACCCTTATTTCTCGGGCGAAACAACTCTTCGTTCCCATAGGATCGAAGAAATGAAACCATCTGGATTCTCTTCAAAGGCATCACTCCATGAATCTGAGGTGGTGCAGATTTCAAGTGGAGTATTCTTATAAGGGATGGTAGATTATGGAGAGGAGGGTGATTCCGTCCATTTCTTCCTAATTGCAGTAAAAACCGGCCCGGAAGATGCAGTGCCGCACAGGGCTGGCGCGCTCCAGTCCGGGCCGTTTTTTTACGGAAATTGGGAAGAAATGGACGGAATCACCTTCTCTCCATAACCTACTATCCCGTATACGAATACTCCACCTGAAATCTATACCACCTCAGATTCGTGGAGTGATGCCTTTAAACTACTACGAACAAGTAACCCCTCACACTTGTGTAGAAATTCATCTAATTAATTTTACAAGTTTCAAGAGTTGCTTTAAAGAGTTCAAAAAGTTTGTAGTAAGCTTTGAGTGCTAAAAATCCCTTTGATTCCTGTAAAAGCGAAGGTGTTTCGCGTTTTTGTTGCAATACTTGCAATTTGCAATGCCTGAGAAAACCCATGAAAAATTCTCATGACGGTGTTTTTTTTTAAAAAAAAAAGAAATCTTTTGCTAGATTAACTGTTCGAAATACAGTCAGCACCTTGGGTAACTTCAGCAGAAAAATGTGCTTCTTAACTTCGGTAGATACGACAAATTAGGTAGGTCTGAGGAGAACCTGTTCACTCTATTATAGATATTTATAAAAATAAACTTATTAAATATAATATCTGCTAAACCAACTTCTTAGAGAAAGAGTGACCTCTCCGGCTGCCACTCCGAGTGAATTCCCGGCTGAGCACTTGTATCGACCGTTGTCTGAAACTTCGGCACGGTCGATCCTGAGCACTCGTCCGTGGTGCATGGAGACGGCTTTTTTATTCACTCGTCTTCCATCTACTCGACTCCATTTGTACACCGGTACTGGACTGTAATAAAGTGCACAGACAGTAATAATATTATAATAATTAAAATGATATAATATTACATAGTAAGTGTTCAAGGCAAACAGCTCTTAGTTCAGAATATAGAAATATCATATCCTCACTTAAACCTTGGAATAGAGTACGGATTTCACTCACTTTCCGTAGGCAAAACATTCCAGGTATACTGTAGATCCTAACGTAGGAGCTTCAGGGAACACTTGTGGTTGGGAAGAGTCGATGCGTGGCGGGAATGGTGTTTCTTGTGGAGAAGGGACTTGTAGCCGGAAGAATGGACCATAGTGCCCCGATTGCGTTGATGATAGTGAGAGGGAGCAAGCGTAGCTGAAAAATTTATTTTTACCGTCAGTTTCATTTTATATTAAAAATTCAATATTCACCCGTTTTAGAACTCAATTATGCGCTTTCGAGTACTTTGTTTCATGTCATATTGATGACTTTAAGGATTACATTTGTACAATTTACGTCCCAATAAAAAAGGTCGTGGTGAAACTAAAATTGATGAAAATAGTCAATTTTTTGCGGAAAAATGCTATTTAGAGAGCTACCTAAAATATTTTTGTCGAAGAGATTCACGAAAACTACGCGAACATAAAACTCGTGAGCAAAAACTTTTCGAGTGGACACAAGTGGACACCTCCTTTTCAAACAAAACAGCAATATGAGAATCCTTTCCAACAAAGAACTGTTGTTTACACTGGACCGCTAAATTTATCATAGACATTTAAGGAATGTTTGTTCATCGGATAAATGTGCAGCATGTACATACAATATTGTACGAGAATAGCAACAGCTACAAAAAAGCCCAAACCCCAATTCAAATCTTCAAAATTTGTCACAAAATCTGGAAAATTATCCTCGGAATAGGTTTTTTTTGTTCCATAAATTTCCTTATTTACAAAAATAAATGATTATCTTAGTTTTTGTGAATAAGGAAATTTAAGAGTATTTCTTTTTCATTGTTACGATTTTGCTACTCACTTTCTTTTCGCCACATGAGCTTTGAATGATCTGAAGGTGGTGAGGAATCAAATCTTATTCCTACATTTGAAATATTTTCCTATTAATTGCCTCTGCTGACTAACAATTGCACAAAGATGGTTGTTCATTTACAGAGGATGAACCGTTGCAAAAAAAAAAACTTATTGTAGAAATTAAAATTAGTTTTTTTGTTGCAAGAGCAAAGCTCGTAGGCGATAGGGACTGTTACATTAAGGCAAGAAGGTCACGCTTTAGCCGAAAAAAAAAACTCGATAAATAAATGCTGTTGTTTGCAAAGCAAAATCGTGATCAAATTGTTGGAGACAGAGACAGAAGGTGTAAACGAAACGGGCAACCACGACCCTCCATTATTTTGACGCTTTATGGGAAAAAATCAAGGCAAAAAGGGCTTGAAAGCACGGTACTTCCATACATACTTCCTCGTGGGGCCCAGTAGGAAAATAAGGTAGAACAAAAATTAGAGTATTTCTTTTTATATACGTATAAGTCAGTGTTGATGTAAACACTTTAAGAGACAATAAGAGACAAGACAGTAAAGAGTTGTGCTAATTTTTTCAGTGGACCCTAAAGGGGAGGAGTTTTTTTTTCAAAGATTTCTAAAACCTGTCAAATTTGCCCCACAAACTATTACATTTGTCATTTATTTTTTTAAATTCGTATCCAAAACAACAGTACCAACCAAAAACATGGAGCTAGAGCATATTTTCTATTATTTTGACGACCACTTGTTGTCAAACAATATGACAACAAGAGATGACATGATATCTTTAAAAAGTAGTGATTCCATCTGGATGTGAGAATATCGCAAGAGAGTGGATTTGTAAAACGAGTGGCGAAGGATTTTCTCTTAAGACTGAATTTTTCGGTAACCCAACAGGTTAAAAAGAAACTAAAGCGGAGAAAGAACTTTCAAAGGCGAATCGAACTCTCGCCTACCTTGTCTCATCATTTTTAGTCACATAGGAAAAGTACAGAGTCCCGTCCAACGATACAAGTGTTCGTTCTGTGTTCGGCAAAATCCGATCCGTTGATGAATCGTAGAGCCAAAGAAATGAATACGATTCTGAAATTTAGTGTAGTGTTAGCCTATCTCTGGAACATGTTTTTTCTGGGAAGAAAAATTGGATAATCTCACCTTTCTGGAGTCTACAGAATATATGAACTCAGCTAAGCACTTGGGCACACATCGATACTCTCTACTCGGTACTACTTTGGCGCTACTCTGTTAAAGCCCCTATGACCACCTCCCTTGTGACAAGTCACAAAGGTTCTCGTTTTTAGATTAATAATGAGGACATTTTATCAGCGGCACACCGGGATCGGACGAACACAAATTTGTGCGAGTGCTGGTGCAGTGAGAGGTGTAGTAAGTGTGTTGAATGTGCGAATTTGGTGCTATGTACAGTATTTGTGTGGAAATGGAGAAGTGTGAAAGAATGTGAAACATGGGAAGAAATCAAAGGAGAAAAAAAGCATGTAAAAAGGGAAACCACAACGAAAGGACGCTAGTGTTACTGCAGATCACACCAAAAATAAGTCTCCTTTAGGGGGTTAGCCTCTCTTTTCTGGATACAACGATTATACGGCTCATTCTCACCGATTATGCGGCAAAACAAACATAAGATGAAAGGTAATCAGCTAGCGTTTTCTCGTTTCCTGTCGCTTCCAAAGTCAGTTAAGAATCCTGAAGCTTTTCTGAACAAAATGACGAAGTAGAAATCTAAGTTTTTGAAAGTTCATTCCGAATATTTTCAAGAGGTACCATTAAATTTTTGGAATGACAGTTCAATTCAGTTCAAAAATCTAGGAGTAAGAAATTAAACATCTTCTCTATCTGGATCAGTCACCTGCGTACGTAACATACATTGCTAAGAACCCTTAATGGAAACCACTCGAAAAAAATTCTCCTTCCTGGAATTAGAAACAAAAAGAAATGCGGATCTGTCCATTACGTAATGCGATGCTAAAAATAGTCGGAAGTCAAGGAATTTTTCTTTTATATGAGTCTGATGGATTCAGCATCTTTGTGTTTCCGTTCTCGGCCCATCATATTCACACATATCCAGGGATGGAAGACAAGAAAAAGGGGTGATGCCAGCGAAATATCCCTTCAAAGCAGGATGTGTTTTTTTCGCACGCGTTTTTTTTGTTTTTTTTTCTTCTAAGCGATACCTCTAGTAGTAGTGATGAGCATGAGTAGGTCAGTAAGTCTTCCTTTTCATTGTTATTCTTTTATTTCACTTTTTCATTACGGGTAGCTCTTGATTTTTTCTTGTAACACCTAACGAAGCAAAAGCTGTTCGGACAATGTCTGTCTCTTTTCACAAATCACCCTTTGAAACGAAAGACGCCAAAAAGTAAATGAAGGAATAATTAATTTCGAAAATTCTGTAAACACTTTTAAACTGTATTCATACTCACATCACAGTAAGCATCGACGTCCGAAAAGAAACAAAAGATCCTGTTGCGGCTACAAAATGAACAATACACTTAAGAAATACTACAAATGTGAAGTGCGAGTGCTGTGGTGAAAGTGCAGATGCTAGTGTGCGAGTGCGATTGTGAGTGAGTGAAAAATGTTCGTGGACGAACACAAGTGCGAGTGCTTTGAGTGTTCGAATGAATGTGTTAGAATACGAAAATCCATGTGAGTCACATAGAACATCGGTGTTTTGAAGGTTCGAAGATCCGAAGAATCCGAACCCGAACGGAACGCATGAGGAAGAGTGACGAATAGGGGGGTTGTTCGGGGGTAGATTGCGCCGCGCCTCGAGTTTGCCCCTCTGGGGAGGAAGACGCGCAGCTTGAAGTCGTAGCACAGCTAAATCAACACAATCTCTCTAATGAAAGCGACATCGGCTATGACGAGATGCTATGACGAGAAGAATATGACGAGGAAATAGTGAGCAAATCAAAGAGCTCCAGACGTATTGAGGACAACGAACGGAGGTGAGAGTGAACGAACGAGGAGTTAGATAGTTGGATAGATCGCCGACAACTCAAATAATGACACACGAAACGACCTCTCTGCAACATTGTGACCACTGTACAGATCAAGTGCGACTATAGAAATCGTGGATGAGTGTGAGCTCAATTTTGTGGTGGACAGGAGAAAAAAGTAGCTGCGATGTGAACAGTGTTGATGCTTCAGCTAACGGAGCTCAGTTTACAAGGACTGGTTGAACGAAATGACCAGGCGAGAGAGCGGGCAAACAGGTGAGTTTTGGAGAGAAAATTCTTGAGAGCGTTAACAACGGACGCGATTGCGCTACAGTCGTTCGGCTATGGGCAACGGCGAATTTGAATCCTAGTGGAAAGTAGGCAATTGACCTGCATACTTTCGATTTTTCGTGTAACCGTTCACCATTAACCATCTACTTTTTCAAGGACGCAACCATTACTTACCGCAAGTGAATTATCTCAAACATCAGACAGACAGACAGAAGGTTATTTGATTTCGGGCACTCGCAAATCGAGAAATTAGGGAACGCCATGCAGGTAAAAATACATTTTAACGTCTTGGTAAGTAAAGTCAGTCTTAAATAAAATTTTTCTCGGGCTCTCAGCGCCCGTGCGCCGTTGACCTTTCGGGTCCTTTGAGCGCGTTCACGCATCTCAAAGAATTACAAGAGTCATGGAAAATAGATGAGCAGTTATGAGCGACAGGAATCAGGTGAACAAGATGGTATGACTTAAGATTTCCCGGATAATTAAATTAACTAATCTATTTACTTGTTTGTTCTGCAAATAACTCCCTTATATCAAACAGTTTTGCGTTGAAATGCATGCATGGATACCTGCTTTCAAGGACAGCTCTTTTTTTTCTGAACGATTTGTTTTGATTGCGAGAAATCCCTAACGTGGACGCGATCAAAACAGTATTCTCGACCAAAAACAATTCGCTGCACCACAAGTCAATTCATCATAAGATTACGCTTGAAGATTAACTGCATCGTGTAAAACTGGTTTAATCCAGATCGCTCGGCGACATCCATAACTAAAATCGTAGTTGGAGCGGCTGGCTAACGCTGAACAGTGGAGCGGTAGTAGAGACTTAAGTCTTTCTGGTCGAATCTCAAGCGAAATAGCTCTTTTTAAGTTCAAGGAAGACGTATTATGCCGCCGCATGATCCACTTATTTATGCACGACTAAAAATGAACAGCTGAAATATTTCAGCTCTAATTTTCATCTCCCAAAAAAAAACTTTTCTAATTAGAGACCGAAATAAAAAAACTTTCAAATTACGGAAGAAAAAAAGAAGAAAAACTGGCTTTTTTCAAACAATTCAACTAGGAAAAGATGGCTAGGATTCTCCTAAAAAAAGGTGAGAAGTTTGAGCAATAACATCTCAAACAATTATTTGAGATGTTATTGCTACATCAGGGAAAACTTGGTTTTTTTTTCTGCTTACGCAGAAAGCGGACACAATTTGTGAACATTGAGAGATCTTAAAACAAATGTGTTTCTTCAGCTAAAACTTGGTAAATTATATAACATAATAATAAATAATAAAATAAAATTTTTACAAACCTTTCCTTTTCTTTACTGAAAAAAATCATTCTACTCAATTTTAAACAGCTCACAAATTGCTGCCACACGCACTGTATCACATATCCCAAATATGGTTCAATTTAGAAATTTCAAAAAAAAAAGAGAATTAGCGGATTTTTTTTTCGAATTAGACAAAAGAACGAGTGAAAATAAATGGTAATGACCCAGCGGAATTTCTAGATTATGCAAAGTAGAATACATATGCAGAAAGCACCTTCATGCAGCTGTATTTACGGATGATACGAGGGAAAATCTTTGCAGTTTTTGCACGCAATCAATCAGCTACGTATGTAGATATTGAACGAAGATACACGTAAACTACGAAATAGATCTAAGGATGTGATATGGCGTTTGTGAACTAGAAAAAAACGAGTGAAAACAAACGAAGTAAATGAAAAACCTTTGAACCATGATAAACGCAACCAAAAGGATTTTGAGTTGCCGTAACTATATTATTTTTTCTCTAATCTTCCTAATCCTAACGTTTGAGTCAAAATTGCACTTTAACTTTAAATAAGGATTGGGATGGAATCTAAATGAAGTTGAATCTTGTTCTCGAAAAACAGTTGTTTTCATCGGTTAAGAACTTGGTTTATTTCCTGTTTTTTTTTTAAAGAGAAAAACATGGGATTTAGATTTCAAGGCTACGTTCGTTTTGAGTGGCGGGTGAATGACATTAAAAAATATGTATGAGGACTTTGCTCGGGGAAAAAGGGAGGTGATCTGAGAAAATGCAACAAATTAGCTGGATAGGCGGGTGCAGCGGGAGAGTTGTTGGCTACATCAATGGGAACATCTAGGCTGAGGGACAACAGGTGACTGAAATGTTTCATGGTGAGTAGGTTGTTCGAATGGTGCAACTCGGTCCCATAGGAATAGGCGGATGTGCATTGGAAAGCAAGGATTTGCATGTTAACGAACAATGTGTGTGTGTGTAGACGACAACGAAAGCACAAGAGCGAGTAGAACGCGTAGGTCGCGATGAGAATCCCGGCGGATCAGCAACTCACAGAGTGAACAACCACACATTTTAATAACAGCTCAGCTCAACGCGACAGCAGAAAGCTCTTCTCGGGAATGATGGGACAAGATGGACGGGAAGTCTCGACGCTGATTGGCCAAATTCGGGAAGAAGTTCGTCTTTTCGTCTTCTTTTCTTCAAACGGGACATCCGTTCTAATCAAGCAAAGTCGAACGAGTTTCAGAACTTGCATTAGTCAGTGCTTTCCTTTAAGGCAGTATATACAGTGCGAATATTTAATAGTTTAGTAAGGTCAGCGGGATGTAATCGGACTGGTCATTACATCAATCGTAGCATGTGTTGTTTACAACATTACGATCAATCGTATTACATGTAAAAACAGCTAGCAGGATTGCAAACAAGCAGCGAGAGCGGTCGTCGGGAGGATGGGGAAAATATGTGATTTCATCAAATACCGCTGCTATTATTCATTAAGTTCTTACTCATTTCTGACGCCGAAAGTGGGATTTGATGGAATTGCAGGGATCTTCAGAAAAAAACTCGACAATTTGTGGCTATCGAGAGTTCGAGGTTTAGAAATGAGAAAACGAACGAACGATTACCGAAAGAGCGCGTAAAACTAAACTCGGATGCGTTGAAACAGCCGTGTGCTTCGAACATGCTGCAATCTAGCAAGCTGGATGAGGACATTCGTCAATTCTTACAACGCCAATTAATCATCATGAGGTTGAAGGGCAGATCAGCTTCGTCGGATTAAAGCACACTACACGAAATTGGACGGGCTCTAGGGGATTCGAGAGAGGCACGCGGAAAGTCGAAGAAACTCGCCGCAGCCCCAGACGGAGAAAAAAAACTTTCGGCTAGTTTATGCATGTCCAAGCATTGAGTTTATTCTGAATGAAAAGATGTTTCGCTGATACGAGAAAGAACTGATATAATGGGTACTTCAAATATATCCATCAATATTTCACAAAAAATTCTCCATAGCTTATCCTGAAAAAGATGTTCAAGTTAGTTCTGAATAGTGAGGGTGATTACTTAGAAAGTTAGATGCCTAAGTAGCCAGGGAAGTAAGGTTTAAAAGAAATAAGAATCATTGGAGCGCTACTGCAACAGATCCAATAAAATAAATTCACTAACGTTCTCCACGGTTTCTAGAAAACCTAGAAATACTTCAAAAGTTTATTAAGAAAACTAAAAGCATATCGTGAAAGTAAGAAAGTTTATTGGTCGTTCGTCATGCGCTGAAACAGCTGTGAATGAAAAACTACAATTATAAGTCTGCGTGAGGAGTTTTTCACGGCTTTAGAGCGGAGGTTTAGCATTTAATAGCAACATTGAGGCTTTATAGCGTAGACGAATAGCGAAATGAAGCGGAAATTCTAAACCAGCATCATCCGGAAAGGTCTCATCCACAGAAGTACACGATCTGAGCTCTTGAATCTAATTGAAAAGTCAGGACATGTATGAAACTTCATTGGAACTTTCGTATGGGAAAAACAGTCTTAACAGTATTTACGTGGATTTCTACGGAGATATTGCACATAAAAAGGGAAAAGGGAAATGTTAGAATGTCCTAGATGAGAAAAGTAGTGGATGAGAAAATAAACAAAATTGCTGATGGTTCCCGTTTCCCTCTTTCTCCCACGCAGTTGATATTTCTTCAGGTGACCAAGCAAAAACATCGGTCAACATGCAAGCCATTGGGGAGGTGGAGGTACTTAACTTGCGGTCGTAGGTTGAGGGACAGGTGAGCGCTGCGCTGGATCACTAGGTAATACTATCTGATTTTTGTTTTTCAGTCAACTAAGTGCGTAATCTGAGAATGAATGTATACCGCGAATGAGAGTTTACGCGAAAATATTTCATATACATAACTAGGCACGATCAAAACAAGTTTGATTCGTTTTTTTTGGCGAGTAACTGCGAATATCCAATATTGGTGGGTTTCCTTTTTCGTCACGGTTATATAAAAACAAAAATTATAAATAGAATAAGAAATAATTGAAAGAAGAAATAAAGATTAAAAATAGGTGACGAAAATAGATTCTAAAGAAGCTCTACTGTGTTGTCGTTATATCTAGAATCTATCCATCTCTAAGGATTAAAGGCATCACCCTACGAATCTGAGGTGGTACGGATTTCAGCTGGTATTCGTATACTGGAGAGTAGATTATGGAGAGGGAGTGATTCCGTCCATTTCTTCCTAATTGCCGTAAAAAACGGCCCGGAAGATGCGGCGCGTGCACAAGACTGGCGCGCTCCGATCGAACTCCTTGTGGAAAATAGTGCGCCAGAACGCCTGAAGCCGTATCTTCCGGGCCGTTTTTTTACGACAATTAGGAAAAAATGGACGGAATCACCCCCTCTCCATAGTCTCCCATTCCGTATACGAATACTCCACCTGAAATCCGTACCACCTCAGATTCGTGGAGTGATGCCTTTTTGCGAAATTGCTGTGGTTGTGTCTTTTCCTGCTTTGTTTAATATCAGTGGTAAATTTGTGGGAATAAGCAAATAAATAAAGAAATAAAAAAGTGGAACTGGAAAAAAGGAATAATGATGGACAACAACTATCAAAAAAAGACAATAAACACCTTTTTTATTTACTGGAGGTTTTCCGGTTCAATACAGTATCCTCGACTGCCGACTTTCAGGTTTACTACATAATTCTACTTTGCTCACCAGATGTTTTGTTTACTACAGAACCATGCACCGAGCCATGAGGAATTGACATCAGAAGCAAAAAAAGGTTGATGCGTTAGCTGTAAGCAAATTTCTCGCCGTCGTAAAAGTTCCAAACAATACCACATGTTTGTTTCTTATGGAACAGTAACGCCAAAAGTAACCAGAACGTTTTTCTCAGAGCAAAAAGGAAAACTTTTTAAGAAAAAAAGTTTTTTTCTTAAAAGTAAAGTCTGGCTATTCTCAAGAGCACACATATCCGGGAAAATGATGTATAAATATGTAGTGTACAATTCGTTACTGTAGGTCCTTGACACCAATTTCCACCGAAGAAATTTCCAACAAGGAAAGATACGTTACTTAGAGAACAATGATATCATACTGCAAAAAACAGCTTTCAAAACACTCTATCGAAGTTTCTAACAAATTTTCATTTATTGTTGTTACTGTGTTACTTATGCTTGGAATTATCGATACTGACTGTGCCAATCTCCAATATTTGTTCAAAAAAGTGAACACCCAAAAAGTAAACAGTAAATAATAGTAATAAGTAATAGTAAATAGAGAATTAAATAATTTTCTTCTGAATAATCATTAGGAATTGCTGGCATCTTGATATATTCAAGCATTCACACCCATAAATAAAATAATTCATCAAGTATATTAATATTATTAAATAATATTTTATTTAAAAAGATTGAGATTCAAAAAAATACACCACGAGTGGAAATCTAGTATTATAACTACAAAAAATATGTTTTCGATTATTTCTTTTCAAAGGAACTGTCCATGTTAGGAATTGTGTAAAAAAGCTAATATTTCTGTAAAGACTCCTCGAATATTTTAAGTGACTTTTCATCGTT
The DNA here is from genome assembly GCF_031761385.1 of Necator americanus. Lineage (NCBI taxonomy): Eukaryota > Metazoa > Nematoda > Chromadorea > Rhabditida > Ancylostomatidae > Necator > Necator americanus. The sequence continues at coordinate 11,633,167 of NC_087374.1, forward strand.
TACCGATTATTTCCATCTACCGTATCGTCTACAGATTACGTATGGCCATATGTTACGCACTCGAGAAAAGTTAAAGTACTAAACAGCGACAGTGTGGAGGTCATCGGCGAAATTATGTATGAGCCAGCTTTTTTTCCCAAGAAGAAAGTGGAGTGCAAAAACTAACTTTTAAATTTACTGCACAAAATTACGTGGAGTTCAAGGTGTGTGCACCGATGTGTGTGAAGTCGAATTCGAAGGAAAAAAAAGAGAAAAAAATTAAAGCTATTATATTTAAACGCATATTTAGTTGTTTATCGGGCATTTACCACGCACTACTCAATAAATTTTCCTCGACAAAATAATTCGCTAATTCGTACGACGGCGAAAAGCTATAGAAACTAAAGTAAAGTACAGGCGCGCCTCAAAAGGAAACAAGAATCATAAATCACGTCCTAAAAATTGCACACATAATTTTGCGCTCATTGGCGGATGAATTCATCATAAACTTGGAAAGTACGAGCAGTGAATAGAAGTACAGGATAAACGTGGTAGTCAAGTAATGAGGCGGGATTTTTTCCCGCAAAAAAACCAAAAAGTGCCATGCATTCTTAGTAATGATCCTAAATTAAAAAAATTTTCTGTGGTCGCGAGTACCAAAAAATTTGGTACTCGCGACCACAGAAAATTGTGAAGTTTCTTAGCTCCGCCCACATTATGCAAGTGATCCGTAAGCTATTTTACCAAGAGAAAAAAAACGAAAAAAAGAACTTATGTCAACACTGAGGAGACTGTAGAAAGATTCCGACAGAAACGAGAATTTTGTTTTTTGTACGCACTATTCTTCGGTAAACAATCCTATCGTTCAGTTAAATTGCAACCGTGCAAGCAATGTTGAGAAGGGCAAAAGCAGATGTTCAAGTGTTTTACAGGAAGAAATCCCTGGGAAAAAAACTAACAGAGTGAATAATGATGATTGCTACGTGCTGTTGGTTACTTGCTCGCAAATCTCTCAACAACAGCTTAAATTAGATTTAGTAGCTCGCCTGTGCTATGGGTAGCCTCGTTTTGGAAACAAAATATTTGTCGCATAAATAAATATTTCATGGATGAAAGAAAAATAATGGGATAAAATGGAAATCGTGCGTTCTAAGTCAAAAAATGACCTAAGAAGTGGAGTAAATTGCTACGACCTTTCCGTTGTCATAAATGGTTTAATTTATGAAGGTATTTCGAGAGGAAATGAATTCTGTGAAGAAGATTTTGCAGCGTCGATTGACGGAGTGGTCATGTGATGGAAAGTCCAAGGAAGAAAAAATTCTAAGGGGTAGCGGCAGTGGAATAACTTTAAAAAAACAATGAACAAAATCCTTGAACAGGCGTTATGTGGTGGGCGCAGTTACTCGGATTTGTTCACCGGAACGGTACCTCTCAATGCAAATCTTGAAAGTGAAAAGACGCAGATCTACAGACGATTCTGCTCAATTCCAGAGTATTGACATTAGAATTTCGTGGACTACCCAGTGGGATCTGTACAGGGAATGGTTTTGATCAACGAAGGCAGAACGGCGAACAAAAATAGTTGTCTTAGGGGATTTTCCGCCTCGGAGAACTGAATGCTCCAAAATCCTCCAAAGAAAAAAGTTCTCTCTTAAACTGATATTCACGGCAGTAAGAAAAAGACTTCTTATTCGAGTTCAGCAAATCTCATTTACTAGCAATCAGTCCTGGCCCAAATCAGTCTCAGTCTAAGTTTTCCAAACCGCTGTGATTCGATTTTGGATAGACACAATGCTTCTAAGCTGGTTTTCTCATGAGATAATAAGATAAAGACTAATACTAGAGGTACAGAAAAGCAAATATGTCTTCTTTGTCAAATTATCACTATTGTTGTTTATTATATTATTATTATATTGAGCAAATTTCGATTGATTATTTTATTTTTGAAATATTTTTTATTTTCAATCAGTCGTCAGCAGTGGTCACCTTATGAAATCCTTTTGCCGTCCGACAGTCAAATTTTCAACCCTAGACTAATGAAATTTGATTGTGGAAAATTAAAATTGAAAGGCGGATATTGTTTTCTAAATTTAGGAAATAAATTAAGAAGTGAGTTTTTGTGTATTTCTCAAAAACACCGTTTCTTATTCTCCTATGACGTGTCCCATGATTTTAAGGGATAAGCTGGAAAGCGAATGGGATATTACAGTAGTGCAAACGTGTGTAACTAGCTAGAACGACCAAATTTTCAATGACACAAACAAACAGACGGCTTCTGTTCGATGGTCGTAAAAACTTCTTGGAAGTTTTCCTCAAGTGCTTTCAATGAGTGTTGAAGTACGTGGGTGGTAGATGACTGTTCGTTTCAAATTTCAAGCTTCTGTTACAAAAAGAAAAAGGTTTCAAATTTCTGAGCTCTTTTCACCTCAACACTTGCTGGTTTGGTGCAGTTCAAAAAAAAGAATGAGATGTGTAAAGAAAGTGAGTCAATCGTTCTTCATTGAGCTAAACATAAAAACAGACATAGAATAGATTTCTGTTGTGTTTACTTTGAAAAGCACCAGAAATTATTCAATTCTTAAGTGTGCCGTGATCGTCACGGATTAAATTATTTGAAGAAGTTTGCTCACTTAAGGATGTCAAACAAGATTGAGAATTTAGGACTATCCAGAATGCAAACAATCCTCCTCACTTCATCCGTTATCATTGGAAAGGGAATTTTCGAGGAAATAGAGTTAAAATTAATTTTTCATTTTAATTTTAAATTGTGAGTTGAAATTGAGTTGTGAAATTTCATTTAAAATTTCAGTGGTGAGTTGAAATGAAAGAATTTTCATAATCTATTAATTCTTTGAAGTAGTGTTCCCTAAAGAAAGTAATCAGAGAAAAGAAGTCAATTAAAATTTAATTAAAAGTTTTCAGGGATAAGCGTTAAGATGCGAGATGGTGAGGCTCTTACAGTATGCTGAGCTCTGTAGACCATACAGTAGAGGACCACGCTCCTAGAGTAGATTCACTTCGGTTCTTCTTTATCCTCTAACGCTCCTAGAGTAGATTCACCTCGGTGAATCTACTCTAGGAGCGTTAGAGGATAAAGAATAAAGTGTTTAGCGTTAATCAATCCTCTCCAGATGTGCTCACGCTATTCTGCCATTCATTCGTTCATTGTCGATGTCATTCGACTTCAATTTCAGAATCGTTTGAAATTTTATGAACGCACATCTGGTGTATACAATGACTTGTGGAGCCAGCTGTTGTATTATTTTGCTCTTTTCATGGTCCTAAACAAGTCTGACATCATTTTTTTGAATTGGAAAGGTGAAAAGTTTGATTGGCTATGAGCAGTTTCGAACTTTCGAGAATATAGACACTGCCTAACCTCTTACCACTGCGCTACCCACACCTTTTCAAGAAATTTTTGCAGTCATGTAGATTTTTGCGCTCAAAAAGGCTACAATTGATGTTCGTTCATTTCTGCTGCATATATGCGCTTAATCCAGTCTTGTGAAGTAGAAGCTTGAGTTTTTACAGTTTTTCTAAATCAAATGAAATAACTTGTAGTTGTAGGACTTATTAAAATTTTGTAAAGCTATTAAACAAAATTTTTAAATCACTATATGGGTTTGGGCAAAAGTATCGAGTTGCCTATCATTTCATAGAGAAAAGATGTACTTTATTTATTTAATTATCTATCAATTATTTAATTATCTGCATGGATTCCTTTCGAACTTTAGAGCAAATTCCATCTTTTCAAATTAGTTTCAAGCTATGCAGAAATGTGCAAAAATAGTCATGTGCAAACGCAATTCCTCTTTAATTATGCCTGAATGCATACTCAAATAGGAATTTCAGAACTATGAACTATGAACTAGTTAACGCTATGTACAGCATGCGATGCTACCATAATCTATCAGGTTATCCAGGTTGCTGATTTATTTTTGCAGTAAATGCTCACATAAAGCCGGGCCAAAGCCACCTGAAACTCGACGTAGTTGCGCAAGCGCCGGCGCTCAAAAGAGCGCAGCGGAGCACAGGGCTAGGGTCCAGGTGAGACATTCCCTGTTGTCACTGATCGCTGCAGAAGGAGTGAGGCAAACGATGGTCCCGCGTCGAGCCGTTAAAGGCATCACTCCACGAATCTGAGGTGGTGCAGATTTTAAGTGGAGTATTCTTATAAGGGATAGTAGATTATAGAGAGGAGGGTGATTCCGTCCATTTCTTCCTAATCGCCGTAAAAAACGGCCCGGAAGATGAGGCGCCGCACAAAGCTGGCGCGCTCCAGTCGAACTCCCTGTAGAAAATAGTGCGCCAGAACGCCTGAAGCCGTATCTTCCGGGCAGTTTTTATGGCAATTAGGAAGAAATGCACGGAATCACCCTCCTCTCCATAATCTACTATCCCTTGTAAGAATACTCCACCTGAAATCTGCCCCACCTCAGATTCGTGGAGTGATGCCTTTAAGTTGACCGCACCGCTTCGACCGCAGCCGCTTACGCAACTGCACCGAACTTCTTGTGACTTTTACTCGACTCTACCCATTACTTGCCTGTATTTTGTAAGACATGGTGAAGAAAAAACGAAGAACTTCAGAGGATGTTTGCAAATTTTAATTGAAATTTGAATTTGAACCGTAAGCAAAATTAGAATGTGTTCCACTTTTGTGAATCCAGTGTAAACCTTACATGGGAGAGACCCATACACACATACTCCAATATACTGATATCATCTGTCATAAGCTTTTGACCTAAACTCACAGACGGCATCTACCTAGCGCAGCTTTCCGGAGTTGAAACATATGACTTTAGTTAAATTTTCAACATCTTCGAAACTCCGGAACTATAGCTGAGAAATTGTCACTCAATGTCAATGTCATTACTCTAGAGTAATTTGTACATTAATAAAAATAAACGAGAATAGGTAATTTAAAAGATAAAGTGACAGTTAGGTACGAATACCTAACTGTCACTCTACTTTTTAAATCATCTATTCTCGTGAAAAATCAGATAGCCACAGACCGCAATAGCTTAGGACTCAGTTCTGGGAATAAATCCTTACTGGTTTTTTTTTCTCAAGAAAATGGGTTAGCGGTTAAGTGTCCTTGATGAACTTATTTGATAGATCTCATATCCACAAACTGATTGGGGTCCAGATATATCTTTAAAAAAATTATCAAAAAGAGACCAGTTAAGGAGACAAAACAGAAAATCAGCGTCTTCTCGTCTTCACCTCTATTTTTATTGAAGCATTACCGTTTTTACCGTATATCGTGTTCTATTCTATGATTATTTGCCGTCCGTGGAGGATTCAACGTCAATTTCCACTCATCAATTCAGCCGCAACCGAATGTTTGCATCGTTGGCCCTCTCTATCACAGATGCTGCTGGATTAATTGCTACCTATGACGCACGTCCCATACACACTAACATCAATTATAAGAAAAAAATTTGTGTAAAAATTACTACAGATGTTTTGTGAAGAAGCAGAGAACAGTTTTAATGATTAATTAGAGACACGTTCATGTCAAAAACGTGCATCAAAAACGTAACAGGAATTCATCTTTAAAGCGATTCGCTTAAATGTCTACGAAAAAAAAGCGGATGAAATATGACAAGAACGAGGGGAACAAGCAGGCGAAAATTGTTTGAAATGAACAAGTTTCGGAGGAAGAAGGAGGAGCAGCAGCGGTGAGGGAGTGATATAGCCGAATAGTGAGTCCAGGGGGAATTGGAAACGGACGGATGGCCATCCCTGTTCCAAATAGCATTAGACCCCTCAGTCATCCAGTGCGCATCTGATGGAATAGGGAACACTTCGGACCTACATGTAGGATACATGGATTCGAATGATTGCGTCCAGAAAGTGTATTCACACAGATTCACTTTCTAGATAAAAATTAAAATCGAAAATTAGCTAATAGCTAATTTTTTTGTAAAATGTTCTCACAGGCTGCAACAAATATTCTGATATTGGTACTGATACTGATATTCTGCATAAAAACCATAGCTTATCTTTCATAAAAACCTGTCTGAGAAGATTTTCTTTTAAAATGTATTTTTTTGCTTAAAATCATACATTTTGATTCCTATGTCTTCAAAGAAGCATATGTCATATTTTCGGATTTTTCCAGACATCAGTTTAATAACTGAAAATATAGAAAACGATAAAGAAATGATGTAGGGCCCCTCGAAAACGACATGAACTCGATAGTAAATTCAAAGTTAAGAACTTTAAATGAAAAGAATCCGTGCACGAACGTATCTAAGCTATGTACTAGGACCAGATTATTTGAGTTAAAATCAAATTTTACGAAATTTTTCTTTTTTTTTTGAGAAAAAACATACTACGACCTGATTACTTTGGCGTGCGCATCACATTTTTAACGATAAGATCTCGAAAACGAGGACAACCTTGGCCAGTAAAAGGACTTTACTGAAATGGGATTGCTTGTGGAAGCATTAGGAAACAAGGAGCGATTAGAGTATGACTTTTTTCAATCTCGAGAAAATTTTCTTCTATAGTTAGAATGGTAATCATGCCCCGTTAATCTTCTCTACACAAAATAATTTTTAGCTTCAGGATTCTAGTGACCCCCAGAAGTGTTGAAGAAGAAACAACTATTCAATCGTAAAAAACATGAATTTCTTTCAATTCGTAGTGGCGATTTTGATTGTGCACGACCATAATTTGCATGTGCAAGTCCAAAATTGTTGTAAGATACAAGGATAAAGTCGTTATTATGAGCGAAAATATTTAGGATTAATGAGTGTTGTTATATTGAATTGCCCTATTGAATGTTCGAAGTGAAAAGAACCACAGGAACAGAAGTTCCAAGGAGTTACAAGGGAAATAGCTGCAGAATCGTGACTCGTACCTATTTTCTGTACTTCCTAAGCGATAAATACAAACGAGGGAAGGTTTGTTTCCTGAAAAGGAAAACAAAAAATTTCTCTACCTTTACAAAAAAAATTCTCTATCGAAATTCTTTTGATTTGTTTGTTATTAGCAAACAATGAAGAAAAAAAAAAGAAAACGGGAATTCTCCAGAACATTTTGATGAATCGAGTTCCAAAAATATTACTTGGAAGGGAATTTTGTCTCTTTTTTTGTTGTTTTATGTACATTCAAACCAAATCTCTAATGAGCAGTTAGATTTTTGAATTAAATGGTACATATTTCAGATATCAGCTACCAAAAAAATCGTAAATCACCTTAAAATCTATTAAAGTGGTAACTATGTGCGAGAAGTTGCATCTATTTGGAACAGTGAAAATTCTAAGCGGAAAGAAATGTGGCACAGTAGAGCTGAAGTGGGCCAATTTATCACTGTGGTAAGCTCGTAAGCGAAGTGAATGTGTACATACATCTGCCATCGTTGTGGTAGTGAAGTACACACTAAACTGCACTTTCCAGCTGGGCGAACGTTTTTTTTCCTACGACGAAGACTTCTCGAAAGCGATCTTATCTCAAGGCGACAGGGATGAGGTCTTCGAGTACGAACGGAGGGAACAATAGGAGGAGCATGAGCTGAGGAACTACGGACTGGTGCGCTTAGTGGAAAGTTCGGGAAAAGAAGCGTTCGGGGCACCTCGACACGGCAAGTTGTAGTATAGCCAAGCGGATGTGAAGCAAACACTTTTCGAAACGAACATGAGGGCAGCGGATGGAGACGACGGAACGTCAAATATCTGTCAGCTATCTCTCGCGCTCGTCAACGCCACGCGGCGCTCTGTTAATGAGCCAATTTCGCGCCTTTTAGGACCATCAATGATAGCAGTTCACCCGATATTAGCTTTCTCATCGCGATTAAATGACACCAAAATACTTCAGGAACAGGAAGATAGAGGAGAGCACTCACTTGGTTGATGATTCGGAGCTTCACATTCGAGTTTCGCCCCGCCATTGTATAACGGGACAACGTTACCGCGATGAGGACGGAATGAGTCGAGAAATGCTGGTTTCAGGATCGTCGATGGGCCCCTGAAATTTGAGGTTTGCAAGAGAAATGTCGTCGTTGTGCACATTTCCTTCAATTTTTCGGGGGATCAGAGCTCTTCTGGCCTAACATCCTCGTTTTCCTTCGAAAAATAAATTTACGCAATATTGATTGGGACATGGTTCTTATCTCCTGCAATAGTCATAAATTTTTATGGATATAACACCAATAGACTTATGTTTGCATTTCATTCGGATCTAACATTTCCTTGTTAAAAATATATGTTGAAATTTTCTGGAATTTCGATTACGACCTTCCTGAAACTAAAAGTATTAAGATAGCGGTATGTGTCTTTTATTAGCTTGTAAACGATGTCGTTAAATCTCGTTACGGCATCAAAAATTTAGGAGATAGGACGTTTAAGATAGGAAAAAATAACATTGCCTTATTTATATGATTGCATTTTTGAAGGAATGTCTTATCAAGCTAGGAAATTTGCCGGAAGACCAAAAATCAATGTTAAAATCCATAGAATCTAATGGATATTTAAGAATCACGGAGCAGATTTTCATGAAGAGTATTCGCTCTTCTACCCGTTCTTCAAAATTCTTCCCTCCATACACAAAAAGTGATCAGTACAGTACTATACGAGAAGGACTGCATGAGCTTTTGGTGAATTACGGCTAGTGGAAATTTTGCTGCGAAAATTCCAGAAATGTGTGCGTATAATTAAGAAATAAACCTGATTTCTATCGTCTAATGGTAGCAAAATCTCTACGGAAAAACGGAATTATTTTAGTTTTGTAAAAAAAAAGATGGAAGAGAAAAAGGTTATAAACTTTTGAACTTCTTTAAACAAATGTTAAATTTTTTGAAATTAAATTTTAAATTTTTTAACTTTTCAAACACCGATGACTCCATTAGTCATAGTGGAGGCTAGGCACCCGTTCGTAAATCTCAAAAGATTCTGAATTAAATAATATAAAATAATAAGAATAAAAATACAATAAATGATAAATACTAAACATTTATCCTTTGTTTTTCATTATATACAGTAATTTTTAGAATCGGTAACAAATAGTTTGAATTTTTTCAGTTTCAACAGTTCATGCTCGCTATAACAAATTTTCACAGTCCCGCTAGGGTGATCCATAGTTTTGCAGTGTTACTACTTTCACTTTTATTTGTTTACACAATTTGTTTGTCATTCGGAAAAATGTGTTTCTCAGCGATTTGAAAGTATTTCTACTACGTAATTTTGGAGCATAAGCGAACAAAAAAAAAACCAGATTATTTAGAACAAAAAAAACCAAATTATTTAGAAAAACGCTGGAGTATCCAGCGTTTTTCTAAATAATCTGGTTTTTTTTTCCAAATTTCAGGCTCGTGGAGTGAAATTTTCGGGCAGTGAGAATTAACGTATACATCATGCGCCGTATACACAGACGATGCCCCACATGAATCTATTGCTTGGAAGTAATCTGGAAAATTTAAAAATGACGAGTCCACAGGTAGGATGATTTAAGAACATTAGGGGATGGCGTAAACACATTGGTCCAGAGCTTGTGGGAAACAGCGACTATCAATAACACGGAATCTTTTTTTATGATTCTACTACAATGAATTTTCCAGGAAATTCAGTTTCTTTCTGGTAGATACACCTATAATGACGTACCTAACTTCTCCGTATTTATTCTTCGCTGTGCAATGGAAAGACGAGTATGCCAGCGACGGTTCGGCAGGTACAAGCAGGGATCCTCCGGAAAGCAAATAAGGCACAGTTGATCCAGATGGAATTACCTAGATGTTAACATTCGAACAAAATGAAAAAGAAATGAAAAAAAATGTAGCGGAAAGAAATGATTCTGGAAAAAATTGAGTGCAGGATAAAATTTAAATAAAACTTTATTTATCTCACAGCTTATTACTATTATAGGATGCCTCAAAATTCTTGCAAGATTTAAATTAAGTAGAAAACACAGTTTTTCAATGGTATTTTTTTACTTCCAACACAAAGTACATAAGATAGGGTTATGTATAGAACAGCATTCACGACGTGTCACTGTTTGGCGCGGATTTTGGGCTGTAGGTGTCCTTGGAGATTACTTTTATGAAAACGAGGCTGGCCAAACAGTTACTGTTACTGATGCTCGACTCCGCGGCATGGTGACCGAGTTCTTAAAGCTCAAATTGGATGAAATTGACGTGGAGCACATGAGTTCTCAACAAGATGCTCCGACATGTCATACGGTCCGTGAAACGACCCTATTACTGGATTACTGGATTCTCGGTAGTGTACTTTCTCGTTTCGGTGATCAGTGTGGGCCCGCGTAGATCATGTGATTTAACACTTTTGGATTTGCTTCTACAAGATTATTTGACGTCAAAGGTCTACGTAAACAAGCTCACATCCACTCGTGCATTGAAGGTGGAAGTGGAATTAAAGTGGAATTGAAGTGGAGATTCAACGCTGCTTCAACAAAATTCAGTTACATTTATGCAAAAAAAACGTTGGATAATTTCGACGAAACAGCGCCTATGTAGGTATCAGCAAAGCAGTGCAGGTCATTTGCTCGATGTGCTATTCCATACATAACCCTATCCTGTTTACTTTACGTTCTAATTTTAAAAGATTGAAAAAACTAGGTTTTCTATTTAACTTAAATTGCATAAGTTTTGGGACAGCTGTATATTAGGTTGACTAAGATGTAAGCGTTTTTTTTTTTCCAAAAGAGAAAATACATATAAATAAAGGGTATTCCCAAAGAGTTAAAAAAACATTCCGTAGGGGATTTCTCACTTTGCGAGATCGTCCTATTCTAACATCCTGAATTTTATCTATTCCTGTTTTTTCTTCGGATCATTAAAGTGAGTGTCAAGTTCACAAAACGAGGCATTTTTGAAACCTTCATTTTTAGTCGTCGAGGAAGTGAGGGCACTGAAACTGATTGTAAGAGTTGCGGATTGAGAGCATTGAATGAGGGAAATTGGATTGAAAAATTGAAGAGTACAAAAAAATACCCGAAAAGAAACATAAAGGAAGTAAAGAAGAAAAAACTGAAAAAAAGAAAACGACGTAGAGGAACTGTTTAACGATGGAAAAAACAGCAATTGAGAGTGCAATGTTGGTCAATTTGCGGTGGTTTCTTTTCTTTTTGGACAAACTCGAAAAAAAAAGTTTTCCTTGAACCGGTCAACCAACCAGGCAATTGGTTCGAGCGGTGTGTTATCCGTTTAAGAGATGTGTAATCCGTATTCGCGGGCGAAACTCCCAATTTTGAAGCAGCAATGACAAACGACAAGTGAGCGGTGCGGACGGTTTCAAGCATTGTTTCTTCTCTGCAAACAACACCAACCTCAGCTTTAGCGAGCTTATCGTCCGGATTACATCCAAAGAAGGGAATGGTGTCAAAACTCCTTGTTCTACCCACTTCTCATTCTAATTGATTTGATATTTGAAAAATATTCGAAAAAGCAAGAATTAGTATCATTAGAAAGCCAGAGCAGGGTTATCTTATAGAATATTTATAGGTTAGAAATTCCTATCTTAGTCACTGCATAGGCCAGTTACACATTCGTAAACCTCAAACAGTTCTGAATTGAAGTGGACGTGGAGGCGCATCCCGAGCGGATTGATTAACGTCAGAAACTTTAGCCTTCATGCTTTATTTCGAACAATTTACAACATTTTGAAGATATGTTTTTAGTCTCATGTAAACGTTTCACTCTGAATGAAACGCCTATTGACGTAATTTTCAACCTAATTGTAATATAATTATGTTATCATTCATATTTATTATTTGTTAATTATATTATGTAATATAATGAGAATACGAAAAGAACTATACCTGATATTTCGAACATAAGCAAGCTAACACTGCTGTTTAAATAGTTAAAAATTATATCGAAATGCTTCTGCCCCCGTAATGCTGGATTTTTATTATTCGACAGTAGCTGTGAGTTATTAAATATATCATCTCACATTACTGTCCGCTCATTTTGCAAAAAAACAAGAGTTGCACGAAAAGTACAACGCGAAAGTAAGTTAATAAGCTATCCGGAGTTATGCATTGCGACACATGGAGAATACTGTAAGAGTTGGACACGAACTCATTTTACTGGAAACTTACGCATAATAGCAACTTTCAGCTACTGTAACGTATTAACGAATAGTTCATTTAAGCGTAACATACATTTTTCTCTAACGTTAAGGAATAACCAATTAATAACTTACAAAGTTTCACTGTTGGATAGCCTGCTTATCCAGAAACATCATCATCAATGAAATACGCATCACTTGCTAGATATTCCTCCTTCTCGTGTGTTTTTTCTTCTTATGCAAATTTGTAAGCATTTAAAATACGTAGAAATAGGAACTTACGCTTAATGTGTTCGAAATTTTAGAAAAATTAAAAATCAAAATTAAAATCGCATAGGGAGCAACACCACCATCGTTCAGTTTAACATCTAAGCTTAGCCTTGAAGTGATGAATGTCCGTAATAATGCGTTCCTGATGGGTACGCAATATCTTCTTTAAATAGCAGGCTTTAGCCCCAACAGAAAAAAGCCGGCAAGAAATGAGCTACTAAAGCCTTCTCAGGACAGAATACTCATGATGGTGACCTCTTTTTATTCCTGAAAGATTATTTTTTGAAGCACCACCTAGCAGGGACCGAACGAAACTTTTCTAATGTATTTTCTGGAGGAATTTTTTTTTTTGCAGTTCGCAATGAGGAGGCTCAGATTCTCCTTCAAACGGTTTGGAAATGTTGGATGCAGTTTCTATTGCTACATACATATATCGCGTTTCAAATCGTAACGGTGTTTGAATTGGGAATTTTTCACATAATTAAAACACTCGATGCTTTAAATACGACAGACAGACAGTGATTCCGTCAATTGCCGTAAAAAAACGGCCCGGAAAATGCGGCTTCGAGCGTTCCGGCGCGCTATTTTCCACAAGAAGTTCGACTGGAGCGCGCCAGCCTTGTGCGGCGCCGCATCTTCCGGACCGTTTTTTACGGAAGACATGGACGGAATCACCCCTTCTCCATAATCTACTATCCCGTATACGAATACTCCACCTGAAATCCGTATCACCTCAGATTCGTGGGGTGATGCCTTTAAGCTGCGTACAAAATGTAAAAAAAATAAAAATTAATATATTTGACTTGCTTAGGTTTCGAGAGAAAATCATACGATACATGACTATTCTGCTAAATTTTCCACTTTTTTGCTTTCAATGTCATTCCTTTTTTCCTTCTGCATCATTTTCGCTTACTGATTGGACCACCTCATTTCCTACGTTAAGCGGCCATGGTAGAAAACAAGATTTGTTTAATTAAAGAAAAAACTTGAACGACCCAAAGGGAGAGTGTGTTTAAATTGTGGCTGGAAAATCTGAGCTTAGGAAGAACGTGTATGAAAGGTCACATCCTGGATAGCTATGTATAAGAATCAAGTCACAAGAACGTGCATCAGTCGTCACAAAAGATTGTTTTGTAAATAATAATAAATACGATGAATTTCATACGAATGATGATTTAAACTCTATTTATACACCGGTCAACTCGATAGAGACGTCACTCACCATATCGATGTCGTTCCTAAACCATGTGATCACTGGGATTGGATTTCCTTCAACAGCACACGGTAAAACAACGTAATCGGCATCAGATCGAGAATGGAAGTACAGCTCCGGTGGTGCATTTGAAATGAGACGAGGAGCGCCTTAAACGCTTCCTGCTTACATGTGGGATAAAACCTTTGAAAAACCTTTCATGGAACTGAATACTAAATTACATTTGATTTGTTGTACATATATGAATATCCTATATTTTTGTGGGAATCGCGGGTATCTTGAGGATATGATGTGGTTGGCGAACGGATGCTCCCCTTTTGGCGATCCTGGGTGCATTGGGGCAATGAGCTGTGGAAATGGGGCACGTTCTGCTGCTTATTTTTTTCTGGAGGGGGGAGGGCAAAGAGTGAGTGGGGTTGATATCTCCCATACTATCGAAACATTCCTACTCCCACCTTTTCGAGTAGAGACCTCAATATCGAAAATTCTGTGAGATGTTCCCTTCAGGTCACATTGAGCATTTCGTGTGATCTGATCATGTCCTAAGAATAGCCAATGATGTTGTGGCTGTGCCACGCCCGTCCCTCTAGTTTTATTGGTGGCCGACTGATTTCCATTTGGGGCTTCCTTTCGGGTTATTTCTCGTGCTGATCCTCGGTAGCTGTTAGCCTAGGATGCCTATTCCGTTAAGTATCTCTGCTGGAAAACAGTCATTCCTTGTTCACTCATCTTTGGGTCCCCAATCGAAACGCACGCTTCCTTCGAGACATGGCTGACGCTCTTCCCAAATATTTAAATAAATTCCAATAGGAAACATAATGAAAAGCGAAGAGTCATCAGACATAGATAGTGGATTGCTTTTAAACATTATTCGTCTGTTTCGTTTCTATATATCATCTCTTCTTCTTTCTCTTTTCATTTTTTTTCTTTCCATTTTTCTTGGCAACTTGAAAAATGAAAAGCAGCAGAAGCAGCTCTTTCCCCAAATAGTCTCAAAAACTGGAATCGTAGAGGCTTTGCCGATAGATTCTGCTTAACCGCAAAACATTGAAAACCTCGTTGGTCATGGGAACGAACGACGCATCCACGGAACATATTACAATGGATATTGGGACGAATAAAGAGGGATGGGAATGGGATCGGAGCGAAAATGTGAAAACGAGGATTTGACTGAAAACCCGAAAGCAGATGTTAAAGCTCATTGTTCAAGCCACATTCAGAAAGCAGAATGGTAAGAACGACGCTTAAGAGACCAAAAAAAAGTAAACGAAGGAGGAGACCAGTCGCAAAGCGAGTAGACGCGATCTTTCAGCTTTATGTTGAGTGTTTTTTAAAATCATTTTCCTACCTGTGCTCAGCAACATTTGCTGGATAAGAAGAGAGCGTCTGCCGATTCGTGTGAGTGAACATAGGAAAGGAAAGGCAGCGGAGGAGGGAACATCAATCCTGGAACGTCACTCATTAGAGGTACTGAGAAGATTAGAAAGGGGAACGGAGGAAGAAAACTGTAGGAAAAGAAAAGCTTATGACTGAAAAGTTCAAATCTAGTCATTATTTAAGTCTCCTCTTCTATTATTCGGGTTGAAAGAGAAGTAAAATTCAAAAACGAGGAAAAAGTATTTTCTTCTAATATTCAAGTGGAAAAGAGAGAAAAAAAATTAAAAGCCAGGAAAAAAACTGCGGCGGACTTGATCACGCATCGTATCATTGGATATTTCAATGCCCTCCGCATCGTGTCTCGAAAAGATTGTGGGTGAAGTCTTTCGGAAAAGTATGACCCCCACCCAGAAATATAACCATCGATATTCACTCAACACGGATCCTCATCATAGGAAGGTAGTTGTACCCTACATAATTCATTTTTCACGCTGGACATCATTCACCCATGACCGTGTTGCTGCCGTTCAGTCAACAAGAAACGAACTTGAAAACAAGAGGTCCCACAGAAGTCTTCTTTGAAAACACGTTGATCTAATAGCTCGGCTTTTACTTGAACGAAAAAAGAGAATTAATAGAGGAGGAGACAATTTTGAAAGGATTTTACTGACATCCCTTGGTGTTCATTTAGCCAAGACAATTAGCCATACACTAACCGTTTCCTTCTTTCGAAATATTATATCAAAAGCTAATATTATGTCCAAGAATCCAGTGTATCTCTTGTTTAGAAAAAAGACGCAAAATTTATCTACTCTCAATTATTCTACAGTTTACAATTTGTGAACTAAATCTTTGAAAAAAATTCACGTACATTTTATAGTTTTTTCCACTTTGACGATTTATGGCCCTGGGAGTTTCGCCTCCTCGCCTTGAAACAAGCCATGTGGATTCATGGAGCCCATTGTCGTAGAAACCCTTTAAAAAAACGAATATTCATATGTGTATGTGATGATCTCTCAACCAAGGCAGCAAATATGCTCTATTTCAATTTTTTCTGTTTGCAGCTCATAAGAAGAAAAATAACGTGAATGGGAAACATACTCTGAGAATATCCGCAACGTCGTCAACCATTCCAGAACGATCACAATCCAGCAGTATTCCTCCTTCAGCCACACATGTTTTCTTAAATACACAGTGCACTTCAATGAAATAGTGACGGAATTTGTTGTCACAAAGATTCAAAGGTATAAACAGAGGAAGTGCTCAAAGAAAATAAGGATGTGACGATGGAAATAAATAAATAAAAATGAAAATAAGGAAAGTGAGGGGAAAATAAGTCTCTAGTGAGATTAAAAAAGTACAAATACATAGAAAATGTTCTAACTTTTTTTTTTCGCACACTCTTAGCGAAAGAATCACAAAAGCAAAAAAAGTGTTTTGGCTTTTTTGACGCAAATTTTCGGCAAGTAAATGAATTTCTCGGCCATATATTTGCAAAGTTAGTTCTCAATTTGAGCTCTTTCTAAGCTACATATATAACATTGTTCACTTACAAAATTACTGATGGACATTTCTAAAAAAAAAGAAACAAAAATAACTAAAAGCTAAAAAGCGGATGGATCTAGCTCTGATAGGGAAAAAGTAGCCCACATCTCCACATCGCTTTCTTGCTTGAATAGTGGACATAACCATGGTCAAGCGTGTGATAGGATTTCCCCCATCGGAGGTCGTTAAAGGAGGGACCGTAAGGAAGGGTGCGGTGGGGAGTAGCGAATGGAGTCCAGCATGATAACCAGGACAAGATATTATATAGTATTAGATAATTAGATACAAAATGAAAAACTGTATTAAGTTCCAGGGCAGTAACACGGAAGCATCAATATTTCGTTCTGAAGATGTACAACTTGTTGACGATGTGACGATGGGACCATGCAAGTTCAACACCTCGCCGAGCCAAATTTTTTCAAAACAGATAGAAACTTGACACCTTTCCTAAAAGTTAAAGAGTTTAATGATACGTAGTTATCAGCAATTTAAAAGCGGATTTATTGGTATTTAATGAACAAAATCGCTCAGATTCTGTGCGCGTTGTTAAGTTTAGGGTATCGCGAATAACTTCGTGATAAGAGGACTAAGGAGAATGTTTCAAATTGTCCAAGTGGTCCCTCCAAATTTTGAGGAAAATTTTGCCATAGTCATTGTCATGAAGGTATTAACAAAGTTCCGATCAGATAGATCAAGTGACCACGTACGCATGTGAACAATTTCCTTGATCCTACTTTTATTAATCAATTCATTAGCTTTAGGAGTAAAGAAATTTCAAAAAAAAAGCAGGAGCTGATGTTACATTACATAGAAAAGGTGAAGTTTATATGTTATTATACATAATATAATTTATGATTATTATTTATGATCATGACATGTAATTTATGATTACTAGTTAGTTTCCATATTTATGTTTGCATTTTCTTTGTTATAATTCCATGAACTATGTATATTTGAGATGTATTTGAAATGAAAACACAAATATCAAAACAACAACAAAGGACCCTAGGCACACTAAATATATTCCAATAAACAAAAGTTTTTCCGGAAATGTTAACGAACAAATCTGTACCTCTGCCTCGGAAGATGAGAGTGGACGAAGAAACGGTTTGATGCAGGAGTCACCCGACGGCGTCCATGATGACGGGCATTTGGAGTCATCTGTAGAAGAAATGTGGAGTGTAAGTGATAGTTTTCCATTTCGAGTTTTTAAAAAAAGTTAAAAAAAAGAGAGAAAAATCAAGACACATTTTCTAAAGTTCGTTTCGCTGTTTTTTTAACAAATGGAGAGAAGCAAGTTTTTTTTTGCGACATTTTATAGGATTTGTTTATTTTTGCTCTGATAACACTTTGATTATTAGAATAGAGGATTTAGTTTTTTTCTCAACAATCGATAGATAATGTTCATAGTCCTTTATAATGCACTGTTGCATAAGACTGTCTGGCAAAAAACAATATTCATTTTTTCATTGTAAATACTCTTCGCTGCTGTGACCGATGTACCTGCTGCGAGAACTGCGGAAATCTTCCTGAAAGCAGTGCACCAAGAAATTGGCATTGCTGGGATCTTTAAGCGAATGGTGAAAGTGAAGAATAGTGAAAGAAGGGAACGTGAGCGATGGTGCAAGTGTGGCAGCTTCTGTTGATTGAGTTAAACTGCTTGACAATTGCGGACGTTGGACGAGTTCCCGCATTTTATCGCGTAGTAATCGTGCATTGTAGGGATGTCGATATCACTGATGGCTATTTCTCACGCCTTCTTCTGGATTATTAGAAGGAATTGAGCCTTACACGCTCATATTCGTAGAGTGCTGCTACGCTTTTTTTCGAAAAAAAAAACTAATTAAAATATTCCAATTTGTTCACTTATATAGTTCTTCAAATGCTACTCATGCAACGAGCACCATTGAGACAAAATCTTTTGAATTTCGTAAAAACCTTTGGAGTATTATTCAGATCCTTTGATTTCCGTAATTCCCATGTTTTGCCCGCATAAATTTTGCAAAAAGACATTTCCGGCAATTTCAGCCAATTTCCTCGCTATTTCATGAACATTTGTCGTGAGTTCGTTGTGAATGGGAATGGCTAGGCGAACATTTCGTGTCGATTACTGGACCGTGTGCTATTATGAGCGTTTATCGCATTACGTCTACGCTCCTAATCAACTGCATCCCGAAGATCAGCATGGACAGCAAAACCTATTAAAAGTAACCTATAATTACTAGCTTATCCAGAAACTGTGCGCCCAATTAGGTGCGTCTTGTTCTCTGGTGGATGCTATAGATTTTTTTCTGGAGAGCTCTTCTTTCTTGCGTGGAGGTAAAAGCATTGAGGAGGAGGAGGGTTCAGCTGTTCTTAATGGTTGATTCGATCACGTTTCGGTACTCTGGTGCCGTCAAAGGTCAAAAGCTCGCACTCGAGACGAGAAGAGCTATTGACAGAGCGACATGGATACACTGAACGCGACGTCAGACGCAGCATAGAGTGGCAGAGACGAAAATAATAAAGAAAAATAACAATAATAAGGGGGAAATTTCACAAGATGAACATCTTTCAGGACACAGATTAGGTGGAGAAACAAAATTAATGAATAGAATGAAAATAAAAACAAATGAATCTCTCCTGAAAACAGAACATGTACTCCAGAAGAGTTCTAGTCAGACTCTAATTCTAGTTAGGGTTAGAAGGAAATTCTGTTTTTCATTTCTAAAAGATGGAAAACATTATTTTTATCCAACTCTATTAATACGTTAAAAATATTCTCAAAAATATTGTCCTTATTCATAAAAATAGAATCTGCAGCAGGGAATTATGCTCTGATGTGTGACAAATTCCAGTTTAGAGCATCCATTGCAGTTCTCCAGTAGAAAATTAGAGATAGGATTTTTTTTCTGACAATGCGTATTCAGGATCGACGACAAAAATTGATTGAATCAAAAAGAAACCTCCATATTCCATATATTTTCCTATATTTTGCAGGAAGAAGAGCTAATAGACGGGCAATGCGTACAGAAAAAAATTCCATTCAATTTCTGCAATGAAGAGTTCCTTAATTACCAACGGAAAATACGTAGCTTTGCGATTTTTTGCAAAGCACTGGAAAAATCACTCTTTTTTCAAACTGAATAATTCTCGCCAAAGAATAGGCAGGAAACTTGGTAATTTGCACAGATAAAACAGAAATCTCCTCAGAAAATTCCCGTCCCCGCTTTTCAAACGAAATGAGCTTTGTTTCTTTTTGTTATTTCATTTCACATCATGTTTGCCGTAATATTTACTAGTATTTTTTCAGCCTTAACGAAACAAATGTAACAATTTTAAATGAAAATTAATACTAATGAGCTAAAATCACCTATCACCTCAGAATTACTATTGGAAAGCGGGTGAGATGGAAGTTAAAAAAGTCAAAAGCGCTTCTCAATTTGAAATAATCAATTTTGTAATTAAAATTACTGGTGATGCATGATTTTTTATAGTCGAGAGGAACGTGGGACCTGAAAGCCCCGGTACAACAAATGCTTTGTGGACCACCCTCAATCTGCATGTTTTCCACCCGTCTTCGTATTTTACATGTTGTCATTTTTCCAAACTCACCAAAAAAAAATCATTTGTGGTATTGCAGTGAGGCTGTTAATCTATTTTCCTTTCCTTTGTTCCTTTATTTTTCCTCCGATTTTAATTTCTTGAGGAAAACGCAGTTGTTAACGTCATAGATGAACTGGCAACGATTCCGACAAGCAGTGAATCGGCGGTGGATTCAGTGTGAAATGAGTGAATGCGCTCGGATAAGCGGGGCTTCCAGTCATTTACAACTGCGATTTCCGCTACCTGTGTTGCTCGAGTTGTCAGCGCTGAGGGTGACGAATAAGTGACAACGCTTTGATGGGTTTCGTCCCGTCGATAACGTTAAACTGACATAGCACCTCAACGCGTAATTGACAATGTGATCTGCTGAACGATTCGAATGATCGGTGGCTGTTCGGGACGGTGAAGGTGATTCGAGGGAACGAGCCGTTCAATTTGATTCCATTATGCTTTCGGCAGCCAAAATGCTCGGCAGAAGTGCCTTTGTGTTTTCGCTTACAGCACACTGGAAAAAGCTTTTTTGATGGAGAAGAAAGCTAAGAAGAAAGCGAATAGCTCGTAGGAGACTTGTGTGCATAAAGATATTAGTTTGAAAAAAACATGGAAGCTGTTTAAATCACTCATTAGCTCACTTTTTCCTCATTGCTGAAGTGATTTTTCGTTGCAGAGTTATGACACATCGGTAGATCTCTATTTTCTTGAATTCTTTTTCTTAACCATCTAATTTCCTTACCTATGCGCATAATAAGATTTATTTCCATATTTCAAAAACAACACAGATTAAGAAGACTACTTTTTACCTCTACCAGCTCATTTCCAAAAAAAAAGATAAGTTCAAAAAAAGTGCACCTTGTGTTCTGAAAGTGCATTATTCCGCTTAATTTCCGCTATGCACATGATCCTAGGATAAAAATAATTTTTTGGTATGAGATTTCTCATGCACTTCCATCAATCCCTATTATGACCAGTGAAATATGTACGAAACAAGACCTCTTTGCTTCTGAAAACAATACTTTCCTTTAATTACCGACTTCAGACAACTATTTAAAATTCAAAAAGAGGTTCGCTGAGTCGAAGCGAGTGCCTCTAGGACTTTGACCAAAGAGAGAGAGAACTTTGTTTCTTCCGTTTCTTTGAGAAAACATTGTGAAACGAAAAATTATAAATAGGAACCAAGGTCATTTTTAAGGCTTATGGAAAATAAAACGATTATAGCACGTGCACATTGGGCTACTCTAGAACGGTTTACTGGTTTGAAAGTGACTAAAATAAAAATTAAACTTCGACGTTGAGGCATTCTGTTGATAATCTCTGTAAAAACAGGATTGCATTGGGTCATACTATAAATAATACAGTAATCTATAACACATTTGCTTCCTAAAAGTGAGGTTAACGAATTTTTTTTTTTGTTTAAAATATACTTTTCTTGATTTTTCTCTTCAATTTCCTGATGGACTTTCAGCATCCATGCTCCAAAAACCTCTTTTAGATGAGAAGAAATACAACTTCAGTGCAAGTGTATAATTTATATACATAAACTATGGTATTATTTTTGAGATGACCTCTACGGTTAACTTTCCTTAAATTGCAGTATGATGTCGATATGGAAACCAGTCCTGTAAACATAAATACAGCTATTCGTGATCATGAGTCCAATACTACCAGAGTCATATGATTTTTTGTGATGTTTGATGAATGGAAAAACGTAGGAATCGTTCGTCCCGTTGAGAAAAATTCTGGTTAGCAGTGTATACTGAAAGTTCACGAAAGCAGCTGCGCTACATTACTTTGAAATATAGATACCTCACGAAAACCGCAAAGCAAAAAAAAAAAACGAACAAGTGCTTATAGCCTGATACTCTACTGCTGCTCAGAACATGATCGGAGAACGTTGGCAGAATTCAATGAGGTTTGAGAACAAAATATGAACGAAAGTTAACCATAAAAGAAAAGCTTTGATTATTTTTTCTGAAGAGTTAAACTAGTTGTTATGAGAGAAAATGAGTTCAATTTACACCTCTAGATAGTTTGGAAAAAGGATTTTAATTCTCATTGAACAGGAATTATTAGTTTTTAAAGAGGTGATATTCAGAGAAGTAAAAGTGATCTTAAAAAGACAATAATAAACAAACATTGAAAAGAACAGTAAACTTTTCAAAATTTTTCTATAATCAAAAGAAAATTCCGTCAGAAGTAGGAGTGTTTGATTTTTTTTACTAGTCGCTCATATTGCTGACATATTGCAGTAAAGTAAGTAAAATGTAACATCAAATAATGTAAATGCAGCATTTTTCTTCACCGAATAATAATTGGCACCAATGAAGCAAAGATATCGGGTCCTTGATTTTTTGAAACTCTTTTATAAAAGGAAGATTTTGAAATATTAAGCATAGTGAAAAGTTCAAGTGCAAAAAAAAATCGTTGGTGCGAACTCTCTGAGCAACGGTAAATGAAATGCGAACAGAAGAGGACACGAGACTCAAAAACAAGTGTAAACAATACGAATAAATTGAAATTATACGGAGAATATATTTTTTTTATAAAACACCAATATCTTGAGTTGCTGGATATCGAAGACTCCAATTGAAGAGTGAAGAATCTTAGAGTGATTTTCTGTCAAACAAGCAATAATGCTCGGAAACTTCTAACTTACCTATGAATGACAAAAATCCTGGAATGAATAGAATGAACGAGAGTGTGACGTCTCGAACGATCATTTCATCGCTTTTTCATGGATAATTTCACAGGCAGAAAATTGAAGGAATCCGGGCTGGATGATGCTGTCGCAGTGATGTTTTCTTTCTTCCCCACTCTTCCTTTCTGTTAGTTCTGAAAATGGAGGTACGAAAACAGGATGCTGCACGTAGTCAGAATAATTTCTATTCGCTTCAACGCTTCATAACAAACTATCCATGGTTTGAAAGAAAGACGGAAATTGTTGAATAACAAATTAGAGGAAGACGTAAGAAGCAGCGAAAGGAAAGAAAGACAATTTGTGAGATGACAGAAACGCGTAAGACCTACACTATAGCTGCTGCAACATCGCCACTAATCCTTGCGCTCGACCAAAACGTCCTCAGCGTTAAGCATTGAGGATTAGTGAGCAATATAAATCAAAAAGGAACAAGGTCATAGTCGAAGCGAAGAGCACTTAAATGGAAGAGATGTCCAGACGATGACAACTGCTGTCGTAATCGTGTCTCGAGGACTGCCAGATGCAGTAACTGTGAGAAAATCGTGGGGGCGTGTCCTACGGCCGACGATGTGAGAACATCCGCGCACGGATGTCAGTCATCCGGTGTAAGGACCGACGATTTCGTGGTTGAAGGTAAAGGACAATGCGGGAGAGTACGTCGAAAGAGTTCGTTGTGGTAAATGAGGTGAATAGTTGGAATGGCCGGGACCAATCCTACAGTTCCACTCGTGAACATATTTCTGTTTCCAAGGTAATCCAGGAAAAAGATCAATATTCACATGAAACGTGATAAAATCCGGGTAGAAATTTATACTATTAGTCCTTGATAGCATATTTGAGTAGCTGAGTGAATTGCCGTGTTTACGAGTTCTCTGCCGAACTTCGGCTGACAAAACAAACAGGGAGAAGCGATTTTTTAAAGAAGTTTTTATCGGATAAAGGACAAAGTTCTTATGCGAAATGTTGAGATTTTAAAGTCATTTTTTCAAATTCTTTCTCCCGTTTTTTTATATATTTTTGTTTTTGTTCATACTGGTCCCTGGAAAATTTAGATATTTTTTCACCTGACACACATATTCCCTTGTTCACAAACTTTCCTCAGCCAAAGGATTGTAATCCAACTGTCAGCCTTCGTTCTTTCTTCGTTTCCCATCCTTTAATCGATGGGGGATTCGATGATGAATTGTGTCCGTACTAGATACTACACACTTCGCAAAGAACAAAGGAGTTAGAAAAATGACTCTCTCAACAAACGGAAGGAGAGCCATGAAGAAAACCAGTGCTTCTCAGTATATAGTCAAGGAAAGGAACTGAGCGGAACATGGATTGGGCCGAGGATTGGGCACTAAAAGGGTGCTGATCGGAGAATTCGCTCATCAGTTGTGTTCGAAACCTTCTTAGGAGCTTGTATGTAGAATATATATGTATATAGGGCACGAAAAAAATCGCACAAAAGGACTAGAATTTTTGGTTGGTAAAGATCATGATCCGGTTTAAGTTCTCTACTATCCACAACATAGCCTACACACTAATCCGTCTCTTTTGGCAACACGAGCTGAAAACTTTAACATTCTGAATATGAGCTGGTTAAATCTGGGTTCGGCGCTTTGATCAGATTTCATTAGTTAAATGATAGCAGAAAAACTTGAGCAGGATCTGAACATACGTCAAAAGTAATGTGTTATATGACAAAAGTGGCACAAATGGGTTTCATATATTTTTTAAAATTTTTATTTCCCGTTAAAAACTTTACTAGGTAACAGTCAAGTAGCAGTTCTGCAGTAAGCTGCATGTAAAAGATATGAAGATTAAGAAATAACAGCTCAAAAAAAATCAGAAATTAATCAGAGATTATTGATTTGTGTATGAGTTAAGAAGAACTCAGGATATGAGTTTGTGCGCGCATTAGCAAGGACTGCGGAAAAAAAAGAAAGACAATCGCAAAAAAGGAAAAAAATGACTTTTTACGTTCCTCTGCTTAGAAAATGATTTTTACTTGTCTATGTATGTTCTTCATTGATAAACCATAGGAACGCTAAAAAAGGTGTGAAAATAACCAAAAAATGTTTGGCCTCAGCAGCTTTCACGAAAAACATTTTAAGGAACTCTTGCGAAGCAGTTTGATAGTGATTGTTGGTGTCCGGTGTCCATTCATTAATTCGGCCCATCACACATATGTACATATAGCCCTCCTCCAATAAAGAGGCGTTTGTCACCAGCATACTAATTACACCAACAATCAGACAGCTCTTCTGGAAATTCTCAACCATTCACTGACCGGTACTGAGACTTGAAACCGGTAACCCCCTACTAAAAGTGGCATAAGGAGCTGCTTGTGGTTGACCCGGGAGCGGTCGTGGGCAAACAAACACAAAAAGCCGTGTGCCAAGATGTGGGGATTTATGTGGGATTCGTGTAATCCAATGGTCGAGTATTGAGTGACGGCCAGACAGTTTCTGCTGGATGGACGGCAAAAGATGAAAGCGATCACAGATGGTTGTGCTTAACGAAACCCGCTCCGCTAACCGCTCGGTGAGGGGTGCGAAGTGCCAACCGGCTGTAGCTTTGGGAAAAAAAACCGGGGAAAATTCGTAATACTAGAAACTGACAGGGTGTAATTGACAAGACGTGAGTTTTTGCTCGTTTAGTCACGCGTTTTCTATTCATCGCAACACGCGAAAAGTACGGATTGAAACGAAATGCTGTCGTTTCAGCGGAAACTTATTAGAAACAACGCTGCGAGTTGGTTGTTGCGTTATCAACGAGAAGTTCATATTTTCTGTGAAGCGTGGAATCCTTAATTGCTTATAGGAATAGATTGCGTGATGAAGTTTGAATTAAACATTGAATCGTTGAACGTGGAAAGCAGCGCGGTGGTGATGTAAATTTATGACCTCGCAAAAAACCGTGTGCGTCTACGGAAATGAGATTCGTTCGAGACCTTCTCGAACGAAATGTTTCCGGATAATATTCATCCGTTAAGAGCAACGGTTTTGCTCTCGCTAATATGCACATGGAAAGACGAAATTACTTCGCACTTCTTGTTTTGCAACGAAAATCCTCATAGACATACATAGCATACATCTGTATTGCATTGCGTTCCACTACGCATTCTCACAAGAGGGCAACATTTAACGCGGGGTTCGTTTCATTTCACTCAGTTTACCCGCACAGCTAATGACGGCTTACGAGGGCATTTATTAAAGGGAATCACCAACACACCATATTCTATGCACTTGCATTCATCTCAGTCGTAAAATACATAAGCTAATTTTTCATGCGACCCAGTATGAGCTTTTTTCTTTTCTAACCCTCCTAACATATGTCCGAATTCCAAAAACGTATGAAAATGACCACAAGAGCCTGAGAAGCATTTACTGGAAATTCTGATTGTTGTGCAAGGGATGGGGAGATCATGTAGGTAAATCTCTAACAATATTTAAAAGTGAACGAGAAAATACTGAGTAGTTAGGAAAACTAAGCGGAAAAAGTGCACAGAGAGCAGAAGAATTTTAACAACGGTGGGGCCCAACTATTATTAAAGTGAAATTTTATATACATGTGTGTAGTGTAGCGGTTAAAGGTTCCGCTTCCTGCACGATCGATAGGAGGTTCGAATCCGCCTTAGTGCTCACCAAACCTTCCATCCCTCCGGGGTCGATAAATTGGTACCAGACTTGTCTGGGAGGATAAAAACACTGACTTGACACATCGGCTAGCCACCGCAAGTCATTGTATAGGCCAGATACACGTTCGTAAACCTCAAACGATTCTGAATTGAAGTGAACGTGGGCGGCGCACCTCAAGCGGATTGATTAACGCAAGAAACTTTATTCTTTATCCCTCATATTCATTTTTTGAACTGCTCCATAAATATGTATATGTATGCTGTGATACTTTTAGACCCATTTAATGAACGGAAATTAGAAGGGGTACTGTAAAAATTAAAAGCGGAAAGGATTCAGAAAACACCAAGCAGTGATTAACTTGGAAAATTCTGCTGGAAGGTTCACTTTAGTTTTTTCTTATGACATAATTTAATATGTATTAGGTTATTTCCTAAATAGATTTAATGGATGTAACGCCTTACCGACACGTTATTACATAATGTAATGATATGGCTTCCGGATATGTAGTAATAAAAACTGTATGTGTAACAGTAGCGGCAACTATGCATGTGTTCTTAATGGTTGAAGAAGAGCGAGTTGAGAAACGTTCCGCTCCCTTTCCGGCTCTTTTCTTTGTAGAACTAACGGTGTACACGAATTACGAGAAGAGAGAACACGTAGGATAAAAAAGTGTAGTGGGCAAGAATTTTCGGAAAGAATGTTCGACAAAAGAACGACTAACAGACGGGCTGGTCCAAGAATCTTGGTGTGTCCGATTAGCTTGCAGAGTCCAGAAAAGGCATACGGTACCGTCTCGGGTGGCAGAAGCAGCACACGGTACTTTTCTAGAACATTGCGCTGGAATTACCAGTGCTATCGTCAGCAAATACTGGTGATTTCAGCTGAACGCTACGGATTCCCCACATTTTTAATGGCACTTAATCCAGGATTTGTGTTAAAATCCCCGCTATCCCTGAGTATTATCCGCTTTTCATTCTAAAAAACTAATTTATGTGTCTCACACAGAAACCGATAGGGTCTTTCCTTGGCTGGAATAGACTCTCAATGACTTTTCTTCACTGAATCACATTCTGAGGCACCACAGATGCCTCAGAATCGCGGAGTACGACGATGAACATGTTTGATGTGTTATCCGCCACGAAAAGGACTGCGCCAGGTACCGCTCACAGAAAAAATTGAATGCCGAATTGAGTTTTTTCTTTTAAAAAAGTTTTAAATGTCAAGTTTCAGATCAGATGCGCTCTTTTCTTTTTCTTTTTTGGTGTGTCATTGGTTTAAGTAAATAAATAAAGGAACAAATAAAATATCCTAAAGCGTGGGTGTGCGTTCAGATAAAGGAAGAATTAGGTGTGCGTTCAGATAAAGGGCATGAAAGAGAAATAGAAAATTGTGACAAGTGAAAAAATGTAATAGAATGAAATCCACCATTTTTTTCCTCGGCAGCCTCAATCAGACAGACGCAATCAAACGTCTGGATGCGGCGTTAGATCTTCTTTATAGCATTATGTCACATTTTTATGAAATCTTCACGTTGACTGGTACTAAAAATACGTTTGTCGTTGAAAAATACTCCCACATCAGAAGTTCAGAAGTTTTACAGTTATACTGTCTTCATTCTTCATATTATTGCATCATATCCTCTCAGTGAAAAATAAAAAAAAAACATAATCTATTTTTCAATAAGAGGATAAAGTTAAAGTTAAATAACTTTAACTTTATCCTCATTGACAAGTAGATGTTTTTTTCGCTTTGTGCTGTACACAGTCTCATTTATTTTCTTTGTTAAGAATTTTCTTCTATACAAACATACTTTAGTCAGACACGAATGAAAAGTAGAAAAGAAACAATAAAGAGCTGCAAAGGAATCTTGCTTGTCATCGTACGTACGATACAGGAAATGTCCATATGATACAAAAGTTAACAAAAAAACCTATAAGACACTGAAAATTTTCAGAGTTCTCTGGAAAAAATGATTGGAGACATTTGCGGAAAATGCATGAAAATTGGTCAGTTTATTTTCCGAAAGAAAAAAAAATAGAACGAGAACTATTCTATAGATTATGCTGAGAATCCAGAGTATGTCTTTCAAATGTGAATTAGGGGAGAAGGCAAATACGTTAAGTAACCTCTCCTATTATAATGAACAAACAAAGCGATTCCAGTTCAGAAGCAGATTTCCCGGATGAACCTATTTGTATGTACATTCTTTCAGGGAAAATAGGATCATTACGCATTAAATACCAATGAAACGACCTCGAACAAAAGGCTTTTAGTAACTTCCTGCAACGGATAACGTTTCAAAGGGAGAGGCTCAGCGATAGTTTGTTGCCGGACAAAGAGGCCTCTAACGGCAGACTAAATTTCGAAAAATAGAGAACATCTAGAAGAAAAAAAAAACCAAAAAATTAGAAAAAAAAAGAACTTTTGCAAATCGTCACCAGAAACTCCAGATAAACTTAGTCAAATAAGCAGTTTCTTTTTTCATTTCACACATTCTTCGCATTACTTTGAATATTCTTTATACCAGGCACTACATATACTATGTATGTAAATATCGAAGAGTTCAGGGAAAAAAAAACCTCTCTGAAAAATCCACAAAACAAGCTTATATACTCAAAAACACTGTGTTATGGCTTAAGTTTGCTTGTACAGCCAATTCTCGTTTGTAGAAAGAGAAATTTCTCAGTAATTTCATAATTTCGCATCCAGAATGATTGCACGCACTCATTTCTTTCATTCACATGAGCACCATCGGTAATCAAAATGACAAAAGTGCAACGTAATGGGAAAATGGTGGAAGCTCATTCACATCCACGTAACCCACATCACGATCATTACCCGCCTCAATAGTGTCCTTTAATATTCAGCTTTGTACTCTCGCATATGACATATTAAGGCCGTATACGCGTTATTTACAGCACTGCCGTATATTCTGGAGCTTAAATCGAAGCGCAACGCTGATCTGTCAAGCGCCAACCAACCGCTCGGCTAAAGACATAAATAAAATAGGAAATGGGATGGTGATTTGAAATTCCAGCGAATGACGCAAATGACACGACTCTGCGAATAGAAAGCCGGAAAAAAGGAAACAAAAAAGTTGTGGAAGAGTTGGAAGACTTTCCACACGAATAGGATGTTGAGGCGTACCCGAATAGGAAATTCGAAGTGTTGAATTAGTTTTACCGAAAGATACTGACTTTTAGTGGAAGCTAAGCAACCCTGAAGGAAAATTATGGATCTAATAATTTAAGCAGAGGTGCCAGATTGAAAAAAAAAACGGTGTTCTCTGAGATGAGCTGAGCGCCATATGTATTCGAAGGTCCGTAATGAAATTTATGAAAGAGTTGCCGTTGCCGTCAGTAATTTGATACAATTAACAGGAAGTAGTGACTTGCGATGAGTGCTACTCAACCAACTCATCGGAGAGTATCGGAGAGGTAAAATGAGTGTATGTGTGTGCGAGAGCGCGCGAGAACTGCAACAAATCCCCCGACGTGAAATGTTTGCTGTGTTGCTAATGGTGTGAAACAATGGTGGATCAGTGAACAGTCTATTTGACATCGTTTCGGATTCGGAAGACAAAGGCTGCCGTCGGACAATCGGCTCCGATGACAAAATACGTGCTGAACCACGGCATCAACGAAATCTAATAAAGCCTTCCGTAAACCTTTGGCAAAGTCATAAAGGCGACCTGGAACGATAATTAACGCGCAGGACGCTGACTACTCCTGGTTTGTTTGTTTTTCATTATGATCGATCATATTATGAAGAAGAAATTTGAGTCACGTGTAAGTTCAGGTGAGCCTTATGGATTAGAGCACGGAAATAATTAACAGGAGCACCTTTGGCAAGGTTTCCCCAAACTTTTCGAATTTAAAGCTAGGACCTAGTTTTTGGATACTGTCAGGATCGCTTGACTAGTTGCCATTCGCAAGCGCTCTAGTTCCACCTGAACGCTCTCATATGTTTTCAAAGGCTGAGAAATTCTAAAGGACACGGAAGCAGAGAAATGTAGGAACTACTGCTTTGTCTTATAGCAGAAGTAGAGAAATCTATGGAAATAAAAACAACAATGTAAACATAAATGTACAGCACTACAAAGGATTTTGATAGTCAACAACATCCGCTGTAGCTGGATTTCTCTGTGCAGAACTAATTCCGTTGAAAATTCCCTCGAGACGTGATCAAGAACGGGCGGAAAACAGTGATGGATTCACTTGCTATAAAACCGCTTCCACTTCGTTGAAAACTTTCCAAAAACTTCAAAAAAAATTTTTTGTTTCTCTGTTTCCACCGATGTTTCATGATATTACAGTGGATAAAAAAAAATTAGCCATATTCTAATTACTACTAAAATGATTCGCAAGTTAATATATTTTGTATGTAATGTCAGATCTATTGCAAGGAAAACTTAGGAAGAGGTTTTTAGAAGCGGGAGATAACAAATGTGTTTTTTTCGTCACATAAGAAACGTATCCTCATTACACTCCACAGTTGCATTGTCGCCAAAAACCAGCACTTCGGAAAAAGTGCATCCAAATATTTGAGAACTGGCTATCAGCTTCATTGAACTTCACACACTACGAGATCCGAAGTGGAAAGAACCAAGCACAACTGTGGACAGACTCTTCAGAAGAAAATCATCGTGACCAAAATTTTCAAGTGTGCATAAACATTTTGAAATCGGAATCTGCTATGGAGGCTAGCGGTATATCTAACAATTAGCTTAAATGTATGTCAAAAAAAAAACTAGCTTCCGTTACTTTCGTGATTAAATCGTCTCCATTAGAAAAATTGGGATTGAAAGAGAGGTAAGTTGCCAGGTTCTATCGATCACCTTGAGCAAAAATGTTTCCTAAAGCAAATACACAGTGTTTCATGATTGCGGAATAGTTTGAAATTTAACGGAAGCATATGAAAAATCTAGGAAGAAACATTTTCCTAACCACCAAAAACTTATCTGCCTACCTCCCATACCCTCTCCATGCTCTCCCTAACCTAAGACGAGAAATATGTATATGGAACCCTGAATATATGTACATATAAATACTTACGTAGTGTATATATGTATGAACTACGTACATAGTGTTTATGCATTGGATTATTCCACAAATAATGTGGCATTCCAACATTTTTCGTTTCTTAATACGAAGAAAAACAGAAGTTTTCCTTCTCATTTCTGAAATATTCGTTCATTCACTTCCTACAGTCCTTTTCCGTTTTTTTTTTGGTAGACCTCCAATGCTTCTCTTCCGAAATTCCCTCCAGACTTCAATTCATGAGGTTGAACAAAAAACTGCATTATTTATGAGATAGCCTAATAGTATATAATATACATACAGTATGCTGGTCATATACTCCGAATGTACATATATTTATTTAGTGGCTAAACTTTAAACTGGAACTTTTCTAACAGGTATTACTTTCAGGTATTCTGTTATAGCCAGATGGCAGTACAAACAACACGTATATCGGTCGCAGAGTACTTTAAATGAGAACCGCTTCAGCAAGAGGTGACTTCTATCAAGGAAAAAAATCTTACTTTTCAAAAAGTGTCATGCTAAAGGATCATATAAAATTGATCTTGAACTGAGATTAACAAAGTTAATATTTTATGGGAATGAAATAAATGGAACTTTTTTTCAGAACATTTCGTGGGGAAAAGTTCCGAGCACTCGCGCAACTTGTTAAGGACTGAAACAAAAAAATACCAGCTCTTTTTTTCAATAGCTATAGTGCTGTCGTACGCAGTAATAATGGTTATTGGTGAGACTTTCTTACAGATCTGTAATTTTTCTAAAAAATTATTGGCTATTTTTGAAATTGTATGGAAAAATGAATGTTGCATTACTTCTTACTCGCTATTTTCTTTCTCGGGTTCTTAATTAAAATTAAAGTTCAGACTTTTCAGAAGATGGAAAGTAAAGGAAGACGAATTGGCGAACCGTTCCGCTGCTCAAAGATCTATGGAGTTAGATACCGGGTTTAATTTCATGTAGTTAAGAAAAACTATTTCTGGTATCTGTTCAATTCATTCAGAAATAGCTGTGATTCGCCGAATATTCAGGTTCATACAAAATCATGTGAGCGTACAGCAGAACGTTTAGCCGAAAAAAAAAACAATTAGTGAACTCGTTATGTGAGTGACAGTGTCCTTTTCGGGGAACAAAAGTGCAATTGACTCGATTGTCCACGGTGAATGTGTGTGTGGTTGAGGTTAAAGGAGAGGTAATCGAGAAAGAGTGACAGCAGGTCTAATTCGTAGTCTCGAACGATCGAATAAGAGCAAACCGACCGGCAATACATCAAACTGTACGCAATTAATGGGAATTAACAACGGTCGCGCTCAGCCGTGGCCCTTGCGGCCACAATTGTGACAGCCATTCCAGATGTGTTGAGCTGAGTTCTGCAGCAGCCAGCAGTGAACGAAAAGCTACTGGCTTACTGTGCGTCCATGCTTAATTCAATTTCGGATTATCGCTTTCGAAGAAACGGAAAAAAAAGAAGAGGTTTTAGAAAAGGTTCTGATGGAATTAACAGAAAAAGGTATGGATGTGCATAGGGCAAAATAGCTGCAATGTTTTCTACGTTTCGAAAGGATTGTCACAAGCAAAAAATGCAAAAAAAAAAGAAAATGAAGCTCATGCTAGTTTAATCGTCGAAATCACCTCCTCTCAAACGAAAGGAAAGATGCGAATGTGCGGAGAGAAGATAACTTCTTAAATTAGGAAGACATTGTCTTGGTCTGTCTTTGATGGTTGTAAAAAAAAAGAAAATAAGAAGAAAATAAGAAAATTTGTCAGGATTTTGCCACAGATACCAAAACAAAGCACATTTCCCAATTTTTTTTTGCACAGAACGACTTGGAGTGTAATGTAGACATTCGAAAAAAAAAATGATTATCAAACGGTTCACGAAAAGAAAACGTGAAAAAAGAAGGAGCAAAACGTAGAATGTTACCGTAAAGATGGCATAACGGTAATGAAATTATCGTCCATTCACTCACACTGTGATTATCTTCAGACAAGGAGATTCGTGGATTTTTTTTTGTAGAAACACAATTCAGGAAGACAGCCAGAATTTTTGTTCAATAGATATTCATGATGGCAAGTTAAAATCACCAACAATTGAGCATCCTTTCTCTCGGCAAAAATTTTCCTTGTTCTCAGTCAAAATTAGCTCAACTTTACAGCTCTATTAAAATTGGCCACATTTTGGTTCCCACCATAGCCGTTGTAGAAATAAATGGTTGACATGAAGAAGAAAAAACGTAAAGGGAAGCACTGAGACATGCAAAATGATGGTTGCAGCAATAAATCAAACATGATGAGCATGTATTCATAAACTCTTTTTAGGGGAAAAAATTAAGGAAGCCGATGCAGTTTTACGGAAGATCGTATTTGCAATTTAACATTTGTGTTTTTGAGAAATACTCTACTGAAGAAAACTTCATAGAATATTTAATAAAGTGGTTGGAATGAAAAAATCGTGAGTGATTTATTGTGTTCGTGCTCCAAACAGTGTATTGCTTTTTATTTCTGAAAAAAATCACAAACATTTTTTTCCCAATTTTTTTTGCAAGAGAAGAATATTTTTTTGCAAAGATTTACAGTGTTGTGTCGAGACTTTGGAGTAAATTCTATCAAATAACAAAAAAATAAACAATCTTCGGAATCTACGGATTCGTGAACAGGTAAATTGAAATTTAAAAAAATCAGAAAAAAAAGAAAAATCGAAATTAAAAACCGCAGCACTGAGAGGGATTGACTAACGGATTTGTATTTATACATATATATTTATCCACATTTATCTATATTTACTTACAAATATATGGCATTCATTAGACTCAACATTTTGTCAAATCTCGCATGAAATTCGCAATTGTTCGAATCCTCGACAAATCTTGCGATGACAACAATGGATTCAGGCGCGGAAAACGCATTGTTCGATCATTGAATCGCTCAGTTCCCAATAAATGTATGCATGTACCTGGATGATCTGGAATTGTTCTGTGGACTAAGAGTGTGTATCGATGACTGAGCATGGATGGGCACATACAAAAGCGTACGAATATTGCATGAGAGGCGCACTAATGATATGGCAGACGAGATTACGCATTCACACGATGTCTATGTGCTATAGGAATCAGAGTCTCGGGGCAGTTCCGTTTCCTCCCGAAGAAAATTCTTCAAGAGAGAAAAAAAAAACCCCTCGAATGAGATAATAATTTGTTGTTTCTTGTGCTCATGTCGACAACTAGAGTGGTGCACTGGAGGAGTGGCAGTGTGCTAGCGATACTCGGCATTCAAGTGCTTTCAAGTGGTGTATATGAGGGTTGCTGACAATACACAACACAGTGAGGCCGTCCGACCGTACGTCCATCGGCTAACTGCGCCCACAACGGCTAATGACCGTTTTGGGATCTTTCGCTGAGCCGAACAAGAGTGTACTGTTCCCAGAGAAGTACGAAAAATAAAACTAATAAAAAAAATGATCTTTCCCTTTCCGAGTGCTTCCAATTGCACTAATTGTGGATCAGTGACTGTCTCTTAGACAGCATTGTACTGAAATGAAATGTCTCGTAGACAGCATTGTACTGAAATGTTCGAATTTATTTATGAAATTTTCACGACTACTAAAGGAGTGTTTAGGTTATTCTTCACAATTTCTCTAATCTACACAGGTCCCGTAACAGGTTTATTCTTACAGGATCAGTTCTGCTACGAGCACTTTGAAAATCATGGAAATTTTTGCAAATTCTGCAATGCAAATTCGAAAAGAAAACTCCGAAATCACGTCTTGAAAAATCGATGTTTAATGCAGAGTTTGGTTCGGAAAGTCTATTTTATAAATCCGCAAGGAGTCGTTCATTTTGTTTTCCCTATATTTTAGGATGACTGTAATTTCCTGCCGTCGATCGCAGGGTGTAAAGATATGTACTGAATGGTCACTCTATTAGGAAAACCATTTTTCAGACGTCACATTCTGGAGCCATGCTGAGGAGGGTTAAATTCTCGTTAATTAACGTTTCTGTTGATGCGTACATATGTGTGCTCCAGCTTGAAAATGAATGCACTCGATGGCAACGCGAATCGAAATGTAGGATCACTCGCTTGGAACGAAGCATACAGCGAAAAATAGTGTAGCATACATAACCTCAAATATTTTTTTATTAAAAATTCAAATTGAATATAACAACAGCTACAACAACAAATTGAGAAATTAGGTTAGTTTAATATTGAAACCATCATGATATTTATTAGTAAATCTACTTAGTAAATATTCTTTCATTGATAGATTTAATTGTGATTCCTAATTAAATTAATAATTATCAATCTTTCCTTCCTTTCCTCAATCATAATCAATCTTCAATCCTTCCTCTTTGATGGTGTTCAACAAAAAATCTCAGAGATAAAAGTTGCTATTTATGAACCTGAAAAATCATTTTTGACCACTGGATCAGCCTATGATGCCCTCTCCATACACAGCGCAGTTACCTCGAGCAATTAGGGGCACGCATAAGTAATCAGTTATTTTAGTGACAAAAAAGGAATTCACTTACATATAGTTTTTCT
Organism: Necator americanus; assembly: GCF_031761385.1. NCBI lineage: Eukaryota > Metazoa > Nematoda > Chromadorea > Rhabditida > Ancylostomatidae > Necator > Necator americanus. The sequence goes on from NC_087374.1 coordinate 11,669,067, forward strand.
TTAGTCAATTCTGCTATCTCCGACGTTATCCAGATCTTTCGGGCATCTTGCTGGCGGAGTTTCAATCGCCTTGTCCATATAATTTTGTTTCTTTTGAAGAAAAATATGATTCTTGATGAGGTCGTGCTTCATTGATATTTTTGGATTTTTTTTCCACTAAGGAATGTTGCAGGGGAATGTTCCTGTTCCTGTTCAGGAATGTTTCGAAGTAAACGGAAACTAGATGGTGGTATATGAAGAATATGGGATGTGGTAAAATCTCCCAGTTTGGCTGCCCTATTTTTCCTGGGTTAATCTTGCTGCATGCGATGTGGCAGTATTTTGGTGGAATATGTGAGGATATACCCTGCCTGTAAACCTTCCCAATTTCTTGAATATGTCTCTGGACTGTTGTTTACGTGGCCTGAAAAGTGCTTGCTATTCCCTGAATACTTAGTTTGGGATGAGTTTCCACCAGTAATTTTACAGCGTCACTATCAAACTCAACAGGACGTCCATCCCGATCGTTGTCAGACAATTCAAAATCACCGCTTTTTTTTCTAAATTTTCTAGGCCAGTGTTGGCACGTATTGACTTTTAATACTTCTCCATACATGTAACAAATTCTGTAGTCACATTAACACCTGCTCGAGAAGGAAACAACATGAAATGACGTGAATGTTCTTCAGGTGGCTGATTGTCCGCCATTTCATATGGGTGTGATAAAAGATTTGAACTTAATTGTTACAAAAGTGAAGGCCACGAGTTGTGGTATCGCCATATAAAACATGTTTTTATGCATTCACACTCTAAACCAGACAGAAGCAAATATTCCACAATAATAATAACTCGGGACGGATGTAGTGTAACGGTTAGAGGTTCCGCTTCCTGCACGATCGATCGGAGGTTCGAATCCGCCCTAGTGTCCATCAAGTCTTTCAGCCTACGGGGTCGATAAATTGGTGCCATAATTGTCTGGGAGGATAAAAACACTGACTTGACAAATTGGCTAGCTACCGCAAGTCATTGAATAGGCCAGTTACGTTCGAGAACCTCAAACGATTCAGAATTGAAGTGAACGTGGGGGCGCATCCCAAGCGGATTGTTTAACGCCAGGAACTTTATCCTTTAACTTTAATAATAGTTCATTGCTTATGTGCTTACCCCTGATACTTCGGCGGGATCCTAACGGCGACGAAAAGTGAAGAAAGGTCACTGACTGCATCGTCGATCGTGAAATCTCTTTTGCTCGAAGAAAAACGAAATCGTCAATGAAAATGTCAAAGGAAATACATTGAACAACATGCCCTCCTCCCTCCTCCACACCGCCTACAGAGGAGACCTCAAAACGCAACGCGCCCGTAAAAGAGTCTATAAGAGGTCAGTGAAACAGGGATTATTTTAACAGAGAAATTTGGAGTTTCCGTTTTTCAGCGAAGCTTGTTTGTTCCAAATGCTGAGCATAGATTTAACGCTAGACTTGCTCATTATTATCAAAAGGAAGGATTTACAGTAACCATCCGTGAAAATTCCTAGAGTTGTTAATGAGTTTCTTTATACGGTTCTTAATTTCTTTGAAAGCAAGGAATTGACTCAAATGGGAAACCTGCCGGAAAACACAAAGTTCGGGATGAAAATTACGAAGATGAGCGTGGCCTCGCTCAACGTCTCTCCTAACTCCTGAAAAACGTGAAGTGAAAACTTGAAAGCGGTGCTTGTTCCTACAAGGCACATGGAAACGCTTAACCTTTGTGCACGCGCCGCCTCCACAAGCGAGCGGTCGAAGATCACTGAGGTCTTTTTACCAGACTATTCAATTACAACCAACGAATAAGCTGCTAAGGGAACCGGAGCATCTACAAAGTAATGCGTTCTTACGTTCTTACCTAGGATCTAAGGAGGTTCCCAGGTCATTTGATAATCAACACCCTAAACAATCATTTCCATCAGGTTACCACACCACATCAATTTCGTGATTAATTTGCAGTGATTTTTGGAATAAGTGTAATTTACAATCCGCTCGATCGATGGACGGGGGTCAATGGGTAGATATTTTGTTAGCTTTATTGTTGATTGAGAGATCTGTGTTGATGAATAAAAATCAAAAATTTGAAGAAAAATTGAAAAATAAATAAATTTTGAAAAAAATAATAGACGTTTGAAAAATAGTAGAAGGAAACGTATGATAGAATTTGTGACTCTATTCCTAACCTTATTAACCCCAGCATACATTATATATAATTATGCGTGATATATATATGTACTAATACTTGAAATGCTAATACAATTTTTTTTTTGTAATTTCTGAGGTTTGGTTCCAATTTAAATTCTGGTTTACTGCAGACTCACACTCTCGTCCTGAGATGATCGCTTTCGCTGTTGGTTTGCTTTTTTTGTTCATCGCAAAATCCCAACAATAGAAATCAGTGACATTAATAGAGATTTTGAATGAGGAAATGTGAAACAGGAAGGATTATGACTTCGAAGATGAACAGCATTATTTAAAAAAAATAAAGCTATCACTGTTAGAATCAAGCAGGTGGCGTGGATGTCGATGTAGAAACGATCCATTCTCAGAATTCTAATTATTGCGCTAGCTGTCCGGGAATTTTACGATATTTAATACTGGTCATAAATAATAATATTCAATATAAGTTGTGGTGCAGGTCAAACTGCGGTGAATTGATTCTCGTAGACAAAACATCGTAACAATGATAAGGACAGAAGGGGATCCTTTTGGATTTGCACTGAACATTGTCTTTTGCTGTCAACTCTTCTTGTTTCTTTTCCAAATTCTGATTAGCCAATCAATCTCCTCTCCCTGGTTCTTTCTTAAAGGCATCACCCCACGAATCTGAAGTGGTACGGATTTAGGTGGAGTATTCTTAAAGGGGATCGTAGATTATGGAGAGAAGAGTGATTCCGTCCATTTCTTCCTAATTGCCGCAAAGAACGGCCCGGAAGATGCGGCGCCGCACAGGGCTGGCGCGCTCCAGTCGAACTCATTGTAGAAAATAGTGCGCCAGAACGCCTGAAGCTCCCGGGCCGTTTTTTACGGCAATTAGGAAGAAATGGACGGGATCACCCTTCTCTCCATAATCTACTATCCCCTTTAAGAATACTCCACCTGAAATCCGTACCACCTCAGATTCGTGGACTGATGCCTTTAAGGGCTTACAGAGCTTTTAGGCTAGTGATTAGTGTCCAAGTTTTACTTTTGTGATCGCCAATCGATAGAAATTTATGCAACCTTCAATTCAGATTGATTATTTGTAGACATAGACATCAGATTGTAGTAACACATTTATTCAAACCAATTTCCATCACTGGTCAAACGACAGAATTCAGTATTCAGTTTAAAAATGCATTCTGTAGTGACATCTTATCAGAGCCCTGACATTTCTCAATATGTTTAATAACTGTTTCAGAGTAGAAAACACGAATTTTTCGAAAAAGATCTTCGTTTTGACTGTGGTAATAAAATTACAAACAATTTTGTTAATTATCCAGGTTTCTAAAACTTTTTGAACGGGGTGTAATGATTTAAAGGGATCACCCTACGAATCTGAGGTGGTATGGATTTCAGGTGGAGTATTCGTATACGGGATCGTAGATTATAGAGAGGTGGTTGATTCCGTCCATTTCTTCCTAATTGCCGTAAAAAAACGGCCGTAAAACGTAAAAAACGTAAAAAACGGAAGATGCACAAGACTTATGAAGAGAAGGGTAAGTCCGTCTATTTCTTCCTAATACGGCCGGGAGATACGGCTTCGACCACTCCGGCGCGCTATTTTCCACAACGAGTTCGATTGGAGCGCGCCAGCCTTGTGCACGCATCTTGCGGGGCGTTTTTTACGGCAATTAGGAAGAAATTCACGGAATCACTCCCATCTCCATATCTGCTATGCCGTATAAGTACTCCACCTGAAATCGGTACCACCTCAGTTTCGTGGGGTGATGCCTTTAATGATTAAAATTTCGCCATCTGACGTGGGTACCGCTAGAAGTAAGCTCATTTGAAATCCAAAGGTTTTGTTCTTTTGAGTTCTATTGCTGGTGAAAAGACTCTTATGTATTTCTTTTCCCGAATGATTAACAGTTTTTTTTTTCAATTTAAGTAATATACTAACCATTTTTAAATGTGTGCTCTTAGTCACAAGAACACTTTCACAGTTTACTTAGAAAAGGTACGTAGTTCTAGCGCTGACACATGTGTTCCGGTCATGTTGCGGCTTGTCCATTTGTATACATTAACTTTGTATATGTACTTAATATTTCACTTTTATATAGTTTGTTGCATGCAATTGTATTACATTTGCTTATAATTTTACTTTTTTAAATTCTTAGGAGCCACTTGACTTGCGTGGTCGCATTCTCAGGCACTGGTAATATTCCGCGCAGATTGTTTTGAGCTACTTTCTTCTCATCTTCAACCTCTACTCCTCTGAAAAGTAGCTGTGATAATTTGACTAGGGGAAGCACTAAAAAGAAAATGTGAATGGCCTGTTAGTAACAACAACGAAGGTTATTCGACATACCTCCTAATTCCCGTAAAACATCACAAGCTGAATTTTCTCTGTTTCAATGATATCTTATAAATGATGTCTTAGGCTACCTTGTGCTAGTCGCATTATTTACTCGACTTCACTCGACCACAAGAGGGTCAAGGTTGGGCACGGGGTGTAGAACTCTTTCACATGGTCCTTTCACAATTTTTTGCGTGGATTTTTTTCCACTCGGCATCAGAAATCGCTCATTTAATAATGTAGTCAACGACCTTCATTCGTTGTTCGGATAAATCGATGATTCTTTCGGTTCTGATCTCAGACGACTATTGATAAAAATGTTGACGACGATGAAGAAGAACTTATATAACAACGGCTGTTTTCATAGCGAGTTGTGGCGAATGGATTGATTCCGTGCAACCTCTTGGAGAAGATCGAGAAGGGCAGGCAGAGTTAAGTTTAGGACGCAGCCTCAGCTAAAGATGACATACCTCGGCGAAGGTGCGGGCAACTGCGTCAGGAATAACACCAGGCCACCGAATAGTTTTCTTTTCCATTTCACTTCATTTCATTTAATTTACAGTGAAAGTTCATGAAAATGAACTCATTTTCTTGAACTTTCACTGAAACTCAACTTCAACTTCTGAATACGATTATTGGTCAAACTCAATATCAAAAGGATGTCCAGAATTTGAATTACTTACCTGACTTAATCGCGAGCGGGTGTTACGCGCTAACGCTGATATCTGCTTCTTCGCCGTTATGTGTCCTCAAACACATCCGAGCCCATCCTGTTCGTTCTTCTGCTAGAGCTCGCAAAGGATTTATTCCGTCAACGGCGGAATTTTACGTCTCTACTGAACTGCCTGTCAATCCCGAGTGACCTCAGACCTTCTTTTACCTCCTCCTTCCGGAACTTTCTTTTACGACCAGGAGGCCTTTTCCATCTTGAGTCTAGGTGCATCTTAAAAACAACTTAGACAAGACCATCTCCCGATAAGTGAGCGAAAAAAACAGAGCCACCGGAATAGTTCGCCCTATCATGATGTGCGAAACGGAAGAGTCTCCGTTTCGTACATCATGATAGGGCGAACTGCGGATAGGTAGACTCGCAGCTTGACTTCCTCGGCAATGAAGGTCGATGAAGGAAGGTCGAGAAAGGATCTTTATTAAAGAGTTGAATGCCAAGTAGTCTTTAGGGTATCTTTGCTGAATACATCTCTCGTAGGTGCCATCGTTTTTCAGCGTACAGCCCAAACACCAGAACTCATCCGCAAGTATAATACGTTGTCCGTCTTTTCTGACTACCTTTGAGAGTCTTGTGAAGACTCACATGTGCTTACATTTATCAGGGCGTAATCGCAGTCCGTAGGCATTATCTAATTTCAAAACAAAGTTAACTACATGCTACAACTTCACGGTAGCTGAAGCGAATACTACTACATCGTCTTCGAACCTGAGAAGGGATGTGCAGAAGGTGCTAAAATGACACAGGCGGAACGCTGCTCAATTGTTCTTCGCATGATGCGATCGACTGTAAAGTTGTACAGAAAGGGTCCCGCCACTGTCCGGCTTCAAGTTTCACTTCGAATGGTGTAGGAGCGGTGAGGAGATTCGAAAGCGGCTTTAAGGTGAAAAAAGCCCAACTATAGAGAGTTCGAATACTACTGTCACACTTCAATAACTCTCCTCATAATCAAAATCTGTCTAACCGTAAATTGACCTGGGCGAAAGCAAGCTTGTTCGTTGCGGGTGGTTCCTTCGTGATATTTAATTAGCCGATTCAGTACGATCCGCTCCAAAGCCTTGTACATTACACATAGTAGTGATATTCCTCAGTAATTTCTGTAATTTTTTTTAGGTTCATGTGGATAGAAATTATGATGGCGTGTCTCTTCTACTCAGGTATCCTTCGGTCAATCCATACTGAACGGATGATGTTCGTCATCTCACGACTCCCAGAAAGAGGAAGTGATTTTAGCATTTCTGCGTTAACTCCATCGTCTTCGTCAGATTTTCCATCCCCACTTTTTGGATACTGACCGGAACTTCCGACTCTGTCAATGGATTTGACCGCGGGGTATGTCTGTCTTTGGGAATGCACGAGTTCAGGTACAGACGGTGCCTGCAGATTCAACAAGGCCTTGAAGTGATCCCTCCAATTTGACAAGGACGAAGAGACAAAGACGAAGCATCTCCATTGGCAGAGTTGAAGACGGGCGAACACACGTTCATCTTGCTGCTATACTCACTTCGCTGAGTGTGGTTTTCTTGGCAGCACGGCTTCTTGAGGTTCACTTGATAGCGACAGTTCAGTGTTACGAGACGGATGTTTGTTGCCAAAAATTTCATGTTTCTTCTAAGGATTTGACCTTTCAAGGAATTGGCTTTCCCATGATGCCAGCTGACAGCACTTTTTTGCAATATGTGGGATGCTTCTGCCATATAATATTGCAGGTTATGCAGCTCATACTCAAGCAAAACGTATACTCGAGGGAATAATTACTCCTAGTGAAAGTAAGGCCACAACGAGCAGGTAGCAATCAATCTTCTATGTGTGGTGGAGGTGCAGCTGCATTCGACCAAGATGGGACCAGGCTCCACTCGGATCCCAAAATGAGCAGAGTCATCATGGTATCGTCCTCGCCTCCAAATGTTGGGTCCATGCGCCACTTCGTGAATAGCCGCTGCACCAGGCATCAAGTGGTTTTGACCCCTTTATAAGTAAAACGTATATGTATTCTTCCAAGAATGAACTAATTCCTTTGTGTCTTGGAGATTTTCAAATCCTCAAGGCACGCTGGAATTGTAGTGGGGATGAGGGACTTACTCATGCTCCTCATGTTTAACTTTAACAAGTAAATACTACGGTTAGTATTAGTATAATTTTATAATCATAATTAATTTCTCTAATTTGATTGAAAATCAGTTAGGACCAACTGAAACTAAGCCTTCTAGTACAATAACATTCTGTTTGTTTTGCCGAGGCAACTGCTTCGGCGAGAACATCTTTTTGACCTAATTGGGAAACTCGCTAAATTTTACGGTGAACGGTGGATAAAATTTCTTTAAAAAAATTGAGAAGCAATGTGTTCACACAACAAATACACCAATCGCAGCAGGTGGATAAAAGTCGTTCTGTATGAAATAGTAAGCTCAATATTTTTTTGTAAATTTGAATTCCAGCTATTGCACTTTGGAAAGTACAGTTTTTCAATCAGTTCTTTAACTGGTTTAAATTAGTTGAACTTTTGTTTCGTTAACTGCGACTTTTTCTCACAAACGCAGTTTGAGTGAATACTCAATTGTATAGAATTCATAAGGGGTGTTGTACTTTTTTCGAAGTTTCGAACATATGTGCAATATTTTAAGTGGATTTTTGTGTCAACGGACAGGTGTTTAATATTATCACATAATGCAACAGGAAACAGATTATGAACATTACTTTTGTTACTTTTAAGTTGAATCAAATATTGGATCTATGTTTACTACGATTAGGGTGAGATGAGCGGAACCACCCTTGGTACCGCAATCTACGGCCCCGTGTAGAGTTTGTGGATCGGAAATCCATACCACGTCAGATTAGTAGAGTTATCCCTTTAACAACGTTTTCTTAGTCCTTTTTTGGAAAAAATGTAAACGTGAAGGTGTTGGCAGTTCCCAAATGAAGCAGTACTACATTTGGAGAGTATTCAAACTTGATTTTTCAGCTCTGTTCCTTTGATTCCGCTACAATTTGGAAACATTATTGAAAGTATGGGTCTCTCTCCTGTATTACCACCATTAGCACGGAATGATGTGCGAAACAATGAGAGCATTACCATCGTACTGATAAAGATAAGATTCCAATTTAGGTCACGTAATCTGTTAGCTACTATTTAAAGGCATCACTCCACGAATCTGGGGTGGTGCGAATTTCAGGAGGAGAGTTCCTATACGAAGTTCCTATATTATGGAAAGGAGGGTGACTCCGTCCATTTCTTCCTAATTACCGTAAAAAACGGCCTGGAAGATGCGGCGCGTGCATAAGGTTGGAGCGCTCCAATCGAACTCCTTGTGGAAAATAGCGCGCCGGAACGCTCGAATTCGTATTTTCAGGGCCCTTTTTTATGGCAATTAGGAAGAAATAGACGGAATCACCCTTCTCTACATAATCTACGATTCCGTATAGGCATAACCCACCTGAAACCCGCACCACCCCAGTTTCGTGGAGTGACGCCTTTAAGCCACCGTTTGCCAAGGTGTTTCTACAGTAATTTCTCAACGAAAGGTGTGACCAACTGATTAAGGAAGCGTGTATTGGAAGAGACGTGGGGTGGAGTACATAGAGTCGAAGCGCAATACACGCAGTTTTTACTGCTATGAAACGGTTCGCAGCGTCTAATCTACTTCTTGAAAAATTCAATTGAAGTTATTGTGCGGTGCTACGGCACCGTTCCGCACAAATCCAGCACCATGGGAACCGTCCCACCCCATTTCATAGCATTCTGGTGCCGACGCACCAATCAACGCTGTAGGACCCGTCTCATATTTCACCTCACTCTGGAATTTCGTTCCACAATTGGAATTTTTGTGTGACTGACGAAATCGTTTATTATATAGCATGATATCAACACTTATCGGTATTAGTGTTTTTTTTTTCGAGATAGAAACATCTAGTTCCTGTTTTCATGTTAGTGTATTCATTATCTGCTCTAAAAATTCCCTTCTAATAGAATTTACGAAATAATGGACGTCTCTGAAAGCTAACCAGCTTCGACTAATTAATTAAGCGTGTACGCAAGAGATGATGAAGACGATGAAGAAGAGTAGTACTCGTTGTCATTGAAATTATTTCAGTTTTTGGTTTTACCAGAACTCTTATCTCCAGTAATGAAGCTGAAAATAATCGGAGAAAAGTACTGTGATCTCAGTGCACATAATAGCTATCGATTTTTGCAATAGGTGAAATAATTTATTGCGTATACGACATTCCATGAACGGATGTAGCTACAACTGAACCTCTTATGCAGTGCATGCGCTATCTATTGGAGGTTTAAATGCGTTTTACTGTCAACCAAGCGTTTCATCATTCATGTCGATAAATTGGTACCAGCTTTGCCTGGGAGGATAAGAACGCTGACTTAGGACATCGGCTCGCCCCCGCCAGTCAACGTGAGGGTGCATGCGCGTTCGTAAACCTTAAACCGATTCTGAATTAACTCGAACCCGTAGGCGCTTCTCATAGTGATTCTCATAGAGATCAACGCCGTGCACATTATCCTTTGTCTTTCACGATATTCCAATTTTTAGCGATGTAAAGCCAAAAAAAAAGCTGTAATTCGTCACTGTTGCAGATAAAATGTGGTGTAGCTTCTTTGCAGTTTTTTCTTTGCATTAGGTCTCAAATGCAGTTAATGATAATTACGCATGATATTGCAACATGAAGAATACTTTAGGAGCACCTTGATTATAGATAGCGGATAGTATATGGATGAGTATAGTACGCAGTTTCTTTGATGCTGGGGCCCGCAATGAAGACGGGCCATCTAAGTATCTAAGTAAGTTGTTTCTTTTTATTTAAAAAGCTAGTTTTCTCTTTAGAGTTAATTTAGCGACCGTATGTCGTACATACGTGAAAATAGGACCTTCCTTACTGTACGAACGAGTATATCAACGAAAAAACGAGCTGAGTATTTCTCCTCTATTCTCCTACAAAATTAGATAGAATTGGCCGGGAGGCTCACCTCACCCTGCGTATAGGCTTGACTTCACCCTTCTTGATATAATACACTGTAGTCTCTTAAACACATTTTATCAGAAACTTCTTTCGTGGATCCAGATACCTTGAGAATCGGGTCTTGGCTCTTTAATTCATGCTCGATGAATTTTCCGATAGCAGCTATTCACAATGCGAAGATAGTGGAGTCAAAACGACATGAAGCACGGTGACACCGCTTGGGAGGCTGCTCTCGCAGCGAAGCCGTCGTGATGGTGGTTTCAATCGACGTGGGACTATCGTGAACTAAACCGATGAGTGGTGTTAACAAGCTGTTAACCACACGATCGTAACCGCTTAGCTCTTTTAGTACAAAACATTGCAATCGACTCCTTGAAGCCCTCACATGGGGTACAATAATTAGCATCTGCAATGTAATTTTCTTTACGTGCGAGTTGTACCGGAAAAGAATATTTTCGAATTACTTTTAAATCCCCAAATCAATTTAAATAAACCTTAACCAACGTACGTAGGTCTTATGACCCAAAGATTTTCTCTGCCTGTATCCTGAAATGTGGAGAGTGACATTCCATCCTCAGACTTTCGCCTGCTGTCACTGTGTTGCCAACTCTTTTTTTAAAAAGCTTTAAAAAGTTAGCATTTGTTCTCTTACTGGCTAATTCTTTACATCGGTCCTCTTCTCTTCCGGTAGAACTCTACGATCTTCAGATAGAAAAACAGCCTCGTTTTCCCATTACATCACCCTCAGCGACCTCATAGAATTCAAATCCTCCCTTATTCCCTGGTTTGATACCAGGAAATATGGTGCTGCTGATGATCCACAAAAAAATTGTTTTGCGCTGTTTCATGGTCTGATGTATTTTACATTTCCTTTGAACAAATCCATTAGCTTCGGCTAGTATGGATATCCGGAGATGTTGTTTTGATACATGTCTCGTATTCAGAGGATCATTAACAGAAATTCAAACATCGACTGACATTCCTGGGTGATTTTTGGAACCTATGCAGAAGACTCATCTAGAGCCTTTCTTAAATTTCTCCATTCAAGATTCTTTGTGCTTCTCGTTAGTTTTGAGATGTTTTCTCTAGCGCGAGTAGTAACAAAGAATAAACGACAATGAACGGGTTGAAATATGATTTGGACGGATTCTGCGCGATCCCTATACTACTTCCTGAAACATCCATCTCATCCATTTTAAGTGTTCGTGAGCATGTTACAAATCAACAACACAACAGAATCACTAGACAACCACCTAACGATCTGAGCCTTCTCCCTCTGAATATCCATGTGTAAACATCCAAACACCCTCATTTTCTCTCGTCGAGAAGGCCTCTACTGGCTTTTTTTGTTTGTTTCACTTTCATTCTCGTACGCTGTTATTGCAAATGCACAAAATGCTAATTCAATTTTGTGTTTTTTTCAAATTTTTATTTCGCTTTGCAATCAACAACATCTGCATTGAAACCGCTATTATTACCAACATTGCGAACCGGAAACGCCTCGCGCTTCTCCACACACATCACATGTCAACAATCCGATATCAAACACAACATTCTGGGATGCCATTCCGAACACGGGAGATGTTCAATCCGCTGGTTTAATTTTCTTTAGAATATTTTCCTTTAATGTTTTTCTCTTTCATTCCAAGACTGTTGCAATATACTGTAGTAGCGTAGCACTTCTCGTAGTCTTCTTCCTTGGCGTTTCTCCCGCATAGTGACAGACTCCACTATTTTGGTTAAGTAACACCATTTCGCTCGGTTGTGTGCCTCAGGATCAGGGTGGATGCCAGATAGCTTCGTCTCAATGTGCATTGTATCGAAGCAGCGCTGTTTCGGCCGTTCCCTTGATCGATTTCCTAGTAAATTTAGGTGTATACTGATCTTATGGGCCAGGTCGTCTTTGCCCAGTCCCTACCGCAGCACCGTAGCCTTCTAATGAGTATTTAAAAAGTATTTGAGTGTTTAGGGAAGAGTGGTAACGTTCATTCCTTCAAAGAAACTTAAAAAAATGAAGCAGCTTGTAAGTCTCGATTTACTTCCGCTTTTTCTTAACGTTGTATCACTCTTTGCCAGATTTCTAGACATCAAGCTTTACTATCATTTCTAAATTTGGGGAACTCAGCTTTTCCGGAAATTTGCGGAAATTAAGGAACTTTGCTTTTTCTTAATCCTAAAATGAACTAGCAATAACTTCTCATATAGATCGACGACAGGTTTCATCATCGGATCCCTGATTATTCCGCGAACATATTTTCAAAGCACTAGAGCAGCGTCTGAGATAGGAGCCGTTAATTGTTTTGGAGTGAGTGGAACAATATCCTCTTGGAACAATATCCTATGTTAACCAGTGTAGTGAAACTTTGCTGAGAACTGTGGTAATTCATTAGCGTCTTGGGTTAACACGATCTGAAGTCTGATACAATTACGTGTTTAAAAGATGGGACCCTCAGCAGCTCCAACGCCACCACAGAGATGATCAAAAAATTTAAGCGCTTAGCGGCGGGATCTTCTTTACTTATGTCTGCATTCGATTCGAGCTTGCATGGGTCCTACTTTGGTCACAACCGCTTAAGCAACTGTACAAGGCTTCAAATCGTTTTGTAATAAACATAATTTAATCTATCGTCAACGGCATGTGATTTTATTTCAACACAAAAGATGAGAGGAATCTTTAGAGTGTAATCTGTCTTAAATCCTGATATAAATTATGGCAAAATTTTAGCTTACTAAGAAGCGACGAGTGGTTCAGAGTGAATACTGGGAGGGAGAGGAGGAAGAGGAAGGGAACGGAGGGGGAGAAGGGAAGCACGGTTGTTTCAACGAATATATATTTAGAAATATATGAGCAGTAACACTGCAGGGGATGGTTCTATTTTTAGGCTCAATACCGTACACATAAGTGGAACATGTCTCTGGAGTTTTGGGACATAATAACGAAATGAGAGAAGTAAAACATAGGCTGGGGTGGCTTAGGGGAGTGGAGATTGCCAGTAAGCTCAAGTGAACAGAAAAGCCTTTTACCTTTTTCTAGCAAGACGGGCTCATTTCTGTCTCTTCATTTCCTGTGAAAAATGATGATTTTTCTGCTCTAGTTAAGTAGTTAGAAATCTTGCTCAATAACTATAGATAATTTCAGCTAACAAAGCATCGCACACAACCGTTTTAATTTCTTCTTCTGAGAATCTTGCAGAAACGTCGCTAATTACATTGCTTGTTGTTCCCGTTGATTGCTGCTGAAATGCTGCAAAGTAACACTTGTATTCTCGTTAGTCAGGGTTTTTTTGTGATCCAGAAAAAGAACATTTTGTTAGACTAGCGGTAGTGGGATTATTGCGGCATTTAGAGGTGCATATACGTGAAATTATTGCAAAATTATTGCAATTATTGCAATTTTTAAATACATAGCCTGAGTATTTATTTGAATAATTAGCTCAGTAGCAATGGATCAAAGCGATCTAAACGCCAAAAATTATAAAAAAAATAATACGAGCTCGTCTTAATTTCAATCAAATTCGTGACTTGTAAAGTAAGTTTTACGTGACTTCATAACTTGTAGAGAAAATCTACTTGAAAGTTATATGCGAATATGGTAGAAAAGAATTTAATCCGCGATGGAAGTAATGAATAATATCAGATTATAAAAAGTTGATAGAATAATAATAGGATATATAGTAGAAAAAAAGGATAATAAAATACTTTCAATTTATGATATTGTATACCAGCTATATATGAGCAAAGTGTAAAAAGCGTTGATTTGGTTTGAGAAATTTTTACGTTCTTAAATTACCACCCTTATCTATTTACTTCAGTGCACAGAATATTATCTACTGTTATTGCAGTAAGTAACGGCGGGATCTGCCGCTCAAATCTGCCGCATGTCGTGTTGATTTATTCGATTAAATAAAGTGCCAAAATTAATGTGAAGAGTAAGTACTAGTAAAGGAGTATGTCAAACACAGAACTGAAGGCAAATCCTTGGAGATTTTTCTTTGCAGATCGTTTACTTTCAAAGATTCTTCAAAGTTACTTCCGTTTTCTTAAAGATATTTTTTTGTAATTTCTTTAGTAGTTAAGTAGTTTCTTGTTCTACTCTTTAAAGGCACCACTCCAGGAATCTGAGGTGGTACGGGTTTCAGGTGGAGTATTCGTATACGGGATGGGAGACTACGGAGAGGGGGGTGATTCCGTCCATTTCTTATTAATTGCCGTAAAAAACGGCCCGGAAGATACGGCTTCAGGCGTTCTGGCGCACTACCTTCCACAAGGAGTTCGACTGGAGCGCGCCAGCCTTGCGCGGCGCCGCATCTTCCGAGCCATTTTTTACGGCAATTAGGAAGAATTGGACGGAATCGCACTCCTCTCCATAGTCTCCCATCCCGTATACGAATACTCGACCTGAAATCTGCACCACCTCAGATTCGTGGGGTGATGCATTTAACGTCTTTTTTCTCATTCACTTTTGTGCTGCATAAAAAAATCACACACGACATTTACTCGGTTCGTAACTTATGCATGAGTGCCTAAATTCATAAATAATGAAGAAAACACAGCGTTTTTGAACGGAACGAGTCAACGAGTGAAAGTATGTGTGGATTTGAATGTAATTCCAAGTGTTCGTAGCTAACTACAATACATGTGCATGAAAACTTCGCCGAACGTGGGCGTGGTTGTCGAAGGACGGCCTCAGGCATGATTACATGACGTCTCTTGCTGCTTTCTATAAGGCTTTATTAGCTTTGTAATCTTCTTAGGAACATTCCTTAATGGTTAAAGGAAGTGCACTCATTCCAACTGCAGGTCTGTTGAGCAGAATCTCTAAAGATGCTTCTATTTTAAGAATTTTTTTCTTGTCTATAGTAATCCGTTTATTATGAAAGAACATCTGAAGATGTTTGATTAAGGTCAACAAGCTATGTAGTATACGTGCACCAGCTTATTTTTCCCAAATTTCTCTAGTTAATTTTGTGCTTCTATAACCGATATTCCAAAAATTTGTTATTCATTTTTATCTCTTTAATAAAAAAACTCTAAAAAAAAGCGAAGCATTAAAGAATGGTTTTGGAGATACACATCTGTGTATGCAGGATACGAAATTCTACATTTTGCATATGTCTTTGACGTACATATATATCTCTTTATTCCCCAGTGAAGCAATAATTCTGGAATATTCGTCGATATTTCTGGAACATGTTATGCATCTCTGAAAGGTGGTGTAATAATAGGAAGCGGAAAAGAAGCGTCTTTTTGGAAGCGTCTTTTTTTACATTTCATATTTTCCCGACAAAAGATATAATTGTCAAAATTCTCATGGCTAATTTTTGATCACGTAAACATACTGTTGATTCGAACCGAACATTATGAACATGAATGAACATATTCTACTTAAGATCTCATATTTATACAATTATCTGCTATTCATTTGTGTTTATGCAGCAGTGTACGAGCGTATGTAAAAGTCGTTTTATAACATTTCTTATACCAAACATCTCCCTAACCATCTAAGAAGCACATCGGAAAACAGAAAGTAACAAAATTCAGTTTGATAACAGAATTGCTTTTCTCAGCAGCTCAAACCGGGACTTGATTCACTTGTTCCCAGAGCAGTTGAGAAATAAAATATTTATTCTTAATGCTGATAATACTAGTGATGATGATGATAATAATAATAATAATATGACATATCTGAAAATGTCACGTGCAGAAATAATGCCAACGGTAAACGACTGACTTGCAAAGAGCGGCGGCTACACCTGGAAAGGTTTGGTGAGAGTGATGAAGAATGAGTCTCCTGGATTGAACGTGTCTCATGAATTATAGCGGCCAAGATCTGATAAGCCGCGTGACTGCAACACGTTTTTGTTTGTTTTAGTGTTTTTATCCTCTCAGACAAGTCTGGGACCAATTTGTAGACCCCGCAGTGATGAAAGACTTGGTGAGCACTAGGGCGGATTCAAACCTCCAATCGATCGTGCAGGAAGCGGAACCTCTAACCGCTACACTACACCCGCCAGTCAAAAAACACATTCAGAAAAACCGTCACATACCAAAAGGATAATTTTCTGGCCTTAAACAATCCGCTTGGAATGCGCCAGTACGTCCACTCATTCGCTCATTTCAATTCAGAATCGTTTGAGTTGAATCGTTTACGAATGACTGTGAGGCCTGTGCAAGGACTTACGGAGGCGAACCGATGCTTCGAGCCAGCGTTTTGTCCATCCAGACAAGTCTGGTACCAACTTATCAACCCCGGAATGGAATGAAAGGCTTGGTTGGCACTAAGGGGTTTCTAGCCGTCGATTGATCGTGTAGACACTGCAGAACCTCTTACTGACTGCGCTACACCCAATACTAGATTGAACTAAATAGTTATATGTTAAAAAAAAAACATGACCATAAACATAAAACACCTGGCTTTTTGGTCAAACCTTCCCAAATTGTAGACATCACCTCGGCACAAGAGCTACCGTGCTCTGCCAGATTGTATTTAAACAAATGTAAGAGTAAAATTGTATTCTTCTTAACCACACTTGCTTCGCACTTCGTTAAAATAACAAACACATTTCTCTAAGATATTGTGCGATCCTTTTCGCTCCATGAAGACTGACTGCGTAAAACTGGTATCTTCGTAGTTTTTTTTTCTAGAATAAGATCTTCTGGAAGTTCTGCATTATATATTTTGTCAACTAGTGATTAATTTTTGCACGAAGTATGTGTTTTGCGTGCATTCAAGGAATTACCTCTACGTTCTCAAAAATGTCTATCATTTTAAATACGCATGGATGCAATTTGAAAACTTCTTGACACGATATATGTGCTATGCACAGCCTAATTGCCGTTGTTCATGTATTCCTCATCTGAATTTGAGATAATTACATTAATAAAAACGTTAATAAATTATTACATTCCACATACATTAATAAAGTGGATCCTGTCTCAATTCCTTTATCTTGCTTTTTCTATGTGATACATGTAAACAAATAACGTTGTAGAATATTATTTGATTATGCATTATTTGGGCAAATATTAGTCAATATTGTAAATTATAGTGACAAAATCAGTTAGACATTAGCCACTCCTTTGAGGTGAACTTAAGAAATAATGAAAGTAATTCAATTTTAAAACCTCAACATAAGTACATCCGAACGTTGTGTGCATGTAGTGTGGTGCTTTACATTGAAAACGGAATTATCTTTCTCTAACTTTCAGCTTCTTTTCTTATTCTCTTCTTTGGTTTCCATCATCTACTTTATTCGGGCATTTCGCTTCCATCCCCGCCGTTCGATTATTAATTCGATCATTTAATAGGAATTTAAGTTTCCCTTTATAAACCAAAAAAACATGAGACTCAAGATGGATATATGCTAACAAGAGGAGCAGCGTGTAATTATCGTTTTTTTGCGAGTAGCGAATGTGAGAAGATCGCATATATTCCTCGAATAGACACTTATTCGCTCTCTTCAGCAATGGTGTGCATCAAATCTTTCACTTGAACTTTCAGTTTTTTTTTTAATCCTGGCTTTTACTTTCCGTCCTCCATTTCATAACCATTTCATTCCTGATCCACGGCTTAATTTTGAATTTCGTCCTTTACTCATCGTTGAACCTTTGCCTGGTGCTCGCAAAGCAGAAAAAGTTTGAAACAGTGCTGTTAATCACTGCTGATATTTGTCACGTGATGGAGGCGACGCTCACAAGGATTCTTCTGTCTCTCCAAGGAAGTTATTAATGAAGCGTTGACAACTCAACATTCAATATATTGGCTCGACTTCGTTTAATAATTGTTTTCGTTACTTTCATTCCATAAGGCCTATTCATGATTAATCCTATGTGGAAAAATAAGCCGAGAAGCGCAGACGCATGGAATCCGCATGAATGTGTGTGTTGCATCCGAAACACAGTCACCTAGTTTCTTCCTGTTCTAATTACAGTACTTCTACCGCTTCTTCAATGTTTCATTCTATTAAGTTCAGATGATAAGTAGATGGATCCCGCACAACTAAAACCAGCGTGTCACGAGATTGATGCATAGGGGTAGGCGTTCGGGTTGCGTGTATGAGTGTGATCTCTTTTAATCCCGACTAATAATCCAGAAGAATTGTATGCAGCAGTCAGTGAGACACTATCTGTTTGCAGTCTCCTATGCTACAAATATGTGCAATCGTTTTTTCGTATTCCGCAAATAGTTCTCATTTCTGAAAAATTAGAATAAAACACCTTTGTTTGACCCAGTTTTCCCAACAATGCAACATATTACACAATAGAACGCAAGCAATTCCGTCGTGTTCCAACGTCCTCAATTCATCCTATAACTCAAAGACGCAGCAGAAGCTGCCCTTCCGCAAAATGATAGACGCGTTGCGGGTTGCGCTCATTTTACTAGCTGTGATATGTTGCATCGCTGAAGGGAAAGGCACACAACGCTGTTTGACACTTCGCTGTCTGGATGAAGTGATGGGAGTTGAACGTGGTCAAGCTTATAAGTGTAAGCTACGCTTACACTCCTTTCTATTTGTTCGTGGAAAGATTCTAGCAACGGCAAGTTTGTAAAAAGCTGCCTTTAAGATGTTCTTGTTTTTTTCCTCTCTGCTCTTGTCGAGTTCCTCTGGAATTCACTGTAAGCGGCATTGAAAAATACTGTCTGTAGTCTTCTGTACTACAAACATGTGAAAATTGTTTTTGTCACATGCAAGCAGTTCTTACCTCTGCGAATAAGAACTAAAGCACCAGTTCCTCTACACAGCATTTCAACCTATAAATAATGAAACATTTGAAATGACGAAGATTCAGAACTAGCATCTTACTAGGCAGAAATAACAGCAAGGATCTCTTTTCAAGCGATATAGTAAGATAGCGCCCTAGTGCACCTTCGAAAATTGAAATAAGCAAAATCAAAACGCCATTTTTGCTAAAACTAGAAATGGTTAGCAAGCACAAGAAGTGGTTATTCGACGAACCAAACTCGCCTAGATTTGCCGATTTGCCGTGACTGCCAGCTTTCAACGAGGCAACAATAATATGTTCACTTAACGGAATTGTTTACTTCGTCTTACATCCACAAATGTTATTGCATTTTGTCTGCTCTTCCAGACGTACGCCGATACCCATATGCGCCCCTTGTTCTATAATAGTTCCAGCCGTTTCTTTTTCTTTGCTATCGTCGTTAAGCTCCTCAAATATTTTATTTCAAGAAGTCGATCCATCTTGAAAGAATGAGGTGAATTTAGCTAAGCTGAGATCTCACTTCGGACGGTGTGCGCTGCAATTAGGCGAACATTTATACGTGCTTTCTGTCGCCAGCCACAACAACAAACACTCAGGTAAATAAGTGAGTGGGTGTTGGTGTGCTACGGTTACAACTCGCAGTTGTCTGTTTCATCTCTAGAAGCTAAGGTGGAATTCGGGGATATGTGCTGCTGCAGTCAGTTAGTAGTAAATAGGTAGGATTCGGCATGTCTACACGTTACAAGTAGCGATATAGACAACGAAAAAAGGAATTTGTCGAAAGAAATGATGTTTGTGAGTTGTTTCGTCCCTTCGACTCTTTCATTTGTGCATAATTTCTTCTACATTCACATTTTCTCGTTTTGCCAACTAGGTTTAGGAGAAACTTTTTTATTGGCCTGATGTTTCGGGAACATCACCTTTATCAGATGTCTGAAAATGGTTCCAGGTTTTTGATGATATGTATATCCCATCCAACCCCTCCTCTTTCCTTGCTGATACCGTATTTAGTTCACCACCGAAAATTTAGCCACAATGCTTTCTCAATTATTGATGTATTGATAAGGTCAAAAAAAAAGATGAAGATCCCATTCGTCTTTGCTGTTGTTTTGCAAGAATTCGGTAGTTCAGCAGCGGTGAGACCGGTCAGTTTGTTCTCCTGACCAGACTTCTGGCCTGTACTTAGAACGATATCGAGGCTTGGCAGGGAGGAAGGAAGAGTTTGACGGGATATGCATAGCATTGAAAATCTCTATCCACTTTTAGTCCTTTGATAGAGACGAAGTTGTCGAGACGTCAGGGCAAAAATGAAGTTTCACCAAGACCTCGTCGACAAAACAAGAAAACATAAATTCTTAGTGAATCTTACTTGCGTTGAGATAACTTAATGCTAAGCCTTCAACTCCTTGGTTTTTAAAAATCCTTTATACACCTCATAAACACAATGTATTTCTTTCTACTACTATTATTGGTACTCTTCCTCAAACTTTTGCTATGTATGCTGCCGCAACATTTTGTTTTTCTACAAATGGTACATCAATAAATAAATAAATAAATAAATAAATACATAAATAAATAAATAAATATATGCGATTATTGCAGAACGATGCTGAATTGAGCGTCGAACGAGATTCTTTTCCCTCTTACTATTTCAATCTATTTTCATCGCACATCTGGAGAAGTATAGTTTTTGTGAGTAGAATGCTTTGATAATATTGCAATAGTGCACCATGCCGAGGTTTAAAGAAGAGAGCACTTAGAGAGTTTTTTCTGTTCCTTCTATGAGATACTTTTCTGAATGGACGTTCCAAACCCACCTACTAATCAGGAGATTTCAACAACAAAAATTCGCTGGACACTGTTTTTAGTTCAAAGACGCCCACCATCATTAAATGGTGAAAAATGAACCAGGAACTTCAGAATGCCCCATTAAGCATCTGGATTCTCCGTTCTTGTGAGTCGTTTCTCATGAGAGGGCTGTGATTAGAAATGTCGAGAATAACTACACGCACATAAGAGAATTGATCAGGTTTTTTCCTCAAGCAAATGCTTATCGAAATCTAACGAGTACGACCATTATTATATAATCAATCAAAATACATACATCAAGGTACGTTTTTGGGAATAATCAAGTGAAATACGAGTAGTTTATCATGCCATTTGCCGTTGAATAATAGCTCGCAATTCCTTGCTCTGTGCACTTTTTTGGAGAACAACTTCCATAAACGATAATGATCATCAATAAACAGCAATTTATAGAAAAAAAACTGAAGCGCTATAAATGAATGCTATAAGCTACGGGGGCAAAATAAAAAATAAAATGAATGAAGTGATGAAAAATTAGGGGAAAAGAGGAGAGGTGATTCTCAATGAATTCACTCAATTCCTTTAAAAATCAGCAAATGTTGAAGGAGTTCCTTATTTCTAGATTACGTTTTTTTTTTCTTTTAAAAAAGAAGGTGAACAAAAGAGGTTAATGGAAGAGAGGTAGATTGGTCAGCACAATGTATACTTCTAGTAAGAGTTCTATGCAGTTAATTGAGATCGGAAAGGGAGCTTTACATCCCGTCCTGATCTGCTCATATATTTCTGCTCACCTAAAATATTCTTACAGAATGTATTCCGAGAGAGAATAAGCTAGTACTCTGCAGTGGTATTAATATTTTATGTTTTGTTCCACGACGAAGATGACCAAACTTTGAAGAAAACTTCTACTGCCAAATACTGATTGCATTTTTGTTGAAGGCAGCATCAACCAAGCCATCCACTGAAAGGTTTTTAATTTTCGTTAGTAAGTAGGGCTTATAAGTAGGGTTTATCACAGCGATAGAGGAAATAAACCAACTCAGACGCATCAGAAGCATACAAGCTATTGGCAAGCTCAACGGAACAAGTTCTTTGAGGGTATTAACGGTAGCATTAACGAAAAGAGAACTTCGTTAATAATTTTGATAAAAAATGTAGGGTCTTATTTAGAGTTCATTACATAGTCTCTCCCATAGTTTTAGTGCTACTCCTTTGAAATGTATCACCTAAAATTAGAATGAAATTGAAATGTACATGTAAGTTGTTTGCTTGGCACAACAAACGACTTCTTCGCTCGTGAGATGATGTTGTAACACCAAGCATCAGTTACGTGGAACGAATGCTGCTTGAATCTCGCGGAACGGTAAGAAGAACTGCCTTCAGCTGAAGCTGAAAAAGACGATGTCCATAAAGAACTAATGGATTTTTGATGCCTCATTCACGCTCAACAGAACGAATATATCAATATGATCTGGCAAAGAATCTAGCGGGTTAAGGAGTATGAAATTCAGGATGCACGAAGGAAAGCCGAGCTCTATTGATTACGTACTCGCCTATTTAACATCGCGTTTCTTTCTGCTCAAAAATACTGTTCAGAAAACTTTGTGTTTTGCAAGCAGAAGGAAACTGAAGTAGGCGTCAGTGAGTCCCGAAATGATGAAGCAAGGAAGTCTCGCTTTATGTCATTGCGCTGAGGGATTCGTCCCCATTCCTACATCGGAGACCAGCGACTCCTCTGCATTTGCCAAAGAAGAGAAATAAGATGGACAAGTGATACGTCCTAACAACAACCGTTGGACCAAGCCATGAGCGAGTGTACATTAAACCCACTCCAAAAAGACCGCTTATAGAAGGTCAGAATTTTCAGGGAAATCCTTAGAAGAAATTTCCATGCTCTTAATATTCATAATGCAGGGAGAAACAAGTTTTGCACGTGGTCGTTAATAATGAAAATAATACTGGAGCAAATCGAACAACGATAGGAACACACGTAATACTGGTGATACTTGCGAACTATGTCCCAAATCCTATTCATCAGTGAAAAGATCCCATCCTTAGAAATTGATCTAGCTAAGAAGCTAACAGCTAACATTTTTAAGCGAATTGCTCACATCTTCAAAGTTATTTGTGTCAGAGAAATAATGAGGTGTACAAGAAAATCTTGTTTGCGTTTTCGCCTAAAAATCCTGAAGTTTCAATTCTTTATCTTTACCCATGATAGCAGTTGTGGACCATTCTCGAATCTTCATCGCAAAAGGTATATAATATATAGCTGGGTACTCTTCATTAACTTTAATTTTGCAAGAGCATGTTCGAGCGCTCATCCTCCAGAAATGACGTCGCCACGGAAGAGCGACGATAGCATTCTGCAAAACTAACAGCTAAGGAAAGGGGAAGACACCACTACCAACAGAACTACTCACCGCTGGTTCACTGGCTTCGAGTAGAAACGATCTTTGAAGGCAAGTCTCTATCGGCATGCCCACGCTGTGGAAAACCACCATTCTCGACGCTATCAAAGAATATCCGGATGAAAACACCCGCAGCCTCAGACTCAGATTACCCAACCAGTAGTCTCCAGACGCCTTTAGGCCCTCAGTACAGCTAAGGGCTCACTCGATTGATCCCTGCTACTTTGATGAATGGCACGCGGTACACCCGGGTATCCATCTGTCATCCTCTCCTTCTCCGCTCGCATTGAAAGGAGTTTCTGGAAAACCTGGTCTCTGGAGATGAGAGTTAGCTACAACGTTCTGTGTGTATTCTTCGAGTAGAAAACCTGCACACGCCAGCCAAATCTGACCTAACGCGAGATCTCAAGGAGCTGAGCAGACCAATCGAAGAATCAAAGGGCTAGACTGCGACACAGTGCCGCTATTCTACTGACATATCCTTCCCTGATTATCGCTAACTCTGACTCCTTAAGGCTTTCATGCCTAAAAAAAACTTTATTAGTTGGGAGTTCGCCAACTTCTTTGAGTTCTAGGCCTCTAATTCTGAAGAAGGGAATGACGCTGATCTGACGATTAGGTGCAGCCCTGACTTCACCTAATCGGTGGGCAGATGTTACGGTCTAACGCTCTTCGCATTCTCGCTAGGGAGAGTCGTCTTTGAAGACAAAGAGGAACTATAATAGCGTGGTAACATTATAATAGCGTGTTTCCACGAGTCAGGCAAAGTTTCATCAGTTTATGTTGAACGGATGATCTTCATTATCTCACCACTCCCAGAATGAGGAAGAGATTTCAGCATTTCTGGGCTAATTCCATCCTCTCTATGGAACTTTCCATGTTTCACCTTTTGGAAACAGATGGAACCTCCGACTCCGTCGTTGGCTCTCTGCTGATCGCGGTGTATGACTGTCTCTGGACGTGCACGAGTTCAGGTACCGGCGGCGTTTTTCAGTTCAACAAAGTGCTGAATTATCCCTTGTAGATGGGCACGATTGCCTTCCGACAGCGACTCCGCTGGCAGTGTCTAGGACAGGCTCATCACCTCTTCATCTCTCCGCTATAATGTTTTAGGAGAATCAAGACTTTCCTCGTGTTTTTGTCCTTCCACGCTTCTTCGCTCTTGACGTCTATTCGTTTTCACGATTACGTTTCCGCTGACGTCGCAACCTCATTCTCAGACGGTTCTCATGGCTGAAGTTGGGGCGAGCAACACATACAGAATTGTGCGTATATATTCTCTTCGCTAAGGCGAACTTTTACCCCGGTTCTAAAACCGGGAGCGTTTTTTTTTGCGGCCTCCTGAATGCATTTAGTGGAAGACTCAGGTCGCACTCTATTTTTGGTCCGTAATCCAATATTGATCGACAGTTAACGGAACTTCTTTCTGCATTCCTTGTTTTTCCGACCTGCCGAGTCGAGCTTCGGCTGATGTTGAGCTCCTCGATACCTTTTTTGGAACCATACCATAAAGCTTAGAAGAACTGGGCGTGGATGGAATTGAATGCAACGTTCCAGATAGCTCTAGATTTTCGGATATCTGATAAAGATATGTTTTTCTTCAGAACGTAATCGAGCTAAAGCTTAAGAGTCGGCTTCCGCTTTCGCTGCTCTTCTGGCATTAATGGGGTTGTCCCATGCCACGTAAGCTGATGGCGTCGACGATTCCTCTTGAACGTGGATGCAATAATGTGGACTCTTTGCTCACGAGAGTCTTTGAAAAGATTTCCGTTGTTCCATGTCTGTTCCATGGGAAAGAACCATTTTCCAAGCGCATCGAATTGTTGTTCGAGTCCCGTTTTTGCAATCCCATCAACTCCGACAATTATCGTTTTCTGGCTTGGTATCTTGGGTATCAACGTATTGGGTTCATCACAGAACGCGTCCTTGTTGTAGTCCTCGCGGTCTGCGTAGGCGTCTGAAAATTTACGACTCAGAGTTTGAGTCCTTTGCGATCCTGCAATTGTGCAAAGGCGCATCTTAAACCGTTGAACCAAACTCCTCAACCAAGTTAATGTAGTCGTTCATCACAGCTACCACACACCCTCTTACTTTGTTCAGCATCACAACAGTAGCTGCTGAAGTTTTCCATGCAGAACGTCTTCTGATGAATGTTTCCTGGAATGCAGCAGACGGCGAATGGAGATATCACAGAAGTATGGATAGAGCAGCTTGCTGGAGTTCACTTGACAGCGACCAGCCGACGGACGTTTGCTGCCAAAAATTCCATGGGCTTCTCAGGCATTTGACCCTTTCAGGGTATGGTTTTTGGTGTTGTGCTGGACGACAGCACGTTTATATATATATATATATATATATATATATATATATATATATATATATATATATATATATATATATATATATATATATATAAAAAAAAGGTTATATGGGTACGCTCCCAAAGCGTTTTTTTTTTTATTTTAAAGTGACTGATTGCGTTTAGTAAAAGCAGGGCCACAACTTGCAGGTAAAAATCATATACGCGGCACCTGGTACAGCACTATTGTAACTAACAACGGCAGTGATACTGTTGATTGCTCTCCATTATATGCTGTATAAAAAATAAACAAGAAAAAATTACAAAACTGACAAGCCAAACATAATAATTGCCTAAGATATTTTTATAACGATTAACTACAAAAGACTGCTTCTTTAGCTTTAGTATGTCACAAAGTCAATCGTCTTCGGCTCACTTTTTGTGCTTTGAGAACAGGTAAAATGGACTCACAGGCGAATACTACGAAATTCTTACTTACATAAATTGACCAACGAACGACCAGCGAATGGGTCTAAGTTGCTTTTTTTTCTGTTTCTCCGAACTGCTTTTATCTCTCAAACCTCCCCTTCCTTCTTCGCATTCTGTGGAAACATTTTTTTCAAAGATTGGGAGCAAGAGCCTAGGTTTACCGCTCAGGATTCCTTTTATTAGGTCAGCCGGTGTCGCCTATTGATAAATCAGGTCTGCACGTTGTTGTGGAAAGAAACACAAAGTACCTCACTACTTCCATGTATTCTTTATACGCTCCTGAAAAAAGAATAAGTTTAAGTTTAAGACTAATTAGAGTGGAAGATCAGAACGCCAGCGTTTTGATGCGTCATTGACCTGACATGATAGACTCCAGTGCCAAGGTCGTCATCCGGGTGCTTGTGTCAACTAATCAAGCCAATCCCTTCGGGGTGTTCGCGTCAAACTCACTGATGACCACCATTTCGTAGAAGATTCCGTTCCGTAGATGTAGAAGGACTACAGCCATTAAGTTGAGGTGAGTTTGACGCGAGTAGGCTTGAAGTGACATCATACCGACGTCCAAAAAATAGCAATGTGAGATTAATTTCACCAAGAAGAAAAGCAGGTCGAAGACAACTTGAGCATAGGAGGTGGTAGACGCTGAACATTATAGATTCAACACTGTAAATTAAAGTAGGATTAACAAGAGCACCAAGAACAAATTAATCCGACATAGAGCAACCATATGATCAGATATGCGGACTTCTTTTTCCTGCTTCTTTCACTACGAAGTCAACATTGGCATGAAGAAAATAAGAGAAGTTGTCAGAAATCACTTTAGAGATTGAAATAAAGGATAAAGGATAAGTGTCTGGCGTTAATCAATCCGCATAGGATGCGCCATCACGTTCTCTTTAATTCAGAATCGTTTGAGGTTTATTAACGAGTAACTGACTTATGCAATGACGTGCGAGGGTTAGCCGATGTATGTGTGTGTTTCCATTCTCCCAGAAAAGTCTGGCACCGATTTATCGACTCCAGAGGGAGGAAAGGGTCGGTGAGCACTGGGAGGAATTCAAACCTCCGATCGTTGCAGACCTCTTAACGACTGCGCTACACCCTCTCCACTAGAAAATGAGATAAGCAGGCGTTTATTATAATACCAGTCTGAACGTTCTGATAAAGCCGCAATTCACAATTTTTGCATTGTTCGTTTCGCTAGCCTTCACTGATCAATAAAAATTAATTGTAGTGGTGAAATTAGAATTCTGTTTTTCTAACAAAGCTTTCTTTTTTATTTTTTTTTCGAAATTTAGTCGAAAGATTTCGTAGTTTTCTCATACGTCTCTTTTCCACATTTGGAGAACATTCAGTTTTTAGCTTCAAACCCTCCTTCGATACCAATGTAATGCAGACACAATTTGAGAGCATTACTCAAAGTATGGGCTTTGCTCCTAATTTCCCCCTACAGTTATTACAAAACCAGTCTGAATGTCCGGCTAAAGCCGAACTTCAGACTTTCGGTGGTTTTAGCTTCGTTCCCCTTCACTGATCATTGAAAGTTGACAGTAATGGTGTTTTCTGTAAAATTAAATTTGTGTTTTTTTAACAACGCTTTCCTTCTCTTGTTTATATTATAAATTACGGATTAAAGATTACGGAGTTTTCCTTCTAAACGCGTCAATTCTACATTTAGAGAATATTCGACCATCAGCTACAAACACTCCTTCGATGCCAGAATAATATAGATACAATTTGAAAGGTTTACTCGAAGTATGGATATTCCTCCTTATTTCCCCCAATTGTTATCACAGAATGATGTTTTAACATAAAAATGATGTGAAAGACATAATCCTACTAACAAAGATAACGTTCCACGTCAGATCACATGAACATCTTGCTACTACTTAAGCATCCGTTTGCGTGCGTGTTTGAACAAAGGAGGAAATAGACACGCGGAGGAGTCATAAAGGTGAAAAGCAAAGCGCCCAGTGGTCGGTGGTCGCCCAGTATCTGGTGCAGGCACATCAATCCGACGCCGTTGGACCCGTCGCAGCCCCTTCTATAGGTATCCGACGCCAGTGGACCCGTCTTACACCATTTTATAGCTTTTTGGCCCCGGCACACCAATCCGACTCCGGTGGACCCGTCGCAGCCCCCTTTTTGAATTTCGTGACTAACACACACACACACACACACACACACACACACACACACACACACACACACACACACACACATCCACACAGACGCCGAACACACACACACACATCCACACAGAGACACACGACACACACACACACACACACACACACACACACACACACACACACACACACACACACACACACACACACACACACACACACACACACACACACACACACACACACACACACACACACACACACACACACACACACACACACACACACACACACACACACACACACACACACACACACAACACACACACACCACACACACACACACACACCACACCACACCACACCACACCACACACACACACACACACACACACACACACACACACACACACACACACACACACACACACACACACACACACACACACACACACACACACACACACACACACACACACCACACACACACACACACACACACACACACACACACACACACACACACACACACACACACACACACACACACACACACACACACACACACACACACACACACACACACACACACACACACACACACACACACACACACACACACACACACACACACACACGTGACAGACCAAGCGCGACATTTCTGTGTTATCATGTTATCTGCTGTCCCTCCCTCTTGTTTTTAATTGAACTTTTTTAAAGCAGAAAATCTCCCTGAATTTTCCCCCAGCTACATTTCTATAAATTTTTCTCGGTACTATGTCTTTCTTTACTAAAAACAGACAGTGAGGTAGCGATGTCTGGATTTTTTCAAGGCTCTATCAAGGCTGATGAATGCTACTGATGAAACTATTGCATCCCGAGATGTTTTTTGCCGTCGCGCTAGCTCTCTGATTCATTTTCTGGTTTTGATTCTATGGCAGTAATTAAGATTTCTTTTTTGAAATCCAGCTGCACGGATCTTTTACAGTAGGCTTAAAACAACTTTGCTGCTGTTGTGCACATTCTCAAATATTCATATCCTATCATTTCGCTCTTTAATATCTTCATTAGATTCATGCAGAGTATGAAGGGCGGGTAAAATGTAGTTGGTGAGGGGGGAAAGGCACTTAGTGGCGCCCTTTTTTGTCGAAGTAAATAATCAACTTCAATCGGAGCCCTAAAGCCTAAGCATTAGTCTTAGAGGATCTATAACATGTAAACTAAAGTTACTAAGAGAACGTCGGGAAATAAGGCGCCACTGAATCCCCCTCCCCCATTTACATTTTACCCATGAAGTGTTCTCACATAGTGATAAAACACAATTATATTTTGTTTGTAATAGTTAAAACGAACACATTAATTATTAGGAATTAGGATATGTTAGGTGCTAAACGGTGATAAACGTGATGGGTTCCGTTTTAATGAGTGAATGGAAGGAAAGGCACTATGGTCGTTCTAAGGTTGCGCTTGCCATTGAGAAAATGTGATCCTTCTGATCTTTCCAATAGTTCACGGAATAATCAAGTTGAGCAGCAGAATTAATATTTTCTAAATATTTCCATAGGGCCTCACCTTCCATGCAACGCTTTTATCTTAGCGCGTAACAAGTCCCACTTCCTCATGGTATTATAGATTGATGAGTTGATTAAGGGAGGAAGAATTGGGAATAGATCCGAATTAATGAAATTTCTGAAGCTTTTCTATTGAAGATTGAAGTACTCAATTCACATTCTAACTAATCCAGGCTCTCCTATACAAAATGCTTTGCATTTTTACACACGTTCGTATAAATTCAATCCTCAAAACATCCATATAGATGTATCGAATTCCAACATGAAAGAATTCACAATTATACTTTCTTCGCCTCCTTTTGCGAGATCTTCGGTCATCGTTTGCGCAAGATAATATGCTAATATTCTCCATTGCAGCCCGTAGATGTTTGCGGAAGGAATAGAAATCTTCTATGGATCCAAGAAAATATCCAAAAAAGTGTTTAAAAAATTTGCTCGATCTCCCTTAATTAATCATTCGTACTGCAAAGTAAAAACCTTTTAGTATGAATGATCAAGCAGAGCCACTTCGATGCGTTTCTGCAGATGTGTGGAAATGTCTATAAAATGCTAAAGTTGTTCATGTACTTACATAGTGGAACTAATTATTTGCTACTTACTTCTGGAAAAAGATGATGTTTCAGAAATAGCTTTCGAAAAATCCTCGAAAGCACTAGAGTCCTTTCCACGATGGTTTGAATTATTGTTAGGTTGGCAACTTATTTTTTAGACGTTGAAAGAAATTGACGTTCTGAAGCTGGGACACGCCCTCGCTGCTCAGATGGAAACTAGGCGGTAATACAAGCTTTCCAACGGAAGAGCTGCGTCTCTGTCTGTGCCAATGTAGTAAAGGAAATGTACTGGCATGATGTCAGAGTGATTATTATCCAGGTGTGGAAGCAACGCTATAGGACACATCAGGCGGCCAATGACATCTACGAGGCTTTGGGAGAAGGGGAACACTGGTGGTGCTACCGTCAACAACTGGTTGTGCTGCTTCGAGGAGTGGAACTTCTCCTGCGACGACTTGCCACACATGGAAAATTCGTGCGCCGGGCTCGTGCGGATGGCTACGGAGCTGTTGCCCAGAGATGGGCGACGCACACCACACGGCAGCTCTACGAGATGGCCACCGCAACTCTGAGGAGAGCGACACTAACACAGGGGCGGCACAAGGCGTCCCCTTGTGTACGGCAATGCGCGGTGACTCGACGTCAGCTAGAGGCTCTGCGGTGGGAAACAGTACCCCATCCATCCTATTCCTCTCCATTAGACTTCCACTTGTTCTGGGCCATTAAGCATTCGCTGAAGCAAAAATTGTTCAATTCTTTTTTTTGACCCGAAATATATTGTTAATTTGTTCCTTGAATTCTGGCACAAGGGAATTTTAATTCTCCTACAAAAATGAAAAAAGCACTCAAGGTGAATACGCCGGAACGCAGTGGTCACGGTTGATCACCACTGCGTTCTTAAGAAACTATGAAATTGTAAATGGTATGCGTGTGTAAAAAAAATTCAACCTAATATATAGAGGAGAATTCCTCACCTGATTGACCATTCTCAAGTGTTAGTATGTCAAGATGCAGTGTTTTCGAAGGAATATTCTGCACTGTTGGTGAAGGAGGTGCTTAATATTGCTGGTGGCTAAATAGATCTTTTTCATCGTATTCTATCCATTTCTCTGCCACATGTGATAGAGGAGGTCATTTGCATCTTGAATGAATATGGGCGGGATCCTGCTTCTATCATCCTGCTAAGCTTATTTCAAGATATGGTCTTCTTTCTAATTAAGGCGTAGTAACTCATAAGCTAGCTGTATTATGCCATTTATGATTCTGTATACTGCCGCCTTTCGGGACATTCCACGCTGTCTAAAGAAAGTTATAAGTTTTTTTAGAGCTTTTATCAAAAGAACTAGTCTCACGAAACTGAAAATGAATGATCTCTTGCCATGAAATTGTGGTAAATAGCATTCCCTACTTATGTTGGGTAGAAATTATTTGTTTCTGGACTTGATAGCCTAATTCGCGTCTCCCTCTCTCTCTACTTATGTTCTCCGCTCTTGTAATATGCTGTCTTAAGTGGAAATTATGTTTTCGCGTGGAATATGTGAAATTTTTCTTTCTGATTGAAACTTCAGATGGTTCCATTTTCCCCGAAAAGAATTGGGGCTGGGCACATGTAATGGTCAATGACCATTGAAGTGTTTACTCATCGGCTTCAAACAAAGAAATAGTTCTTTTTCTAGGAAAGAACATAAGGATGTCGTTGACGAGCTCGCGCTCGTGCTGGTCGTAATCCTTGTTTTTGTTTTTTGTTCAGGATTTGAAAAAAATGACTGTGGAAATTCCGGATAATACTATTTAAAAAATGTGCTAGAATTAACACACTCTCGGAAATTGTGGAATTCCGCACTTAGACTATAAACAAGGATTGAATTTGTTCATCCACACAAACGAAACCATAGTGTTCAACCTGTCCGGTTCTAACGTACTTAGTTCAGTTCCGAGGTCGTCCGTCTACAGAGAGAGATGCACGCAATCACCCTTTCTCCCACAATCTACGGCCCCGTATAGGCATTAGTCGTCTGAAACCTGTACCGCCACATCTTCCTGGGGTGATGCCTTCAAGTATTCAATGAAAAGTCGCCTTACCTTTGTCATTCTCAGTTGTTTTACGCAACTGCCTTCACTAACTCATCAGTCAAAATATCGCGTGCTCTCTTTCGACGTGCACTGATTCTTCTTCAGTGGAGGTCCCTATCACCTTCACTTTTTAAAAAATGATTTGGCGATAGTAAATAAGGTGGTTTTGGGACACATGCGATATGTGAACATTCGGTGTTCCGTTTGCATGGATTTTCTTATTATGTGGTAACTATTTATAGCTTTGATTGATTAATTTTGTTTCTGTGCAGAGCGAGGGATCACAACAGTGTCCCCTCTTTTTTCGATTTTGTTTCTCTATAAATGTCGTAGGAGGTAACCAGTGGCTGACGAAATATTTACCGTATTCACTTGTGGAATAGATCAGAGCAGAGGACTTCAGATAGAGTGGGTGCAGTTCAACACTCAGAATTTTCTGCAAACAACTTCCTTTTCCTAGGTTCTACATTTTCATAAAAAAGTATCACTTTAGTAAAATTTTTTGACCAAATAAAAAATGCAATAAATCTTTGAACTGTGTATAATCACAAAGTTGAATATTAGTGTAAATTTTATACTCGGTATCTGGTGCAATCGAGTCAACGCATTAGCGCTAAACTGAAATTGAAATCATTTGAAGCTTGATCTCGTGAGAACGTAAATGCTAAATACTTGTAGTTGTTCACATCTTTCTTTGACTGTAAGTGCTGAAAAAAAAGTCTGGTAGATGTATTTTTCCTGCCTTTTCTTCTTTCTTATCCTTTTCTTCCATATGAACATATTTCTCATGGACTGAAGGCTTTGTTCTCAATCTCAGTGAGATATTCTACCAGTAGCTGCACTCGTTGGTTTCTAACCAGGACACGTTTTGTAGATCTAACCACGTTACATTTGACTTTTCCTAACTGAACTCTGAACTGAAAGAATGAATGGGTTTTGAACAGGATGTTACATGCATCCATCATCCCATGGTGCCATGTAGATAAATAGTTTGCATAGAAAATCGTATCCGTATCTGCGGACAAAAAGTCTGGCTGTACTAAGTAAATGCAATAATCGTTCAAGGTGTTTGCCCGTTAGTTTTGCTAGTTTTTTTTCGTTTTTCTTTTCCAAAATCTGCAAACTCGGTTCCAATTGTACGAGTACAGACAATTGAATTCCGTTTCGCTTTCATGAAAAAATGTTGATTGTTGTCTGTGTTTGCATCTTTAGTTGGAGCAGAGGAGATCCTGTAAGTTCACTGTGACGTAGCGTATAGTTTACTTGAAGTCTCCAGATAGCATCCATGACTTAGTCATTTCGTGAAATGTGTAAGGGTTCTGGAATTTCCACGCAACACTGTAATTCCTCTGAAAGCGACCAACTCCTCAATTGTGTATTTTCTTTAAACTCTGCATATGAAATGAAGACCTTGTTCGGGTTCTCAGTGTTTCCGGAAACAAAAAATCACGGATATACCTATTCTGTTTGACTTAAGCATTGCTTAAAATGTAACAGACCTAGTTAAGTTTCTTTCAGACCCTGTATTGTCCTTTCTTTATATTCTTTCGTTTTTATGTTATGTCCTTATCTCTGCTACCGCTAAGCCCACTAAACACGTGAAATCATTGATGATCTCCCGTGCTGGATAACGCTTCCATGCGTTGACCAATTTTTTTCTGCTATTTCGTTCCTGGCTAACAATTAAGGTTAGGCAAATTACTTGTGGATGCTCCATTCTTCTTCACGGTTCGCAAACATTAATTATTCAATTTGAAGCTCAGCGAAAACATGCCGAGTCATGCAGTCCCGTGGGCCCGTTGCGTCTTATTACGTCTATTGGCTCCTCCTAAGACCCTACCGTTCCTCTTCAGAGGATGCTTGTCAGAAAATTTTCGAAAATTTATTTCTATCTGTATTCTACATATGGTTTTTCTTAATTCAGCTAACTCTGTGCTTTAATTTCTTTCATGTAAAACTGCGCACTTTCTAATGCTAGGAGTTCCTGTTCTTAAAAGTTCCGCAGTTCTTAAAAGCGGCGTATCACGAAATCGACGTATTGTGGAAATCTGATGAGTTCGGGGATAACGATTCTGAGATTATGAGACTATGAGTGTGGCACAAAAAATTTTCCTGAAATCATCTTGAATAACTGGATGAGAACGGCCTCCCCGCCAAGGGGACCGGACATTGTACAGGTTAGAAGAAAGACAAGAAAGTCCAGAGGCTATCATTAGTTTTAGTAGAATAGGCGGGTGAGGTGACCTCGTTGAACCTCGGCGCGCACAAATGTGCAACGTTTTTACGTCCCTCGTAGGGACAAATTCTATTTCCCACACTATTTTTCGGAACGATTAAGGTGAATTCAGCGAAACTGCGTTCACATTCGTAATCTACACCTCGAATTCTATCTTTTCCATCTGATTTCATTCCACCCTACGTCAATTTTGTGATACGCTGCCTTTTAACGTCACTATAACGAAAGCAATTGCATTCGATTCAGCATTTTTTGCAGATATTATGCATTACGACAAGAAAGTCATGCATATGAATTGCTAACCCTGAAAACTTTAGTATGTTTATAGGTGGCAGGGCAGACACTACGGCCGTTTCGACGATATTTATACAAACCTTCACGACAATGTTACATTGTTACCTTGTGCATGATTGTGTTGAGTTTATGCCAAATTACACTTTCTCTCTATGTTCGTCTTTCTAGGACCGGATCATTCGACAAATACTCCAACTTCTCTAGTACCCGCATTTCTTCTCTAGCATTCAGATTGTTCCTGGAACATTCAATTATTTCGGTAGTAAAAAGAAGGACAAGAATATCATAAATAGATTGAGGTTCTGAAGGCTGTATCACATTTATATAAGGAAGTATCCATGTTTCAAGGGAGAAAAATTAGTTTTTCCAGTTTTTTCTTTGAAACGTGATATTGGTAAAGATTAAGAAAATGTGAAAGTGACACAAGAGACGTAAGAAATTAGGCAGCACGACTTCCTTGGAAGCTGAAGCTTAGCGGTGGTACCGCAGCTAATTTTTTACTTCACCTTTTCCATTCTTTGTTTTTTTATCATTGCCAGAAAAACGTCAAACCCCTTTCAATGTAAAAAAAACGCCATATTTGCATTACATTTGATTCAATGTATAGATGGAGTAGAAAGATTTTTTTTCGTTATTTTGTTTTTGTATGTGCGTACGATTACGTCGTAATATCGTTTGGAGACTTGTGTTTTCCTTAGAAAAAATCACTGAATAGCAGATTATTAGTCGTTTTCATTTACAGAGCGCAAAAACATTTATGGTAACATTGAAAATACAATTTCATAAAATGTTTCCCTATTTTCCACATGTTCAGTGACGAAATTTTTTTTTCCAACGTTT
Organism: Necator americanus; assembly: GCF_031761385.1. Taxonomy (NCBI): domain Eukaryota; kingdom Metazoa; phylum Nematoda; class Chromadorea; order Rhabditida; family Ancylostomatidae; genus Necator; species Necator americanus. The sequence continues at coordinate 11,704,693 of NC_087374.1, forward strand.
GAGTTTTTCGTAGTATACATACACAGATTCACCATTCGTATTAGGGTTGTTTTGGGTCCTGATGGTTAATTTGCTAGGAATTGAGCAAAAAGCTTAACTAATGAGTCTTCGCACTTCGCATGGATGTTGGAACAGTAATAATACGTCTGGAAGAAAACATAGGCAGCAATCCGGGAGGATTACCTCACCAGCCTTCACCATAAAAAAACCTTCCATAAAAAAATATCGGTATTAAATAATAAAAAAAATTTCCGTAATACCCCTACAGTTCTAACATAAAAAAGTAATTCTGCAATTGTGTATCATATTCTAACGAGCCCGGGATATCGGGATTTCTTGTATTTTTCACCTAATTATTCACTTAGAGCCGGAATTGACTAGATTTGAGAGAAGAAAATTTCAAAAAAAGGAAAATAAGGTGTAGGTTGTACTTTTTAGGTCATTTATAAGCATGATCATTTATCGCTGCATTTATAAGCAGCTTCGTTTCCAATAATGTACAACATTAGCATGAAGGATTTGCCAATTTTCATACTTTCGTTTTTTCACAATATCCTTGACGGGGATCTTCTGCGAAACTATCATCATGTATATAATAAAACCTTTCAGTAGTTTCAGTTGCCGGAGACAGCCATAAACCGTATCATTTCCACTTCATTGGCTTTCCCTCCAAGCAAAAAAAGCCATACGGCCAGGGGATCCTTGAATGTGGTGTTACTTTTTGGAGAGAAAATTTCAGAAGAAGAGAAGAGAAGTTGTAAATTTTGTCGACAATATCAGGATGCTTGAAAAAATTTCCATTGTCAAATGACAGAAGTACGAGAAAAAGATGTGAAAGCAATGGATTATTTCTAATTTATATTCTTTCTTCAAGTATTTGTAGACGTATTTTTGGTTCTAAAAGCAAAGCAAATGCTGTTTTATCCCCATTAATATTACAAGTAGAGTTTGAAACCTGGTTTTTTTTTTTTCAAAAATGACAACGAAAACGCATAGCACTTCACATTAACCCGGGAATCAGGGGCTTCAGTGTACGTAGCGAAGCTACTCTTATCCGAAAACAATGATTGAAACGCTTATGACAGATTACTCGGTGTAAATTATGAATGATGAAATTCCGACAGCAAGCTTTCATCTTGTCTCCAGTGTAAAGATTAGTCTCGTCGTGTAAATTGAGGCATCTTTTCTAAAATTTGTGGCGAACGTCTCGTATTCTCGTATTTAATTTACCATTTATAAAAAAGTTACCAATAATTCGGGTGTACATATTGTAGCGGTTGGAAGTTCCGCATCCTGCACAATCGATCGGAGGTTTGAATCCGCCCCAGTGCTCACCAAGCCTTTCATCCCTCCGGGGTCGATAAATTGGTATCAGACTTGTCTGGGAGGATAAAAACACAGACTTGACACATCGGCTAGCCCCCGCAAGTCATTGTATAGGCCAGTTCCACACCGTTCGTGAACCTCAAACGATTCCGAATTGAAGTGAACGTGGGGGCGCATCCCAAGCGGATTGATTAACGCCAGACAGTTTATCTTTTATCTTTTACCAATAATTCCCCCTAGAGACCAAAAATCGTCCTGCCCAAAAATGGAAAATTTTTCCGAACACCTCCCTCAAGATGCGTTTTTATGTGATAGCGATCAGCTGCACGTGACAAGAAAAGAATATTTGAGGTAAAGTGTAACAAAACGTAGCAATAGCAGAGCATCAATTTGTAATTAAGGATAAAGTACATGGCGTTGATGAACCCCTATGGGGGGTGCGCATACGCCTTCGACATCATTTCACGTGTAACACCTTCTACTGAGCTGCGTGGGCCTGCAGATGTGCTAATTCGCTATTTTTATCTTCCCAGACATGTCTTTCACCAAATTTATCGACCACGGAGGGAGAAAAGGTTTCGTTGGCCTAAGGGCCGTTTTGAGCAATCGACCACGGGGTCGCTGCCGTAGCCCCCACCAGCTACACCCACCCCAAAGAAAGAATATCCACTCTCTTAATCATTCCAGAATAATCATGTTTTTGTGCATCGTAAAATATTCTATTCATACTTGCTATTTCTGTTCACCCAACGCCTTCATCTGGAATGCGAGGATGTGATTGAGTCCGTTTCAGAGTTGTAGTTTATGAACATATATCCTGGTTCTGCAATGTTCAGCCAAGACCACTAACTATATCAAGCATCTCTGACCTCACAGCCAAGTCAGTCTGTCTAACAACTTATCTACCCTGAAGAGATGAAAGAGTCTGTTGGTCTCATGGAACCATCGGTCATGCAGACGATATCTTTGAGTTTGGGACGCCTTCATTAAAGGTTTTAGGCATATTCGAGTCAGTGGATTAACCTTTCGGAGGAGAGTTTGCTGTTTGCTTTTCATAGAATATATTTATTTCATGAACAACCTCATATCGTCCCGATGTGTGGTTCTACGGTTCTTCTCCGTTCGGACAGGGCAGGTATAGCGGTTTGCAATTCCTGTTCTTGCTTGCTTGTGCCTACGGCGTCTTGCAGCATAGCAGCTCTCATCTTGGCTAGTCCTGGTCTGGTCTTCCAAGGACCGTAGGATTGAGCAGGTGTTGAGGATAGAGCTCCGGAGACTGAGCTAACTGAGGACTGATGGACGGGTTTCTCAACATCGGGTTGTCCAGGCTGAGGGCGGCAGACTGATCACGAGAAGTGGATAAATACCGAATGCTCGGGTTGGAGACATGCAGTCAGCTTTCGTAGCCGAATGAAGCTGAATGAAATCATCGCCACCTGGGATGTGCAAGCATTCCTGACTTTATGAGGTGAAGGCGGATGACGCTGAAAACAAGATGTAACTATGGGACTGCCCAAAGTTGGTTGACGTTCATAAATAACTCATACATCAAATGAGGATTCTCAACTCTTTGAATGAAATTAAAGTGAATCATTCAACAGTAGATTTTTGAGAAATCATCAATGAAGCATTTTAGAGTGTGAACTTTTTTGTACAGCAATTTTTACAGATTTTTCTGATGTTCTGCTGTAAACATACGCCTTCAGAGAACGCTGAATAGTTTTAAAATAGTAAAATAAGCGCTAGAAATTGCTTATTCAAATATAAATTGGATATTCAATTATAAATAATTGCTCCATTAAGGAAAATTTGATTGAATAAAAGGAAGGAAGTTCGAAAGCAAGAATTTTCCCGTAGGTTCGATGTAATTTCCCGTTCTTAATATCATGAGGACGTACACCAGCTATTTGTGTAATTTTTACCTACATAATCGTTACCGTAACAAATAATGAGTTTGAGGAGAGTGCAAAAATTATTTTTGAGCACACGGGAAACGCTAGTAGCCTTTTGTTAAATTGAAAATGATTAGCAACTATTGATTTTTACTCCATGTGTGGCCACTCTCACCTACGAGCGGAGGTAGTGACTCAGCCCGCTTCCAGATTGTCACCGAGACAAACCCATAAAGGATAAACGATAAAGTGTACTTCGCTAAAGGCATCACCCCACGAATCTGGGGTGGTGCGGATTTCCGGTGGAGTATTCGTATACGGGATAGTAGATTATTGGGAGAAGGGTGATTCCGTTCATTTCTTCCTAATTGCCGTAGAAAACGGCCCGAAAGATACGGCTTCGAGCGTTCCGGCGCGCTGTTTTCTACAACCAGTTCAATTGGAGCGCGCCAGCCTTGTGCACGCGCCGTATCTTCCGGGCCGTTTTTTACGGCAATTAGGGAGAAATGGACGGAATCAGTTACGTCTCTATAACCTACAATCCCGTATAGGAATACTCCACTAGAAATCCGTACCACCTCAGATTCGTGGGGTGATGCCTTTAATCAATCCGCTTAGCATGAGCCCCCACGTTCACTTCGATTCAGAATCGTTTGAGGTTTACGAACGTGTAACTGGCCTTTACAATGACTTGTGGGGGCACTCTGGAATGCGTTTCTTGGGGATTCGCTGTTATCCGTGCCTCGTTCTTTCTAATTTCCTTGCCCTTCTGTAAGGAACGATTCTCATCCTGCTCCAGAATTTATAAGCAAAAAAAAAAAAAAAATTTTGAAAATTTTTATTTTAAAAAATAGAGAAATTGAATAAATTTTTGAAACCGCTGAGACGTTCAACCAGGCGAGAGTATAGTTGGTACACTTAATCAGCCACTATTTATGGCGAGCACTGTATCCCTCAAAATACGGATGTGCATATTGGTGAAGATGAAGGAAATCTGTGAAGTAAATTACCACACAAGAATAAAACCAAATGAAATTACCTAAGTAAATTGCAAGTTACATTAAAGGTTTTTCGCATGTAGCAAATGTCAAAAACATTATTCAGAAAAAAAAATGCACTGTTAAGATAGGAATTTGTCATTATCCTTACTTTATTTAGTGCACATTCTACGGAATAAATAAATTATCCGGGGGACGTTCTTTGGAGTGATTCTTTTGTTTGAATTGTTTCTTAAGCGTTTCGTTTATTTCACGATCAAATCTCCATTTCTAATCTCAAATTGCTCACAAAAAAACCCGAAAGAAATACGGATCCGCGTTTGTTTCGATTTCTGGCGAGGAATTGTCGTGGTTACTGATGTGTGTCTAACACAACCTCCTAATCATTTGTTGCTCTAGCTGTAGCTCTATTGCTAGGTATATTTGAGTAATTTTCTGAAAGGTGCAGTAAAGGTCCATTATCAAGACCATCTTTCTGAGGAATCAATCAAATAAGATCTTGTTTATTGGGAAATGAAGCTTATTTAACTCAGGATCATGGAACTGACAACTTCTCCAAAGCAACGGTGAATAATTCGTGTGGCGCCGAAGTTAACTTTTTGGTTTTGCTTTGTACTTTGCTTTTGCTACTCTGCTGCTCGCCAAATGTTTTTCACCATGCCATGCTTGATATCACATTCCTCCTACGCACTTACGTCACTTCTACAAGAACCACAACTTCATCGCTAAAAATTAGCACCGAACCTATAGCATAATTAAACCTATGGAATTAAACTATCATGAGATATTACAGGCCTTAAAACTAGGTGAATAATTCTTGATTATACGATAGAGAAAAAAAAAGTGTTGCGAGGATGAGCAGATGCGAGAAAAAATATCATAAAATAGTCGAAAGCATTAATCAGTGACCCTATAAAGGCAGGTATTTTTGGCCGCCGCCAGGCGTCTTCGGATCAAAGTCACAGAAAAAGTGTCTGGAGCATTCTCTACCTAATGATCATTAGAACATATATAAATTTGGGAAATCTAAGGAGTTCGTTGATTTGATCATATCGAATTATCAGATTATTGAAACGCGATACTTATTCGCGATATTACATTAAATTTAGAGAAATTACATCTAGGTTACTTTTTCCTTTTCCTTTCCTTTGTCTACCTGAAGAATAAGGAACCTAGACGGAATTTCTCTAAATTTCTAGATATGGGATCATTGTCAAAACGATAAACTTCCTAAGAATTACTTTCTCTTTCCGCTGGGACCCACACCGCGCAATCAGAATGAAGGAATTCTATTCAACAAATGTTTATTCGCGACTGCATTGGAGTCAATAAAGTTGAAACTGTTTGACGTACTACCTTACAACTGTTGATTTTCAGGAATTTTACAGAGGAGTAATGTTGAAGAAAACTGTACGGATATCTAGCAAACTCCGACTTCCTAACTCTTCACAGACCCCTCTCGACGCTAACTTTTCCAAGTTGTAACCTTAGAGGATCTACATCCAACCGAAAGTTCGATGGGGATTTTCAGCAAGAGGTGATGGGACCTATTTTGAGCGTAGGAGCGCTCAACCACGTATTAGGTAGCGCTCATAAAGTTTAATAATTAACAGATGGAGGGGTTAGAAAAAACATGAAATAGACATTTTTAGAGAAAGTCCAGGTTTCAGTTCGACGATAAATAAATAAGTAAATATAAATAAATAAGGCAAATGAATGAGGGATCTGATGTCAATTGATCTGAACAGTTGTCTTTGAAAATATCGTAAGTGCACATAGTTTACATTCATAGGTTGCGGGTGAGCCCTTGTATAAACAAAGATCTGGTTACTTTTAATTTATTCATTTCTTGCCGAAATTAATCTTTGTTTGCATAGAACTACATCGGATCGAGGTAGGCAAGCTCTTAATTCCTCTCTTGTTAAAATAGGCTACATAAGAAAATTTAGGATAATGATTACTTTGAATCTGAGTTGAATAGAAAACACAGTTTTTTTAGTAGTTTTTTTTAAAGATTGCAACATAAAGTACATAGGATAGGATTCTATACATAGGATTATGTATAGTGTAGCATTGACACCATTGTTTGGTGTGGGTTTTGGGCTGGAGGAGTCATTGGCTCATATATTTTTGAAAATGAGTCTGGTCAACCAGTTACTTTTACCGGTGTTCAGTATTACCGCATGATAACCGAGTTCCTAATGCCTAAATTGGGTGAAATTGATTGAAATTGGAGGGCGTATGGTATCGACAAGATGGTGCGACATGTCATAAGATCCATGAAACAATCCAGTTGCTGTATGAGGGATTTTCTGGTCGTGTACTTTCACGAGAATCACAAATGGCCCCATTTAACAGCTTGGGAATTCTTTCTATGGGATTATTTGAAAGTCAAAAGTCTATGTCAACAACCCCACATTCATTCGCGCATTAAAGGAGGAGATTACACGCTGCTTCAACAAAATTCAACCATATTTATACAGAGATCTCGGATAATTTCGACAAAGCTGCGCATGTGCCAGCAAACTAGTGGATGTCATTTGCCCGGATGTGCTATTCCTTACGTAACCCTATCCTATGTACTTTATTTTTCAATTTAAAAAAATAGATTCGAAAGAATTGGATTTTCTACTCAATCCAAATTTTGCGTAAATTTTGAGATACCTAAATAGAAAGGTAGAAATTAGGTAAAAATTCTGACTAACTTCTGACTAACAGAACTTAGTACAGTATCGTGTTGCACTTTCAACATCAATCGCAGAAGTCATACATGATTTTGGCATTGAATAATGGAAATGTGCCTTCAAAACCACGCATTGACATTAGCCAGATTGTTTCGGACACACTAACACTTTTTGCTGCTTTTCTATAACTTTCCCTTCCATCTGTCTTCGAAGTGCGGCAAGCCCAACCGATTCAAACTAAGATTACTACGCATTTTGATTCCCAGTTGTCCAATTACTTCCACAAACTGTTTAGGTTTTATTCTTTCTGAGCGAAAAAGTGACAGGATAATTAAGTGTCGTAGAGATCTACGCAGATATCAAATTTTTCGCGGATACACGTGCATTCTTTCAATTTTTTCCTTCCAGCAATTAACTAACCAACTAGTACTTCGTGTTCTTGGTCCCGTCCGGTTTATTTCCTTACCATACTCATCATCAAGGAAGTTTTTCTCTAAAATTGAAAGAAGCAGCATAAAAGAAAAAAAGATTGCCTGCACGGGAATCAAGATATTTTAATAGCTCGTATTTGCGACCCTCCACTATTTCTATCTTACAGCTTTCTTGATTATCAAAGTGAGATGGAATTGCGTAGAACTAACGTTTGTTTAAAGCTATCACCCCACGAATCTGAGGTGGTGCAGATTTCAGGTGGAGTTTTCTTATAAAGGACAGTAGATTATGAAGAGCAGGGCGATTCCTTCCATTTCTTCCTAATTGCCGTAAAAAAACGGTCCGGAAGATTCGGCGCCGCACAAGGCTGGCGCGCGTCGAACTCGTTGTGGAAAATAGCGTGTCGGAACGCCCGAAGCCGTATCTTCCGAGCTGTTTTCTACGGCAATTGGGAAGAAATGAATGGAATCACCCTTCTCCCAATAATCTACGATCCCGTATACGAATATCCACCGGAAATCCGTGCCATCTCATATTCGTGGAGTGATGCCTTTAACGTTCATTCAAAGAAAGTTGCAACGAAGTATTCCATGGAGGTGAACGAATATAACAACGTTTTCCTTCATGACGATTCCTTATGGAAATTAGCTGTACTGCTCAGGACATCATGAGGCGGGATAGGATGGCATTTTCGGCGAACGGCTGCTTGCAATTAGAGAGTTCACTTAGAAACCTAGAAATCGTGCTCATACCTAGAATTGAAGACTACTTAGCCGTTTCTCGGCTTTGTAATTTGAACGCAAAGCACTGTGGTTAGAGATCATCACTACGTTTGCACTGCCAATACATAGTTCTACTCCGCCCTAAGCCAACAGAGCCATTTTGCCGTCGTGGAGTTGTCTAAAATAGAACTATAAGCACATCACTTGGTACGTCGGTGATGACGCCATGACTTGTGCAAAACTCGCATACGAAACCCGCCAGAACTTCTACAATCTCGACTACGATCCTGTTATATCCTGGAACAACTGATAGTAGTCAAGTACAGTAGGATCGCTAATTCTTCGACTTCGATTCTTTTATCATAACTCGCCTCAATTTGATCTCTATTATAAGATCTACACATCAATAGATCCGTGAGCGCGAGCTCTACCAATTGAATGTAATTAGAACTTTCAAAACCTATCAAGGAAACAGTTTCTGAAAAAATTATCTGCGGTTACGTACTAACAAGGCTGAGTCCGAGATAATTGCCCCCCCCCCAAAGGATAAGATTTTGTAAATTTGACTAAAGTGACATATTTGAACTCCAGGAAGGACCAACACTACCAGCTTAAAAATTGTTTTCTTAGAAAATAAGAAAACTAGAAAAAGAAAACTATCGAAAAATATGTTCATGTCAAAAACATATCCTTGGGGCGCAATTATCTCGGACTCAGCCTTGTTAGTACGTACCCGCAGGTAATTTTTTCGGAAACAGTTTCCTTGATAGGTTTTGAAAGTTCTAATTACATTCAGTCGGTAGAGCTCGCGCTTACGAATCTATTGATTTGTAGATCTTATAATAGAGGTCAAATTGAGGCGAGTTATGATAAAAGAATCGAAGTCGAAGAATTAGCGATCCTACTGTGGTTTATCGTTTATTTTTATCTTCAGGAGAGCTCCTTGTTAAGGTTTCGAATATAACGCGCTTCTACATTTGTCCCTTTACTTTTAGGCTGCTTTCCCTAATTTCCTCTTTGCAAACCACTCTTCGTTAATTTCCTTTTGCTTTAATGAGAATTCTTTAATGGATGGTTATACAACTTTCAAATGAGGAAAATCATTAAAAGTCTTACGATTTTTGACAGCTCCCTATTGTGTTTCTTTTTTCCGGTATAAAAAAAACATTTCCAAGGAAACGACAGATATTATCCTTATCAGACGTACCATCACGTGTGATATTTTATTTGCATTTATTTTTCTGATTTCTTTATAAGTTACAGTAAAGAGATTTGTAGAAGGGCATTGTTCTCTGAGTTTCTTGGAATGACCACTTCATGTTCTTTCTGTTGAGGAACAATCTGAGTTTCACGAACAAATTTAATTACTGTCCATGAATTTCTGGTTCCTTGCGTGCGTCACAGCTTTGTTCATCAAATTAATTTTTGTGTTCATGTGATGGAACGAGATATAGAATACGTACGTATATGCCCGCCACGCCCACACCTCAATTTGTTCTCCCCTCAGTCATAATAGATTGTTTTCGTGTTAGGACTTTAAAAGAGTCGGCATTCTCTTTAAACTACTTTGGAAATCATTACTTCTTCCATTTTCCCAGCAGCTATTTTCAAGAACCTTTGCCTGAACCAGCCAAACACTTCGCTTTGCTCTTCTTACTAAATTCCATTGCTCATCTTAAAAGAAATACTTGTAATTCCTCCTCTCCTTCTCTCCCATACAAAAAATAGTTAAGAAAAGAACATAGGATTGGTTTTCTTGTTAGCGTAGTTGCTCTAATTTTTTTCTCAGATTCCTGAAAGCTTCGAACAAAACGTGCAACTTTTTGTGACTAACCTTCAAAAAACTTTAAAATCTTAGAAAGTGAGCTCTTATTGCAGAACTAGAAACTTTCCGACTCCTTGTAAAAATGGAATTGCGTTTGGAAATCCAATTCCTTGTAAGTTTATAAACTTTCCAAAAAATTGTGTAAAAAAGTTGCTTTTTTTTAATTTTTTTCAAACTCCGGTCGTTAAAATCACTGACTTTACGAAGAGCACCTTTTACCTTTGGACTTTCTTTTATATTTTTATTTAGATCACTGATTTATCGCTCTATTTCGAATGATTTCTTCTTTATTGAAGCCATCTAGGCTGTAAAGTCCTGCTGAAAAGCACTATTTAATCATAAAAGACGGGGGCAAATTTCCTCATAAAAGATAAAGTGCAAAGAGTTCATCAATCCCTATGGGAATGCGCCAACGCGTTCGACTTCAATTTAGAATTCGTTTGAGGTTTATGAACGCGCATGCAGCTCCACAATTGTTTGAGGAGGCACGCGAGGTGTCTGGTTAGTGTTTCTATCCTCCCATACAAGACTGCTACCAATTTATCCACCCAGAACGCTTTAACGCTGGTTTGGCACCACAGCGGACTTGAACCTCCGACCGATCGTGCAGCCACAGCAGAACCTTTTACTGACTGCATTACACCACCTCTCAAGTTTTTAAGTTTTCAGGTGTGCACTAATAATCCCTCATTGAAGCCAACATTCAATGAAGATCAGTTCAAACAATGAAAAATCCTTGAAAAATCCTTAAACGGGACAGTAGTTTATGGAGAGGGGGGTGATCTCCCGCTGAGCACTTTTAACTTCATGAAATAAATAGTTCTTTTGCGTAGTTTAGAATTAGTAGCTCAACCTCGTTATCGTTAAATCATGATTATCAAAAAGTGGATTCCATGCAGATAGATGATTGCATCGTTAGAGGTATCACCCCACGAATCTGAGGTGGTGCAGATTTCAGGTGGAGTATTCTTATACGGGATAGTAGTTTACGGAGAGGGGGGTGATTCCGTCCACTTCTTTCTAACTGCCGTAAAAAACGGCCCGGAAAATGCGGCGCATGCACAAGGCTTGCACGCTCCAATCGAACCCGTTGTAGAAAATAGCGCGCCAGAACGCTTGAAGCCGAATCTTCCGGGCCGTTTTTTTACGGCAATTAGGAAAAAATGGACGGGATCACCTGTCTCTCCATAATCTATTATCCTTAAAATAATCTCCTTAATCTCCTTAAAATAAAATCTTGGACTACTGTAAGCCACACAATTAGATGCTAAATCTAAAATTACTTCAGTGGATTTCCATGGATTTGCAGTAGTTAAGTTGAATATGGCATGAAAGTGACATGAAATCGCTGAACAAAATTTTCTCGTTGCATTTTTCGAGTGATTATGCAAAATATAAGGGACTAGTGAGCAGTGATGTTGTGCACAAACCTTCAAATGACTTCCCTTACATGATGCATATTTATGAATTCGGACTTGAGAGTGCTGCAAACTCGTTCTTTACACTAAACACTGAGCACATATGATCCTACGACACATATTTTGACACCCTTTCTGCAATCACTAACCTATCACTTGTGAGGAGGCACGGCTAGAACGTGCTCTATAAATTTGTCCTGTCAAGAATAATTAAGCGTTTCTGAAATTATGGAACCGAGAGAAGATATTGCTTCCATAACTGTGGATATTTTGAACCATTTAAAGCCTTCTAAAAGCTGAAACTGCTTCGTTTGTTCTCTGTGCTCATTCATAATCGTGTTCTACTCCCTAACAACCCTCAAGCGCATCTATTCATTTTGCTAGTCCAGATAATCCTGACAAGTAACATTATATAAATCTTAATCTGAATCTAAAGAAAAAAATTCTGCGTCAATGTTAATCTTTTTTTTTCCAAATTAATGGAACTCGGGAGGAATAACCTTCAAAAGTGTTTGGAGCAAAATCAAGTAAACTATCACTTTTTTCTCTATCAGTCTCAACATGCAGTGAATGCCTGGAGAACGGATAAATGCGTCTTCGAGATTTCAGGAAAACGGAAGCAAAAGGATTTCCATAGGAATGTCTCTTCTTTGCGCGTACATTTCTCTTCGCCTTATTTTGCACATCTAGACACAACCTTAAGAAGTAACGTTTGATGTTTGTTTCGTCGAACAAATTTGATCTAGGGACCTCACCGAAGGTGTTCCGCTGGGAGATGAGAGCGAACGCAACACAATCGGATTTTTTTCGATTTCTCTCTGCTCTTCCTTAACTTTATTAATTTGGTTGAACACCTTAGGCAGCAACTACAAATGTCAAGATATTTAAAAGTGAACGGATTCGAAGATTATTGAAATGAAAATTACTACTGTTCTCTATTTACTGCATGAATCTATTTTATATATAAACTTAATGTAGAGCTTCAGTATTTCCAATCTTTCCTCTAATAATCCAGCCTTTTAAGCGGTCTAAAAAACATGTGAAGTGACAAAGTGCGAGCGAATAAAGGAAATTTGGAGGTTTCAAATGCTGTGCAGTGGAAAGAGAAAACCATGTACAGCCTCATTCACCGAATTTTTTCCCGAAAATATTACTCCCTTACAGCAATTCTTAGACAGAAGACGAAAAAGATGCGGATCCGTATCTTTTCTTCTTTTTTCGTAACTCGCCTCAATTTGATCTTTATTATAAGATCTGCACATCAATAGATTTGTGAGCGCAAGTTTTACCGATTGAATGTAATAAGAACTCTCAAGACCGATCAAGGAAACAGTTTCTGAAAAAAATAACCTGCGGGTACACATTAACAAGGCTGGGTCCGAGATAATTGCGCCCTGAGGATATATTATTGTTGACGTTAAAGGCATCAGCCCACGAATCTGAGGTGGTACGGATTTCAGGTGTAGTATTCGTATACGGGATGGGAGACTATGGAGAGGATGGTGATTCCGCCCATTTCTTCCTAATTGCCGTAAAAAAACGGCCCGGAAGATACGGCTTCAGGCGTTTTGGCGCACTATTTCCTACAGAGAGTTCGACTGGAGCGCGCCAGGCCTGTGCGGCGCCGCATCTTCCGGGTCGTTTTTTTACGGTAATTGGGAAGAAATGGACAGAATCACCCCCTTCTTCATAGTCTCCCATCCTGTATACGAATACTCCACCTTAAATCTGCACCACCTCAGATTCGTGGGGTGATACCTTTAACATATTTTTCGAAAAGTGAAATGATAGTCACATATTCGTAATCTAGATAATAATGCGAACAATTTGATATCTCTCACAACTACAAGTCTATGACTCTGAAAATTTTGTAAATTTGATTAAAGTGACATGTTTGAACCTGAAAATTTTGTAAATTTGATTAAAGTGACATGTTTGAACCCCAGGAGCGGCCGACATTACCAGCTTAAAAATTATTTTTTTACAAAAACTGCAAGAAAACTACTTGTTGTCGTCCTTGATTTTCCAGCCCAAGAGGACTTTCTGGTTTTTTTGCAGCTAAAGTGACGCGGATCCGCGTCGATTTTCGTCTTCTGTCGAATAATTACAGATACTACTGTATCCTTTGGCGTTATGTTGTTATTTTGTGTAGTGAACACATGAATACAGATATTTTTGCCACTACAATTTTCTGCCCATTTCCTTCTATTCCATATTTACTACTGCAGATCCAAGAATAAACCACATATTTTCCCCAGCATCCCCTGTGTATTAAAATTTGCTGATTCAATTTCTTTCCGAGTGATTTCTGCAGCTGCAAGCACTTTTTCTTTGCGATGACGCAAAAATACCGAGTTTTTCTTCCGGTATTTTGACAATTTTGTGAATTTTCGGAAAGGAATAGGACTGCATAGTGGAGAGTGTTTGAGTTATTTTACACGCCCTGTTCGTGTGCAACGCACAGGATCCTTATTCAGGAACGAAAAAAAACGTTTGAAAAAGGTTTTCGTAGATTGAGATAATAGCTTCCCCTGTGCACAAATTGTTTCTTCGAATACATTAGGGAGCTATCTCTACGTATTTAATAACAATGATAATTGCATGGTCAGAGGTCGTTCAGTAACGAGTTAGGCGGCAATCGCAATTATCAGCTCTTGTTTTCCTGTCTCAGTTTTTTGTCGTAAGTTGAAAGATTCACTTCAGTGTCTCACTATTAATTTAAATGCAATACTTAGAGCATTTTTTTGTTGGGTTATCTACAGTATTAGAATCAGCTGCTCATTTGCTTTCGAATGGTAGTTTCAAAATTTAGTTTTGCCCGTTTCCAAGAGTTCCGACGGTTTGCGACGGATTAATCCGTCGGCGACGGATTTTGGGACACAAGTTAGTAGCGGTGTTGTAGCCAGTTGGAGACTTCAGCAGGGGCTTCACTGTTGCAAGCATCACGGTGAAAACAAACAACACACTTTCTAAAAGTTTAAGAGGCTTTAGAGACATCAGAAACAGTTGAGAAAGAAGAGATATCAGTTCATCCAACAGGACAACTCTTTACATCCTTGAGTCTACGTAATAACATCTCATAAGGTGCACCACAGGTGAAAATAACTGGAGAAAAAACTGTTTACAGTCGCGACGTTGAGTACGTTCGATCCACGATGTTTCATTTTGCCAGTCCAATGACTGTCAAAAGAAGTATCATCGCGTTCTTACCATCAATCTTTTCCATTTGAGCCCTATCTACCACTGGAGGCGACGCAATATCGAAACTTTCCCGGAGTTCCCTTCAAACACAAAATTCTCACATCAACTCCACCAACTCCACTAATGGCCCCAAATCTCTGTCATCCGGAAGATCTGCACCGAATAGTCGTGAGATTTCTGTTCCATCCTAGGTTCCACCATTGACCGATACCTTCCGTGTGACTGTGTGCATATTCATGCAAGCGTGTGTGGATGTGTTTGCGTGCATACATATTCTATCCTGCTGGTTCCACAATCAAGTGAAGGGAAGCTGCGAAAGATCTCTGGGTGCATTCGGAAATAATCACTCCGAATATGTAAACGGCGTATTTCGCACTAAACACGCACGCGGACTATCGTCGAGTCCCCTTACTTCAACGGAAGGGATTCAGAAAACTGCATATACGTTTTCTTACTCAGTACTCTAGTCTACTCATTTTCAAGGGTACTCGGTACGGCATCGTCAGGATAGATGCACTGACAGCAACTGCATCGTTGCTAATTTTTCGTTCCAAAAGCGTTAATCACTCGAGTTTCAAGAAGAAAATGTTGGTTTTAAAGTCAGAGGTAAATGCGTATTGACTATTTGTTAATCATTCCTTTTTTGTATTTATGAATTTCTGATGTCTGAGCAAAAGTCGACAATTCATAGGAATCTTAGGTCAACACTCGCACGAGTTCCAGCGTTTTTGAGTTTTTCGGCGCCTACGAAATGCAGTAATTCAATTTATAAGATCAAAAATTAGCAATTGACGCAATTAGTTTGACGAGTAATGTAATAGTTTTCAGACAAGAGCGTCTAGCAAAATGCAAAGGAATCTAAACGGTCCCCTAGAATTCCACTCTTATTCGACGCAGCTTGAATGAAGCGCGCATTCGATTTGCAACACTGTTTCTGTAGATGTTCTTCGAATGAATGAACAACTGAACTCAACTGAAAGATGGACTCCAGTGAACTCAACAGTGTCACAACAGCTCGATGCAACACAAGTAGAAGAGTAATTTTCCCTACTGAGTGTGTAAAGAGGAGTCTGTCTCTTTCTGCTTGAACACCTTGGACCCGACGAATCTCGTTTGCGGAAGTGGTCCATAAATCGTTTGAAATGATCGCATAATTCCAGACTTTTCAACTCCGCTAAGGACAGTTAACAAGAGGGAAGAAAACTAACGTGCATCTTTTCACTAGCTCACTCACTTTCGAAATTTCATGCGCCGATTCCTCTTCACCGTTTATCCGCTTTGCCGCACTTCCAAGATAAGAAATCCATGAAGGAATCGTGGGAAAATTCATCGCCATTAATGGCGTCAGAATGTACGGGACTCTTGTAATTGTAGACTCTGTGTGTTCTCTAATTGCAATTCTGAGTCAGAGAGTGTATTCACTGATTTTTTCTTGTTCATTTTAGATTCATCGTTAGGAGATCCTGGAATATCCTTGACTATGATGAACGATGGTGGTACTATGACCTCGAATACGTAATTGACGGAGACATTTTTTGCTCGAACTAAATCCGTAGAAAGTAGGATAAAAGGGGCACGATAGCATAAAA
Source organism: Necator americanus (assembly GCF_031761385.1). Taxonomy (NCBI): domain Eukaryota; kingdom Metazoa; phylum Nematoda; class Chromadorea; order Rhabditida; family Ancylostomatidae; genus Necator; species Necator americanus. The sequence goes on from NC_087374.1 coordinate 11,720,780, forward strand.
GAGGAGGCAAGCTTGAACTCCTACAATATCCTCGAACTACTATGAGCAAAAAAGAATTGATTCAGTTTTTCGAGAATTTTTAATATTCTACTTTTACTGATATTTCATTTAGATCACAATCAATATCTGACCTTTACTCGGTACAAATTCGTTAGAAACATACTTTGGAAAGAACAGCATAGAAATTTAGCGACAGCTATGAGGAACCAAATTTCGTTTCCGGTAGAGTTTTCTGGTGTGGTCGTTGCGCTAAGCGCATCGAAATCCCACTTGAGAAGCTGCGAGCTCCAGGCTTTCTCGGCATTTTGTCAATAATATCTACGGTGTCACATTTTGCGATGAATATCTGCAGAATCAAATCATGTGTGTGTAGCATTTTGACCAGTGATTGAGCCGTGCGGATAAGAGTAGAATTTTTCTAACATAATTAAAAATAAATAATGAATGGTTAAGAACTGATTTTTCCTCAATTCGTCTCCGCAAAAAAATTCCAAGTGATCGTATCGAACGTGCCAACTATGCAGCAATTATGATTTTTTAAGAAAGTTTTCCCTCTCCTTCTTCCTGACCTCGAAAGCTATTCCTCTACTTGGCCGGCATGTTCATTGTGCACCTCTTTCGTTATTAATTATTTCCCCAGTGGAGAGACTGATGATTTCAGAAGAGAAAACAATTGTAGTAATTGAGCATTGTAACACTACCATCGTTGTTTACAAACGTTTTTTTCTTCGTTACAACATCAAACATTACGTCTAGCTCGATTCCTTTGCAGTGAATGTGGAATGCGCGAGTGTGAATGCTTGCATGAACCGACCGATGGTGTCGCCGGCGTCGTCAATTTGGTAAGTTTCACAATAATCATAATTACATCCTCTATTACAGAGAAATCTCAACCTTTAGGTTATGGTCATTGGGATTTTACCGGTGCTGGCTATAATTGGAGTGCTGTTGAACTTCATAAACATCGTTGTTTTTGCCTCACAACGTAATACTGCCGCTAAATACCTTACAGCACTTAGCTGTAGCGACACTGGTAAGTGAATTGGTATGGAATAATCTTCTACATACTTACCTGAGGATACTTTTACTCTGAAAAAAGTAATATAAATAATAATTCCCTGCTCTTTCCATCAAAAGTGGTTACGTACTCAATTTACAACAAAATGAAGACTTTGATCATTCCCGAGAAAACGTTTTTCTTTCAGATTCAGATTTAGAGAAGCCTAAACAGAAAACGAACTTCCCGAACACATTAGTTTTTCAGGAGTATGCATAGCTGGTGTGGTCGTCATTTTTGCCGATTCATTGAGGGCACGAGCATTTTCCGTGGACCAATTGTTTGTTTTTCTTCTGCCTAAGCTTATTCCGCTTGGATTATTCTTTCAGGTAATTACGATAATGAGACCATTGTTCTTATGTTTATGTCTAAACGTTTGTTGCATAGAGTTCTACAGAAATGACCACAAACACTAGGGTGCAAAACTAACATGTGACTAAAATTAACTATTTTAGATGCTGTCGGTCTACATAACAGTTTTGGCAGCATTCGATTGTTTCATTTCGGTTCTACGGTAGGTAATTTTATGCTGTGTTTTATATTTATGTCCTTAATATTTACGTTATTTACATTTTATATTAAGATATTCAAAAATGGGTATGGTGTAAAAATTGTTTCAGTGGACCTTCTTCATGTGAATCGAGATCCATATGGGCACCTCGAGTATTGGTTTGGGTTGTAGTGACCGTTGCCGCCTACAACGTTATTCAGTTCGCTGATCTTGAAGTATGTAATCAATCTATTCACAACGTTTAGGTAGCTCATCAATTCTTCTGTGTATTCAGATCCATGACTTCCCTTCCAACAAGCTGTCTAATTTTTTTACACGTTGTTCCCATTTTCTCCCTATTGCTCTTTTTTTAGAGCAGAATATCTCTCAACTTATAACAGGGCAACACTTAATTTCAGCCAAAAACTTTTCTTCAGGCAGTAGAATGCGTCCATCCGGACAACTACACCTTGTACGAGCTATGTCCAACAGAACTACGGATTAGTGAACTCTACGTTGTCGTTTACAAGTGGGTTAACTCACTTCTCTTGCACTAGGAACAGTCCACTAGCAGATTTATTTTATTTTTAGAGGTTACATGTATGCCCTCACTATGGCTTTCATTCCTTTCCTCCTGCTAACTATTTTAACAATTGGAATAGTGTATCTGCTCAGAAGAAAACAGAAAAATGAAGAGAAAGTTAAATGTGAGTTTTTGAGGTTATACAGGTTTTGGAATTGATGCATCATGCTGAAAGACTTTAGAAATATGAATTATTCGGTGTTAAAAAGCCTCTCTGACAGTACTTCTGCTGCAGAGACGTCTTTATTGGAAAAATTCTTGAAATTCTGGATATTTTTTGTGTGTCAAGTGCAAGTTCACAATAAAGCCAGAGCGAATCACTACAATTATAGGTGCTATCGCTCAGCTCTTTCTCGAAATTAGTGCTATTAGTGAATACTGCAGAGTTTAAAAGCAAAGAAGGCCATTGCTCTCTACCTATTCATTTCTTATGAATCACGTCAACACTGTGCTTCACAGCCTCTGACAATAAGAACTAGTCTGGAATCTAGCGCCGAAGATTAATTATTGCTTATATTAGGCGAAAAAGACGTTAATTATTCATGAAACCTTATAATCAGTCATCCTCACATAGCAATCCTAGGTTCACCATTATAAAACAGCAATGAAAATAAAAGAACCAAACAAATGAAAAAAATAGAGATTGTTCATAGACACGTGAGTTTACGTTTCGAAAGACAAAGCTGCTTTAGAACTGAAGGGTCCTCCAGACTCGCCAATTAACCTCTGGCTTGGATGCAGCACCGAAATGTGCAATTGGGGCTGGGGACATTCCAAAAAATGTTGCATTTTTCAGGTGAAGATCAAGAGGATCAGGGCTCTCCCGTTGTTTTGCTGCTGGTCATCATTTTGTTTCTTGCTTGCAATGTTACGTCACTGCTCGTCAACGTCTTTGAGATGCTCAAAATGTAAGATATCGATACTGTTTCGCAAATGGAAACCCAGTGTGGTTAATTAGAGCATAGTCATATGAAAATAGGATCACAACAGAGTCATAAAGAGGTGTTCATGTTGTAAAATATGATGACTATCATTATTGAGCAGGAGTCTGGGTAATTTTGTTTTGGTCATGCACACGATTCCAAGGGAGAAAACTCCGAAAACTCTCGTAAATGTTAGCACCAATTCTTCATTTATACCAAGCTAGCTTTGACTGAGTTTCAAAGAATCTCCTCAGAATCAACTCAAAAGTTTAGCATTTTTCTCTATCCTAAGAAAATAACTAATTGCATTTATTCCGCTTTAACATTTTTATTTTCGTCGCGTAAATATTTCCTCTCTGTAATCAAGCTAAAAATTTCAAACTATTTAATCTAAACTGTTTGACATTGAATTTGGAATTCGAATCTGTTTTTTTTTTGAAAGTAATATCTAGTTGTTTCTATTTCCTACCGTATGCATTTCTATCACTTTCCATCGGCTTTTGACAGGTGCGGAACGGTTGTTTTACAACTCCCGAGACCTTTGTCTATGTCTTGTCTGTTTTCCAATGTTGTGCCTACGAGGTTTTTAGACGGAACCTTGAGAGGGGTCAACGATAGCATCAATACTGGCGATCTGCTTCATGAGCAGACTAAAAGAACCTGTGCTACCGGACACAGATAATGTTTTGCAGATAAATTGATGACTGTATCATCATATGACATCAACACAGCCCGAAATGGACGAGTGTTTCCGGAGACTCAACCAACAATCGCTATACATAAGACTCACACCAAACAACAATACCCCCCAAAAAAAAAGCTCGTTCCCTTACCTCGACGCCCAAATAAATGCTTCAAATGAGATTTTTAGAGTAGAGTGGTATCGTCAAGAAAGTTGCAGGGACATCTTGCAGTTAAACGTGCAGTAATTCGCACTGTGTTCAAGCCCGCTGGTGAAGAATGCATTGGTAACCTCGAACGACATGAATCATGAAGACTAGCTTTGAAAATCGCATGTACTGATGACCATACAGTACATCCCCGTTACCAAAGAAACCGCACTGTAAATAGCAACGTTCCATGTTAAAAGAAACCTCTTCTTTGTCTTCCCTTTATTTGTGGCAGTGCCGCCGTTCAATCCAGCGCACACAGCATTGCTCAAGCACAATTACATACAGGATGACGTGATCCTGGCGAATAAAAAAAAGCGAGCTTGTTAGAAACAGATTATGCGATAGATACTGCGTCTATGGAACACGTAGTATTTCTCTCAGTAATGTAAGAGGTAGAGCGCTTGATGTGCAATGCAACTTAGCAACTTGGGAAGGCCTGTCGGAATCTTGGAGTGAGGATTAGTGAACATATGACACGAATAAGGCGTAGAAGTTTGATGACAACGGTATTGAATGGATTATACGGTATTGAATGGAGTGTCAAGCCGGTTAGAATTCTTCGATTGTTTCTTTTTTTTTTCTTTTCCCTTCAATCGAGTGTCACTAGCCACCGAAAAATGTTTTTTGTATTTGTGTTATTACGAAGAAACTGTAATGCCTGGAAGCACTTCCAAGCGCTGGTCTTTGTTCCTCTGAGAATAGCAACTTACACCTCGACATCATTGATCATCTGCTCTGCACGAATGGTGTGTGACGACTCGATTATGGTTGAATAATAATTATTTCAATTATTTTCCCATAACTAGAAAATTATTATTCAATTATTTAATTGAAAAACAAATATTTCCTAATTATGTTAAAATTTCAGAAATTGGGCACTTCAAACATGGAAAAAATGCTTAAATGCAGGTTACCACGATTCTGACGTTGTAAAGAGATTCGCGGAAAAATCTAGAGTTAGTTTTGTAGATTGCGAGAACGGCGTGAAAGACGACGTTTCATGGCATCATCGCACGAATCTGACGTGGTATGGATTTCCGTTGGAGTATGCCTATATCGACTCGTAGATTATGAATACAGGTTGTTCCATTTGTCTCTCCCTGCATCACTGTAAAGAGACGGCTTCGGAATGAGGCTCTTTACGACATCTTCTACTGCAAAGCGCCCCCCGCCTTCACCTGCGATTCGTCGAATGAAATAAATTGCCTGTCGGGGGGTACGAATGGATTTTCGATGAATCGCAGGCAGGGGCGGGGCGGGAGGGTGGCGCATTACAATAGCGGACGTTCTAAGGACCGCATTACGAAGCAATCTCTTTACAGTGATGCAGGGAGAAATGAGGGAGACCACCCCTGTATTCATAATCCATGATCCGATGTAGGTATACTTCAATGGAAATCTATACCACGCCAGATTCGTCGTGCCTTTGAGACGATTTCAGTTGCAACGCACCACCCTTGTGGACGCGTCGTCTCCAACTGCAATCGGTCGAAGATCAGCGATGTCTTCTCATCATCACCTATTCAAGCAAAAACCAATGAATAGCAAAAACCAATGCTAATGGGACCGGAACATGTGCACAAAGGAGCGTTCTAACGTACCCCGTAATGACCAAAGTGGTTCCCACGTCATTTCTTACGACGATCAGTAAGAGATGAGCGGAACCAACTCCAATCCCCCAATCTACAATCCCATCGCTAACATTTCCCGCAGATTCCCTCACAACGTCAGATTCGCGGTATGGTGCCTTTAAGTGCCCACTCCCACAGTTATGGCTTCGACTATGTACCAACAACGAACTGTTTTCATTGTTTCTGAACCCCTTAGAAGTAAATTATTCTAGTTGCAGCATCAAGAAAATTTATCTCTTGACTAACTGAAGTCGTACATATGCTACACAACCAGGTAACAACTGAACCATCCTCACGAGTAAATTACTAGCTAGCCATCAGATGTTTACTTTTGCACAAATCGTTGGAAATCCGGTCATGCCAACTGTAATTTGAAAAGAAAAACATTTTAATTCATATCTTTTTATAGATTAAGCATAAAGTTCACCTGATAAAGTGCACATTCGCTGGATAAATATTGTAAGTGCAGCAACTGCAGTATCTTTGCAGTAATTTCCGGCAGTTTCCTTTTTTTCCTTTAATTTCTAGCATTAACCCTTCCTACGAAGACTTCAACTAGTCACATCATCGATTTCTAAACACATACCATATTTTTCACTTTTTTTCTTTATTCTCCTATTCTTTATTTATTCTTTATGTTTCTTCGTAGTTGTTTCCTGGACAAATTACTAGTGAACGAAGTAAAGTAAAAAAAATGGGTAGAAGACAGTGAGAAATATATATGGCTTCCTTTAAATTGATTGAAATCCAATAAAGTCCCTGTGGTGTATCGGGTTTTGTCTTTGACTTTTTGACACATACGTAGAAATAAAAGAATTTTTTGTTCAGACGTCTTGGAGATGCCGCCGACGCTATCCTAATAGATGTTGGTAATCTACTGGTCGTAGTGAACGCCACTGCGAACTACTTCGTGTACTGGGCATCATCTCGTGAATACAAGGCGACTGTTCGTGCATTGATACGAAAGTACATCACACGGCGGAAAGCAATCGACTTAATCTCAAGTCAAACGAACGCAGAGTTTGTCTGATAGGGTGAAGCAAAGACAGAAAAGATGAACGGTCGATCTCTTCGATGACTTCATTAGTGCTCTACAATGGAGCCAACTGCATGCACAACTTGGAAACGTTGGAATAGTTGGTTTTGGTGAAACGGGTTGCTTCATAGTGTATTATTATATTTATAGGTCGCATTGTGCCTTCTGCAAAAATAAAGTTTGTTGTGATGTTTTTACATGGTTTTCGTTACGTAAACCCAGATTCGTCAATGCGAGCGATGAAAAGTGACTATAGTTGTAAATGAAAATACCAATTATTTGTGTTCCGCTCAGTTTCAATGGAATAATTGCTCATGCTACTATAACAACGATTGAATTTTTTTTTGACTACTGAGTATTAGTAGAATATCCGGTATATATATATATATATATATATATATATATATATCGTTGTTCTACGGCATATCTAACTGACCTTCTAACGATTTTCCACGAAGGTCACATGTGACATACAATTATATCTGTGTTTCAAGCAGTACCTTGAGAGGATTAGGTATATGTAGTGGGGCATAATTAATCCGACTCTAAATTTTAACATTCTCGTTTTTCTTGACGATTTGGCCAAAAAGATATAAACAAAAATCGAAGAAAAGGATTACTTTCTAAGATTGAAATTCGAGAGAATGTAAAGTTAACGATTTGTATCGGTTCGTGAACAACAGACTTACCCGAATCGTCACATAACCTGTAATTGTATTCTGATAATACTGATTTAAGGTGTAACATTCGCAATACTCAAAGTGTAGCAGTATAGTTTAGCTTCCATCATGCTATATAATAAGGGCCTAAGTCCCTGTGTAGATATGTGCGTGTTTATGTGTTTATGTGTCACAAAAACAATTTATGCAATGAAACGGGTACAACTTCGGCTCATTGTTTCTGACCAGTGACAAGTTCAACATAGTCAGAATGCCGTGCGACCACCAGAAAGCAGTAAAATGAGGTGAGACAGGAACGATGGCATCGGATAGGTGTGGCAGTAAATCAGGATCATTGGGGTTGTTGGTATTTGAGTACCGCATTACTTCGGAACAATAATTGTTGGGAACAAACTGAGAGTTTACGGACCGCTTCGTGGCCTTTGCAACTGTCCGTGGTGCCACCCAAAAGCGTGTCATGTCCCCTCCTCAAAAATTATACAAAAATCTATGCAGACAGCTGTTTAAATACTAGCCAACAATTTACATGACATACGAACCTTATCTATATCGGTACGATGATTACGCCGTTTCATATTAGCGCATCCTTCTATGTTGGTTGCCGGGAATAAAGTGGAGAAAATGTGAATATTCTTAAGGTGCAGCACTGACCTCTTCAGCAAGAACACCGCGAAACCTTTCACAATGTCTAAATTCTCAGAAAGAACTGTTGCCAACAACAAAAACAGTTCTCATCCTGTAGCAACAACTAGTAGAAAATGACCGGGTTGGAATTTTCGTTCGTCGCTGAAGGTGAGCGATCCCAAGCAAAGTGCGTCTGCGATACCGTTCTGCATTACAAATACGGCGCCTCAAATTGTTAATATGTGCAGCATGTCCTCTCTAAATATTTCGTTTTTTAACCTACTAAGCATTGTGAGGCCTTTTTGCGGTCCCGGACATTGAGTGAAGAGTAAAATGCTCAAAGACAGCGTCAGAAAGTGTTAAAGAAGAAGAGACGGTTCCAGCGACATCGGATAAATAGGTTAGTGTCAAAAAAGCTGTGAAACCAAATAAACGGTAGTCAGTCTGGTGCACTGGAGTTAGAAAATGGGACTCATGGGTTTAGTGGTGCAGCTGTACCACGCAAACTACCAAACAATTGCACACGAAGTATAAGCATAAAACGTAAGAAATTTATCTTGGCTAAGGTGACTGCATCCACAGTGTTCTATTTTAATGCACATCTCCATGTACAAATCTGCTTGCTACCTTACACCTATCATGTCTAGAAGCACTCGTCCATACGACGCTTAGTTGATAGCTAGCAGCTAACCTGAGAATATAGAAGGTCCTTATTTTTATCAGAGTGGTGTAGATAGCATTTTTCCACGTTGATACAATCTGGAAGAAGAGGAGAAAAGTACCTAGCATTGCTGGTATATTCGTGCGAAGTTATAATGGTCGGATATATGTATACATGTACATATATATATATATATATATATATATATATATATATATATATATATATATATATATATATATATATATATATATATATATATAAACTTTCATCCACGAATCGCCCTCACTAGAGGGATCATAGCCGGTTAGTCGCGAGGCTACGTGGCTCGGCCTAGGGTGGTGGATAGTGGGATAATCGCGGACCAAAATCGACCTTGTGCTTGCCCAGAGACGCAGGTGGATTCAGGGTTTCTGCTGAGCCAAGACTGACTCCTTGTATCCCGCACGTCGGTCCGGCCAAAAGCCTGTAATCAGACTGGGAGGTGCAAGGAAGGCAGTTTGGAGTCGCCTCCAACGAATAAGCTCCACATGTCCACTCTGGAAAAACGGAAGTTCTTTCAAAAACTCATGGGACTAGAGGCTTGCAACCTGCCCATGGGTTTTAAATTTTTTTTTGCATGTCACAGTAATAAAAAAGAGTCTCCTGATTCCGGAAGAAAGCCTGGTACGGTAGCGCCAGGAAGGACGGGTTGCAGGAGTATAGGCGACCGAAACGGAAAAGGACTAGGATGACGATCTGTACTTATAACGCACGTACGCTTGCATCGGAAGCGGCCATCGAGGATCTGATGATGTAAGCCAAGAAGATCAAGTACGGCGTCATTGGATTGACCGAGATGAGACAACGTCGCCTTCTCAACGTCGTAAATGAGACTGGAGAAGAACTGTTCTTAGGAACATGCGACAGTAGAGGTGTTGGTGGAGTTGGCGTCCTCGTCAAAACGAGAAGGAAAAACGGCAACCCGAATCGGACGTCTGCGGAAAATGTGGTCCAACACCAGCTTTGACTATCTTCGTCGCTTACGCTCCAACGTCAATCTACGAAGAAGAAGAAGTCGAAATACTACATGTTATCATGTCGATAAGAAATCGTACGGCACCCGGTCCAGACTGAATAAGACCAGAACACCTGAAGAACCTTCCGTCAGTACTCATCAACACCCTGGCGAGGCTCTTTACACGTTATCTGTCGGAATGCAAGGTTCCTAAACAGTGGGAGACCAGCAAGACCGTGTTGTTGTATAAAAAGGAGATCCACATGACGTCGGCAACTATCTCTCAATCTGCTTACTGTCCGTCATCTACAAGCTCTTTACGAGAGTTATCCTTAATAGGATTGAAAAAGTCTTGGATGAAGGACAGCCATGCGAGCAAGCAGGGTTTCGAAAAGGAATTCAGTACGATAGACCACATTCACACAGTTTCGAAACTCATCAAGGTATCACGAGAAAGAGGTGCCGCTCTGTCTTACCTTCATCGACTTGAAGAAGGCTTTGGTTCAGTTGAGACGGAAGCGGTCGTGGAAGCCTTGAACAACCAAGGCGTCCCTACTCAGTACATAAAGGAACTTCGAGAGTTGTACAGCAACTTCACGACCGGAATTTCGCCATTCTACAAGAACATCATCATCGACGTGAAGAGGGAGGGTCCGGCAGGGTGATACAATCTCACCCAAAATATTCACGGCCACCCTCGAGAATACAATGCGAAAGTTGGAATGGGAATGAAAGTTGATGATCGGCAGCTACACCATTTGCGCTTTGCTGATGACATCGTTCTGATAACACTTGGCATCAGCCAAGCGGAACGGATACTGACCGAATTCGACGAAACATGTGGATGCATCGGTCTCCAGCTGAATCTAGACAAGACGATGTTCATGCGGATCGGATGGGCATCGGATGCCCCATTCACTGTCAACGGAACGAACATATCCCAATGCACCAGCTACGTTTATCTGGGTCGGGAATTAAACATGATGAACGACCTGACCCCCGAGCTGGGAAGGAGGAGACGAGCGGCTTGGAGAGCGTATAAGAGCATCGAGGATGTAGTGAAGAAGACCAGAAACACCCGGCTCCGTGCTCACCTCTTCAACACCACCGTACTTCCTGCCTTGACCTGTGCTTCGGAAACCTGGGTATTTCGCATGCAGGAAGAAAACTCGGTGAGCATCATTGAACGCACAATTGAAAGAGTGATGTTAGGAGTATCCCGTTTTCCGCAAGTGAGGGACGATATTCGAAGTTCTCTCCTACGTCAGCGATCGAAGATTAGAGACGCCGCCGCGTTTGCCGAAGAAAGTAAAATAAGGTGGGCCGGACACGTGATGCACTTCAACGACAACCGTTGGACCAGAGCCGTGAGCGACTGGGTTCCCCGCGACATTAAGCGCACTACAGGAAGACCGCCGACCAGATGGTCAGACTTCTTCACGAAGTCCTTCAAAGAAAAATATGATGCTCTTCGTGTCCCACGCAAAAGGGGGAACTACTGGGCTACTCTGGCACGCGATCGGGAAAAATGGAAGAATTACTGGCGCCCGCTCGACCAGTTCGAAGATCAACGGGAGTCAAGGTGATCAAGGTGATAAACTTTCATTCAGGATTTCAGGCTTGGTTCGCTTCGCTCGCCATCACTGACCAATAAAAGTTTATTGTAGTGTCATTTTCTGTGAAATTAGAATTTTATTTTTTAGCAACGCTTTCCTCGTTTCCTTTCATAGAACTAAGCGGAAAATTCCATAGTTTTTTTACACGTGAGTTCTACATTTGGAGAACATTCAAACTTCAACTTCAAACACTCTTTCGATACCAGGATAACGGAGAAACAATCTGAAAGCATTTCTGGGTGTATGGGTTCCTTTTCCATTCATCTTTTTTCATCATCATTTTTGCCAGCCTCATTCTGTTTATCACAGAATGATGTTTTAACATAAAATGGGCCAGCGTATACAAGTCTGATTGCTACCTGCTCTTGGTGGCCCTGTTTCAACTTTCGAGTGCACGCCTTGGGAGCGTACAAGCTATATAACCCGCACTGTTATATGGCGAAAAGTTTCCATACATTGAAAAAGGTGATGTCGTCCTGCACATCGCCAAAGCCCATAACCTGAGAAGTCAACTGCCTGAAAGGAGCATAGAATCTTTGGCAACAAGCATTCGTTTTGTTGCGCTAAACTGACGAACACTGTCGAGTGAACTCCAACAAATCGCCCTGTCCAGGCTTCTCTGATATCTCTGTGTGCCGATTGCTGCATTACAGGAAATGAGAGACCAGCCAGTCATCAGCGTCGAAAATTTCATCATACATTGCTGCGATGCTGATGAGAAGAAAATAGGTGGCTGCGCAATAGCTGTGAGGAACGATTAGAACAACCTGGTGGAGGAATTCGGCGCAACGTCATCTAGATGCGCCTTCGTACGACTGCGGGATCGCAGAGGACGAAAACTCTGGTTCGTAAGTGCCCACGCACCTACGCAGACCGCTGAGGACTACAAGGACGCGTTTTATGATGAAATCAATGCCTCAATGATATCCGAAATACCAAGCCAGAAGGCGGTCGGAATTGATGGGAATGCAGAGATGGGGCTCGAACAACAGTCTGATGTGCTAGGAAAACGGTATTATCCTGTGCGCGCGTCGAAGAACGGTGACCGTCTGTTCGACTTATGTGAACAGACGGGCCTCATCATCGTTCCCACGCTTGAGAAGAATCATTAATGCCATCAGCTCACGTGACAGGAGTCAACCCTTTTAACGTCTGAAGAGCAGCGCACGCAGAAGAAGAGGACTCTTAAACTTCAGCTCAATTACGTTCTGACGAAGAACATTCAACCGGATATCCAAAAATCCAGACCTGTTTGGAACGTTGCATTCAACTCTGACCACAGCCCAGTTCTTCTCAACCTTAAGATACGGTTCCGCAAGAGGAACCGAGGAGTTTCTCCTCAACTGAAAATCGACATAGGAGGTCTGAAAGATGAAGGTGTCTGTTCATGTTGGAGTACGGACCAGAAAGAAGCTTTACGATGCGGATTCCTTCACAAAGTGCATCCAGAACGCTGCAAGGGAAACACAGTTCAAATGCGCAGAAGTTTGCCTTTGCATCTGCAGAGATCAAGATCGACACACAATTCTGTATCTGCCGCACGCAGCACCGGTTATTTCAACTAGGAAAAGCGTTTGAGAAGGAAGTAGCGTTGTCAACTGCAGCAAGAGCGCGATGAGTGAACGTCAAGAGCGAAGGAGTTCGAAAAGGCGTGGGAAGACAAGAACTCGTGAAAGCCTATGGCTTATTAAAGCAGTATAGCGGCAAGATGAAAAAATGTTCTGCAGTCTTCAACACTGCCAATGGAGTGGCCGTTGATGAAGCAACCCTACCAATTTGAAAGGATCACTTCAAGACCCTGCCGAACCTGCAAGAGCCGTCAGCACCTGAACACGAGCACGTTCTAAGACCGACATGCGGTCAACGAGAAACCACTGACCGAGTCGAAAAAATTCTTGTCTGTATCTAAAACATGAGAAATGGAGAATCTGGTGGAGATGACGAATTTAGCGCAGAAGTGGTGAAATATCTTCCTCCGTCTGGGATTCGTGAAATGACAAAGATCATCCGTTCAATATGGATAGACGAAAAAATACCTGACTCACGGAGACACACTACCATAATTCTCCCTCCACAAAAAGTTATCCGTCATGGACCTTAAGAACTATCGAGGAATCTTTTTGTTGCGTGTTATAAACAAGGTTTTGGAGCGCTTTATCCTGAAAAGACTTATTAAGCATCGCGAAGAAACAACGCTCATCGAGGGCGTCTTCTCAACGCGCCCCGCTCCGATGGAGTTCCAGGAAAGTTCGTTCGCTTGCTTGATGACATGAATCAATGAACGACTGCTGTAGTTCGATCACCATCCGGATGAACAACACCGTTTGAGGTGGTGACTGGAGTAAGAAAAGTGGCAGTGGCAGGACCCTCCCTGTTCAACTTCGTTATCGACGACATGATGCGAAGAACAGTAGATCAATGTCCTGGCCTCATCGTCTAAGCCCTTGACTGATCTCGAGTAAGCCGCTGATGTTGTTATATTCGAGGAAAGCAGTACGAAAATTCAACATGCTGTCAAATTTGTCTCAAACCTGGTTGCAGCCCAATGACTACGCTCTGAAAATGCAAGCAGATGTGGATCTCTTCGAAACCTCGAGCGGGAATCAAGGTGGACGAACAGCCGATCGAACTCGTCGCTGAGTTCTGTTGCCTGGGCTATATGCTGAAGAACAACGGCAGCTACGAGAAATATATTCAGCAAAGATGCGCTAAGAGCACTTCTGCATTTAACTCCTTGACGAAATGCCTGTGGGCGAACCCCAACACCAACGAAGTCAAGCTGCGACTCGGGAATCAGGGTGGACGGTATCCGCAAATTGCCAATTTCATGACTGACACACACAGACACATAATGGCAATGTAAGTCTGTTATTATGTAGCATGACGACGATACTGAAATCTTTGGTCTAAATTCATTTGAAATAAAACGAAGAAAGCGTTGTTAGAAAATACAGATGCAATTTTACACAAAATCCTGCTTCTACTAATTTCTATTGATTAGTGAAGGCAAGCGAAGCGAACACTGCAAAAAGCTTGATTTCCGGCTTAAGCCGGACGTTCGGACTGGTTTATATATATATATATATATATATTACCATCCTGAGACAAATGTGAAATGAAATAGACACGTGAAGGATTTATAGAGATGAAAAGTAACGCTACTAAACGGTTGCAACTTCTCGTTCACCTTTCGTGACGTGCAGATGAAGTTATTGCGCAAAAATCTGATGCCCCGACACCATTTTCTTAGTGTCGTGCCCGGCACGACTTTCCCCCCCCCCCGCCCCCCCTTCCCGCGCGGCGGGGGAAAACCCCCCAAAAAAAAAAATTATTAAAGGGTCCCCCCCCCCCGCCAAAAAAAAAAGAGGGGGGCGAGACGTCCCACTCCATTTTCTTATCCGATTTCGGACGAGTCTTTTTGGGTCGAAGCAACCTAAACCACTTCGACGCCGAGAGCCACCTAACCATCTAGCCATGACTGGCCCCTTGTTTGATCCACCTTTTTTTGGGGTAAATTTTTTGGGGGGGGGGTGGGGTATTGAATTATAAAAAAAAAAAACCCTGTTGTAAACCCTTGTAACCGCATATTGGGGCGTGGTGGCCGGGCGGGGCGGGGGGGGACCCTCGGATGGCCCGGGGTTCGGGGGGTGCCGCCACGGCGACTGCCCGCGCGGCCGGTCCGGGGGGCCCTGGGCCCCCCGATCCCGCTCTCTACTCGGAGGGACCGGGGCAGATTAGTTTCGGTGGTTTTTTTAACACACGTGTGTGTGTGTTAAAGTCTGAATGAATATGATCTTTTATCATTCGCAGTGATATAATACCTTCAAGATGCATAATTCATTGAGTATGTTTTATTTCTCTAATATTAATGGAGGCGTCGGCCGCTGCAGCTCTCACGACAGAAGTAATAACTGAACAGCGCCAAAATGACAAGGTTAGAAAAGCTCTTCAGACTGCAAATCATGATCACATTCAGGGGATGCGGTTTCAATGGAAATCAACACTGTTTTCAAAATGCCAATTGATTTTTGCTCACTTTCAAGGAGTTCCATAAACACACCGTTGCTCTTGAACAGTTCTCTTTTTTAATTCATTCCGAGCATATTTCAGCGCCATCTTTACAATTTCGATGAAAAAATTGCAAGCATCTGCGTGAACCTTTTGGTAAACAAATGTTGAAAACTGAATTTGTCCATTTATGGGGTACTCTTCCAGCATCTACTTAACGATAAAATATGTAACCTTTCCTGTGCAACTCGAGGAGAAGCAGTCGATGGCGGGAAACACAGTGACTGGATTTTGATTACAAACTTCTAGAAGTTTATCAGTTTTTTTTGCCGAAAACTTGTGCAAATTTGATGATTGGTAAGGAAGTGATATCATTTTGTGTAGGCAGACATAGAGAAAATTACAAAAGCCTGCTGAAAACCTCCCTCCATCTAGTACAATTTGTTCCCAGTTTGTCAAGAACATGATTATAACCTTAAAAAAGTTGTCTCAGACTTGTGAGGACCATATCGTTTATTACTTCTGTTGAGGAGGATCTCGTTCTGAGACTGCGATCAACTCCTGTGGACGATGGGCCTCGAGTCACTTGGGCACCTGATGTGATAGGTGAGAGACTTTCTTGATTTGATTCTTTGGATGTTTTTCTGCACATCTGCTGCATCAAGACAACGATTACACGTGCGCATATGCGGCAAAAGACGCGGTGAACCAAATTTTTGCGAAATTGCGAAAACTCAAGGTTCAAGAGCAAGAATATCAATTTCACGTTGCACCAAAGCTATAACTTATAACTTATAATGTCAAAAATTTAATGTAGATGATAATTAAACACACAGATAACGAGCATCTTGGTCGACTGAAATCAAATTGTTGTTGCATATATACCAGACCACGAGTTTGGGATGACCCAAGCACGTGGGAGCAGGACGAAGCCGAAGTAAGTGTTTTCACGTCTCATACCTTTCGCAAGATTTCTTACATCATTATCTCTGGAAGGTCTCTTCCATTGGAATAATTTCCATTTTCAAAAAAAGGATGAAAGTTCCGCTTATATACTCTGATTCTCTGATTGTAAATCTTCGTCATTGTAAAAACTGGCTGCAAAGATCAAAAAAAGACCGAAATTATGAAATATTTCTGAAATTAGGGGCGGGTGTGGTGTAGCGGTTACAGGTTCAGCTTCCTGCACGATCGATCGGAGGTTCGAATCCGCCCTAGTGCTCACCAAACCATTCATCTGGGGTCGATAAATTGGTACCAGACTTGTCTGGGAGGATAAAACACTGACTTGACACATCGGCTAGCCACCGCAAGTCATTGTATAGGCCAGACACACGTTCGTAAATTTCGAACGATTCTGAATTGAAGTGAATGTGGGGGCACATCCCAAGCGGATTGTTTAACGCCAGAAACTTTATCCTTTTATCCTCTATTCTGAAATTGTTCAGTAGGGGTCCTTTAAATGGTATCCTGCTATCTTATTGTCGGAAAAGTCGAAAGTCGTCTGGACGATTATCATATACCAGTCTGAACGTCCGGCTAAAGCCAGACTACAGACTTTTTTGTCGTGTTCTCTTCACGCACCTTCACCGATCAATTAATCAAAGTTAATCAAAAATTAATAGTAGTGACATTTCCTATAAAATCAAATTTCTGTTCTTTTAAAGTTTTTTGAATTCTTTTTACTATAAACAAAAGAGAAAGATTTCACAGTTTTCTTTTCAAACGCATCAGTTCTAGATTTTGAAAATATTCAAACTTCAGCTTTAATCACTCCTTCGATACCAATATAATACAGGCACAATTTGAAAGTGTTACTCGAAGTATGGGTTTTCTTCCCATTTTCCCCAACAGCTATCATAGAATGATGTTTAACATAAAATGACGTGAAGGATATCATCGTAATGATAAAGATAGCGTTCCACGCCAGATCATGTAAACAGCTTGCTACTATTTAAGCAGCCGTTTGAACGCGTGTTTCCACTTTTGAAGTGGGCATGTTACCAAGATGAGGCAGCCCTTTGCGGAGGAGTCACAGAGGTGAAAAGCAACGCTTACAGTGGGCACAGCTGTGAAACTGTTGCAACGTCCCATTTACCTTTTGCGACATGCAAACAAAGTTACTGCGCGATACTACTGCATTATGAAGCATCAATCCGTCGCAGCCCATTTCTTAGCTGTCTAGCCCCGGCGCACCAATCCGACGCAGCAAGACCCGTCGAATCCCATTTTATAGCTTTCTGGCATCGAGGCACCAACTCCCGGTGGACCCGTCGCACCCCCTTCTAAAGGTTTCTGACGCCGGTGGACCCGTTGCGCCCCCTTCTATAGGTGTTTGACGCCGGTGAACCCGTCGCACTCTCTTCTATAAGTGTCTGACGCCGGTGGACCCGTCGCACCACCTTCTGTAGGCACACAGAAACACACACACACACAAACACGTGACAGACCAAGCGCGACATTTCTGTGTTATCATGTTATCTGCTGTCCCTCCCTCTTGTTTTTAATAGAACTTTTTTTAAAGCAGAAAATCTCCCTGAATTTTCTCCCAGCTACATTTCTATAAATTTTTCTCGGCACTATGTCTTTCTTTACTAAAAACAGACAGTGAGGTAGCGATGTCTGGATTTTTTCAAGGCTCTATCAAGGCTGATGAATGCTACTGATGAAACTAAACTATCTATACTATTGCGCTATTTTCTACACGGATTCGATTGGAGCGCGTCAGTTTTGTGCACCATCTTCCGGGCCGTTTTTACGGCAGTTAGGAAGAAATGGACGGAATCACCCCCTATCCATAATCTACTATTCTGCATAAGAATACTCCACCTGAAATCCTTACCACCTCAGATTCGTGTGGTGATGCCTTTAACATATATGAGGAGTGTTAGCAGTTACATGAAATAAAGACCTAAAAATATCAAACGATTTCTTAAAAAGAAGGATTTTGTTATGCATAACTACTGTTTGTTAATACTACCCAGTCCCATTACTACTCTTTATTTCTTTAATCATTGCAAAATAATTTACGTTTTCCCAGTCACGTTTCAAAAATTCCATGATCTTGTGCGCCAACATAATAAATGGTCTATTTGTCGCCAAAAAAAATGATCGGAACCATTTTGAAATGCCGATCAGAGACAAAAAAAACATTTCCCTTTTTTTCTGTCAATGTCGTAAACAGAGTGATAAAGATTCCATGTTGCTCCTTTGATTGATTATTGTATTTTGCCTAACATGTACGTTTTGCATCATTCTACAACTTTTTCAATGTTCAAACCAATTTTCATTGTAAGGTTTCAGAAAACATGCTAACTTGTCAAAAGAGCGTAACTTCTGAGAATTTGTTTTATTCATCACAAAATTTAATTGGTCATCATTAAAGACGGAACATTGTCGTGGGCATACTCTTCCACCTCCAAGAAAACCGGACGGAAACGCTTCAAATCCGGAATGCTTCAGTGAGAGAAGTGATGAAGATTGATTCTCGATCAGAGAAAGAACTCATCTTTCTCCTCATTGATGACAACAAACACGATTACGAGCATAAATGTGCTAACAATACATGTATTTTTTTACGCGAGAACCGTCCTTCTTAGATGGTCCTTAGCAGGTGACAATGTCGTTCGATCCTTAGAAAAATTTCAGCACTGTTTAAAAGGTTTAGCAAGGAAGATAGCGTGCAATCACACAAACAAAAACAGAAAAACAGCAACAAACCACATTTTATTGGTATTCCTTTGTTAAGAATACACCAAGTTTTAACGAAAAGTTCAATTCGTACTCGACAATTTAAAATATCATAAAAAATAAAAGTAAAAAGATAAATAAAATAAAATGTAAATAAATAATGATACAAATAAATAATGATGAATAAAATAAAAGAAAATAAATAAAAATAAATAAAGATAAAATATGCATGAAAAACAAATATCGTTACTAAGTTCTGTAGCAGGGGATCGACCTGCCAACCTGCCACTCCTTATGCTTTGAAGGGCCAGTCTTGTTATGTAAAATTTAGGCGAAATTCTAGTGAGATCTGTTCCATCTTGTTTTTTGTTTTATGGCACACCTGCAGGTGTTTTTCAATAAATAAATAAATAAATAAATCCATGACGATTACCATGATGTTTAGCGTTTATCAAGCCTTTGCTTCAGGCTCTTGAGATAGTTGGAGATAAAGTGAGTAGTGAATTTTTATCCACGTCCTGCATTGCATGAGCAGTGTAAATGCATTGTGAGATCTCACTGCTCAGTTGCTTACTTCCTTCATTGTTCACTTTTATAATATTTATATTAATCTACACACTTTGCGCTTAACTTGGGCACTTTTGTTTAATTTCACTGCGCTTGATATTAAGGCGCAGTTCCACTGCTTCGGTTCATATTTTGGTAGCAATAGTGTTAGCAACTGTGCTTTTGCTTGTTAATTTAAATGTAATTTCTGTTACGTTTACGATGGTTTAATTACCCAAGTTTGCACAAACGCGCGACTCAATAGACCGTGAGAGGAAGTTTAAGTACATAGTGGTGTCGTTGATATCGGTGATCCATCAGTTACTTTCTGCAGTTATCGATCGAGTTTATCCACTAAAACTTCTTCAACAAATGTGTTCAGAGGGCAAACATTTCCTTTAGAAAATTTATCGATGAAATGCACGAGATCATAAATTGTAGCAATATTATCGTTGAGTTGAACATGAAATCAATCGATACGAATTTGAATACTACAAGCATACGAGCTAAAAACTGCGATACTCTGATGCAAGCATAGGAGAGAATTGCCGATTGAAATCCTTTTCGTCAAATGAACCTTTCGGTGGAGCAAATCTTATAACAAAGAAGAGATCCTGAAATGTAATTACATGGGAGGAGATACGATATCTGCAACGTCGACTTTCACAGCACTGAGTACAGTAGAATAAAAAAGACACAAACCTTGAATCCTCTCGTAAATATGAAACAAATTATTGGGGTAACCAAAGCGTTGATATTCATAAGGAGGTTCGATAAGTCAACTAACCAAACGAGCTCTAACGGATCCACTAGCCCACCGGCAATTATCCTGTAGATGATTGTATTTGTTATCAATGAGAGCAGAATCAAACAGAAATACTCACATAAAAAGTCTTATTGACGCTGAAAGGGTTGTACAAAGGAAGAAAAAGACGAACACGCACACCGTCATCAGCGCAGTGCGGTACTCTGCTGATCGACGCGACGCTTGGACATGCAGCTGCAAGAGGAAGAGTGCATGTACATATTTGCAGCAGGTGGCAAGAATCTACAGATTTTATTCTCAAATTTCAACTTCGATATGTTCAAACTAACCTGCTCGCCGCGTATCAAACGAATTATATTAAGATTTAACCACAGCAGAAGGCAAATGGGTAGTCCATAAACAATTAGTCCATAAACAATCCCTTCTTGTATCACTTTATACAAGAGGTCATCCCTAAAACACATAATTTCATTTCCATCCCTTTGTTTCCATAGCCATTTCCACAGCCAAAAAATATTCGATGGCATAACGTTCGAAAAAAAATGTTAGCAATCGAGATTCTCACATTTTGACAACTTTGACAATTTAGCAGTGAATATTGTTTTCATCGGCAAAACTTCTCCGAAAAATGTTTTTCAGAGAATGGTCACCATCTGCAGCTCCTGGCTGTCACCGCGAGGGTACCTCATCGCGTTAAAATTATGAAAAAAGAGTGAAAATTTTATCCCAATGATCAGTGGTGTCTTCAACGCCCATCCTTTCCTCTATAGTGATGTGTAATAGTGATGGTTTAGCTGAGGGAAGGTTCTCATCAGGGCGAAATTTGGCTGGTTTAGATGACCCTCAGCATATGATAGAGCTGCGTTGGGCGATCATCTGCGCCGAATACAAAATAAAATCGTTTTGTATTGATCTATCGCTTCTGTCTGAATTTAACCAAAAAAAAAGTCAAGTATATACATTAAGGATAACCTACGATATCATGCGGCCAAATGAAACAGCAAACAGATGTGGCAGAAATGGGTTGTAGTAGGTACACGTATGAGTTTTCCTACTAAATCGCCTTCTACTTGAAAAGGAGTCAATAAGCAATCCTGGTGTTTGAAACAGACTCATGCTTAGAGCGGTGAACTCACTTCCTGAGTTCTAGCTATAGACCAAAAAATCACTTCTAGCGTACTCCAGAATTGTTCCGCTCGTTCTCTAAGGTTGTCTACAATTGAAATTTGACTTTTTTTCTCGGAGAAACATTGATGCTATTCATACATTGGTGGATGAATTCACTTATGCTGGGGCGTTGTGGATTAATGGAACAGATGTCATAAGAGAATTCTTCACTTTCTGTAGTACGAGAATGGAGTACTCCACTGGTTATCCGTCATGGGAAGAACTGCGCCAGGCTCCAACGGCAATAAAATGGAATCTGATTTTCTTAAAATGTTCCGACTTAGACTAAGTGTGTTTCTGTTTTCTTTTTTTTCCGGTGCTTATTGTGTGTGAATAAAGAAATTTGTGTGTTGTTTTCTCATTCCATCTAAGAAATTTACGTTTGTTGGCCAATTCTAATGTTTTTGTAGTTGATTGTTCTCCACAGGTAGTTTTTTTTTTCTTCTAAAGTTTTTTTCTTTGACGCAGAAAAGAGCTGACCTTAACCCTGAGCTCACTATTCCACCATGATCCGCATGCCATTCCATTTCCCAGAAACGAATCACATTAAGACCTGTAACGAGAGAATCCTACTTTTGTTGAGACTCATCGTCACCAGACTCATCTCTCACCTAAAGCAGCTCCTACTACTACAGCAACTGCTCCTTTACTCCTTCTTATACAAGTAAGGCGCAATTTCCACGGATTTGAAGGATGACAAATTGCCTGAAATTACCTTTGTAAAAATCCTTCAGCCAACAATTAGTTGTGCAAAAAAGCGAACAAAGGAGGCATACACGTTAATTTAAACGTACACGTACCTGGAACCTTTGAGCGCAAATTAGAGTCAGTAGCCATATCGCTGCGTAGTTTGCTGCTAACATCAACGGGTATCCGAGCCTTACAGTGATTGCATTCAATCGATGCAAATTAGCGGCTTCTCGAGGAAACTCCGTTCCAATAAACTGAAATTGTTATAGTAACTTTCGCATTTCTGTTATAGAATATTTGATAGAGCTGAAAACAGGAAAAGAAAATATTCACAAACGAATCAATATTTTCGTAAATGTTTCCTCTTTCTGAGGGTTTTGCATAGCGTATTGAGAAACCAAATCAGATAACAATAGGTTTAAAGGCATCACCCCACAAATCTGAGGTGGTGCAGATTTCAGGTGGAGTATTCGTATACGGGATGGAAAGGGGGGTGACTCAGTCCATTTCCTTCTAATTGCCGTAAAAAACGACCCGGAAGGTGCGGCGTCGCACAAGGCTGGCGCGCTCCAGTCGAACTCCATGTGGAAAATAGTGCGCCAGAACACCTGAAGCCGTATCTTTCGGGCCGTTTTTTTCCGGCAATTAGGAAGAAATGGACGGAATCACCCCAATCTCCATAGTCTCCCATCCCGTATACGAATACTCCACCTGAAATCCGTACCATCTCAGATTCGTGGAGTGATGCCTTTAAAAGAATAGGTAATAAGGACAAGCGCATAAAAATGAAAACATCTCAAATTACAATTTCTCTCGCTCCTTTAGCACAAATATGTACACCCAGCGGACGCATTTTCTGATCATATTTAGTCTACTCACACTTTTTCAGATTTTGTAAGTTCTTGTAAGGAATTGTAATCATTATAAATTAATTTATTTTAATTATAATTATCTTAATAATTCCAAGTGTAATAAGTAGGCTAAATAATGAAGAGTAAGAATGCGAACAAGGCCGGAAGTCAATCCCTGCGATATCTTTCTCCATAATTAACCACAAATTCTACGTTAGTTAGAACGTCTATTTAAAGGTTAATTTCGGATTTTTCCCTGAATGCATTAAGCATGTGCTGTCTGGAAAAAAAGCCTAAATGAAACAGTTTAAAACATAAAGAGAAGGCAAACCAACACTTTCGCCACTTTTTGGTAGTCTTTCAGGTAAAAAATGGGACGAAAGCATACACAAGTTTAAAGGAACTCATCGTATTCTCACCACAGTGGAGAAATACACCATGGGAAAAAGTTTTGTTGGTCTACTCATTATCAAAAATAAATTTGGAGGAAATAGTCAGAAATAAGAGCAGAAACAATCCCATCGGGGAAAAATTCGGGAGTAGCCATTTAGATCCGGTCTACAAATTTCGCACTCGCAGATTGAACAGAAATTATTATGCAAGGAGAACAAAAACATGGAGCTAACGTCAGCGTCAGCACCAAAGATTTCCAACTACGACTTTTATAGAAAAATCAAAATCAGTACAAAAATTTTTACTGGAAAATTCTTTTCAGCTCTGGGACATGTAGAATGTCATCATACCCCCATCTTATTTCAAACTTTTTAATACTTTTATTGCCAGTCAGGATAATTGAATATCAGATCCAGGATTGCTTTCGGTTCCTGTACGGATAAAGGGGGAAAATCTGAGAAAAATTCCATCATTTTTGGCAGAACTTTTTTCAACTATTTTTCGATTAGGACTAGGATGATTTGGTGGAGTCAACGGAGTCAAAAAGTGCTAGAGTAGTGAGATGGTCTGTAGTACCTTCTTTTGTTCCATACACATACATTTCTATGAAAGTAAGGTAGGAGTTTGGAAAAAACATCCAAGGGTTGATCGATTTCCCTCGAAATGTCCACGATTTATTTTTCAACAGAAATTCAAATTTCACAAGAGCAATATTTACCAATGGAATAAATGAAGAAAACCCAACCTGTTCCATTGCTGGCAAAACGATGACAAAGATTGACAGAAGTAATTGAAGAGCATTGCAAATCGAAAGTGCGACGAGGTAGAACAGAAGGCTCGTCTTACGAAAATACCCGTGACTCGAAACGCTGAGAAATAAAGCGTTAATGAAAGACAATCGGAATCAACTCCTTATATACATAGGACTGACCTTAGAAAAACTGCTATGCACGCACAGTTCAGCAGGAACCCAATGGAACAGAGAAGGGGCTCGACGTAGACGACAAGAACACAACTAGAATTTTTTATGAGTGAGCTATTGATAATGGAATAAACAAAAATAGAAACACAAGAAAAATCCAACTCTACATTTTGTCTTACCATAAAGTACGTAAAATATGGAAGTTAATGATCTGATGTAACAGTACTACCCTAAGACATCATTTTGCAGGTTTTTCTCAATCTTACACCTCATTCTTGATTGATTCATTTTGTATTCCGGATTTGTTTCCGGACTCTTGCGCATTTTTTTTTCATGAAAAAAATCTTCTGACTTACGCTACGTGCCTTCTTCGAGAGCATTTTTTTCCGTATTTTGTTCTATTCTTATAATATTTCGTTTTCAATCCCATATCACCTATTGCGTGTTCATTTAGCGCTATTAAAATGAGTACAGCAAAAAGGGTGATCCGATTTTTCTCCGTTAGCTCAAATTGCGTCTTTCAAACAAAAAAAAAAGCCTAGAACATCAATCATGCATATCAGCAACGAAATGCTAACGAAAATAAGGTGTGAAGGTGCCCCACGAAGTTTTGCAAAACCGAACAGAGATTCGAGCTTCCGAGTTGTCCTTGGTATTTTATTGCTGAATTTCAACTCCTCTCGAAAATGGCACACCGTTTTTTCTGTTTCCTATTGAATTTTCACCATGAAAACAAAAGGAAAACGTCAAAATAAGCTTAATAGCTATGAAACACACAGCTAAATTAGCAAGATAGTATGTAAGATAAATATCTCTTCTGGTTCCTTGAATTCGACCGAAAAACTACTTAGATTTTCCATGTTCTCATCGTTATCACAGTATCATATACAACACAAATACAGAGGTTCACAAAAATTACTAACAGCGAAGTATTCAAAAAATGTGAACTATTAGTGGTATGTGGACTAAGCAAACCAATTTTCTTCCAGAAAAAAACAAACACAAAACTAAAGCAGGGTGAAAATCAGCTAAACTTTTTCACCAACCTAATAACTGCGACTTCATGGAAATTTAAAGAGAATTAAAAAAGACGTGTCCCTAAAGAAGGAACCTAGATCAAAACTTTGATTTTATTGTTGAGTGGAAACGTTTATCTTTGTCAGAAATTATGATAGGATGAAATGTGGGGAGAGTGTATACGCCCGACTTCAGTTGTCGCCGCTGGGTGCCGCAGCGCACCTCTTCCAAGTGTTTCCCAGGCCCAGCCAGTATATGTGGAGCCGTTCCCGGCAATCGGGGTTCCTGCTCTGATTTCATCGCTGCCTCACAGTAATTTCGTCGCGTTTCGAAAACGGAATAGTGGATCATCGATCCGATATCATCAAAATCATTTAGATAAATAACCCAAGGCACTATTAGAGTGGTACTTAAGCGTGTACTGTGTATATAGTATATAGTACTATGATACCATGTTTTACTATGTATACTACTGCCGTGTGTAGATCTACAGTAGCATTTGATCGTAACTCTAGCATTAACTCATTTGTATTGCCTCTAGCCTCTAATCTTTGAGCAATGAAGGTAAACTTTTCGATCCATATTCTACACGTATACCGGGCCGGCAGGACCCAGTAGTGACATAAAAGGAGGCGATACTTCAGAGCCCCACCGAGACTTAGTAGTGATAGAGACGACAGTTAAAAAAAATAACGATATACTTGGGGAGACGATTTTTCAAGTTTTTTCAAGGTATAAATTATTCAGTTTTGTTAAGAAACATTTCTGATTAACTGCGTCTAGGAGAACATTTGCAACAGTCCTTTGTTTTCTTCTTCGAGAAATTTCGAACAATTGACAAGACATCTTAGAAGCGATGCAAAAATTTAAAGTAACTAGACATGGTTCAGACATTACATTACTATATAGCCGCCGCTAACTTTAACTGCTGTCCAAGTCATCAATTATCTCCATGCTGGAATAATTGCTGAAAAATTGATCCCAGACGTGGTGCAATAAACTCACAGAAAGGAAGTAACGCAACATCGTTCGTATTTCAAACATTCTTGATCATTCCGTCGGGAACCGAAGAAAAAATCAAACTTTATAGCATACTGCTTTTCGTAAAGAGTGTGAAAGTCGTACAAGAATGGAAATACATTCCGGGAGGTTTGAAGGATCTATTGAAAACAAACCTGGCATTGTTAAGCCATTCCGGCCAATCAAAATCTCGTACAGGATACTGCTCTACAGTGGCGTGATCTTGTTCAATAGTATCCATTGCAGTGCCACCAAATGTTCATTCGGAAGGTTAACTGCGCACTAAGAGAATGAAAAATTCTAATAACTCGATAAGCATTATGTTTTCGACGAAATAGAGAGTACTTTCAAAAACAGTATAGGAAACTGGGTATTCGGAACAGTGTAGTTTAAAAATATGGATGAAAAAAACGCATGAGTGTTCGAGAATACACTCGCTGCGATCGAATAAGGATTAGATGAGTATGTTCGTTAGAAAAGTGGAAAAACTGCCTGATTTCGGCTCTACTAACACCAAATGGTTGTATGAGAAGGCGTTTTCAAAAAGCAGAAAAGAAACCAAGCCTAATTAGACTTTGCAATCCCTCGAGATTTGGAAGCGCAAAGACAAACAACATCGGTAAGCCTATTGGCTACGAGCATAACGCAAGATCGTTAGGTGAAGAGTGTGAGGAAGTGTGAAACCCATATATGAAAATAAACGGCCATATTGAACATAAATTAATTTTTTTTTCATTTACGGATGTGAATGGTTAGAATTTCATATCGCCTTTACGTAAGCGAACATCAGCCAAAGTGCAGAGCACAATTAAGAACAGAATTTACCTAAAACGGAAAAATCTGCTTATTACGTATGCGCACTTAGTGTAAGAATGTTACTAAAAGTACACTTGTCATTTAAAAAAATGAGAAGGAGACCGATACGAACATTCATTTGCTATGAAATTTCCTCAGTTCTTCATGTCTCAATATATTTCGAAGAAAACACAACGACTGAAATAATTGGAGGAAAACGATGAAAAATAACCGCAGGGGATTCAGTAGGTTGCAATAAGAGAAGTGATGACGAAGAACATATGAAGCAAATTAGTTCGGCGAATCGATGGAATCATGGGAATATCCTCGTGAAAATATTTACAGAGCTATGGTAATTGAATGCAAGGGAGAAGAAAATATCAACAACAACGTATGAAACGGCGAGAAATAGTGTGTTATCTTCTGTAGTCGCAATAAGCTGAGTCAAAACTGAAGGTATTAATTTTTCATAAACGTCGAATTGCGGTGGTGAAATAAATATGCAGTTGAAAAACACGTAGGCCATAATTAATGGAGTGAAACGAGGAGATTAATGTGACGAGGTGGATCATGTGCTGTGATTAAAGCGTGACTTCACATTAAGGAGTGACTAGTCAAAGGGGGCAATCATACAAATTATTGAATCATTAGGTTTAAGTTCAATTAAATCGCACACATAATACCCAAAAAAATCTTTTCTATACTCTTTTGAGGCTCTTGCCAGACTAAAGAGTTCGCTTTCGTGGAATCCCTACTAACCGTAATAAATCATTGCGAAGAAGCGCGTCTCCGGAACATTTCAAGAGCAGTTTAATTCTAGTTTTAGTAAAGCTTGTTTTGTTGAAATGAAACAACAATTAGGAAAAATTGCTTTTGGAATCATCCCTCACACTGTTGCCAACTTTTTCCAACTTTTCTATTATTTTTTCTTTTTTAGTTCTTTTTCTCTTTTTTAGTAAGGTGTATATATAACAGTTTTTACTTTTTAGTAAAAAAGTAAAAACTGTTATATATACACCTTACTAAACGAGAGGAAGTGATTAATTTCTTGTCAATCATAAAGCTGATGGTATTTTTGCTTAGTTTGGAAACAGCAAGGAGTTAAAAATAGTAAGTGTTCCATTTTGATCTTAGAATTAAATAAAATTATCTGTATTATTGCATCATATTATACTATATTATATACTCCCATATTTTATACCTATTTATATATTTATATTATTTATATATTACATATTTATACTCCCATATATATTATATCTACGTTGATGCTAGCAACAAATAGAATTTTCTAGAACATCAGCATTTGGCACAAAAGTTGATGAGTAATTTTCTGGTGCGTCGCGAATGTCCTAAAATTGTCAGATTCACCGAGAAGGACCAAAGTTGACGTTGAAGGATTGAGGGTGGCGGCTGGATTAGACTGTTATTAGTCATAAACTAATTCTACCGCATTACCATGAAGAAAGACTATGAAAAATCATACGTGAGTGGTATGTACGCAGGAAAGTGCCCAAGATGTTAATCCTATATCTGAATGTCTCCTGGGAGAAATTTCTTCTGCAGCGGCTATAAGAATACTTTTCATTCTATCCTATGTACATTCTCTGTTATTCACTCTAGAAACGGTCGATCAGCCGCTAACTTTCTGCTAGCTGCTCGGATATCGCTTCTGAGTCACGCCTTTCCCGCCTTAAACTTCTCTTCATCCGCACCTTCGGCGCATATTGTCCAACGTTTCTCTGGAGGGAAAGAACGCACAAGCATCCAACATAGAAATTAAGAATCAAGAAATATAACATAGAAATCAGTTGGTCGCTTGATTTATAATGTAAGTTGTCGGCGCTTTTCTAAGGTCCATAATTTATTTTTCAAAATTTTAAAATGTAAAAAAGTACGGTATCCTCTAAGAATGAAGAATGAAACTGAACATGAATGGTTACGGAATGGCAGAAATCCATAGAAGCAAAAATTTTTATGTAGAAATACTCAGAGAAAAAAATCTGGTAATGCTCTTTTTCTTAAATTTGAAACCTGCACACATATGGCATGGTCGCACATAAAAATGTGCACACTGATGAAGGAAAGTAAATATGAAGTAGAAGTTCTGGAGGTCAAAGGAAGAAATAAATTGGAGTGTAGAGGGAAGGTGCAAATGGTGAGAACAGCAGAAAGACACTCAATTTTCGTTGTTTTATTACCATTAATAAAACATCAGGATTTTGTTAAGGATGAGTGAGTTTGATACGGGAAAAGTTGAAGCTAATTTAAAAGAGCAGCAGAAGTATACAAGAACGTTTCGCGCAGCAAATGCATGTGCCGACTGTACCCCATGGTGGCCGAGGTTCCTACACTGTATTGCGGTCACAATTACACAACAACTTTGCTAAGCATTCATCATGATTCTCTTCTGTGCAATCAATTTCCATGTAACCGAAAGGACATATTTGCTATAAATCTTCTCTTTTTTTTCTGGAAAAGAGAAACAATGAGGAAACTAAGCATTCAATTTAAAGCTATTCACTTTAAGGGTAGATCTAAGAATCTCGGAAAAAAATTGTTCCATTTCACGAAGAGACAAAATTGGATGATATTTCACCGCTATAAAGAAGGATGGTAGAACGATTAGCCCTCGAATGTATGGGGGAACCAAATTTATGAGGAAAAAATTATGAATTTTACACGTGCAGACATAGCTATATGAGAAAAACTTGGCAAAAACACTTTGTGTCTCTCATCTTCTCTTCCCGTGATTTTCTTTTGTTCTAAGAGAACAAAAAAGATTTCTCTATGAGGGCAACCTCATACAAAGTTCTTTCGATTGGTTGTACCCACCTGAGAACAATATATCACGTGACGCAGCGCTGACAGAAGTTGAAGTTGTATTTGGCAATAGAAAATATTTGCGCAAATTAAATGGTAATATTTACATATTAAAATTTTATTTTTTTTATAAAACCTAATTAGTCCAAAAATACTTCTGCGAGTGGTATGAAACATTTATGATAGAAATTTCCGAAAGGCGAGAGATAACTAAGGGAGGTTATATACTTGAGGTATCGACAGCAAAGTTCCTGTATTTCACAAATTCAGGATGTAAACATTGAGAAAGCAGCAATCTCACAAAAATCACCTTGTATTCAAAAGGAAATGGCTATTAAAGGCATATTCGACGTGACGGTGAAGCCACGGGGATAGCGTAGAACTTGGATAGTAAATGCAGAACCGAGCCTTGTTCCGCTCATCTTTCCTCAACCGCCGTAAACGAACGGCTAGGAGGACCTTGTTCTTCACGGCGATTTCAGCTGCAACACGCCACCGTTCTACACGTGCCGCAACCAAGTGCGAGCGGTCGGAAATCAATGATGTCTTCTCACCAGCCTATTCAATTAAAACCAATGAATAACCCTGCTGAGAGGACCGGAATGTGTATACAAAGTTCTAAAGCGTTCTAAAGTACATCGTAGGAACTGAATAAGTTCCCAAACCACTTTTTACGACGATTTGGGAAAGATGAGCGAAACAATGCTGGATTCAGCAATCTACTGCCTGAACTCTACGCTTTCGCTGTGGATTCCGCTCCATGTAAAATTTGTGATACGCTGCCTTTGAAGGACACATGAACGGAGAACTGTTTTGAAACTAAAAGTACACATGACATACACATGGAGGAATACGGTTTTTATATTTATAATGTGAGCAGAGATTGGGTGAGAGACGGATAATGTGAGCAAAGTGCGTTTCTGAACCTACACCGAGAATGTCTGTAAGCCACAGGAAGTGTAGAATTACACTGTTTACGCTTAAGTACGTAACTATCGCACATTATCGGACTAAGCATGCAAAAAGAAAACTTCAGGGAACTGAATGCCATATTTTGTCTCCACTTTCCTTTTCCAGTTTTTGCAAAAAGAAAGTAAGACATTTCTAAAGTGGGAAGACAGAATCGCTTGTCACATTTTTTATTAAAAACTTTTAAAGAGGTCAGAGTGCGATGCAGTTGGCCAGAGGTTCACCTACGGCGGTATTGTCGATGGTTCGGAACAACCCCACTTTACTTTATATCTGATCTTATATCTTACTTTATATCTTTATATCTGGTCGATAAATTGTTACTAGATTTGTCTGTGGAGATGAACACACTGAACTGATACATACAGCGGCTGGTAAGTCATTCCGTAGTTAAGAGCCGTGTTCATAAACCTCAACCGATTCTGATTTGAAGATGAAGGCGTTAGCTCTTTCTTTCAAGCGGATTAATTTAACATCAAAATTTTTGCCCATTACTTTTAAGTTGTAGACAACATCAAATAGACAAATCTTTAGAAAGTTATTCAGTTAGAGCTCTTCAGATTGATCTGTGTAGAGAAAAAAAAATTACAAAAATGTTAGTTCCTAAGCGATAAGGTAAGAAAAAACGTCTAACTAAATCAGATCAGACAAAAAGAACGAGAAGAAAGATTTTATTGTCACGGGAACTCCATCGAAAAAATGCGCGTTCATGCAATCAGAACGGTTGGCTCATGCACAGAAAGGTGGGAGGAGGGGGCTACCGTGAAATGAATGAGTGCTGCGTAACGCAAGCGGAACTAGAATTAGTTACAAGATAATCAGTTTCATGTTGGCTTTAATGTGAAGGAAATAACGTCATGCGTTCTGGTGATGGTATGGAAGGGCTTGATGGCGTTCCATAATGAATTAGTAGAGGGAAGGTCCAAGTCAGACGAATACACTTAAAAAGAGGCACAGATATTTGCACAAGACTTCAGCTCTTCGGCTTCTTTGTTTCTTTTATTTATTTTTTTCTTTTTTGGACTTCTTTTTAATGGTCTAAACAAAATGCAAAAAAAAACATTAAGTCTTTTGCTTAAGAGACCTTTTAAGTATAATAATTCTCATGTTTTTTTTCATTTACCATCAATAATCACAGAGAAAGAAATGAAGAGAGAATGGAAAACGAGATAACGAGTTCCCAGAATGCCACCCTTTCAATACCAGGAATCTAAACGCCGAAAACTCCCTTTTATCTGTTTTTTAATTTAACGATGCTTAAAATCACAATATTTCAAATATTTTGTTCAAATATCTTCACTTAATTCTTTTTCTTCTTTTCTTTTTCTTTCATTTGAACAAGTATCATTAGAGCAAGGGAAAGTTCGCTAATCGGCAGATTGTTGTTTTTCAAAGGATTTAATTCGAAATAGGTCTTATCTGAGGCATGGTGCTGAGACTGGTTGGCAAAATATGCGTTTAGGACAAGCATCAACAATTCTTTACCTGTGAAGAGATTAATGGACCTGAAACCGGACACACTCTTTCAAAAGGATCGCTAGAAATGAAAAAAGACTCCCTCAAAAGAATGAGGTTCCTTCGATCCTCATCTTGAAATACTGAGTTCGATAGAGGAGAACGAGTAAGTGGAAGACACTGAACTAATTACTCCATGCAGACGACTCACTAATTGTTGCTAAGTAATAGGGAGACGAAACAGCCATGAATTATATACGATAATTTCACAAGAAATCCAAATGACGAGAAAAGATGAGGACGAAGCCCTCGTGAATGAACTTTGGAATTCTTTGCAATGAATGAATGAATAAAGAGCAGATAGAATCCGTCAGCTAGCCGCACCCAAGCAAATAATTAATTCAAAAAGGGAATGTTTTGAATTTTTGGAAGCAATTAATTTTTCAAAACTTTCCGGAATTGCGGCGTAATTTTCATGAAGTTTGATGATGTTGGTATCTCTCCACCGACATACAAAAGAGGAGCATAGTTAGCGAAAATGACTACGATCATGCTCAGTTTTCCCTACTAATCCAGAAAAGGCGTGTGAATTGCTACTGGTTGCACCGAGTCCTCTTACGATGCAACCCGTTACGCGATAGCACCCGAGCAATCGAATCGTCTTCCTACGTTTGCAATCTAACGAACATACTTCAAATAAGCGTTAGAAAATGAGACACAGGGTCATCTTGCACTTTTGCGATAGTTCCGAAGAAGGGGTGAAAGCTGTCCTACCGTATTCTTTTGCTTGACATTTAGAAGTAAATCAGAGTGATTGCGATCACATTTGAGATCTCACATTCCCAACCTTGTCTTTTCGGTGAAGGATCCCCATATCTTTTCACATTGTCTCTAATGGATCAAAACCGTCCATTCAGTTCCCGTTCTCCTTCGTTATAATCGTTTACTGCCCGTATTTTTTTTTTTGATCCATTCCAATTTGCTCGTGCATCTGTTCAGCGAACACCGAATCTCTTGCGAAAAGTGCATGTGGACTTCTATTTCATGGTTTCGTAATTAAATTCTATCTATTGCGGATTTTAAAACACTCTTCCTAGTTAGACGAGCACCAAAATAGATGCAAAAGATTGTTTGTAGGTGTAAAAAGTTTCGGATCAAATTGGATCATTTCGAAAAGAGTAAATGTCGAAGAAGAACAAAATAAGTGGAAAAAATGGAATTTGAATGCCCTAACGAAATACGATGTAACAGGTTCTCCTTACTACTACAATGACATTCACATTTAATGAAATTGCAAATTTGAACGATGAAGAAAGCAATCAGAATGAACGGATGTGTATAAAAACAAACAGAGGAATACAGCCTCTACTAAGACAATTCATAAACAATGAAGCTAAATTTACGTAAATAACAATAATGACCTGGACATTTCTCCGATCTAAGCTAGAAAGCTGGAAGGTAGAAAAGTAATTAACAAAATTATTTACAAAAATCCACCAAAAAATAGTGCGTATTCAAATCAGTGACGCTGTGTGAATGGTAATCGTATGGTTACTCTGAGGAACTTCTGACAAAATGAGTGACGATACATCAGCCACCGATCATTGATCCTCTACAAGCATGAGACGTGCTCACAAAAGATGACGTGAGGTGCAGAAAACCAAAGAAACAGATGATCTAACTAGGTTCTACGAGGCGATGACTCAAAAGCTTTGAAATTTAGCAGATTCTTTTTTCTTACAATAAATACAAACCTAATTTTTCGTTTACATCAGTTTATGCGTGGTGCACAGAAAACTGGAAGTTGTTGCAAATGTGACCATTTATTTACGTTCCTCTATTGCTAGATTAGCTTTCTTTATTCTTTCTTATTATGCAGAAGCAATGACATGGAGGGTTCTAAATTTTACAGAAATTTTACAATTTTTACATTTTATCTACACGTTAATGAGTTTCAATGAGTTAATGAGTTCCACCCCAATTCCTAGCAATCTTTTCATCAGGCTATTTTTCCCCCGAATGAAAAACTTCGGGGGAAAAATCGTTGTGGAACAAAATAGAGAGGCAGGATTCGTGCGGTGATTGGAGGAATTTGTTAAAATATTATTTAATTTCATTACAGGAGCCAATATGAAGGGGGAAAAGCGAAAATATCCCGGTTTCCTGAGTAATCAACCGTCTTTCAATAATGATTTTGTGCTGATCCTCCAAAATAAAAGAGAGTGATGTTTACTCAACACAATATTACCAGTAGTACTCACATGATACAAATCAACAGAGCTACTGAGGTCGTCAAGAAATGACCCTTAGAAACGAAGTATTGAGAATAATGTGAATAGCTTGCTCTACAGCTACCATGTGGTGAATAATCCTCAGGAAGAAACATCACAGAATTTTGACAAATTCACCGTCTGTGACGCGCTGAGAAAAAATGAAGAACAAACACTTGGCGCTGCAACGAATTTTTAGTTAGTCAAGTCCCTATGGAGTGATTCTTTACAAGTCAGCCGACATTGAACAGAGTAGAAAAACAACGATGCTTCACCATCATTTCGACCCTTTTCCTTCTTTATGTACTCGAAAAAAGAGGAAGAAGCCTCTAAGAGCAGAATTTTGAAATGTGACATACTTCTTGTCAAAGCTCTAGAGCTATCGATAATGTTAGTTGAACATTCAAAAGCTATCGACTCTTGTTCTGATCCCGGTTTGCGGCTGGCCTGATAACCATGAAATAACGACAAAACCAGTCAATTCCTAGACATTCATGTGACCACTCATCTTCTTATTTACACCGAGAGTGAAAAGGAAAAAACACAACAGTGTATACAATCCTAGCGGTGGAATGTGACGAATCTGCGCATCAATGTGTGAACTTGTCTTTTTTTTCGCCGTTTTGTTATAACTTCTCTGAACTGCGTCTTCTAAAAAAAACAGACGCTCGGACGTAGCACTGCATAATAATCTGCCTGGTGAATTGGCTTCAGCTAAGAACTTCATAATTTTCTTTCAAACTTTCAATCTTGCTCAAATTACATTGACCTTACAAACGCGTCCCGTTTAATTCTACCCTAAATTCCAATCGCTCGAAAAACGTTGTAGCGGTAAGCTGTCCAGTTGCTTCAATTGTTGTTAAAGGCATCACCCCACGAATCTGAGGTGGTACGGATTTCAGGTGGAGTATTCGTATACGGGATCGTAGATTATGGATTATTTAGGAGGGTGATCCCGTCAATTTCTTCCTAATTGCCGCAGAAAACGGCCCGGAAGATACGGCTTCGAGCGTTCCGGCGCGCCGCTTTCTACAACGAGTTCGATTGGAGCACGCCAGCCCACGCGCCGCATCTTCGAAGTCGTTTTTTTCACGGCAATTAGGAAGAAATGGACGGAATCACCTTTCTCCTCATAATCTAGCACCCCGTATAGACATTACCAACTTGAAACCCGCACCACACCAGTTTCGTGGGGTGATGCCTTTAAGTATAAAGGCACTCCAAGGCCTTTAAGTATGAATATGTAAATTCATATGTATCCTCGCAAGTTTTCAGTTTTTTGAATGTAGATGAGGAATAATGAACGATAAGATCACATATTCTCAAATTCTGCAACCTACAATAGCTGTAATGTAAAAGTAATGTAATTGGCAAGGTCACCAGCTAACTCTGCTTGTTACAAAACATGCTTGGGAAAGCCAGGTAAGTGTATCAGTTGAGTCTGAATTTCTGCCCCATCAGTGGACTTTGTATTCCCGAGCGGAACGACGAAAACGTTTGTCAAGTGCTTGCCTCTTTCGCCTTTCTGCAATCACTTCCACTAACAACTTTTCTCATTACTTCTTCTAACCTTGCTCTTGGTAGTATGTGTAGACTAGCCATGCAGTGAAATGAAGGCACCATTTCTATGGATGTATTTAACCTTCTACCTCAACAAGAATAACTTCCTCAGTCCCCCGAGATTGGGAGAATTAGGTAGTTTGTTTTACTTAAGCTAACTAAAGAATTAGAAGAGAAATGGGGCGTAATAACATTACTTGAAACGAACTATGGTATATAAAATAATGATGTAAGCATACACGTCGGAATAATCACTAGAAGCTGAAACTTCAACAGAAACAATGGCAAAGAAGTAGATGTTTTCTTTTTGGAGATATGATGTTATTAGAAGAAGGATATGATCTTATTATAGATATTTTGTGAGAAGCGAAATGTCTTTGTGAGGATATTTTAGGAAAAAAAACAGCGGGACCTTTGCCTCTCACAATCACTTTGGTCTGCTCTTGCTCCTACCATTTAGATCAGAATTGATTCGGACTTATAACAACGAAATCCGAATACGAAATTTCGAGAACAATTAGACATTAGTTTAGACATAACGCAAAGCAATATTGAGGTCAACTTTAAAGGCATCACCCCACGAATCTGGGGTGGTACGGATTTCCGATGGAGTATTGGTATACGGGATCGTAGATTATGGAGAGAAGAATGATTTCGTTCATTTCTTCCTAACTGTCGTGAAAGACGGTCCTGACGATACGGGTTCCAGCGTTCCGGGGTGCTATTTTCTAAAACGAGTTCGATTGGAGCGCGCCAGCCTTGTGCACGCGCCGCATCTTCCGGGCAATTAGGAAGAAGTGGACGGAATCACCCCTCTTCATAATCTACTATCCCGTATACGAATACCCCACCTGAAATCCGTACCACCTCAGATTCGTGGGGTGATGCTTTTAATTCCTAAAGTCATCTAACGCTGATGAGTGCCTGTGGTGTTGTTCACAATGAACTAAGATTCAAGGAGAGGGACACGAAAGGATCCTTATCAGGAATAAACAACAGAAGCTTTTTTTAGGTCTGGACACTGTCAAAACCTTGCACCTTGCGGGGGTAAATAAATTATAATGTAACAAATTTTAATGAACATTTCTATTTAAGTATGTATCTAATACATGAAAGTTTTAATAAGATGATATCTGCACCCAAATCAGCTGACCTGAGCTGAATCATCAGACCAAGTAAACTCAAAAAGTTTGAAGATTAAAGGGAATCTGTGCTACAAACTTTCGTTTCTCAGGCAGATAACCAAGAAGAGAGAAAAAAAAGGTTCCAAAAATGCAATCAGGATTTCAATCCAAAAAATCCTTCCTTATGTATGATCCGTCTAAAATTCCCTTTATTAATCGTCGAGAAAGTGCAACTTCGAAAATCACATTTTTTTTCTAAGCGTCGTGTCTTCTTTTCATGTGCTACTTATCATCTGGATAGCGTTCGCTCTTCCAGCACTCACTTCAGATCTACTCTATTCGAGTTTGCCGTAATCTTCCTACGCGTATCCAATTTTCTAGGTATCATTATGAAAAGGAAAAAAGAGCGTTGGCGGCGGATAGGAATACAGATACAAGTTAATTTAGTATGATAGCCATGTTCCAGGGCACAATTCGGAGAAAGGAAGAAATTCTTGAGTGTTTAAATCTCTGCGCTAGTGGTTTGTGTAATAAATTGTTCGAGGAATCCATAATTTCGCTGTACAATTAGAGCAACGCATCTGGTTGTCGACGTCCAATGACATCGAGTGACATCGAAAAAGCACAGAAAAGAAACAAAATCAACGACCTAACGGCATAGGCTTGACAAATGAGGGGAAAACATGAAAATATTGACGAATTCAGCAACGTCTCGCGAACACTTCTGTTCAACATCACCCTTCTGGAATTCTAAAGCGTTGTGCATTCTCATATGTGAGACAGAAGAGAGGAAAATATCACAATCTACATATAATACGAAAAAATGGGTTTTTTTAAAATTGTTTCCATTGTTGACTGTTGGTTTTCTGCAAGCTATGTAGTGGCAGTAGAAAAGTTGTCTTATTCAGTGGAGAAGCTCAGAGCTATTAGCTGCCTTCTCAGTCTTCACAAGTATTAAGTGAAGGATAGGTAGTTGTCTCAGCAGTCAATTTTGGATGAGGACCATTATGGCAGTACTATAGAAAAACCGTGATCCCAAAAGAATTCCAAAAAAATCAATCAGAAACGACACATAGCTTAATTAGAAGAAAAACCTCATACCTGAGCGCAAAGCCTTTAGATTAGTGTGTTTTGCAAAGGTTGATCACCCACATACAGTAGCCACGGCAATTTTTTCATAAGAAAATGAAAAATGCGCATTTGTGTTTTTTCTCCGTTTTTTTCCGTATCTTGACTCATTTTCCTCTGTAGCATTCTATATAACTAAAACTCAAAACTATAAACTTCAAACTTTAACTTTAAATTAACTTCATCATTCTATATATTTAATTATAACTTCACTTATCCTGCATTTTATGTGCACTAAATGTCATATGTATATCCTCAAGGAGCAGTTATTTATCTCAGGGTTTGGTCCATTAGTTTGTAGCCGCTGGTAATTAAAATAAGTGTTTTTATTAAAAGTTTTTTGAAGTTCAAAATAAGTTAGATAGATAGATCTCATCATCACGAATTCATTATTTTTTACATGTACGAGCAAAATGAATCAAACTACGGGAAGAAACGAAAAAAAACGCGCACTCGCGTTTTTTTTTCGGTATATATGGTATATATTGTCGTGGCTAGTGTAGGAAGACCAGAAAAATTGCACTTTTCAATTTTCTACAGTCGCAAGATGAGACTGAAGAGTTTGAAAAGGGGTTTTCAAATAATAATCAAAAAATCAAATAATCACCTTAATCAAAAAATTCCTTACTTCGTTGCAGTCAAAATGAGTTGCGACAGGATGCATAACGTCACACGGCTGAGTATATTATTCATGAGCACAAGCCTTCAGTGATAATTGCGTCTAGGGAAAATGACAAAATAAATTGTGCTCACAGTAGACGATGAAGACGTATTGAAGAAAACCATTCAAAATTTCCCACATTGACGATGTTAGGAGTGCATAATATGATTGTAGATACAATAACACCTAGTTCTTTAATTCAAAAAAGGCACTTCGGCGAAAAGACCTATTCGCATAGTGCAGTATGAAGTAGGACGTTGTCTCCACAAAAAAAAAAACAAAACAAGAGTGATTTTGTAACCAATTATTCTCGGTGTGCGATCCGAGGGAGGCACCCGATAATGAACTATGCGGTTCAAGTTCGTTGCTTAGGCGTCATTAGCGAAAAATTATTCAAAAAATAAATATGGGAGACGGGCGCGTGCATATCGTCAGGTACCCACCGCTCCCGCCACAACTTATCCTAAGGGAAAGGGACTGGCAACGGCGAACGATAATTGCGCTGCGTCGCAGTTAGCGGCATCAGTAGAGCATTGCGCTGCATGCGGATGCACGCTATCTCTGGTACTGCTTCTGTACGAGTATCAATCGTTTACGTATAGAGATATATCAAACGATTACACACGAAATGCCAGAAATAGAAAACAATAGTGTGATTTTTCCCGTAAGTCAAGCAGATCGAAAACTTTAAGTCTCGAAAAAATTAAGGGAAAAGAACTATCAACTAACAACAAACTAACATATTTTGTAAGACCCGATATTGCTGGATTTCAGAGAAACCGTATAAATGCTGTCGCAGCACGAAATTCGAATAGTTGTTGCATGATGAATTCAAGTTTGGCCACAAACCACAAAGAAATCAAATTCAAAATTCAATGAAAGCGTGAGGTGGTGAAAAAGGTTTTAAATGTGTCGTAGTGCACCGTTGTTTCAGAGAGTTCCGTACTTGACTGAATGATTCGCATTTTGACAAACGCACCACATCGGATTCCGTCAAAGAAGCTCCTTTAGGAGAGACAGTTTTGAAAGGAAGAGAAAGAAGAGAAGAAGATTAAGAAAAAGATGGGATATAAATGGTTGTTCGAAAGAGAAAAAAAACTTAGTCCCACTTTACACTAGAAAATGTCCGATTTTATTCTGTTTCGGAGCCGCAAACCAATACGGTGATGTACTCGTCGTTGAAAACAGCTCCCGGAACGCTCGAATTTCTATTGGAGCACGCCGCATCTTCCGGGCCATTTTTTTTACCGCGATTAGGAAGGAATGAGCGAGATCCCATCCGTTTCTGCAGTCTACAACACCGTATAGTCTTCGGTCATCGAAAATCCATGCCACCCCTGATTAATGGGGTGATACCTTCCTTTGATGATCACAGCTAGCCTAAGATATCCCGTCTCTGAGCTACCGAAAGCCTCCTCTGTAGGCACTTACTTGGTTGCGAGCATCTAATGATCCCTTACCACTGGAGACTGGCGTTTCACAGACCGATAGTCGGCATAACGTTGGTCCAACCTAGTTGTCGCAGGATTTGTCCAAGTTGCTTCTTCAAATCCAGTGGTAGAAGTAGTGTGTCTACCACTAAGTTTTGCAGACCCGCCTGACGCAAGCTTGTTCGCATCTCTTTGCTCATACTATCTGAAATTAAAGGAAGGCAGGAGATCTTGGTCTGTTCTACCCTGTAGCACTGGGGCTCTGATAAATGTCCCGTCTAGAATATGGAACCTTTTCTGGATACTCATTAGGCTGAGCAATGTAGTTAGCCATGTTTATGGAGGCAGTGCACCCTTAGCTGCAGAAAAACCGTTGCAATTCTCCTAAACAGATTTTTAATGAATGATTTTTTGGTTTTCTAGGGATCTGCCGAATGGTAATGATTTAGAATGGTTTTACTGCTCGGTTTCGGTATCGGTTTTCCAATTTCCATTGTACAAATGTGCTTGTACATTGAGAAACGGCAGCCAATTGTCCTTAGGTTTTTCCCTCGTGAACTTTTTCTATTGATATTACCTACTCAAGTGTCCATTTCGGCTTGTGTTGTAGAATTATATATATATATATATATATATATATGTATATATATATATATATAAGCAATACAAAAGAGGTTTGCGTTACAGCATGGATCGATGCAATGCACACAATGCAGATACAGTGCCAAGATTCAAAGGTCGAACTTGAGACTCACTCAAATGTGAGATTGTTTTTCAAGGAACCTTTATTCAGAGCTCTGAAGGCGAGAAGGGGACAAAATTCCAGAACATCAAAAAACAAATAAAAGTTCCGTCTAAAAACTACGTAGGCTCATTGATAGAAAACGAAGGCAGAAATATGCCAGTTTGTCGATAAGATCGACTGAGGAATTGCTGTCATTACTGTGTCTTTCTTTTGTCATTATGTTTGTTGTCATTCGTTTGTTATCATCATTCATTTCTATTTCGCCAAGCGTTAATTTGCAATAAGTAACAATGAATTGTTGTAATCGATATTACATATTGTAACATGAGCAGGTGGTCGATACTTTCTTCCCAAGAGATGACAAAATATTGCGGTTGGGCAGTTTATCAAATCATGTCTGCTATAAACAAATGAAGCAAGTCCAGTCGACGTCTTCTTCTTTTACATTAGCTACCGAGCATCAAGTTATTATATCCAACGTTATTCTAAGTATGTATGTGCAATTCAAGTTGGCACACGCCACAAGTATTCACTTCCTTCGACAGTTGTATGTATAATATAATCGAGGGAGAAATTAAATAAATAAACACACATACATATAGTCTCTAACCTCGCTTAGTAAAAACGTGAGTCCCGCAGCAGCAAGTTACAAGTGTAGAAGACTTGTCCGCACAATATTCTAAGACATGTCAACGAAAACATTAACCTTTATCACTCTCATCTAAAAAAGACTTTGACCTTTACCTTGACATATGGTTGAAAGTAACATTTTGTTAAGTAGCGTACTATTATTTTAGTTTTATTTTTTAAACATTATTAGATACGTTAAAGAAGAGAAGGTAGCAAAACTGCTAATTACATCCATCTAAAATTTTGTCATGTAAAAGCATCATTATTGAAAGGTGTAGGGCATTCATGGAGGAGGATAGTTTCAGAGGATAGTTTCGAGGATAGTTTCAGAGCAAGGCTATCGGTAACAGTTAGACTGTACCGCGGTGTTGTGTTGTTGTTGTGATCTTCTTAAGAATAGATAGGTGTGGATGTAGTTATGATTTTAATCGTATTCCAGTCCCCTTATTAGTGCAGAGGTAGGTGTATGAAACAGCATTAGTTGCACCCCATACCTCTTCGACGCTGCTACTTACGAGAACGCGAACAGATACGTCGTGAACCCGCGGAATTATGGACCCGTTCGGTTCTCAATCTGACTAACGTACCTCAAATAATCAGTGAACGCAACCTCACCCGCACAGTCGCAGGCAAGTTACGGATTGTCATCCTTCTATTACCCGTAATCAGTTGTATCGCCGCGGACACGGCATCACAGAAGACACTTTTCTTGCGCTGCTGCACTTTTTTTTCATCACTAGGAAGGATCGATCGCCGTAGTACCATATATACGATACGATGCACACCTCCTACCCTATCTACACGAGATCCCAAAATCGCCAATTTGGTGATGTGCTGCGTTCAAATGTTAACGTGTTAGCAGATACATACCACACGAAGACTTAATTTTGATTAGTGGAACAAGTAACCCAACACTTCTCATCAAATAGGCAATGAAAAAAATCTTCTGTGCATTTGTTCAAGACAAAAGCTGCGTTTTCGAAAGGCAGTGTCTCTCTATGTGTAATTGCAGCGTAATTAACACCCAATGGTTGGCATGAAACAGCGAAGAAATAAGCCAAGTATCCATTTGTTCTCTTTTTGCATGAAGAACTTCTTGTTTGCAAAAAAAAAACAATACCAAAATAGATCGAGTAGATATAAAGTTAACACTTCTTGGAACGTTATAGACACGGCAAAAAATGTACTATCCTATTGCAGTACATTCTAGAAGTTGCTCTTGTTTCCATAGTAAGACATGGATATTTTCTTTATTTACCGTAGTTATTCTTGTCTTTTCTAACAAATTCACACACAACCATTTATCTTCGATATTTACTACGCCTAGGGGACCGCGTATACGAGTCTGACTGCCACCTTCTCGCGGTGGCCCTGCGTATACCAGCTTATACTAAATGCAGACAGGTATTTGAGTATGCGCTCTGGGCATGCACCAGCTATATAACTCGCACGGAAGTAACCCAGAGAAACTGCTGCTGTTTAGCGCAGTGTCAAACCCTAAATCAAATAGGTCAAACATCTCGAAGAAGCGTGGAATCTTTGGTAGCAACTCTCCGTTTCGCTACGCTGAACCTCTGGTCACTGTCCACCTAAGGTGATCGGGTCACTCGGTGTTGATAGGCAGTTCAAGCGAGACGCCATTTCCAACAGGGTATTCATTAGTGAAGAATGGATGGATTCTGTACGAGTTCTTTCTGTAGTCGAGAACGTCGAGCAGAGCTGCGTTCAAGGATGACACACCTCGGCGAAGATACGGGGCTGCATCAGACAATGATACCAGCTCGTCGATTGAATCAGGTAAGTCATTTATACCAAGGCTAGAAACATGTAACATGCTGACGTTGGTTATACCTAGTATAATGTTTGTGTTTGACAAACATTTAATAATAAACATTTGCCTTTTCTTTTACTGTGAAGTAAGATATATTATAATCCTGTATATACTTCCCTAACAACCATAACATACACAGTTACTAAAGCATCTGAGTTTAGAAAGGAACCAAATTTCTTAGAAATTAATGGTATAATGTTTGTCCTTTACTAGATTAGAGTTTAAGCTTCCAAAACAGGAACATTTATCACTGCACAAGCGTATATGTGACCGTAGTGGCTCAGTAATTTTTCTTTTCTCTTCCCTGCTTAAGAAAAAGCAAAAATGGAGAGAATGTATTTTTATCAGACTGGAGTTCTGAGTGCTATTCGAATTTTTGATATTTTCGATCTCCTGCGTGGATGTATGAATTGTACTAGAAGATCCTTTGAATTCATCATTAGTATACACAAGTGTGCGTAGAGAGGCAGAACATTAGAGTGTGCGTAGTTCTAGGATATTATGATTTGTCACCATCAGCAAAAGGTGGGTTGTGCGCCATCGGGAAGAGGACCTAGAATGTTCTCGATCAGGATTCAGAAGTGTTGTCTCATCATATGTATCCCACCAATTTGTTTCCCCAACACATCCTCTTTCCCATCCGAAAGAGGAAAGATTGATGGTCCAATCTGCTTGAGAAGCCAAGGGCGATAATTCCCTGCACTTGCTAATGGCGCAATGTGAAAAAGAAATTGAGGGTTTACTTGCAGTTTTAGAAAGTAAATAGATAATAATGATAAGAACGGAGTATTTTGAGTCTTTAACTCAAAAAATAGGGAATGACAAGCATTTATATTGTATCGAAGATCATAACATCCGTGACTCACGTGCAAACCTTTTTTGAGAAGATTTTCCTAACTTCAGACAGACAGTCACAGGCATCTTATAGAAGAAGAAAAAAAACGGGAAAAAGGAGAAAGAGTAGAAGGGTAACCACAGCACACACATATG
Organism: Necator americanus; assembly: GCF_031761385.1. Classification (NCBI taxonomy): domain Eukaryota; kingdom Metazoa; phylum Nematoda; class Chromadorea; order Rhabditida; family Ancylostomatidae; genus Necator; species Necator americanus. Next base: position 11,765,452 of record NC_087374.1, read on the forward strand.
CAAACCATTAAAAATTCAAAGTCGCCCACATCAACCGCTATGCTACTCACACAATAAACAACCTATCAATCATTCACAGGTGCGTAATATGAAAACAAATATTAAATTCACGATTTCACGGCATGACGAGATACAAATTTTCGTAGTTGTGATCGAATAGAATTCTATTTCAGCTACGAAAATTGTTAGCACGCATTCGTATTCCTATGATTTGACAACAAAATCATCGGAACCTGTGGAAAATTATTGCATACAAGGGGGAAAAGGGGTCTTTCACAGAAGTATCAACGGTAAAACTCACCTAACACACTGGTGATGGTAAGCTTCTTTTAAAAATTCTCCTTGGTTATGGACCCAGATCATTTTTGACCTTCCGAATACGCCTAACCTTTGTCACTAAAGGTAACACTTTTCTACTGGCTATTCTCTTGTTTTTGACAGTTTTCGTCTTTTCTTCGTAAAATACTGTATGGATAGGATTAAATCCGTAATTACGTCAGTAGTTTCACATACGACCAAATACGCAGGTCCCATCGGTGGGTCGTATTGTCGTTATGTCATTAATCATGGCATTGATAGAATTCTGAAAAAAATAACTAAGAACCTCACTCTACATAGAAGTACTGCTCGAAAGCTTGGAAATTTTTCCTAAAAGGATTTCTGAACACTTCGCTAGATCATAAAAATGACAGATTTCCATCGATCAACATCCTGATGTGAAATTCTATTCTAAAAAAGTCCTTAGAACAAAGCTTTTCTTCTAGATTGTACGGCCGAGAAGCCACTTCCCACTCCTGTCGCTCCTACAGAAAAGCACAGTAACCCCTTCAATACGAACTCGTAAAATGAAGCTTTATGTTGAATACATACAAACATTTAGTGAGTAAACGATTTTTTTCTGTTGTTTCTGAGTCCAACAATGATATCACAAACAGAACCCCTCAGAAATGAATAAACTTGGATCCAAATTGCTCCCCTTTTAAGCGTCTATAATGAGCAAACTCAATGACCTAACCTGTTTTTTTCAGAACTACAACCTTCTGTGAGTTCCAAGACCTTGCCGAATTTTTTGTTGTCACCGTCTGATTGAACGGCATGGAAAAATCCGTGTGCGTGTACATAAAAGCGAAGAAGAGATGGACATTTCTCGAAAAGAAAAGATGACGGATTACTGTGGAAACGTGTCAGCAACGCCTGACGCACTATCACCATTATATGCCGCAACGGTCGAGTTAAATAGAATTCTGCGCCTGACCTTATTATAACGGAAAAGTGCACACTTTTGGCTTTTTAATTCATATCCCTGAAGGAAGAAGAGGTAACACATCAGAAAGCTATGTTTTTTTTTCCTGGAAGTAATACCTATTTAAGGACTTTTTATAAACAGGAGATAATAGGCGCTCTTTGGCAAGGGAGAACAATTTCCAAGAAAATAAAAGGGAAAGAAGTAAATCGTAGAGAAAATGCATCCGCAATGAACGGAAGAAACGAGCAACTGGTTCTGCAACACATTTTAATCCTTGAAATTTGATCTGGTTGAGATTCTTTTCCGCAATTTATGCTTTCTCATTCGCTGCATCGCAGCCATTGCGTTGCTTCAGCGCTGACTAGTTGGTATTCTGACTACGCCTCAACTTCATATCATCGACATGAGCACAAGATGGCCGCAATATCGCCGTGCGAACGGAAAAAATACATAAGGAAGATATTTTCACAGCACCTGCTTCGAGGACAAGAAGGAAAATTACGAAATTTTGTGGATTCGTCACGAAAAAAGTGAGGATTTCTTAGAGGCAGTACTTTTTAAGAGAACTAAATCATCCAATTTTCTATCAGTCTTCTTTACTTGGAAACGTGACACTTTTAGCGTTAACTCAATAAATGTTTTATTATTTTCTCTACTATTACGTAACTTGTTATGTAAGAGGGCTTCATAAATTATTTAACAGTTAGATCTCTCAAAAAAAAAACTGCATTTGACAGTATTTCTAGAAACGAACTACTAAAAAGAAACAAAAAAAGGCTGAGGTAAACGAATCGAATAAGTGTGTGATTCAATAAAAATAAAAAATATCAGGGTTAGCTTGGAAATCTCCTGTTTTTCTGTTTGATCAGATTGAATCTAGACGAATGTGTTTCCTGGGAATGAGCCATATGGAAGAAGCTCCAGAGAACATACACGAAAAAGTTAGGAATGAAGTGGGAATGTATGGTGTGCGCCAAAATAAGAATCAAGATGCATGTTTACATGAAATTTAGAACCATTTATTATTATAAAAAACACGTCCGCCGTAGCTGACAAAACTGCCAATACCAAAGGCAGAGTGGTTGGTTGGACGAGTGGTTTGGCATCAATCCAATCTTTGTGTTGAAGTCATCAATAAGACGTTGAAATCACCTTGTAGAAAGTACAGTATTCCTCGTTCAACTTCTCTATGTGCGTATAGCTTGTCAGCTCCATTAAAAACTATGCACCCATATTTTGGGTTTCCGGAAATCTCACGTTAGATTTTTGTAAAATCAACCATATGCTTGACAATCACCGCAGTGCATCTCATAATTCGTGAAACACTGCTTTCAAAGGCAGCACAGCACGAAATTGACGATGTTTGGATCCCGAAAAATTAGGGTTAGGAGTGTTATGAGTAGGAACGCGATCATGTTCAGCTCCCCTTATTGTCCTTAACAAACGAAGTGAGAAAAGATCGCTTTTCAGGAACAAGTCTTCTAGCGAGCAGGGAAGACAGCGTCGGCAGTCCAGTGATAGTCCGCCCGATCGCAGACGCGCAGCGCGTCACGCAGCACGCTCGCAAACGTGAGACATTGTTAGAAGCCTCATAGGAGAGTTTGATAAAGAATGCCTTTTCCCATGGGGCGTTTTTCAGGATGGTTAAGGGGAAGTGGGCGTAATTCCGGGCAAATTCCTAACCTACACCTGCAATCTTATTACTTTAAAAATCCTGAAATGGTCATTTCCGTGATATCCTGCTTTTTATCCGTCGGGAAGGGAATCAAATGCAATTATTTACATAAATATGAGTTGACGGACATATGCAAATATGCAGCTTCTTCAGCAAGGATAAGATTTGGAAAGGCCATTCAGAATTCTGGTTGGAATTTGGAAAGGAGAAAATTGCGGTTAGATACCACAGTCGTCATCAGAAGAAATGAACAAAAAAAACTTTAAAAAATTAAGGAAGAGCTCTACAATTTGTGGAAACCAACACTCCGACTATGCAAAACTCCTTCCGCAGCTGAAGATAATTGCGAGCATCAGACTAATTTAGATTGCAGATTAAGTAACGAGGTTAGGTGGTATGGATGCCGATGTGGATGCTCCCTAGACCCCAGGCGGGAAGTTAATTGCACGCCGAGAGAAGACAATGAGTCCAACGAAGCGAAACTCACAACCACTTTGTATGAGCGTAGAATCTAGCAGTCGATGGTTTGAGCAAAGTTTTCTTGAGACCTTCTTCGAAACAGAAGAAAGCATATGAAAAAGTGATTGGGGCTTATAACTCATTTTGGTGTCTGTCAATGCGTCTGACTTCAATTTAAAGGTAGCGTATCACGAATCGGATGCACTACGGAAATTCGAAGGGAAACGTAGATTTCAGGCTGCTGTATGATTACGGAAATGGGTGTAACTCCGCCCAGCTTCGCCTGAACAACCCAAAAAATGGCGTGGGAACCGCTCTTGGTCCTACGAAGTGCGTTAGAACGTGCTACCCTTTCTACACTTTCCAGCCCCTCAACAAGCTATTCATTGGTTTTATTTGAATACGCTAGTAACAGGAGACCTCATTGATCTTCGACCACTAGCACATGGATGCCGCATGTGCACAAAGGTGGCGCGTTGTAAATGATTCTGTAGGAAAGAACCCGGTCTTCCATGCGTTTTTTTTTTCATGACGATTGGAATAAGAAGAAGCCACGCTAGTTTCCGTGATTTACAACCTAAACTCTGCGTTTTCCCTGGGATTTCCGTACTGTTTCAATCTCGCGACATGCTTCCTTTAAGATTGCAGAGGCTTGTGTTTGCATGTGCTACCTCTATAACTATGATTGCCAAGGCTCAAACGATGTACTAAACACAAAATAGTCTGATGTCCGTTGTTCTTATCTTTCCAGACAACTCTAGCACGGTCTTTCCAGACCGTGCCTAGGCGTCTTAGCTTGCCTAGGCGGATCGAGCCATCGATCATGCGGATGTGAAGAAATCTCCTAACAGTAAGGAGCTTCTTCTGCTTGCAACAGAGAAGATCACTAGGAAATATGAATAATTAATAAAGAGCGAAATAGTTCTGTCTCAAAAATTTGACGTAGTTGCTTCTATATTTACTGTGGTAAAAATAAATTAGTTGATCTGTATTGGAAAATGATGAACGAAGTGTAGTGAAACAGAATGAGAATGGGAAATGCTGTCTGTGGTTGAAGACTTGGAGGAAGTGAAATTGTTCCAGTGAGTCTACTGCGTTACAGTCCTTTTAAACAAGACCTTCTAAAACCTCTGGTGAGCCGTAACAGAAAGAAAAAAACGAGGAAAGACGAAAATTGTTCAGAAGCATCAGATAACACTTTTGAATTGCCGGCTAACAACTGTCAGCTTGTCCAGTTGCGAAGTCGAAAAACGGAAGTTCTGAGCCTTCAGCAATGAATAGGTGGCTTAAACGAAAGATTGCACGTGGGGGAAATGGTGTTTGTGGGATAGAATGGTCCCCAAATGAATGAGTTGACAACATTCACCCTCTCTTATAAAATTAAATAGTGACGTAGGCTTGAGCACAGGGAAAGTAAGAATAACAAAAAAGGAATAAAATCACTGGCGCATGAATCCACTGGGGATGCGCCAACGCGTTTTACTGTGGATCGTAATCGTTGAGGTGTTTGAATGCGTGTTCGCCTATGGAATGACTAGGGTGGGTGTGGCACAGTCGGTTAGAGGTCCGCTGTGGCCGCACGGTCGATGGTTCGAAACCATGAGGCCGAGACTTTCAAAACTCCGAGGTCGATAAATTGGTACCAGACTTGCTTGGGAGTATAAAAGCTCTGAGTTGATTATCGGCTGGCTCCCTCAACTCATTGTATGAGAATAACAAATTGAATACTACTTACTCAAATTTCAAATAGTTCCAGAAGAATTTCAACAAATGTACGAAAGCATCCAAAGAGTAAGAAAAAGCTGAAAACAGCTCAAGTGAAGGAGGAAAGAAAGAATCACAAAGTAAAAAGGAGCGTCACTTTGTTATCGTGGTGACAAGGAAAAGGAAGAGCACTACACCTAGGATGCTAAAAATGATTCAATAAAATTTTATAGAGATTTTCTATTTATTAATACAGTTTTATTGCTTCATTTAATTCATCCTCATCCATTCTTGATTGCTTTAATTTTAGTACCAATTTTTTAGCACCTATTATTTTTAAGTCTGTTCCAATTTATTTTAGCTCTTTCATTTTGTGTCATTTATCCCTTTCAAATATGTAGCTGGGATAAAATATCATAGTGTCTACAAGGGATCAATCAAGAAATGCCGTTGCTGCTGGAAAAAGCAGCCCTCTAGAAAAAAGAAAAGGAAAGTGAGCTGTTAGGATTATGGAACATCACGTAACGAACTCCACTCAAAGTCTCACTTTTAGTGTTAAATCCTTGATTCCCTCTAAATTATGCGCCGTTAAGCTTCTTAGAGAATGAATTGTTTGCTAATTATCATGCCTGCGTAGGATATTTCGAAGTTGACGAATTTGAAAAATTTTGATCGGCTTCCCGATAGTTTTTGCCGAGCAGGGATTTAGGACAATTGTGGAAGTTTCTCCACTACAAATCCTGATTTCCCAGGGAGAATTCTCTAGTTTAAGCGAGCATTTGAGAACTTGAAGACCTTAAAAGCGAGAATCAGTTGGAAATTTTAATCCGTTGTCCCAGAAGACATGCTTTTATTTCCTGCATTCGACAGAATGACAAGGAAGTGAAAGCAGATATTGCAGAAATGAAAAAAGAGTCACTTGACGAAACGAACACTTGGTTGACTTTGTGGTAGTTTTTCAGTATGTAATAGAAGCACCAAAGGGTTGGAAAATTTTCAATTAATTAGTCATGCAATGGTCACGTATCAACCGAATGCATCTTTCAATCGTCCCTAAAGGGAAAATAGAGAATTCCGGGCGATCCGGGAGCATAGCGATAGTAGTTTTTTCCGCTGTTTTTCTTTAGAATCTGATGCAAGTCCAAGATAACACGTTAAAGGACATCAGGCTCAGACAGAGCCGAGGGGATAAAAGTGCAATTATTCTGGGCAGACTGTTCTTGGAAATTCTTCTATAACAGAATTTATGGCCCTCTCAAACTTTCTAGGAATGTAGAGGTATTTTGCGAGTATTCGTAAGCATAAAGATTTTTTGAAACAAAAAATGGTTGGTATTAGTTAATAGTTGGAACGAATACAAAAAGTTGTTTAATTATTGAATAGAAGTAATCAGAAACAAGCGGTATGTACGCTGAATAAGAGAGATGTATTTACAATCAAAGTCAGTAATAGAAATATGTCTAGAAATAGCTAATAGTGGACAGACAGTACTGTGCTTAGAAAGCTCCCACACTCGGCGAAAGTTACGGGAGTAGAATTAACGAGGAACTTCGTCAAATCACTGTCTGTTTCTCACAGCTATATATAAATTCCTAAATTTATAAGCCACTCTGCGAAGAATTCTGCAAAATCCGCAAAATAGTGCACCACTTTATGGAAGATCACTTGAAAGAATTCGTTTTCAATAGCGTTTTCTTTCAAAAATTCTATACTCACTTTTTTCAAGCAAATAACAGACCATATCGTAATCGTTGTGAATAATTCAAAAATTTTAAGTGGTTTTTATTTCGAGTAAATGACGAAGATGTTTGAATTTTGTTACCAAAAACCTGCTGCAGAGATTGATGTTACAGTGATAGAATTAAGACGAAGTGGAAATTGAGGCCGATACTAAAATCCACTAGATTTTGGGGGGTTTGGCTCACTTTTTACAGTCTCAACTCCAACTCATGACCATTAAGTCAATATCAATGAAGAGGAAGAGCAGAAAAAAAGATTGGGCTCTGTTGGATTTTGAAGCATTATGGAAAATCTAAGGACGTCAAGCAATTTCACGTCGTTGTGCAGGCATACCTTCAAACTACCTACCTAGGTCCTCAGCTACTTCTTTTTTCAAAAATAAACGACAGTACACTACTAGATCAAGAATACGAGAGGACTCAATTTTTATGTTAAAAAACATTTCATTCATCATTTATTTTCATTTATTTCAAAATAAAAAACACCATTAATTTATAAGATTCGGATTTCTTCCAGAAACAAGCATAGAAAAGAACTGAACAGCTGCAGAAGTCCGTAAAATTTTATGTACTTTTCTAATTCCCTCACGTTCGTCACTTCCTTTCATTTTGTATAATTTTCGAAAATTGTCTGCGCTACTTTATTAATATTAAGTTTATCTTATCTTAACAGAGTTAAGGAAACGTCCGTAATGTGTCATGGAGTTTTTCCATTTCTATTAAGAAACATTTGGTTTTGGAACCCAAAGATAACAAAATTCGAAATTTCTCTCGAGCAGCAGCATCAAAAAAGGATCCAGAAGCCAGAAATCTCTGACTTACCTCAGCTGGAAGTTTACAAAACAAATACGGTCAACAACGGTACTCGGATGAAAACATCGTCTTTGGACAATTGTGCGAATTTCAATGTGAGAAAACAAATGCAACGGTATGAGGAAGTCCGGATAATTTCAATAAAGCCCCCTCAATAAACAAAAACATTCAGACCCATCGAAACTGAAAACAAATCAAACGATGCGCCAAATTTTGCAATAAAGAATGCGCGATAACAAAACCTCATAGCATAGCAAAGGCCTTGGCAGGATATTTATACGATAGCAGCAGAAGAAAAAATTTCGGGCAATTGTGGTGCAAAGGCGGGGCGGAGGAGACAATGACATTACTGACATCAGCAGAAATATCCGGCCGTACGAGAAAAAGAAACGGAGACGGAAGCTGCTCACTTCAACGCTACGCTTCCAAAGCGCTGCAGAAAATTAAATTCAGATTACAGCCCCTATTTCAGCAAAATCCACCACATTGCAAACAAATTTCGAGTAGGATCGCTGCGAATTAAGTCATCGAAACTCCATGTTGGTTCTGAAGAAGTTTTTGCAAAGACTGCCTAGTGAGAGGTTAGGTTTTGAAACAAAAAATCAGCAGAAGAAAAAATGCAAAGGTAGAACGTGCTGGAAATATTTGTTCAACGGTGAAACCAACTAAATTTTCATCATTCATTTTCAATCGCAATATTTGTGCAGTGTTTCACAGATTTTTTTTTTGAAAAAATATTTTAAAATGTGAAACGAAAGTCGCTGCAATCACAGAATCATCCAGTTGCTCTTCGAGTCAATTTTCTGAGTGTTAAATTTTGCTAAGAACAAATGTTTCTGGGAAAAGTTTCAAAAAATGACAGTTTAACTAGTGCAGTTTGAAAAACAGTTTTAAAGGAAGTTCACGGCTACGTATGAATTTATAGCATTATTTCATTCTTCGTTCTTTCCCTCTTTCAAGTTGAAGAAGGAGAAAACAGCTACGAGTTTCAACTCTAATTAACTGTCTCACTGCTGAACAAATATTTTTCAACAATTTTAAAATAATTACAGAAACAAATACTAAGTTGGTGTTCTTTTTGGCTAAGGTATTATTGTCTTACATGCTACGAAAAAATGTCTTAAAATAAGACGATGATGCAAAAAGTTGAAAACGAACCGAAACGTGAACCGATTTTGTGGATTTTACTATTACTCAGATTGAATTAATCCAACCAGCCGCAAGCTAATGTTCAGTAGATGTAGTAGAAGAGATATTACTGCGGTGCATTTGAATAAATCTCATGCATATTATACTAGTATCATTATACCTGTTGGTAAACACTAGATTACAAAACAGAAGAAATAGTAGTGATGCGAAAAGCGATAAACAAACAAAACTAATATAGTTTTAACTAGTATTGAGTAGGGCGAAATAAATGAAAATAAACAAAATAATGAATGCTAGAGACGTAGAATAAACGACGAACCGTGGCTAGCGGGATTATGCGCAAAATAGTTTAGGTAGTAATCAAGTTCAGCTGAATTTTGACGCATGTGAGCAGCAGATAGTCGGGAAAGTGAACAAGCACATCCACAAAAGTAAAACAGGAACAAAGGAAGAAAAACGAACAACAAAAAAACACAAAAGAAGAGAGAAAAGTAGAAACTAACGAAGAGAACTAGAAGTCATCCGACGAAAGGAAACTCTCCTGTCTCCTCTCCTGTTTCTCTCCTAAACTCTGACAAGAACGAAAATTTTTGCTATTAGTAATGTGTAAGCACAAGTTTTTCTTTCCATGATTCTGTGGAAGAACACCAGAGCATAAGAAAACAATATCCAGCAATGAACTACACTAGTGTGTATGTAAGAACCGTGAGGTTTACTGCGTAAGAGTACGTAATTCCCGCTAATCGAATTTGTGCGCAATTTCCTAACGTAAATACTTTCTGTTCTACATACATCGCGAGATCTTTGAATCACAAAGCATTGGAGCCTAGATTGCGTTTACACATGATAAAAGTTTTTCTCATAAAATAAAAATGATCAATCAGAACGTAAAAATTAATAGATTTTGACAACAAAGAAGAGAGATGTGCTACAGCTTAGAAAATATGGGAAATAAGGAGGAACAGGAACAGGAAGTGGGAGTCGTGGGATGACATTTGAACATCAAAGCTGAATGATAGTGTCATTCAATTTTGATGTTTCTTCTCGGACACTTCAACCTCAAATTTCTCAATTTCTGATGTAAAAATCAAAGGCAAACGACAAAACCTCTGAGTTCTTGATGAGCGAAACCGATAAGCATTTCGGTGAGTTCGCTTATTTTGGAGTTCTTTTGCTTCCTTTTATTTTATGAAAGCTCTATTTTATTTGAATAAGAAGTCGATTAAATTGATGTCAAGCTGATTTTTGAAAGACTTTGGAAATCTTTGGAAATTAAAGTATGGGAAAGAATAAAATCTAAAGTGGTATAATAGTTAAAATATATAATATACAAATAAAAATATGCAATAAAATACGAAAGCATATCTCCAATAAAAAAAATAAAAAAAGTAAGTTCTTGGAGGCTATCCTAAATGCTTTCACACCTTCATGCTCAGCACAAAAACAAGCTAAACTCAAAAAAGTAAGCTCAAAAGCAACCTCAAAGACGAACCACTGGATGACCAACTATGGACCACCACCCTACGATTTGATCCCTCTTTGTTGTCACTATGATAGTTTTTTTTCCACTATAAATACCTAGGATTAGATGCGAATCATTGTGTAGGCTACGGTAGAGGCAATGTCGAAAATTTTCTTCGCAGAAAACATGTAAGTACGCTTGGACCATTTCCTCGGAGAAGTTTTTTCTCCTACATCATTTGGATAAGTTCAATTAGCATTAAATTTCATTTGCTAACATGTGTTCAACAGATGCTTCTGCAAAAATGCAGTGAAGAGAAGTTAGTCACAATTGTTAATGTGAGATACAGTTACGGTAGCACAAAATAAAAAAGCATTAGAATAAATTTCCAGTCTTATTAGCGACAATTGTGAATAAACAACAAAAAAAAGTCTGCACAAAAGTCTCTGATACATTACATCGTTCCCTATACATCGGAATTTGCTTAGAAAATCCCATACAAATTCATAGAGTTGAATATCGAGTCATATGTCATTGGTGGATAAAGATTATGTATGTAAATTATGTAGATTATGTAACCTCACCATAAATGGTATGGAAGCTGTCTCTGCCGGCTTGAAATCTTGTAAGGACCCATATCTCGAGGTTAAAAGGGGATTGTCTTGTGTACTTCCCTGCGCATTTCGCATTTCCTATACTAGCAAGTGATTGTGTACGTACTCGGTTCAAAAAGATCGAAGCTCTGCAGAGTTGCGTAAGCGGCTGCGCCTAAAGCGGTGCCGTGGGGACTAGCAGGAGGGACCCTCGCTTGTACTCTTCATCACTGTAGTTTGCGGTGGTCCCACCTCGATCCCAACCGCCACCCTCCACCGCGATCTCTTACATGTAACTGCGAGCTCACTTACTGTTTCGACCCAAGTGTAGAAAATTTTTCGTTTTTTTTTCGAAATTTTTGACCACAATCATACTTTGAAATGATTGGTTTGTTGAAGTCGGAGCTGTACTTTTTTTATTGGAAAGAAAGGGTGGGAATATTCTTCCCAATCCGTTCGTTTTCACTAATTCAGGTCTCTATACAGTCGACGCCAAATAAGTTCAGCCGAGGTGAGCGCAACGCGTTTATAGGTATGTACCTTCCCGCTATGCTTACTCCCCTTGTCCCTCCTCAGCCTCCAAGCAGGAGAGTCCATGCGGCGTTATATTTCTAGTGCCAGTTCTACAAAGTCTTTCACTAATGTGTTTCTTTGGAAAATCACTTCAGGAAGTATTATAAATAAAAATAAACACAAGATTTCAGAAAACAATGGAATATTAGGCCTAGAGTGACTCTAATGTTTCTCAAGAATTTCGTGGTACATCTACGCAGAAAACTATGGAGTTGCCAAGCGGCAGCGAAGATTCTACTTCTTTTATCGAGATTTCTGATTTGTTCAAATGAACCAGTTCGTATCAAGGAAAAAAGTGAACTATTTCGGTAAATGTTTACAAAATGATGATGGTTTTGAGTGTTAGCGTATTTGATTTCAACCAAGTAAACTTTTCTTCCCTCCAGGGCCAATAATTTGCTAGCACTCTCGTCCTTAAGGAATATGGACAATGGCGTGATGCATCGATTCGCCTTCTCAATTTATTTGATGGGCTGCGTATGAGTCCATAAAATCTCAACGATTCTGAGTTCAAGTCGAATTTCGACTGGCTGCGCTTCATCGTTTTATAACCAATGACCAGTGCTTCGAAATTTTTTGCATTCGCATGACGTGGGTTTTTCAGTAATAAGTTCTATTTACCTGCAGGATCCCTGAAATACCGCATCTGAAAGCTCTTGTATAGAGTGCACATGTCACATAATCCAATAATTATTGATTTATTAGCAGTGTTGAATCTAAATCCGTGAAGTTCCTCTTGACATCCTAATCGAAGCATAATCCAGTCCCTCAAGAAACAAAAATTCAGGTCTTCACGCACAAAAGAGATTATGATAACAAAGAGATGTAATAACACCTATTTATAGCAGGAAGAGAACAAACAAACCTTTTATATGTTACATTACCGAGTGGCTCTTTTTTTTAATTTCCGTACTGCATCCTCATCCCTCAAATAAATCCAAAAATGTGTGACACAACTGAGGACATGAGTTCCAAATAACATTTCCATGAAAATTGAATTTTCGACAACGTGAAATGTTGGGGCAACTGATTGCGATAAATCGTTTCCAATTTTTTTTTCTGTTTTCCTGTGCAAAAGTTGGTAAGATAGAATTGTTTGAAACACATTTTACTCTGAAAGGTTATCACATTGTCCGAGATACGAATGGAATCTATTTTGAAAGGTTTCCTTTTATGAGAGCAAATTAAATATTGGATTTCACAGCTCTGGCTCCGCTATTATAGCCAGTTTTGGAAATGACAACTAATTAGGAAATGTTTCTTCGCCTTTGGCGAACGATGTACGGTTACGGAAACCGTCAACCGTATTCTTTGAGAGCTTGATCGATGTTCAGATTGCGAGCAATTTTCGAGTACGAGTAGAGTTTCAGAATTTTTATAAAATTGAGAATAGAAAGCAGAACAATTTTATCTACTAAATAGCAAAGTATAGAGCTGGATCTAATTTTGCATGGTCAAAAAGATACGGGAGCGGGGATAGCAAAATCGGTAAGAGGCTTGGATGTGAACGGTCGACGGTTTGAAAGCGCCCTAAGGGCTAGTTCCTGGAAGTTATTGTAGGAGAATAGCCTCTAGAGATTGTGCACGCGTCACGCAATCTTACACCTTAAATAATTCTGAAATGAAGTCGAACACGTGGGCGCATAACCATAAGGAGAAAAATCGACGACATGACGACATGCACGCATTTTATCCTTTGAGAGGGTCCGGAAGATGCGACTTCCGCTGTTCAGTCACGTTCACACAAAGGAAATTAACGTTTCAGAGATGAAGGCAAGAAGTAAGAAACATCAACTCCAACTGTAGGCACAAAAACCTCTTGTAAAGTTGTTTAAGTCTGTTGTCAAGTAGAAATAAAATAATCAAAATATAATAAAAAATAACAGGAGAGCTGCAAAAAAAACACCCTTTCAAGACTCACTCTCCTCCCTTCTCCTTTTTTTTTGTTTTGTTCATTTCTTACTTGTTATTATTTGTTCATAACTCAACTCTGAATGTTAGAAGCACTTTTCTGGTAAAAAAAAAGAGCACTCACGAAATATACGTGTAAGTTAATACTTCATCATAGTTAACACTCTCAACTTCCTTGTCAGGTTAAAAAAAAATCCTTTCACCGAATTAAGCTGACACACAAACGAAAACCTACTGACCATTTTTTTATTTTACAAAATGAAAAAGGACAATTAATAGGATATGTGACAACAATGCTCAAAGAAACCGCAAGAGACCTCCCTAAAGGGCAGCATATCACGATTTTGCCGTGGTGCAGAGCCCGCAGCGAAAGAATGGAATTCGGATAGTGGATTGCGGAACACAGCGTGGTTATTGAAATCTAGAGGAAAAAATTACGGTACCACGAGAAAGAATAAGACGTTGAGTTAAAGGCAACATGCATGAATCAGACGTGGAACCCGCGGGAAAAACTAGAGATGGGGTTGTAGATTGCGAGATCCGAGGCGGTTCCGCTCTCTTCCTCGTCGTAGAAAACGGCGTGAGAACCACTTTAGTTCCTTTGAGGTTAGGACTTGCCATTACGTACTCATTCCGGTCCCCTAACATCAGGACTATTCACTGGTTTTACGTGAATAGGGTGGTGAGAAGACATCATTGATCTTCGACCGCTCGCTCGTGGATGCGGCGCGTGCACAAGGGTGGCGCGTTACAGCAGAAATCGTCGTAAAGAACAACATCTTTCACGCAGTTTTTCACGACGATTAGTGAAAGATGAGCGGAACCAAGCTGGGTTCCGCAATCTACTACAGAACTCTACGCTTTTGCTGAGTATTCAGCACTACGTCAAAATCGTGATACGTTGCCTTTAATTTAGTGCCTCAGCATGTCTCAAAGCTAAGAAAAAAGTGCAAAGTGAGCATTCGGCCTATCTTCGCCGGATTGATTCGACACAGACCATAATCTTAGTTTTTCTACCAACTAGAGCACGCAGATGTGGGCATACGATATTTAATGGGGTATAACTCAATAATGAACCCATATAACTCATATTTCTCCTCAGCATACGTAATCACAGGGATTGGTTTTCCAGTTATTCATGTCTTTTCCGACATCAAGATCGGACACATGGTTTTCTTAAGCTTACAGAAACGTCCGTACAAGGAGAAGACCAGAGAGGATATGAAGATAGTTGCATGCCGGAAATGAACTTTGAGGAGGGAACGGACAAAAACCAAGAGAAAATAAGCTCTAGCGTTTTAAAGGAAGAATCTCACAGCACTGAGTGCTAGGAAACGAAAAACATCAACAAACGAAGAAAAACAAAAAAAAACTAAAGATGAGACAAAAAAGTAAACGATAAGCGAGACGAAGAATAGAAGAATGAAGTATAAAGGATAAAGTGTCTGGCATTGATTAATCCGCTTGGGATGCGCCATCACGTTCACTTCAATTCAGAATCATTAGAGGTTCACGAACAGTAGCCTATACAGTGACTGGAATGGGGATGGTTAGCCGATGTATCGAGTTAGTGTTTTCATGCTTCCAGGCAAGTCTGGTACCAATTAATCTAATCCGGAGGAATGAAAGGGCTGGTTGGCGTTAGGGCGGAATCGAACCTCCTGTCGATTGTGCAGACACAGCGGAATTTCTTATCAACTGTTCTACACCCTCCGAAATAGAACAATAAAAACAAGAAATCGTTAAAAGGACAAATGACTTGCTGTTTAAAATACGGCCTGTTTGCGTATTGTTTTCCAACTACCATTTAATACATTTACGTTTAAAGTTTCCTGGTCCATGGTTTTCTGTGTTAACAAAAATTTGATCTACGAACTACCAAACGATGAACGACAAAGTTTCTGGCGCTCTTCTGGGGTGCACCAACACGTTCGACTTCAATCAAGAATAGTTTGAGGTCTGTGAGTGTCTGACCTGTCTATACAATGAGTTCTGGGGTCAGCCAATTTACCAAGTCAGTGTTCTCACCCTCCCAAACGTCTGATATGAATTTATGTCCTCGGGCCCTCGAACTGCCCCAAAGTTATGAGAACTTTAACCATTCTACGCCGGTGCTATATTTCAGGAAAAAAAGTGATAAGTAGATAACAAAAGGGGTACGATTTCGAACCACGCACTTCTCCGAAACGAATCGATTGGAAAAAAAATTGCAGAGACGAGATAAATAATGGACAAAAAGGTCGATGTGTCTGGGGTGGGTAGACGTTTCCCTGAGGGATGTGGAAATATCGAAATGTAATAAATATCGCTGAAAAGTTAGGGTCACAAAAGTGTTTTCTGGTTCGAGCTAGAACTTGAAGTTTGAAGTCACATACTAAACATACAGCAGGCGCGAATAAAATAATTTCGTAAAACTAGGAAGCATAGAAAACGACTTTATTTAGCAATAAAGTCAGCATAGCCGCAGGCATTCGACTCCAAACAACGGTGATTCGCCGGCGATGCATCAAACTGTGCCAAAAAAGATTGTTCGCGATGACGTTTTGCGTAACTCACCCCTATTCCCATCGGAGAGCAGAAATAAACTTGACTGCGCTCCAAAACAGCCTCACCACGAGAGTTCTGGAAATCCTCAAAGTGCACAGAGGGGAGAGAGAGAAACGGAAAGACGAGCAGACTGAAGCTATTTAGATCTCAGCTAATTTCCATTGACACCTTTGAAAGTATCAGATTAGAAGCGTAAAGGGAGAATACACACTTCGCACAAGGGCAACGTGGGCAGAATAGGAGAAAAAAGGATTCGGAACTCTCGCAAACCACATTAACACATCCGTCGCAAAATAGCATCAAGTGCTGTATCCAGGGCCTCTATGACGTCATTACGTCAAAGCTATTGGATAATACTAGGTACCGGAACACGTAGTGTCGATCTTTTTCATGGATAATTTCAAATCAAAATTTTTTTATTCTTTAACCGGCGAATCAAACAATGTATCGACTAAATCACTCAGGAATTCATTCCCTTCCACCAATGGAAGAGGAAATGTCACGCTCGTAAAATTCGGGAATTTTTGGAATCAAAGGAGGACAGTTTTTTTTTGAAATGATTTGAGGAATGGTACTTTTTGCCCGCTGAAAAATTAGACATAGAAGAAAAGATGATAGTCGTCAGTTGGGCTAATGTCGGGACTATACGGTCGATGAGGTAAAACTTTCCAAGCTAATTGGGCAATTTTTTAATCTTTTTCCCTGAGCAGATGTTGCAATGCGCCATTTTGATGGCAGACGTATGTAAATATGTGTAAGTAGGTGAGGAACCCACTGATCGAGTTCTCTTCTGTAGCCGAGTTTATGGAGGAGTTTGCGCATCTACAATTCATCACACTCAAAGTGCTCTGCCATTTCAGCAGAATTATGTTAGGGCCCACTTTCGACCAGTTCATCCAGGGCTCTTTTTTGATCACAATTGAGGGCGAGGCATGTCTTCAAGACCCTCGGCATCTTCTCGAAACCTTTTGAACCATCGCTGAGCATACCGAATGGTGAAGGTCCCCCAGGCAAATACAATATTAATTCGATTGACGGATTCCGTAGCCTTTAGCCCGAATTTGAAGTCATACAATAGGCACATGCGAATTTGGACACTGGACCGAGAAATAATCTTAAGTGGAAATTTAAAAATGCGAAATAGAAATAGAACATTAATCATTACAAAAATAAGCAAAATATTTAGCTATAATAATCAGGAGAAAACACTTGAAATACTAATTTTTCCTAACCAGATTGCTATAAAAGCGAAAAAGGTGTCCAAAAACGACACCAAGCATTCCGGTACCTAATATGTTGGAGAAATCGTGAACATCCCCATTCTTCGCCCATTTTCTACGTTCTTAACGCGGAGAAAATAATGAGAATCTCGTCAAAGAGCTCTGCAGATGCACATAACGGATCCGGAAATCCGAAAGGACTTTTTTTGTAGCAGCAATAAACAGAGATGTGCCATTTTATCACCATGGAGACGTCCTAAAAATGTAGTTTCAAAAAGACTAATAACCAAACTAACGGCTAATAATACGCAAATCGTATAGATAATTCGAGAAAAAGTTGTAGTCCACCAGTATCAAATACGTAACTCATCGTGCGAAGTCCAGAGAATTTAGAGGATTTAGAGCCAGGATTTAGAGAATTCAATTTCAAACCAGTACTCAAAACTACAGAAAAATGCTTGTGCGTCTTATTTAAAAGTGGAATAATCGCTGGTACTATTATCAATTGCTACTGATTGTACCACGGTTTATTTGAGAATTTGAAAAGAGTTCACCTCCTTCATCGTTACTACTTGCGCCCCAAATGTAGGCTTTCCTCAAGAAAAGTCCAAACTTCGACCACTTTTTTCAGAAACAACTTCCACACATTGCAATCTCATATGAATCGTCGATAATCGTAGGTTAGAAGGATTAAAAACCACTCTATCAACAATTCCGTAATACGCTTTGAAAAGAGGACCGAATCGCTCGTAAAATAGAGTTCGACTCTTTTGGACAACTTAAGTTCAAAACCCAGAGGAGTCAGCCTAGTTGATGAGCTCATTTAGCGCTCAGAATGCGCTCCCATTCGTAAGTGGACCAGCAGCGAGTTGGTGAAATAATGCTTCACCGTGGAAGGAGTTCTAACTTCCTATGTACTTGCTCTCTATCTATCGGATTTAGCCGAAAAGGAGGCAGAAGTGAAACATAAAAACTTCTCACAATTTTCTAAAGCTTAGCAGAACACATCTATGTGGAACGAGTTTATCGCCAATTTTCCACACATGCAAGAATTTCAATTTTCGTTAGGGTCTCAAAATGAAAATAAAAAATTAAATTCACAAATTAAAAGAGAGAATATCCTCAGTTCTCATTACGTATTTTCGTTACCTGCTGTTGATGAGATCTTTTTCTAATGTTCATGGAATACGGAAGAAAACTTACTTGCACTTCCGTGCTACCATCCTATCTGCTTGAGTTTTTCATATATGATGAAAAGGGTATTAAAATAATGCCTTTTCAGATTTGGAAAATGGATTCTTTGCATAATTTTATTCATTCCGGAAAGAGGACAGCGATTATCCATACTTCTGCAATTAGTTTAGGGAGACTTCAATTCCTACTTCTGAAGATGGCTTTGATAAAAAAAAATTTGAGTTTGGAATGCGAAAAATGAGTTCACTTCCTGATCTCCCTGGTATGATTGACGGTTGAGATGCAGGTGGTACATAAAGGATGAAGATTCCGGATGAAGATTGCGACTACGGGCTCGATTTCAATCGGTTGAGGTTTTATGAGCACGTGTGCAGCCCATACAATGACTTGCGGCTGCGAGCCGATGAATTAAATCAGTGTTCTTATTCTCCCAAAAGTGTACGAGTTTATCGACCTCGGAGTTAAAAATCGTTTCGTAATCGGTAGTAGGGGAGTTTAGATAAACAATCAGGAACCATCAACCTACATTCACTTCTTACCCAACTCTCAACCGGCTGCGCTAGACCTCTTTCGGGAACTGATGCATAACAGAATCCTTCAAGTATGACATACGACTCAGGTATCGCGGATTTCCCTCTGCGGCGTAGTTCTGAGATGAGAAAACACATTAAATCAAATGTGATTTATATGCAGGAGTCCAGCATATAAGGAATAAAAGGCTCTGACGTCTGTGCAACGAAAATCTAGTCATTCAGCAAGAAATGGATCCATTATAAAGTCATCAAGGCGGCCTTTTAAGGAACGCATCTATCGTCCATCACCTCCATTCTCGAAAAATTAGGCCACTTTGCCACTGCTCCCCATAGCATAGCGATTTCTATCAGAATGGACAGTCTCTATGAACTCGAAAAAGCCACAAAAAATTCAGTTTTTTTTTTCTCGAGCAATTCCGCATTTTCAATGTTGACGAGAGGAAATATAACTGAAATGCGCTGCGAAATCTGGACAAGCATAGCACCATTGCAATATTATCGAAGCATTCCCCACACAAAAACTACATATCTACAGCTATGAAAATTGACTGAAATTGTGAGAGATAAAAAAAGGTCTCGTTCGGTGCTTCATTCAGGAGATAAGTCCGCAACGATCGCGTTTATACATATAGCATTTGTTAATCGCGTTGATTTGCAGCAGCGTACAAAAGTTCGTGGAAGAATACCATAAATACTAGAAGAAAGAAATGCATTGTGTTCATGAGGAGTATAAATGTTTTTTTTTACCGAAGGGTCAGCATTAGGTTATCTCAACTGAAGAAAGATTCACTGAGAATCTATATTTTCTTGTTTTGTCTATGAAGTTTTGGTGAAACTTCATTTTTGCCCTTACGTTCCGACAACTTCGTCTTTATCAAAGGCCTGAGAATGGCTAGAGATTTTTGATGCGATGCTTATCGGATCAAACACTTCCTCCTTTCTTGCCAAGCCTCCATATCGCTCTAAGTACATCACGCAAGAACTCCAAACAGGAAAACAAAATTGGCAAGTCTCACCCACTAGCGCGGCTGATGAACCACCGCGTTCTTACAGATTGACACCAAGGACGAGTGAGATCTACACTGTCCAGAATCCTCAAATATTTTTGTCTGGGGATGGGGCTGCATGTGGGCAATCTTATGCCTCACATAATACGAGAATTCATCATGTTTTAACATCCTCTAAATACAGAATTATGATATATAACACAATGCTTGATAACTTGTAGGTAGTAGTCTAGTAGTAGTCACGCGGATTACTATCAGTATTACGGAATTAGCCGAGGATTGGTGCGATGTAGGTGGGCAGAATTGGAAGCAAGACGATGTAAAACAGGCAGAATATGAGGAGTAAAGTAAAAAATGTATCTATTAAAGTAAAGAGTAAATCATATACACCAAAAGGTGCACCGTAGAAGGGAATAATATTCAGAACCAGTCGCTATTTGTCACATTGTTCTTTCGTCAACTTTCATTTTTTTAAATTCAACGATGTTTTTTTCAAATATTCTTGTCAACTCACTCTCCTGCTACTGAATAAAGATAGTCCATGCGAAAGTTAGACACTACAACACGAGCTCTTTTATTACTATTATTATAACGATGATTTCTCTTAGGTGGTGCAGTAACGAATGAGGAATCCGCAAAACCGTCAGGAACGTAGGCAAAATCTAACTAGGAACTGGATGAAGGATATTATCGTTCGGTAGACAAAAAATCACTATCTTTGGTTGCATCTTCGTCAAATAAACTGTCAACCCCAAATTTCCAAGTAAGAATAGCCAAACATTCAAATTTAGGGTTAAAGTTCATCTTTTCCTTTGACCAGCAGCTATCCTAATCTATAGCAACCGTGTCCACTTGTACGTACAGACACAAAATTTTACACAACAATCAAAATATCAGAAATGAGAAAAATTAAATTAAGAATTTCATGAAGTTCCCTTTACCAATCTTTTAAGAAATTTTGAGTCCTTTAATACTTTTTCAACCATAACTTTAGGCTATGTAAGGTTGCATTCATTGTTTTTTGGGGCCATGTTGCTTACATTTTCAACGAAGTGTCAATTTTCTAAAATAGATCTTAGAGAAAGGAGTGTAACGATATATAGGTTGTTCTGAAATTTCCATTTTGGGACAAAATAAGACCTGCCAACGGTGGTCGACGGTACTCTACTGTCATTTACCGACGATTTTTCAACGTTCATGTAGTTTGGTATTTGTCCTGAAGATTTTCTAGTTTCGGAAATCGAGAAATTTGAACTCTGTTTGCACATTTTCTGATAGAAATACTGCGATGAACTACTTAAAATTGGAAATCACCGTAGATTGAAAAGAACAGAAGTGATAAGTATTGCACCCTAAGATTGTGGTAAAACTAGACATAATTTGTACAAACTGAACATAGTTTGGTACTGATAAAATAAATCTGCAACGCATGTTTCCAGCCACGGGCTGCACAATAACCATGAACAATAAACCTGGATTGTCTGGAGAAAATGTTGAGCCTTGTCAGGCTGACTTAATGTAAATTAATATTAACACTGTCCATAAATGTGAATGTGGAGGTGGATTACGGTAGCCAGTTAGGACTACTTGTGAAAGAGTCCTGCGAATTTCAGGTCATATACATATCAAAGGGTTATTTACGGCATTGTTCTTCGAATGCACACCTACACAATATATTTCCATTTATCTGCACTCTGTATGTGAATCTTAATGTCTACATCCATAATTATAGCTCCTTGTTGAGCGCATTATATAAATAGTTTAAATTTGCGTTGAAATTATATATAGCGTTCGGTTCATTATTCCCTCATCACAATACTTGTGTGATACTAGTAGCACAACAGAAAAGTTAGTAGTTCCCTCGTGATTAGCCGCCACAAAACAATTAGGAGAGTCGACATCAAACACCATCGCATATTTAATAGGAAAAAAACGTGTGTAGCATTCGATGTTGGTCAGCAGTTACACTAAAAGCAGAGCTTGACTAAAGAAAATAAACGAAGCACTCACTTCCAGTACAGTTCCTGCGTAGTACATACCATCATTAGCCTAGCTAACTGGTGTTTCCTGATGCCACAGAGACAATACCTGCAAGAAGATTTTGTGAATTTTTCAAATAAACACCAATCCTATGTGCTTCAAAAGATCATGAACTTTCGTCACGTCACGTCAGATATTTACCCTTCAGGCCGTAATAATTTGGAAGTCATGATTAATGAATATGGAAGGAGGCAAGAATTATCGCAGAGAAAGAGGAAACTAAAAATTATTGAGGAGATCATCTTGGATTGATTAGAAGTGACACATAAATTCTTCCACAAGCAGTTTCGTTTTTTTTTTCTGCGGAAATCGCAACTTCTACAGTAAAAGTAGAATATAAACTACATTATGTACATACTTAAATTTTATAACGCAGGTTACCTTTTCCTAATGGTACTGTAACAATGCTTAAAACCATTAAAGTAAATATGGAAGTGGAAAAGAAGATCCGTAGAAGAAAAAAACACTCCAGATACAGAAAGTAATAGTTGCTGAAGTGAAAAAAAGTGCAGAAAATAATTGTGGTAATTAAATTAAATTAAACTAAACTAACAGTCAATTAAGTTCAAGTAAGTCTCAATATTTATGGCACGCATATCATGCAATTTCGTTTTCTTTTTCTGGAAATCGCCGCCTAAGATAAAATAGAAAAGATCGTTTCCAAAACACAGAAATTCTCCGCCGAAGCTCTGCTAAACCGAGTAAAATTGCAAAATGATATTCAAAAAATTAGCTCGTTATTTGGGAATCATATTGACAAAAGAAATTGTACGCGAAGTAATATTTTTTAGCTGTAAAAATACCAACCAAATGAAAAATACGAAATACTAGTTACCACAAGCTGGATTTAAAAGTTGGATCAGTGTAGGACCTCACTATTTTTTTTTTGATTGGCATTTTATGGTGATCACCTCACTCCAAAGCATACACCACGCAAACACTTCAATCCACCACTATCTCAGGACCAGTCACAGTCGTTCGTGGTTCGAAATCACTTCGAAATGAACACGAAGAGGTGACTAAGAGGACCCTACGGTAATTCTTATCTTAAAACACACTGAAATTTTGGTGTGACGACCAAATTCATCTTTAGTGCCGGAGCTGCTTGCGTGGTAGTTAGAAAGACAATTTTTCTTATGATGTCATTTATGTATCAATAAATTTATTCGTGATTCAATGACATCGTAAAAATTATTACATTGAAAAATCGAAAAAAAAACTCAACGGTCAACAGGACAACAATTCACGTTAAGCAATGTCTCATTCTGTTTATATACTGAACGAGAGATTTACGGTAGGTATAAATCTAGTACAATTGCACTTCAACGTACCCACTAGCACTGTAAATTGTTTCTCAACGTCAGCCTAGTCTAGATGAAATGTACCAAGCCTCGCTTGTAGAAAAACAAGAAGTGGATGTATTTGTGAAGCGATAGTGAGCTGACTCGACTACACATCTCGACTAAGACCCTGCAATTTACTGGAGAAAGCTCTTTAGCGGAAAATCATGACAGGAAGTCATCACAAGTGCGAAAAGTTCTCATTACGTACAGGACACCAGACTTGACTTACTTGACTTAATGATGTCATCGCCTGATGCGATTACCCGCTCTTCGCCGAGGTGTGCCGTCCTTGAACACAGCTCTGCCCAACCTTCTCGATCTTCTGCGAGAACTTGCACAGAATCAATCCATTCGTCGCTATTCCATATTCTGCGAAACCTTACGTCTCGCCTGAACTGCCTTTCCACGCCGAGTGTCCTCAGGTCCTCTTGCACTGCCTCAGTCCAGAACTTCCGTTTTCGGCCAGGTGGCTTCTTCCAGCTCGAACCCGACGAACTCCTCAGAACTCGTTGAACAAGCCGATCTACCGGTCTCCTTAATATATGACCAAAAAAGTGAAGACGATTTACTTTAGCCACTTCCGGTGCAAGATGTTGATGTTTCCCTCGTGTCACCCACCGATATACCACATCAATTTCTGCGTAAAGATCTTCATTGTGACATACCCTAGGCCAAAAGTAGCCGAGTAGCCGTCTAAGCAGCTTTCGTTCCGTGCAGTCAAGCCTCTCCATAACCGTTGATGGTGCTGCCCAAGTCTCCGATCCGTACATCATGATGGGGCGAATTGTGGATAGGTAGACTCGCAGCTTGACTTCGTTGGTGTTGGGGTTCGCCCACAGGCATTTCGTTAAGGAGTTAAATGCAGAAGTGGCCTTAGCGTATCTTTGCTGAACATCTCTCTCCTAGCTGCTATTGTTCTTCAGCGTACAGCCTAGGTACAGAACTCATCGATGAGTTCTATCGGTTGTCCGTCCACCCTGATTCCCGTTCGTGGTCTCGAAGAGATCCACATCTGCTTGCATTTATCAGGGCGTAGGTGTAGTCCATAGGCTGCAGCCAGCTTCGATACAAAGTTGAAAACATGTTGAAGTTTCGCACTGCTTTCCGCGAATATAACGACATCGTCGGCGTACTCGAGATCGGTCAAGGAGCGTCCTGATGGTGCTAAGACAATGTCGGCAGGACACTGGTCCATTGTTCTTCGCATAATGTCGTCGATTGCGAAATTGAACAGGAAAGGTCCTGCCACTTGTGCCCCTTGTCTTACTCCAGTTACCACTTCAAACGGTGTTGTACATCCGGCTGGTCTTCGAACTGCAGCAGTTGTTCGTTGATTCATGTCATCAAGCAAGCGAACGAACTTTCCTGGTACTCCATCGACGCGGAGAGCGTTGAGAAGACGGCCTCGGTGAGGACAGTCGAACGCGGCTTCAAAGTCCAGAAACGCTATTTGCATTAGCTTCGAATACCGCTGCCAGATTTCGATCACTCTCCCGACGATGAACACCTGGTCAATCGTAGATCGGCCAGGACGAAAGCCAGCTTGCTCGTCGCGCATTGTTTCTTCGCGATGTTTCATGAGTCGGTCCAGGATAATGCGCTCCAATACCTTGTACATAACACGCAGCAAAGATATTCCTCGATAATTCCTGGGGTCCGTGACGGATAACTTCTTGTGGAGGAAAATTATGATAGCATGTCTCCACGAATCAGGGATCCTTTCGTCTATCCATATTGAACGGATGATCTTTGTCATCTCACGAATCCCAGACGGAGGAAGATATTTTAGCATTTCTGCGCTAATCCTGTCGTCTCCACCAGATTTTCCACTCTTCATTTTTTGAATACAAACCAGGACCTCCGACTCGGTCGGTGGCTCCTCGTTAACCGCATATGTCGGTCTATGAACGTGTTCGAGTTCAGGAGCGGACGGAGCTAGCCGGTTCAGCAAGGTCTTGAAGTGTTTCTTCCAAACAGGAAGGGTTGCTTTACCGACAGCTACCCCATTGGCAGTGTTGAGGACAGGGGAACATCTTTGTTCCCCTGTCCTCAACACTGCCAAAATTGAACTAAGTTTCATGCTCGAACTTACGTACCTTAGTGAGCAGTTCTTTTAACAAAAACTAATGTAAGTATTAGATAAAATGTTAACCAGCCAACCAAGAAGCGTCCTCGGTCATTGTTTTTTGTAGCAGAAGAGTAGTTATACTTTTAGACTTGGTCACAGTGTAGCTGCACGAGCGGACGTGCTGGAGCAACGCGGTTTTTTATCGGTCACAGCAAGCGTGTGAGCGGTTTGCTTGGCGATTTGGCAAATTTTGCCAAGCGACGTCACCCAGATCGATATTTCCCGCAATTTTTCGGCTGTTTTCATTTTTTCTGCTCTTCTTTCTGTACTTTTTCGTCTTTTATATTTCTTTTTTATATTTTTTAATGTTTGCTGTATTTGCTTTTTTTGTTTGTAAGAAAGTGAAGGAAGGCGAAAAAACAAAAAAAAAGAACATTAATATAGAAATAACTTCAATTTTCGACCAAATTTCAAAAACTAAACATGAACAAAAACAATACAATAAGTTAAGAACAATACAGATATAGTCAGATCAAAACGACATGAATCACGAGTGTAGTTGCGGTGCATTTACGTACGAAACGGCGCGGTGGAGGCAGCATTAGGAACCGAGTTAGAACCCTCGCAAACTGCAGCGATGGGTGGTGCCACCAAGGGTTTCGCGACGCATCTAGCCGCTAGGCTCCACCAAAGCGCCTCGAGAGAAGCCGCGTACGCAATTGCGTACGTGCTTCACGTCGTTTTGACCCTACTATGCAATATAAATCTGTATACTAAAAGCAAATACAGCAAGCATAACAAATATGCGAAAAAGTAAACACAAATTACGAAAAATCAAAAGGAAATGCAAAAAGAATCAAAACAAACGGAAAATCGCGGCCAATATCGATCCGGGAGGCGTCACCTGGCAAAATTTTGCAAATTGCCAAGCATACCGCAAGCCGTCTGCGAGCGATCAAGAACCGCGTTGCTCCACCACTACCACTCGTGCAACTAAACACCACCTCATGTCGTGTTGACTCGACTGTAAGCTATAAGGAAATGCATAGCCTCGTCAATCGCGTTCGTTAACCAACAGCGAAACAATCAAGCAGTTATGACAGTAGATACCGGCAAAAGTGGCGAAAACTATAGCCGAGGCAAAACGACAGGGAGCACTGCGCAGTTGCGTAAGCGGCTGCGCTAGAAGCGATTTAAAGAGCGGTTGGAATCGAGGTGGGACCATGGCGAACTGTGGCGAACGAAAGGTGTTGGTGACGCTCCTAACTCGATCCTAACCGCAACAGTCCGCCGTACCGCTTCGAGCAGAATCGCCTACACAACTGCACCGTGCTTCATGTCGCTTTGACTGCACTATAGTTATTGGATAGTGCGCAGTGTTTACGTTAAAAAAAACATGAAAGTACATAATTTTTCGACTGTGTCAACAATCGACTCACTACTGTACCTTCTCACATAGTTGTGAAATCTATGCCATAGAGCCATAAAGTCTGAATCAATAATTTAAAAAAAAATCTCTCTGGGCATTTCATACAAAAACTTCAGAGCTAGGGATAATTGTTCGTTTTTGAAGTACACTTTTTGGTTGTTAAAATATGGAGACGCTAAGACAAGGAATTAGCCATCTGTGCCAGTCTAATCGTTTTCCACATTTGCAGAGAGATACTGACTATGCCAAGTTCACTTCTGGGGTCAGCGTGTCTTATACGGAAAGGATGATTTTGATGCTATCACTTCAATAATACTTATAACAGGGTGAGCACAACGAATTCAGCAACACCTTTACTACGAAAAATGAGAATTTCACTTTTTCAAAGAATGAATTAATGAAGAATGAATTAGTCGCTGAGACGTAGAAAACAAGTGATTTTGGTATGCAAGCATAGGAAACTCATGGAAGTTCCTTGTAATCAGCGAAAAAAAAAACATTGGTGAAGAATGGCTCTTCGACTCTTGGATAATATGAATGAGCGCTTGTCTGGTTGCTTATTTTAATCACAACAAAGTATCCATGTCCATTTATTATGTAGCATGAATACTGCAATCAATCAATACAATATGGGCCTCTTTCAGCAAAAGTTCTTCTCCTTCTTTCTGAACGTTTCTTATTTAAACTGCGGAGAACCATGGAAACATGTTGTTCACAATCATTTCATACAAAGAACAACTAACAAATAAGACCAACATGCAAAAAAGTCCAGATTAACGTAATCGTGAGTGGAAACAAAGTGGTTTACCAGTTCCTCATTCTCCCTATCTCACTCTTTCCCATATATTTATAAGCTTACATGAGAACAAAATTTTTCTGGCTGTACCTATTCTATGAGAAAACAAGTTCGCAAAAACTTTGCACGATTTCACTCAAAGCACGGAAATGATGGAGATGAGTCGACTATGCCAACGAACAGATTAGAATGAGGAATTCAAGTCCCCCCAGTCCTCTCGAAGAACGAAATTAGAAGATTGTGAATTCGGGCGTATAACACTTTTCTAGCATACCCTCGAAGCCGTCGATTCATAAACGATCTCTGCTGCAAACGGTAGATTTCTGCGGAAATGAAGTTGGAGAATGTGGTCGACGAATGTTATTAACAACGAGTAATCCAACAACGAGAAATTTTCGCTAGTCTTCTCTGCAAGCCTTGCTATCAATTTCTTCAAACAAAAAATAGGTGCGAAAGAGAACCTCATTAGCTCTCAACTTGCGTTTGAAAATCCTTTTTGCTCTTTTATGTAAGTGAGCGGCGTGCGAGTGTAGCGCAGTCGGTAAGAGGTTCAGCCGTCCGCGCCATACCATGGGAGGGTACAAACACTGACATCACACATCGGCTAACCACCGCAAGTCATTGTATAGGCCAGTTGCACATTCGTAAACCTCAAACGATTCTGAATTGAAGTGAATTGAATTGAAGTGAGTGGTGGGGCCTACCAAGCAGATTGATTAACCCCAGAGACTTTGTCCCTCATCCTCTGTGCGAGTGAACGCTGTGCTTTCGATTTTTGGCAGATTATATTCTGTATGCCTATACAATGTGCAAATTAACAGTTTTCATAGTTCCAATAAATAAATTGTACACAGTTATAAAAGACAAAGAAAAAATTCCTAAAAAGCAGCGCATCACGAAACTGACGAAGTTGCGATTTCTGCGGGCAAGTATACAGTCCAGGATGTAGATCACAGAGATGAGCGTGTCCCCGCTCAATTCCCCGTAATCGTCCTGAAAAACAACGTGAGAACCGTTTTATTTGCTACAAGGTACACTCCTGTGCACGCACAGCATCCACAAGTGGGAGGTCGAAAATCAATGAGGTTTCCTCAACATTTCTTGCGTATTTTTCCTGTATTCATTGCAAATAGATTGCTATGTAAAAGCAAATAAATGTAAATGTATTGTGAAGTAAATGTAAACAAGTGAGTGGACATATTCACATTGAGATATTCACTAAAAGCACCTTCTTTGTCAACATCTAAAATATATGTCGTTACGATAAATTTCAAGAGATTACATAAAAGGAGCTCCATTAAATCAACATCATAACACTCCGTCATGACTTTATCAATTGTTATCCCAAAAATTCTTCGAATCTACCTATTTTTGGAGGTAGTGTTTCTGACCGACAGCTAGAACTACGTTGAATCAAATTCCGAGCATTTTCTTCCTCAGTGACAGTGGCCGGAAACGGAGATTTTTAGAATTATTTCCCCCCTCAGTAGACTACACTAATCCAGAACGCTTGAGATGTACCACACCTCGCTAGTTTATATCGTTACAACTGCTGTGCCTATCGTTGCATACTGCTTTTCGAACTGGACGAACAAATGAAACAATAAGTCCAGTGGGCAGACGAAGGGCAAGTGAGTGGTATAAAATCTGTTTGTCAAATCTGTTCACATTTGCTCTAAACCCGTTGCAGGATCGGCCACGTAGAGTGCTGTTTGTTAAGTCAAGATTTACTGTGTTGTAGTAGCAAAATAAACAATGGTACTAGAAGTTATTGAATATTTAGTCCAGAAAAAACGAAAGGAAACTTTCGCCGATGAATGTCATCCAATTTCATTGATAACTCACTATCAGTTAGTTATCATGGCGTTGTTCAACTGATCCTAAGGTTCGTTAATTGTCAGGAGTTTACTGGGGATGTTTGTCGAAGGAAACACTTTCAGTGGTAGCACATCTCAATTTTCTTCCAAAAGTATTCATTTATCCGATTGTGGACACGGTTGTTGTCTCCTCTTCGAATCCTTCTCATTTGCATTCTATTTCTTTCTATTTAGATGAACAGAACAGAAACCTGCATATTTGTTGTGTTGAGAAAAGATTCAAATAAGAAAATTTATTTTGTGCAGAATTTCCCAAGAGTCCACCTAAAATAGTCTCATCCCACTTCTTTTGTTTACTGATCAGTGAAGGCGAGCGAAGTGAACAGCACAAACTACAACTTTCTGTGGTATTCGCTTCCCTACACTGGTAAATGAAAATTAACAGTATTAGCATCTTCCGTAAAATTAGGATCCTATTTTTCTCACAACGCTTTCTTTTTTCCATAAATTTAGGCGAAAGTTTTCATAGTTTTCTTTCTAGACGCATAAGTTCCACACTTGGAGGACATTTAAACTTCAGCTTCGAACACTTCTTCAATACCAAAGTAATATAGACACAATTTGAAAGTGTTACTCGAAGTATGGGTTTTCGTCCTCTTCCTTCCCAACAGCCATCACAGAATGATGTTTCAACAATGATGTGAACGATATCATCGTACTGATAAAGATAATGTTCCACGTCAGATCATGCGAACTGTTGACTTCTATTAGGGTGTTCAGAATCTGCCAAAATACGGCAAAATTTCAAAACAACACAACTTTTTAACAACATTTTATTATTCTACGAAGTAATCTCCATCAACATCGACAACCTTCTGCCAGCGTCTCACAAGATCACGGATTCCTTTGGCATAGAACTCCGGCGACTTGGAGGCGAAGAAAGCCCGATAGTCATTTTCGAGGTGGTCAGGATCATCGTAGCGCTTCTCTTCCAGGTGATGCTGATGCGATCGGAAGAGGTAGTAATCGCTCGGGGCCAGGTCCGGCCTATACGGTGAGTGCGGTAGAACTCCCCATCCGAGCTCCAGAATTTTCTGGGAAGTCTTCTTCGCGATGTGAGGGCGCACGTTATCGTGCAGCAGGCGGACGTTCTCGAGTTTCGGGTGCTCCTTGCGGATCTTGTCGGCCAGTCCAAAACCAGCAGCAAAATACCGCGCACCTTCGTATGGATGCTGCTTCGCCAGATTCTTCACTTCGTCGAACGATATTGCAGTCGGTCGACCAGAGCGAGGCTCATCTTCGAGTTTCTTGTTTCCGGCTTTGAAGCGCTGGAGCCAAGCGCACACAGACTGCTCAGAAGGGGCTTCGGTGCCGAATACTCGACTTAAGTTTCGATGGGCTTCAGCAGCGGGGTGGCCAGATTCGAACTCGTAAAGGAGTACGTGCCGAATATTGGTGGAATGTTCGGCCATTATAGGATGAAATAGGCAAGGAAGAGAGAGTCAGATATGTTATGTGTATACAAGCGGTAGTGTCCTTATATGATATATTTAAAACGGGAACTTCCAGAACATCTCAAAAAATCTGCGCTACTGCGAAATTTTCGGCAGATACTTTCCGAACACCCTAATATTTAAGCAGCCGTTAGCATGTGTGCTTCCACTTCCTGAAAAAACTAGGAAATAAACATGCGGAGGAGTGATGGAGGTGGAATGACTCGCAGAACGTGCAGTGTCCCCGGCTATGAAACTGTTGCAACGTTTCATAGCGGTGGCCGCTGCGATCTGCTTTTGTGACATGCACCCGAAGTTGTTGCCCGATAGTACTTCAAAACATTTCGACACATCATGTGAAAAAGAGAAATCCAGAACTTTTAGGAAAGTAAATGACTCGTTCATTCACTTAACAACGGCATCACCGCTGGTTATTGTCCAGCTAGTTTTAATGAAACCGACAGCATCACATATGTCGCATAGTGTCGCATAGAATCAATGCATATCGCTTCCAGTATATGAGATTAGAAAGAAACGCAAATCGTTCTTTGACTCTGATTAAATTTTACATCATCCGAATGGTACACAGCTGCAACTCATATATTTTAAAAGTCAAAAAAGTGACTGGCGTATCAATCCAGTTGGGATGCGCCAACGCGTTTTACTGCAATTCGTAATCGTTGAGGTTTTGGAACGCGTGTTGGCCTATACAAAGGCCTGCAGGGCCCCAGTGGCGCATCTTTGTTCCATCAAAGATTTGAAAAAACGACGACGACGATTTGCACCGAAAAACGACGAGGCCCTGGAAATCTAGTGATGCAGCATCCGATAGAGAAAATACTCGGCTACCGCAAAATGGACGAAGAATAAAGTTTCTGGCGTTAATCAATCCGCTTGGGCCCCCACGTTCACTTCAATTCAGAATCGTTTGAGGTTTTCGAACGCGTAACTGTCCTAAGCAATGAATTGTGGGGCCAGCTGATGATCAAGTGAGAGTATTTATTCTCACAGACAAGTATGGTACCAATTTATCGACACCAGAGAGATGAAAGGCTCGGTTTGCACAACGACGGTTTCGAATGATCTATCGTGTGTCTACAACGGGCCTTTTACCGACTGCGCCACGTTCGCCCAATTCATATTAACATATTCATATTAATTCATATTTACAATTAAAAAATGTCTTAATGGATAGGAATGCACATTCCTACTTCCTGAAACGGGCCTTTGAATATGAAGAAGTCCAATTCAACGAATGACAATAGAGTCAGATGGTTATGAACAGAGAAACATAGAGTCTTATCCTGGAACGTCAGTTGTGATCCTGTACTCATAGTTCAGTGATAATATTCAGAGTCTGTACTTATCCACAAAGAAAAAAGTCACAGTTCAGCTTGTGAATTTCTGTGATGAACAAAAGCAACGGATAAGAGCAAGATGAAGCTTCTTAATATCCTCTCTGATCTTCAAAGTTTCCAGCGGAGCCACACCCTGAAGTGGGATACTGGACCTAGCAAGACGTCAACTTCCCGGAAGAAATCCAAATAGAGCAATTTTGAGATCCTGAGCTCAGTAGAATGAATAAAGATATGAAAGGATGAAAGCAATGCGAAAAACATGCCGTCAATAATGCTAGCTAAACGTGCTTGTAAACACGAAAGAATGTTGAATAGTGGAAAAGGCATATAAGAGAAAATTGCTGTGTGAACCTGGTTATTTATGGTTTGCGCGCATGTTTGGGTCTGTGTTCTCTGGAAAAAAGGGAGAAGAAGAGAATAAGAGAATGTTCATGCATTATACCAAATGTAGAAATGCAGCGCAGATAGATAAAATTAACGAATCGAATGAGCGGAGCGCTTCTCTTCATAAGCATTGCAGCAGAACGGAATACACACTATGCAGTAACAAACCGAATATCACGAGTTGTTTGTCCTCGTCTAATCATCGGCGACTCGATTAATGAAAATACACAGCGAATACAGCGACAAACACGGAATTTTTCCAAATGTTAAAAGCTATGTTTCTTCCGCTATCAGAAAAAAAATCAAACTGAACCACTTTTACTTGTATGGTTCTGTGATACATATTCAAATATATCGCGGCGAATAAATGTTATACAGCAATGACTGCAGGTAAAGACATAGGAGGAAGGCTATGACCGCTAAAGACTCACTTTTTCATGTAACATAAACCTTCAAAAAATAACAGGAAAAGAAAAAGGATCCGGCATAAGAGGAGCGCATCTCAACTGCGAGTAGAGCTGACAATGACAGAGCGAGTAGGAAACAGAGTTCAGCTCACAGAACAATATTGCCCTCATTTTACTGGATTGTGGAAAAAAGAAAAAAAAGTGTTTTCCCAGGATTAATTATGTAGTTGAAATAGAAGCAATGCTTTGTTCAAAAATTAAACATCATTCAATTAAAAAATCCTCGTTCAACGGCAAATTTGTGTTTTTATCGTCCGATGTGTTGGTTTTTGTTTTTCCGATCACTAAAAGACCTGGTGTGTTAGGCAGAAAACTAAGCATTTCTGACAATTTTTTGTTCTTTTTTGCACTTCATCGAGGTGACAAGACAAAGAAAAGGCGAAAACAAACAAGAAAGTAATAACAGTACGATGCATCGGAAAATTTTTTACACAACAGGAAAAACTCGCTGAGAATATGCAACGAACAACAATAGAGAGTCACTGATTAATTTGTTGTTGCTTCTTTTGCTTACAGAAAATCTATGGGTTGGGAACAAAATCGAGTTCTTTCGAATCCACTACTCCTAGTCGACCGATCTCTGCCTTAGCCGCTTTAATAACTCGATTAAATTCGAAAAATAAACGAAAATGTCTGTATTCTGTCAAAAATACTCCTCTCTTTGTCCACATCACAGTACATTTCAGTGGTTTGAAAGATAAGAATTAATCAAACTTATGGACTACAACACCATCACATCGGAGAGAAAAAGAGAAAGAAAAAAACTCTATCAAAACGTTTGTAACATTCTCCTAATAATTTTTATTTCCACATTTTTTTTCCAACCTGAGAATAACGCTCATAGTTTCCCAATCAGAAGGGTGAAAAAAATAACTGTAGGAAAAGATGAAAAAAACGTAAGGAGTCTGATTCTCGTGAGATCCAAGACGAGCTTTTGCCGAATTTCTAGGCCTACACGGGTTCCGCCTTTTCGTAAAGAAAAACAAGGGGAAAAGTGAATTAGCTAGAAGAAGAAAAACAATATCTAATGAACACATAGGCGAAGAAAAAGGATTCCTTAATGTTGTCTGTAGTTTGCGTACGTGTGCATATTCTACAGTGACCAACAGTACGCATAACTGATCCATCAGCATAATTTTTGCGGAATTCGTTGTCCTGGCCCCAGAGGTATATGCACATGTGTGACACGAATGCAAATAGCCTCAGTTCCTCATATTGCTCATTAGTCTGCAAAAATGGATTGGTTGCGACTGGTTGTTTTCGTTCGCCTTTTCGCAGTTGTTAATATGAGCACTATTTACATATTTAGCGTAAACATGCGGCGACAACAAAAAATAAACGGATGGATACCTTTGAGACATGTCTTTATCACAAAAAAAAACCAAGCAAGCTTTATTGAGGCAAGCTTTGTTCTAGCTATTTAGAATGGCTTCGCAATGTGAAGCACCTCGGCATTCTTGATATTTCTTTCGACATGTTGAGGGAGAAAATTTCAAGGAAAAAGAAGAAAAAGGATATGAGGAACGGGAAGAATTTTGAAAGCGCCCTTTGAAAATATAAGAGCTCCTCACTTATTTTTTTCCAACTCTCCATGTGACCTCCTTCAAAACTCTAAGTATTTAGAAATTATAGCACTACAACTTTGAGAAAAGCGCATCTCGAATGGATTGCCTTCCAGTTCTATTCTCAAAATTTTTCCAAGATTTCAATTGATGCCTGGTACAAGCTGAGGGTTCTTTTGGTAAGGATGAAGCGAAATTCCTTGCACTTCACTCTGCTTGAAATCGTTGAAAAAAAGCAGTAGAAATTAAGTCGCAGACGTACTCTTGCAAGCGATTCCCAGCGCATCCAAAGTCAATTAAGTGGAGCAAATTGCTCCATCACTACATAATGACGTGCTATAAATGCACAGAATGACTATCAGTCTTATTAGAGTAACAGCTGAATGAACGAGCATAGAAGGAGCAGTCTGGAATGATGAGAGGCAGTACCATTTATGGAGAACAGCAATTGCAGCATAATGCCTGCAAGATCACGGAGAAATCGGGCAAAATATTTCTCATTAAAATTTCCATCGACGCAAAATAATGAGATCGTTTCCGTGCAAATGCTAAAAGATTAGTTTTCACTTACTTCCACAAAGCCAGGAGATTTAACATGGTTGCAGCTACATCTAGTTTTTTTTCCACTAAACAAAAATTACCTCCTCTTTCTCTGAAGTCATTGTTGGATTTTGGATGCTCACTGTGCCGGGAGAGTTCAAAGAGACCTGATGACCTTTTTTCGAGGAAGAACTGAGCACAATTTAGTCCCGCTTCAATCCTTTAAAATTTGTTTTCAAGGTTTGTTAGCACCCATTCCATTTTTGATAGTGTAATACCATGAGTAAACCACAATGCGTGATCTCATTTCCCTCACATGCCGTAAATGTCCTTGAAAGCAAACCTAGCAGATTTGATCCGTCGTTAGTAGTCACTTTACCATGCTATCACAAATCATAGGCTACAAAATTGCTTTGACCGAATTTCTACAAAATTTGCGAATTAGCAAAACGCTCACCGAGGTGAGACAAAACATGCAACGGGAGGGATATTGTAATATGCTTCAGGTAAATTCCTTCACGCACTGACCACAAATCAAAGCAGGGCATTAACTGCTGTTTAGTTCTAGCAAGAAACTCCCTGTAAGCACATATTTTCAATGGGGACTAGATTTCTTGAGCAACTATCAGAATAGCACAAAATTTTAGAAAGAAATAGGTTTACAGCTATTGCGCTTTACTGCCATACCACTTCAAAACTCCTCGAAGTATCGCCAGAGAACAAGATGCCGTTTTGACTCAATTTCGTCTCTTTGGGGAGTCCTTTCCATTTATTAGAGGCGGACATTTATTATTTCCATTTATTAGAGGCGGTTGAAATTCTGGACACTAATCGTCTCTTCATTCGTTGCATTAAACGCAGCATGCCACAAAATTGACGATCTTGAATCTTTTCACGAAAAGACAAGGTTAGAAGTATTCATTACGAGCACGAACGTATTCATGCTCAATTCCCTTCACTCATTCTGAGAAACAGCTTTTCTTTCTCCTTCTTTTTGTACGATCCGTTTTCTCAACAACTTATCCGCTGAGTTCACCTAAATGAGCTGATGTAGAAACCTGATTGATTATCGTCCGCTATTTCCCAGGTGTACGCAGGGTGAAGCGTTATGAGTTCCCTCGTAGGAATCTTCATACGGGATAGCAGTTGCTCACATTGTTTTCAGATAGATTGGGGGATCACTCCCAAACTCGTAATCTTCAAGGCCCACTAAAGTAATAGGACTGTATATCCCGTACAGCAATCTCAATATAAATCTAGTTACTCTACAGTAATGCGGCTATCGACGTGTAGGTGGGTCCCGCAGTGAAACATAATCCATTCCAAAAAGTTCGGAGTCATTCCCAAGAGCGCAATATAAAAAAGTGGAAACGAATGAGAGTGAAAGTTGATGGCTGTCAGCTGTGCAATTTTTGTTTCGCTGATCATGTCCTTCTTGCGATATGACACCGTTCTTCTTCTAACACCAAACATCGGTCATGTGACACGAAAGCATGCCGACTTCAACGAAACGTTTAGAAAGATCGGTCTGCAATTGAACCTAAAAATGACATCATTCGTGGAAAATGCATAGATTCCTGATGCACCATCCATGCTCAACGGAACAAATATGTCAGACTATGCCTCAACTACACATGCGTATTTGAGTACGGCAATGAAAATGATGAATGACTTAAAGGCAGTATACCACGAATCTGAGGTGGTGCGGATTTCAGGTGGAGTATTCGTATAAGGGATAGTAGATTATGGAGAGGGGTGTGGTACCGTCCATTTCTTCCTAACTGCCGTAAGAAACGGCCCGGAAGATGTTGCACCGCACACGGCTGGGGTGCTCCAATCGAACTCCTTGGAGAAAATAGTGCGCCGGAATGCTCGAAGCCGTATCTTCCGACCCGTTTTCTACGGCAATTAGGAAGAAATGGACGGAATCACTCTCCTTCCCATAATTTCCGATGGTATACGAATATTCCATCGGAAATCCGTACCACTCCAGATTCGTGGGGTGATGCCTTTAATTCGATAATTTTCAAAAGGGAACCAACGGTTCAGAAAACATGCAAGAGCGTACAGCATGTAATGAGAGAGACCAAAAATTTCTACCTTCGTGCTTACCTCTCCAACGTTGCAGTTTTTTCCTACCCTATCCTAGATTCAGTAACTTGAGTTCTTAACAAACAAGAGAATAATGCCGTTAGCTTCGTAGAAAGCTCCACCGAAAGGGTAATGCCAGATGTATCCGGTTTCACGCAAGCGAAAAAGGACATTCTGAAATGAGGTGAGCTTGCGTCAACACTCAAAACACTTAAGGATCAGTGAAATAGAAAGCGCTTCAAGAAAGAACTATTCAACGATCAAATTTCTGCAATATGCCTTCCAAGTAGGACATAGGGCTTTTCATATCTTTCAAGCGAGGAGGATCCAATGTTCAACTCATGTACATGATCTGCCCCGAATGGAAGAAGGCACCTGTTCGAGCAAACCAAAGTTCAACGGAAAGAGAGGTGGTATCTCTGCTACTGAACGACACTCAAAGTTTTCCTAATTCTGAATCGGATGCTTTGAAGTCTTTGAAAAAGTGTTGCACTACGAGCGTTCAATCGGTGATGCGTCCTCCATTTGTACCTGCATGTTGTCGCTAACCAAAAGTCAATTGTGCGATTTCTTGATCACACCTTAGTTCGGTGGATTTTCTTGGTTTCTTCCGCTTCTCTTGCACCTCATAGCAGAGTCATTTCCTAGCAGATTCTTTCGGTTCCCAATGTATGAATTTATGAAAAGAAGCAACGTACCACACTCACTCATTATGCAAAGAATATTAGTTATTTTAATCGAGAAATGTAGATATGAAGAAGTAGGGTTAAAATAACCTGAAACTCGGTGCAGCTCGGTATGCTGTTGCGCTTAAAGCGGCGTGTTGGAGTGTAGCGTTTGGGACCTTATCCCAATGGCTTAATCAACCGCGCCGGTTCGAGCGCTACCGTTTACGCATGTGCACCAAGTTTCAGGTCGTTCTGATCGGACTATACCAAATGGATATCCCCAGAGAGATCCAAGTAGCGGTGTAGTTCTCTTGGAATTTTCCTGAAGCAAGGAAAACACTGATCCATAGGTGATATTGTTTCCATTATGAATTTCACTTGAAAATACTGACCAGGTGCTCGTTCGTTTGTAAATGGACCATATGTAACTTCACAATTTCCTCGTAGCTGGCGAACATAGAGTCGAATTGACTTATTTTTTCACTTCTGACTTTCATGAAAATGTTGTTTTATAGAAGAAAAAAAAGGAACAAGAATACCATAGAAAGTGAATGCGAACTTTTTCCTTAAAATTTGTTAAAAGATTAAAAACAGCGAGTCAGTTGTCGAATTAATGAACCTTTCTGGATTACCTTGCTAGTATAAGGTAAATTATTGTTACCAAGCTCCGTCCAACGCACTATCGCTGGAATTTATTGCAACAACGGAGTGTAAAAATCATGGTCCACTTCAAGTAGCGTATTCTTTTTTGCGTAATATGGAACAGAAAAGGATTTCCATTGGTAAATTGAACCAATTACCCTCAATGTCTCAGTTCTGAATAATTCGCTCCTGCCTTGTTTCGTAATGCAAAGAATTCTCCTTAAAAACGTTCTAATCACAAAAAAAGAAGAGTTTCGAATGTCTCAAGTGAATAATTGTAACCACGATAACATTTGCAGCAAGGATCCGTGAAAATCTACTAGAAGAATAAGCAATGTGCTGAAATATCAAAAAAAAAATGAGGAAAACATAAGTATGTGCTCTATGTATCCGCAATTGTGTCTCAGTAGTCTCCAGAAATCTTTTTACCCCTCAAGCTGAATAGTTTTATCAAGGCTCGTTCCTGATCCAAAACGGGTGCACAAAAGTTCTAAAGTCAAAATTACGAAATAAAATAGATCAACAGTCGCAAACCAAGTTTAAAATGAGGATAAATCAGAAATATTTCAGGAATAATGTTGCCTTGGTTGTTGGTCGATTGGTTTCAATCATTTCGGTTATTTTGTGGATGGACAGCAATGGCGATCGCTGTGCCCAGTCATCAACTAACGCATGGCAAAAAAAAAGGTTTTCGTGAATCGTAATCGTTAGTGGCGATCATCTCAGACTCGGAATTTCGAGATTTTCTCTGGCTATTTGTTGTTATGTTTCCCATGAAGCAGCCTTATTTTCCACTTTGTTAATGACAAAGAAAAGTGAGGAGTTGGGAACATTATATTTGTTTTCTTCATTCGCATCTTAGTGTATTCCACATCAAAATCAAATAAATATCAAACAGAGCTTTACAGAGCACTGTTGTAAATTACCGTGACATTCCCCCTCTTGTCACTTTAATACCATTGAATAACTTTGAATTTTCAAGCGTTGCTTTCATCATTCAACTGCAAAAATGTTTTTTAGCGCAATAGGGTTGCTAACCAGTCAACATATTATA
Source organism: Necator americanus (assembly GCF_031761385.1). Classification (NCBI taxonomy): domain Eukaryota; kingdom Metazoa; phylum Nematoda; class Chromadorea; order Rhabditida; family Ancylostomatidae; genus Necator; species Necator americanus. The sequence continues at coordinate 11,805,029 of NC_087374.1, forward strand.
GTGGATATTTTCCTTAGCTACGAGTTGCAACTGCACTGAATTCCCACACCTTCGACGAAGGTAAGCGCGGTGGAATATATTGAAGAAGGTGATCTATAATTCTGAGAAACAAGGAGTGTTCTAATGGGGATAGTTATTTATTAATAAACTCTAAAAATTGAAGAAAGAATATAAATGTGCACTCCTTCACTTTAAAGGCATCATTCCACGAGTCTGTGGTGGTACGGATTTCAGGTGGAGTTTCAGGTGAGAGCCACAAAGCTGGCGCGCTCCAGTCGAACTCCTTGTAGAAAATAGTGCGCCAGAACGCCTGAAGCCGTATCTTCCAGGCCGTTTTTTACGGCAATTAGGAACAAATGGACGGAATCACCTTCCATCCCCCCCCCTCTCCCCTCCTTAATCCACGATCCCTTACACGAATACTCCAGCTGAACTCCGTACCACCCCAGATTCGTGGAGTGATGTTTTTAATTGGAAGCTGACTTCTTCACGTACGAGTTCTTTCCATCAATGATTCCTTCTATAGGTTGTTTCATAGAATAAAACAGGAAACGTTGATAACTTAGAGCAATGAGATTCGCCACTGGATCACTGAGAACAGCGTCCTTAGCTAAAAACGGATTAGACGTTCCTGCTATGGTTAACTGGCATTGTGTCATTTTCCTCTTTTTGAAAAACGACCAGTCGAGTAGCGTATGTGTTGAACGTTTAAGTAGTTTCCATATCTTCACACCAACTTACTTATTTTAAATATGTCTCTCAAAAGCTAACTCCAACTCCACTCCAATTCCAAGTTAAACCGCCTGCTGAATTAAAGAGAGGAGAAAAGAAAAACGAAAAGAAAATCTGATAAAATTTTGCGCGGTGAACTAGCCTCAGAACAGGCAGCAAACTAAGATTGTTTTCAGGAGCAGTTTATAATGCAAAGAAATGAATGCAAGGGGGCAGAAAATTCGAGTGCTATGTAACGAAAAGTAACAGAAGCGATATGGATTTCTATTTCTGCCGTTGAATAATCGGATAATCAAATAAACTTCAAGAGAACTAGAAGTTCAAGAGGAAAACGAGAACTTCCAACTGAAAACTTGAAGGATTCAATTAGTGAAAGCGATGAGAAGAAGGAGAAGATCCTAGCCCAAGGAAGTTCTCAGTCTTTTTGATGCACTTAAGCCTCAAAAATCAAAAAAATTGTTTTAATCCCTTTTCCACGCCTCTCAGAGTTCTTTGATTTCCACTTGCAAGAAATTAGCAATTTTGTTTTTCCAGAACATTCCCACACTTTTTTGTTCCATTCGTAATCTACTTCTGCAGGATTTTACTTTAATTCATTTCATTGGTGAAGTTTTTTCATGTTTAGGGGAATGCTTTGAAGTTTTAATGACATTCCCAGAGAAAAGTGAGAAATAGAGGCAGTTCCCATTAACAGGAAGGAGATTCAATACGGATAATAAATAAGCAGCAGAGGGTTATCATAGAGAAGTCCGTCCGAAGGGAATACACGAATTACGGGTATTTTTTACATTTTTTTGGATACACGTTCTTTGGAGGCTGTGAATAGATGACGATGATGATGACGAAGAAGGATTGTCTAAGGGAAGACCTTTAGAAATTGTAGTTCAAACATCGCGTTACCATACTAAACGTATACGCAGCAATTTCACCTAGTCCTCTCTTATTTGAAAACACCTCTCTTCTACTAAAAATGTTGATTTTGTCAAATATTATCAATTTTTCAACGCATTTGGTGATAGACTATGTGACATTATACATCTGGGCAAACGGCACCACCACGTTGGTAACAAAAAAGGAAGAGCAAAAAGAAGAACGAACGAGCAGAACACATATGTGAACACCACTGCTAATGTCGCCTATGTACATATTAACCAAACGACCAATACAATAAAAAGAGATGGAAAGTGATTTTATCCAAAAGAGAAAATGAATTATATGCATAAAAGAAAGCGGAAATAAGGAGGAACTGCGTTCTAACCTTTACGCCAACATAATTGAACGTTCATCTACTGGAAGACAGTTCATGGACAAAAAGATCACTGTAAAGTATCCAATAATTGTTTCGTAGTTACGTGTGAAACCTAACATCTCACGTCTCCAGATTTCTTACGCTGAATTACTCCTCAAAATACCCTAGTGCAAACCAAGCCTTCCTTCCCTCCGGGGTCGATAAATTGGTACCAGGCTTGTCTTGGAGGATAAAAACATTGGCACGATTATCGGCTGGAACCCACAAGTCCATTGTATAGGCTAGTTAGGCGTTCGTAAACCTCAAACGATTCTGAATCGAGGTGAAAGCGGCGGCGCATTACGAGTGGATTAATAGGGCAGTGACTTTATCCTTTATTTATATCCATCCGTCCAAATTTCTCAGCTTAAGTTCTAAAGGGCAATGTATCCTTCAAGGAAAGTATATTCGTGGGAGAAACTTAGATATTTGTAACCAATAAGGCTGAGTGCAGCGGTTATCTGAAATTAACGGCTATGTACATATAAGCCATGAACATAATACCGCTTCACGTCCGCCGAGATCTCAGGGCGGATCAACCAGCTTTTAGAGTTCGTGGAGAAAAGCTCCAACTTTCACGAACAAAGAATTGAGATTCTTATCATCTTCTCAACTTATTAGATTAAATCCTATAGATTTCTACTCAACACTAAGTATCAGGAATATTCATTTGTCACCATTTGAAAATGGATATGTAGATTAAAGTCTCTTGAACAACTCGAATAATCATCTAAAACATAACAGAAGAAGGAATAAGCCAAAAAAATAGGGAATATTTTGGTGCTGATTCTGACTCGCACATTTTCCGGAATTGATGGGAATGTTAGTGACAGAAGGTGTCTGAAAAACACTGGAATAAAATTTGTTTGCATGTGAAGTTTCATAGAAATTTCACAGAAAAATAACAAAAACAGAAGAAGAAGAATACAGACAGTGCAACATTTACATTTAATCACTATGGAACATGTAGATCAGTTTGTTCTATCGACTAACTCCTCGTTACCATTTAATTTAAAAAATCAAGACGAAATTCAACACACAAACCTAAAACATAAAGAAAGGTCCAGAAAATTACACGTTTTTGTACACAAAAAAACAATAATGTCCTGCAACTAGTCTGAAAGACTGAAACCTTGAAAATTCCCTTCTACGAATAATTTTTCTTTCATTCGTCGCTATCGAGTTTCACATTTGTTCCAAACTGAATTTTTGTTCCTTCCCCAGCACCGTTACTTGACTGAACCACACAGCAGAAGATAGACAGTTAAGAACTGTTGTTAAACAACAGCAACAACAACATCTCGCACAGTACATATCTGTTGTTGTAATTTTTTCATAATCTTTTTTTTCGACATGGTTACAAGGATAAGGAAAGCTAAAATGTTGGAATCAAACTTTTTGGAGGAAAAAGTTTGAAGGAAAGTTTAGAAGAAAGACTTCAGCTAGATGTGAGCAAATAGTCAAAAAAGATCCTTTGAGAATTTTTTCCTGAGCTTCCGTACATGCTAACTTTATATTATTGGGTTGAGAATACATAATTCAATTATTGGCCACTTTCTTTTCGGACTCAGAAATTCACATAAAATCAAAAAATGTCGTCAGAATATTTTGTATTACTTGATAGAGAATTTTTCGACTGGAAGAACATTCAGTTCTGATTTTTTGATTTTGTAGATTTTTCTTTTTTTTAAGATAATTAGGATGAAGTGCAAGTTGGAAAAACACTGCATTTATGAGATCAGACACAGACACCACATTTTAAATCTAAATTAATTGATAAAATCGTAAAAATAGATACATGGTTAAAAATACCCGGCTCCATCTGTCGCAACTCTTCAAAAATGTAAATTTTGTTCTCAAAGATAGAAATCCATGACAGATGACAAAACAGTTCACCATTTTGTCATCTGTCATGGATTGTTTTCTCCTTCCTTTACTAACAATCTACTCTCCGTTGTGGCTCTTTCTATCGCTTCCATTCTCTTCCTTCCATCAGTCGTTAGGTTGTTCGACGCATACTGTGCTTCGTCATATGTTGCCTGCTTTTTCTTTCACATACCTTGGTTCTTGTTCAAATTTTTGCACCCTAATTTGACTCCACACGGAAAAACTCAGGCGGCCCGGACACCCTAAGGATTGACAGATTGAATGCTCTTTCTCGATTTGATGGTTGGTCTTGCGTGATCGTTCTTAGTTGGTGGAGCGAATTGTCTGGTCTATTCCGATAACGAGCGAGATTCCAGCCTGCTAAATAGTGGCTGGATCTATGCGTCCAGATTACTTCTTAAAGGGATAAACGCTGTTTCGCTGCACGAGATTCAGCGATAACAGGCTGTGATGCACTCAGATGTCCGAGGCTGCACCCGGGCTACCATGGGAGAATCCCAGAATCTCTTCCGATACCCTCATTGCACAGCGCGTATCTTTCGAATAGCATTCAACACTTTGATTGATCGCAAAAGGCAGAAAATGTCGTGAATGATCCATTTTGTCCACTTCACCTTTAATTTTAATGATATAAAAACAAGAACCAGTGAATCTAAAAGAATTGGAATAGTATTTCTTAGAGCGAGTAATTTTTTATAAATTGATGTGTGCATGGTATTTTGTCAGCATTTTTTTTTTTTGCTTTTTATTGGAATTTTTTCAAAAAACCGCCACGAACTGTGTTTCAACAAGATATATGTCTAATGAGTGCAATCGTCAATAAACAGGAAATCAAGACCTTTTTGAAAATTTTTACTACATTAGGTCGGAATGTTTGGAGTTGCAGTTTGCTTAGTAGCAATATTGCACAGGAAGTACAAACTCCTTGTTGAAATTTAAATTCCAAAAAATTAATCTGGGGACACTAATTTGGAGAGGTGACGTATGAACACCTCTTCTTTCCACGGAGATATATCCGCGGGATATGCCAGTGGCAGGATTGGACGTGTGGAAGTGATTAACGGAGCTTGCGCCAACTTTGCTTGTTTTCAGGTCAAACATTTGACAAAACTAAGTTCTTGTAGTATATTTGAAATCAGCAGCTCCTTTGCTTTCGAATGGTATTTTCAAATCTTAATTTTGCCTACTCCCAAGGAGCAATCCGTCGGCGACGGATTTTGGGGTTGAACTTAGTAGGGTGTTGTAGTAGTATGGAATCTCTATTTCTATTCTTCATTTCAGAAGAAATACGTTGCTTTGAACGAGTCTCTCTATCAATGCGCTATGGAAGTGACAGATTACATTTGATTAGGTCACAATTAGCGTGATGCGAGTGTGATCAGTTAGACCTATGGGCACTGATATTTTATACAGGCCCCTATAAGTGCTGCTCACTCTAGGAATTTCGCCCCTATTTACACGGACTTTTATGGCATTGCAGAAGGAGAACTGATTATTCTACTACAGTAATACATTTCTTGCTTAGTATTAAAGCAAAAGAGGCTCTATTTAAAATTCAAGAACCACTTATTCACCATTTTTTTTGATAGATTATGAGGAGGAGAGCTAGCAATATTTTGCCTTGGCAAATATGCTATTGAACATGGGTAGAATTTCACCGGAGAAAAAGTCTCGCTTACTCACTTGCTCAGCTTTCATTCCCTGCGTCTTTTTTTCCAGCACTTTTAGCATAAAATAAATGCTGAAGGTGTTGTCAATAAAGGATAGAGAAGATAAAATAAACGATATCAAGTAAGAACCGAGAATGACAACTCTCTTCACTACAACTAACGTTTGCCTTTTGTCAGAACCTGGAAGGTAGAAATAGAGTGTTCTCTCAGGAGTATCGTATAGAACAAGTTAGGATTCCATAAGAGATCATATCCGAAACCAACTAACCAAAACACCCCCATGTCGTCGTTAGTAGCCGAGCGATATTACCGTGATATCATCAGGCCAGTGTGTAATAGAATGGCTGCTACGCTAATAATATTCAGAATACGACCCGCATAAGGCACCTAGATCAAAACCCTGAAGGTCTTGTACAGAACCAGCTCGTTGCTCACGGCTATCCATTCTTTCATTTTTATTCATTTTTGTATTTCGTTCACCTCTTCTAACGTTCTGCGGCCGACCATAACTTCGGGTTCATACGATTTCTCTAGTATGCATCTCCAATTGGAGCTTTTTTTTTATAACGATGTCTGTGATGAGCTCTCAGAGATAACGCTGCGTTCGAGTGTTTTTTTTTTCCATTTAGATATTCTTTAAACCAAGCACTGAAACTTTCCGCAATGTTTCGCAAATGTATTACTCCCACATGTTTAGCACGAATTTAAGTAGATTACCCAGCAGAGCATGTGCTCACCTTCTTCACCGAATGGACATATTTTTATTGGAGGCTACCGTCTGTACTTAGGCACGATCGTACATTCTAAAGAATTATCTGCTTTTTGAGATTTGTGAGTTTTACTTCCACAAATCTTGCTTGAAAGTGCAGATAGACGAAAAAGCCCAAAATCGCTCAGCTTAAAAGTAGCGTATCACGAAAATGGCGTAGTGCGGAAACATGAAGTAATTCGGGTTGTAGACTACGAGTGTGAGTGCGGTCCCACTCAATTCTCCCCTGGTCGTCCTGAAAAACGTAACGAACCGCTTCAGTTCCCACGAGTACGTTGAAACGCTCCTGCGTGTACATGTTTCGGTCCCTTCAGCAGCCTATTCATTGGCTTCACTTGAATAGGTCGGTGAAAAGGCATCTCCTTTCTTAGCTCGCTTGCTCGTAGATGTGACGCTTGCACTAAGACGGCGCCTTGAAACCGAAATCGTCGAAAAAACGGCACCTTCCACACCCGGAGATACTTGAGATCCCGCTGTCTACAACTATATCCCTAGCTTTAAGGGTCATGCTACGACTCAAGAAAGATCGAACTTTCGCGCTTCTGACTTTCATTTCTTTCTTCTGTTTTTACTACAAAAATAGCTGAGTCGAATATGAATTTTCTCTTTTTTTCCCGGAAGAAAGTATGGAAATATGACCACAGTACTGTGTTCGGCACTTGTTTTCCGCAAGCTATTCAGACTAGAATTTTTCTACCATTTTTTTCGTCCTTTTCTCTTCTTTTCTCTACCTGATTAAGTAACTCCAAATACATTTAACGTAGCTGGTAGAATGAGATGCATGCAAATTCTTATGCAAGGCACAAAGTACAGCCAGTAGCAAAAAAAAATGAAAAAGTACAGATGTTTTTGTTAAGAAGGATGAATAAAAACAGGAAGAAATCCGAGGAAGAAACATTGTTTCGCAATAAAGCATCGCTGTTTAACAAAGGTTATAGGGAAGGGAAACATGCGATCCTTTTCTACATGTACATATAGTATGGGTTTGTGGAACTAAATGCGTCAAGCCGAAACTTGTGAAGAATAGTGTGAAGAAAGTTCTAAACTAATCTTTTGTAATGAAAAATGTAATCCTACCAACAAGGACTATCCTAACAGTAAGTCACTCTTTGATCATCATGACTATTATCATGATGATCAAAGAGTAAAATTACAACGGAGACCATGGAAACTAGGACGTTGTGCCCGGGTCTGCCCCGAAAACAAGCAGCGAGCTTCGGTTGTCTGACCTATCTGGATTCGGAGGAGCGCACGCTGGGCTAAGCCAACGAATGGTAGCATACCACTCGTGGACCCATCTATGGGCTTGGCCAGGGTCCCACTTCTGTCCTGACGTCCTCTTCAAGGAATGCCAGTAAATGTACCATCGTTTGGAGTTACCGCACGCGGACGCCCCGCCTTGGACGGCTGGGCAACGGTGTTGCTATGGCGCGCAATTCCCGCACATATGATGGAGAGCTGCACTTCGGCTCTTCAGAAGGTGTTAGCGCAAGGATAATAAGAATGTTTATTTTTATGTTATTACTACTATACGCCAACTCTTCCGAGATGTTTAAATATTAGCGACGTTTGCAAACGAAAACACGTAAAAAAACTTCATTACTATTATGGCTATAAACATTCATAATTGATTCACGATTGGTTAGTTGATTTGTTCTAAATAAACCGAACTTTTGAGCTCAAAAACGTTCATGGGAGAAAAAATCGTTCTTAAGTCACAAACGACTTTACCATCTGTCACTTAAGTACGGCGTCACTTTTCCATTTGAGAAAGGGATAGTTTTTCAACCGACAGGTCATCACTGTAAGTGAATAGCCATAATAAAATGAATAGTCATACAGGAGTCCTAAAAATTAAGCATTGGCCCTCGAGGATCTATGTCGTCTAAGCTAAAGAGAGGAATAAGAGATAGACCCTCAAAAAATTCGTCTCGTACTCAGTAATGAAATCGTGAAAGCGAATCCTATGTTGCAGCCCCAATTTAGAGTATATCGCACAGTCTTCAGACACTACAAAAAACTCGATTTAATTAAAGAAAAAGTGTTTATCAAAGGATAGGAAGGAAGTGTGCATTTTGGATGTGGTATTGCATGTGAAGACATTCCAGTTTTTGTTTCGTTCCTAGTAACACACACAGTGAGTTAGCTATTCACTTCTGGTAAGCTTGATTGGAAGGTTTGTGAAGTTAAGGAAGTAGTAGTTCTAGCTTTCTCTTCGTTTTTTTCCTAGTAGCTTCAGCCTACATGTCATACGTCCTTTAAAACTAATTGTTAGGCCTTATGGGCCCGACTGTATCTACTTAATAATGATCTGCCAATTGATGAACTATCACTTCCTGAAAAGTTCTCTCCTTTGAAAATGGAGATTGGGTGTGATTCCGCCCACTCCTTCCAATTGCCGTAAAAAACAGTCCTAAAGATGCGGCGCCGCACAGGGCTGGCGCGCTCCAATCGAACTCCTTGCAGAAAATAGTGCACCGGAACGCTCGAAGCCGTCTTTTCCGGGCCGTTTTCTACGGCAATTCGGAACAAATGGACGGAATCACCCTCTTCCCCATATTCTACGACCCCGTATACGAATACTCCATCGGATATCCGTACCACTCCAGATTCGTGTGGTGATGCCTTTAAAGCGGAATGCTACGACTGGATACTGCATTTATACATGGATTTATGGCTACGTAACCACAGCAGCTAAATACAATCCATTATAAATCATACGACGACACAATATACGATGTAATTTACTCTACGTGGTTACACGACCCTAAATAGGGGGCGCACCTCTGAACGGCTACGTGTGCGGCGGATTCTCTTCCTGAGAAGCAGGACCGAGCAGATACTCAAATGGAAATTACACAAAGGCGATTTTAATTCAAAGCGAATTCGAATTCGATGCAACCCAGAGCGCTCAGAGCAGACCGGAGTTATGTACTGCTCGGCCGTAAGAATGCCACAGTATGAGGCATTCTCACGTGTTCCCGTGTTACGGCGTCGACGTGTCCATTGAGAAAGTCGTGGTCAGCTGCTTCAGCGACTATTCAAAATCAGTGTTATTCAAAATTAGGGTCCCCGAATAACCATTTATTCAAGACTTTGTAAAGATACTGTGCATATTAACCCGATATCTTTTTGAAAACTTTTTCTCCCAAGCTAGCTATGAAATCTCAGCTATGCATAGATCAATGAAGAATTTTCATTATACTTGATACTAAAAGAAATTTTAAGGGACACGTCTTGTGGTTCTAACCGTTTCTTGTTCGGGGCCCTCCTACAAACATGTCAAATAAGTAAGATTACAGATCCCTTAGAAAAGATGTTTATTCCTAATGGAGCATTTAAAGGGTTAGACTACATTTTCCTTCGTTTGCCTTAACTTGTGGAATATAACGTCCTTATACTTCTTCAAGCGCCTTGCCAATGCATGATGTGCGTGATATGGCCTAGCAACAGGTGATCGCAAAGTGAGCGACGGGTGTACTTTGATGCACCTTCATTTTGCATAGGAGCCCTCCTCTTTCACCAATGGGTACCTATGGGTGCAAGAGGGGTTTAGCGCGCGGAAAGCGGACGGATAGTGTCTGCGCAACTCTTCGAACGCAACTCTAGACCAACCAGGTGTTTCATCCCTGCGGAGTCGATTAATTATTATCAGAGTCCTCTGGGAGGATAGGAGCACTAGTTGATAGGCTAGGTGACAATTGCAAGTCATTGTTTTGGACATATACTCCTCCAGAATCACAAATTCTAGAATTCTGGTTTGGAATTAATGGCGCATCTAGGAAAGGGTGATCAATCAAAGTTTGTCATACACCTTCTATTCCTTACAAAATACACCCTTTCCATGTTGAATAATAACAACCACCAAGCCAACGACGAATTACAAATCAGTGATTGATATTCCTTACCAAAGCGAACAAGATGCGGAACATGACAAAATCCAGAAGTTTTTAAGCTAAAAGCAAAATGCAATATCCGGAACCTATCAATAGCACACATATTTCAAAGATGACAGAACAGCAGGATGATGTCACATGCAAACTGCCACTCTCATTTCTCAAAATGTCTTATCTTTTTTTTTCGTAGCGTGAGATATGTTCCCCAGTGCTACTGCACCATGCCGAGTTCAATCTTTTCACCTCTGTTGAAAGGAGGGTGTGTTCTCACATTGGTTGAGCATACTTTGGCTGCTTGGAAAACTGCTGAAGGTTAGGAAGAATTTTTCATTCAATGCTCTTTCTAGCAAAATTATATCCTCATTCTTTCCACTTATTGAGAGGTTTACAAAAAGTCAAAAAAGGTGTTAGAAATCCACTATATCTCCATTCTTTCAAAATAACATCAACGCGGTTCCTTAATTGCACACATAAATGGAAGAATTGGAAACTCCACAGTTACTTAATTACTGGAATTTAATTTGAAATGCAACTAGAGCTGAAGTTGGAAGAGTTCCTTCCGGGTAAAAAATGTACACCAAAAAAAGTAAATTAGTAAATTTCTTTCAAACGTATCTCGCATGAATACAGTCTTCATTTTCATTGAATTGAAACTGACAGGTGCTAGAACTATGAGAAGCACATAAGACTTCAGCAACTACTAATCAGCCATTCAGTTAGAACTAAGTAAACTAGTTCTTTCCTACCACGAAGAGGCCTTATTATTGGTTATTGGGAACATTTTTCATCGTCATTCTCAGTGCGTGCGTGCAATTTAAGTTCGCAACATGAAGCCCACTTATGAAGGCACATTTTTTGTTGAAAAAAATTAACCTACGGTACTATGAGAAGAACCTACGACTTTGAGTTAAGAAAGAGAGAAAAATAGGAGAAACAGGAACTCGATAGAACACAAGACATTTCCTATTACTATAAAACATGAAACATCATCTTAACTTTTACAAAAGAATCGAATGGTTAATATGAATGCTGCTGTTTATCAGGTAACGGTAAAATGCTAGCCTAAATGTCGCTGCTAGCCGCGAGTATCACCGTACTACATAATGGATTAAAAAGGGAGATGGAAGCATAATATTGCTCCATTTATTTATATATTGTATTTATTGTCACTATGTAATGAAAACTGCTAAATATTCATATGCTACGATAATCGAACTTCGTTGAAACAACGGTTATCTGCAGCTAAGGAGAGCGATATACCAGTACAACAAACCACAGATCTTGACAGTATCCCACAGCATATCAAATATCAACCACAATGTCGTTATTTGCCATCGAAAAAAGAAGAAGTAATCTTTATTGGTTCTTACATTACGACCCCGGCAGACTAATAATCGCGTTTGCAGTTTCGTCAAAGTCTGACGCTGGAGCAGTAAGTCATCTGATGTCATAAATATATGAACAGCAAATAAAATAAAAAAGTAATAAAATAAATAATAAAAAATAATAATATCAAAAATATATAGACAAAAAATGAGCAAATTCTTAGTTGACATCACTCGAGTGTCAGCTTGCCCAAACTCAATTATCTCTGCAGTTTTGTTCTGCCTAATAGTAAAAATAGAATTATGAACGGATCTGGCAAATATAACTGCTTAGCTGTTTGTTCCGTTAGACATCACATAGCGACCGTCGCCACCAAAGTAGTGCGATTACCAATGACGACCAAGAGCGTTAAAAAATTCAGTCGTTACGGTAGCAGTCGACTACGACTGTGCGCTTAGTCATCATAGAAATTGGGTTCAGAGAGAAAAGAAATCGGACAGTACCATAACCCAGCCTTCAATATTTATTAATATGTGCAGTAGCCTATCTCGAGTACGTAGACGATTTAGTAACAGTCGCTTCAAGCAGCGCAAAGTTGCAACATGTTGTTGACGTTGTGTCGAAAATAGCCTACGGTTTTTGGCTCCTCCCTGATAAATGTGAGCAGATGTGGGTCTCCGCCCTCAGCAGGAATCAGGGTGAACGGATAAACCAATTGAATTTGTAGACAAGTTCTGCTATTTGGGTTGCATGTTGAAGAACGACGTCAGCTACGAGAGAGATATTCAGCGAAGGTGCGCTAAGGCCACTTCTGCATGAAATCTTAAAGAAGTGCCTGTGGTTGATCTCCGTTGCCAACGAAGTCAAGCTGCAAGTCTACCTATCCGCAATTGGCCCTGATGTACAGATCGAAGACTTGAAGAAGCAGCGCCGTCGACGGTGATGGAGAAGCTTGACTGCATGGAAACAAAGCTGTTTAGACCGTTAGGCTACTTCTGCCCGATGGTAGGCCATAACGACGAAGTTCACTCAGAAGTGAATATGGTACCGGCGGAAGACGCGAGGAAACATCTTGCTCCGCTCTCTAAAGTAGTCGCAGAAAACCCTTTTTGCTTTTTTGGCCACATTATAAGGAGAACATTGGATCCTCTTGTCCAAGTTCCCTTGAGGATGCTCCCAGATCCAAACTGGAGGAAGCCACCCGGACGTTAAAAATGTTCTGGACAGAAGTTTTGACGGAAGAACTTTAGGAACGTGGCATCGACAGGCAGTTCAGGTTAACTAAAACTAACTGAATAAGCTTCAAACACAACTCAAAGACCACGACAACCGTAATCGCAGCTGAGCATATGAAGAAATTTTTGAAGAAGCTCCGCCCCTGAGCGGTACCATGTGGACCGAAAAACTTCGAATGGATATTACTTGTTTTATAGATAGCAAACATAAAATGAATTATAAACGGATAGTTTGCGTTGTTTTTTGCCTAGGAAAAAATAGACGACACAGGCGCGCTTTGAGAAGAAAAAATGTGAAAAAAATGAAGCAAATAGGACTGACAGCAACACTGATGGAATTTGTAGCTTAATTACGTTATATTGGGACCACGTATATGAGTCTGATTGCTACCTGCACGTGATGGCCTCTGCTTTAACTAAACGCAATCCAGCGTTCGAGCATTGGGAGCGCACGAGCTATATAACCCGCACTGTTATATGCTAAGATGTTAAGATCCCTATACATTGCAAAAAGGTGCTGTCGTCCAGCACAACGCCAAAGCCCACAAACTGAAAGGTCCACTGCCTGAAGGGAACATGGAATTTTTCGCAACAATCATTCGTTTCTTCACGCTGAACTGCCGAACGCTATCGAGTGAACTTCAACAAGCCGCCCGGTCTAGGCTTCTGCGATGTCTCTGTGCCTTTTGCTGCACTGCAGGAAACACGCATGAGAGATGGGCCCGTCATCAGCATCGAAAATTACACCATATACTGCGGCGATGCTGATGAGAACAAAGTACGTGGCGGCGCGATAGCTGTGAGGAACGGTTACAAGAACCTGGTGGAGGAATTCAAATCAACGTCTCCAGATGCGCCTTTGTACGACTGCGGTAAGGACAGTAAGGACGCCTTCGATGATGAACTCAGTGCGTTGATATCTAAAGTACCAAACCAGCAGCTGGTCATTGTCCGAATCGATGCAGATGAGAAGATGAGAATCGAACAGCAATCCGACGTGCTAGGAAAATGGTATTATCCAGTGGGGCGCACGTCGGACAACGGTGACCGCCTGGTCGACTTATGCAAACAGAGGGACCTCATCATCACTTCCACGTTTAAGAGGAATCATCGACGTCATCAGCTCACGTGGCAGGTGTCAACCGTTTTAACGTCTGAAGAGCAGCGCAAGCGGAATATGAGGACTCTTAAACTTCAGCTCGACTATGTTCTAGCGAGGAACATTCCTCAGTCAGATGTACGGAAATCTAGAGCTGTTTGGGACGTCTCGTTCTACTCTGACCACCGTCCAGTTCATCTCAGCCTCAAGATACGGTTCCACAAGAGAAATCGAGGAGTTCTTCTCCAACCGAAAATCAACATGGCAGATCTGAAAGACGAAGAATGCAGAAAGAAATCCCGCCAACGCGTGTCTATTCATGTTGGAGTACGGACCAGGAAGAAGCTTAGCGATGCGGATTTCTTCAAAAAGAGCATCCAGGACGCTGCAAAGGAAACGCTCCAGTTCTATTGCCGCGAAAGAAGTTTGCTTTTGCATCGGAAACCGAATCCACGTACAATTCTGTATGTGTCGCGTGCAACGCCTATGACTTCAACCAGGAAAAGCGTCTTAGAAGGAAGCTGCGTCGTCAACTGCAACAAGACCGCGATAACGAGTGGAGTTCAAGAGCGATGGAGTTTGAGAAGGCGTGGGAGGACAGGAACCCGCGGAAAGCCTATGCTCTACAAAAACAGTACAGCAGCAAAATGAAAAGATGTTCTTCTGTCCTCAACACTGCCAATGGAGTAGCTGTCGGTGGAGCAACCCTTCCAATTTGGAGGGAACATTTCAAGACCTTGCTAAACCGGCAAGCACCGTCAAGTCCTGAACTCGAGTGCGTTCATAGGCTGACATATGCGGTTAACGAGGAGCCACCGACCGAGTCGGAGGTTCTAGTCTGTATTCAAAAAATGAAGAATGGAAAATCTGGTGGAGACGATGTGATTAGCGCAGAAATGCTAAAATATCTTCCTCCGTTGGGATTCGTGAGATGACAAAGATCATCTGTTCAATCTGGATAGACGAAAGGATACCTGACTCGTGGAGACACGCTATCATTATTCCCCTCCACAAGAAGTTATCCGTCACGGACCCTAGGAATTACCTAGGAATCTCTTTGCTGCGTGTTATGTACAAGGTACTGGAGGATTATCCTTGACCGACTCACTAAACATTGCGAAGAAACAACGTGCGACGAGCAAGCTGGCTTTCGTCCTGGCCGATCTACGATTGACCAGGTGTTCATCGTCAGGAGAGTGATCGAAATCTGGCAGCGGTATTCGAAGCTAATGCAAGTAGCGTTTCTGGACTTTGAAGCCGCGTTCGACTGTACTTACCGAAGCCGTCTTCTCAACGTGCACGCGCCGATGAAGTGCCAGGAAAGTTCGTTCGCTTGCTTGATGACATGAATCAACGAACAACTGCTGCAGTTCGAACACCAGCCGGGTGTACAACACCGTTTGAGGTGGTAACTGGAGTAAGACAAGAGGCAGTGGCAGGACCCTTCCTGCTCAATTTCGCCATCGAAGACACTATGCTAAGAACAGTGGATCGGTGTCTTGCCGATATCATTCTAGGACCATCAGGACGCTCCTTGACCGATCTCGAGTACGCCGACGATGTTGTTATATTCGCAGAAAGCAATACGAAAGTTTAACATGTTGTCAACATTGTATCGAAGCTGGCTGCAGCCTATGGACTACGTCTACGCCCCGATAAATGCAAGCAGATGTGGATCTCCTTGAGACCTCGAGCGGGAATCGGGGTGGACGAACAACCGATAGAACTCGTCGATGAGTTCTGTTACCGCAATTCGCCCATCATGATATACGGATCGGAGACTTTCGCAGAACCATCTACGATGATGGAGAGGCTTGATTGCACGGAACGAAAGCTGCTTAGGCTGCTACTCGGCTACTTTTGGCCTAGGGTATGCTACAATGAAGATCTTTACGCAGAAATTGATGTGGTATATCGGTGGGTGACACGTGGAAAACATCAACATCTTGCACCGAAAGTGGCTAAAGTAAATCGTCTTCGCTTTTTTGGTCATATATTAAGGAGACCGGCAGATCGGCTTGTTAAACGAGTTCTGAGGAGTTCGGTGGGTTCGAGCTGGAAGAAGCACCTGGCCGACAACGGAAGTTCTGGACTGAGGTGGTGAGAGAGGACCTGAGGACACTCATCGTGGATAGGCAGTTCAGGCAAGACGTAAGGTTTCGCAGAATATGGAATAGCGATGAATGGATTGATTCTGTGCAAGCTCTCGCAGAAAATCGAGAAGGTTGAGCAGAGCTGTGTTCAAGGACGGCACACGAGAATCGCAGGAGGTGACATCAGCCCACCGATTAAGTCAAGTAAGTAAGTCACGTTATACTGTTACTACAAGATTTATTGAAGTTCCTTAGATCCTGTCAGGACCTAATTGTGGAAAAGTCAAAAAGGTAGATTTGAAAAGATGGAACAGGATGTAGTTTCTGTTGCTGTTGAAAAAATGATCCAAGCACGTATCACAACACCCACACACCTACACTGCGAAACTAGTGTTTAATTATGTGCAATGTTGAAGATATGACAATCGATTCTTTCTGCTCCAATTCAGGTAAGGAATCGCAACGCTCAACCACATGCTGAGCAAAGTATACTCCTACTTTCTCCTGCTTTTACTTTCCTGAAACAGAAACTTCCATTAATTCTGCACTAGAATGATTTTTAAAAGATTCCAAGAGTGGTTGCTGGTTGCAGTTGTTGGAATCCTGTCATAGACGAGTAACAGATGATTTCCTGGTGGTGTTCGCTTCCATTTGTCATTTAAGAGAATTCAAGCGAAAATGTAGTGTTTGCTGCTATAATTTAAAGGCATCACCCTGCGAATCTGACGTGGTACGGATTTCAGGAGTATTCGTATACGGGATCGTAGATTATGGAGAGGGGCATGATTCTCTGTATCAGTGGAAAAGGACAACCCCGGAACGCTGTTTCTTACAACGTCCTCAATTGCAGCGCGCCACCTTTGCGCCACCCCCTGCGGTTTGCGAGTGGCGTTGGGCGGAGCGCAAACGTTGCGCACTGCACTGCACTGCGCTTATAAGCCATCATAAGAAACAGCTTTCCGGGGTCGTCTTTTCCTACTGATATAGGGAAAAATGGACGAAATCACCCATCTCTCCATAATCTACGATCCCGTATACGAATACTCAACCTGAAATTCGTACCACCACAGATTCGTGGGCTGATACCTTTAAGAAAACATCGAGCTTCTATAATCCATTGAAAGCATCCTCCAGCTAATCACTTTTGCAGCAGCCTTATTTTTAGTTAAATTGAAATTGGTTTCGTTTCTGAGGTTCTAATAGAGACGGTTTTTCCTAGCCGGGACCGAGAACCCTCCACTTATATTCCACTGGATTTCGTCGACGTTCTTTTATCAAGCTGTTCTTGACAATTTTCCGCGCTCAATTCAAAACTTATTCAGTAAACACCAAAGAGCGTTTTTAATATCCTGAATAGGGTGCAAGTAGTGAATCTTATATCAAAACATGATGATTGGTCTATATCCTTTACTCTCTTTAAAGCCTTCCTTCCTATGAAAAATGTGACCATGTGACCACTTTTATGTTCCCTTAGATTCATATTTCTTGCGCCGTTATCAACGCAATAATTGAAAGTAAAGTTTCGAGAAATGAAGGGTAACAGCATTTAGCGTAGTGATGAAAAAGGAGACAAAACGAAGTAACCTTCACTAACAGTTGTTTACTTCAGTGGGCTAAATACGTGTGAGTTTATGGTTTAGGGATAGCTGAAAAGCCAAGATTGCTATTGAACTTTCTTTATTAACGGCTTACGTTTCAAGATTAATACCTCTGTCCGAACCTGGAAAACCAAACTCAAAGAACAACAAATCTGCTAGTTCTTACCTCATTTGTTTATTCTGGTCACATAATAACACCAGAACGGTTTCTATGTGACACCTAGGTTTGTGAGTTTGTATCAAAGTGTATAAGACTGAACATACATTCCTAATATGTGTAATAAAGTTTTCATACAATTTGCTCCAGCTGTTTCAACTCAAATATTTCGACAGTCACGTGGCCTTCTAAACTCTTTGTAGGCAGGATATAGGATATCGAACATATATATTGTCATCCTGAAGATGTTCTCTTGTTGTTGCTATGTCTAGTTCACGTAATAAGAGAACGAATTCATCTCCTTTGCCCCTAACGGAGACTTTGATCTTCCCAGCTGCACAAAGATTACGGATCTCACTTAAGCCTTGGTGTTTCCCCACAGAGAGATTGAAATTGATGTGTCTTTTGATAGGATGTTTCGAGCGTTTGAACGCTGACCGTGGGATGATGAGGTGCTCAAGAGAATAAATCACTAATACCTTCGACTTTCCAGTCCCTGAACGTCGGAACATTATCTGTTAACAAAGAAGTTTCAATATTTATTTATTAAATCTCAACGAATTTTAGCTACAATTTGAACAAATCAATAAGAAAAAAACTAACTTTGTTAGCTGGACCTTCATTATCAGTCATCTTTTTACGGAACGTAGTCTTTGTAATGAAGGTAGAGCCCGCATGAGCTAGCCAGTATTACTTCAGGAAATTTTCATTTAACACCTTTGGGGAATACGTTTACAATAAGGAAAATTATTGGGACTACAAGAAAGGACTGTGCAAAGATTCAGTGGAGGATAGCATCGGTGCAAAACCTCTCGTACTGAATTCCGACTTTTCGATAGAGTGTTTCGGACGATTCTACCTCCACACTGCCTTCACTGATCTGATAAGGGACATTAATTTTTCTCATCGACAGTACGTAAGCTAAGCATGCTTGAAAGAACCCCGACCAGTGCTCACAAGTACCTCATAGCTGCCGGAACTGAATGAACGAAACATCAAGATGGAACCTCAAACGAAATTTGTAGTAACGGACTCAATCTTTGACGTGGTACATGTATATGCACTATGTATGTATTTATAAATAAATATATTATGCTGTGGGAGGGTATAGTGTAACAGCTAGAGGTTCTGCTTCTTGCACGCTCGATGCGAGGTTTGAGTCCGCCCTAGTGCGCACCAAGCCTTTCATCCCTGCGGGGTCGATAAATTGGTTCTAGACTTTTTTGCGAGGATAAAAACACTGACTGACTAGCCACCGCAAGTCAAGCCATTTCATAGGCTAGTTAAACGTTCGTAAACCTCAAACGATTCTGAATCATTTGAAGTGAACGTGGAGGCGCATCCCGATCGGATTGATTAATGCCAGACACTTTACACACTTTTATAAATGCTATATAATATGATGATGCTATATGATGCTGATGATATGATGCTATATAATATAATGACGGGCTTAATCTGTCACGTGTGTTTGTTTGTTTGGGTGTATGTGTATGTGTGTAACAAAATTTCAAAATGCGGTGAGACGTGTCCAGCGGCGTTAGATCATAGGTGTGCTGGCGCCGAAGAGAGATAAATTGGGGTGACACCGGTCCCTCGGCGCCGGGTAGGTGCGCCAGCGCCAGAAAGTCAATAAAATGAGGTGGAACGTTCCTACAGCGTCGAACTGCTGTACCGGCGGCAAGTTATAAGGGGGTGGGACGGCTCCAATGGCGTCGCTTTGGTTGAATTAATGCGCAGTAATACCGCGCAATGATTCCAAGTGAATTTTTCAAGAAGTAAACGAAACGTTGTGAACCATTTTATGGCCATGAAAGCTGCTGTGCTGCGCTTCAACCCCGCATACTCCACCGCATACCTATTCCCCCGTACGTTTACCTCATCACGTTGATAACATTCCTTCTTTGGAGATTAGAAATACGAGTGAAACCAGCTGCTTAAATAGCAGGTAACAGTTTACATGATCTAATGAGGAACCTTATCTTTATCAGTACGATGATGGCGTTCATGTCTTTTCACGTCACCACATTATTCTGCGCTAAGTTTTAGGGAGAAAGAGAAAGAAATTCATGTTTTAAATTATGCTCCCAAATTTTTGCAAAGTCGAAGGAATATATGCACGTGTGAAATCAAGTTTGAATACTCTCCAAATGTAGTACCGGCGAATTTAGGAAGAAGACCATAAAATCATCACTTCAATTCATGATCATTACGGGAATGCTTAGATTTCTAAAAAGGAAAGAACGAAAGAAGCGTAGATAGGAAGAAAGAAGAGAAGAGAAAGAACACAAATTTAATTTTTCGAGAAATGCCTCAAAATTTAATTTGTATTGGTCGGTGAAGGGGTATGAGGCGTGCACCAGAAGAAGTCTGATGTTCGGTGTTAGCCGAACGTTCAGACTGGTGCATATATGCGTATGCGTATTTGCATATATGTATATGAAACGAAATAGAGAACAGAGACTCCAATGACGTAGGCGTCCGATTAGTGGCAGCCTAGAATGTAGTGAGATAAAGCAAAAAAGAAGTCTGTTCTACAGCGTCAGATCGGAACAGCAGAAAAGAAAATCCTTTGAATAGATCTCGTATCGTAACACAGAACCACCGTCGACACTTTTATGCGAAGTTAGAATGTGGACCTATGGGATTAGTGATGCACAAATCCTATGTTATAGAGTTAAGTGCACTGTATACGAAATAAGCGAAATCTCTAAAAAAAAAAATTCGGTGATGGTTATAGCGGCCGCGTCCGCGCCACTGTACCTTAATGCACGTCTTTGTATGTCTATCTTCCTGTAGTCTTCTCCCGTCGTGTCTGCTACACCACATTTTGGGAAATGATACTTTTTATTCAAACAGCTCTTTTAAAGGCATCACCCCACGGATCTGAGGTGATACGGAGTTCGGGTGGAGTATTCGTATACGAGATCGTAGATTATTGAGAGAAGGGTGATTCCGTTCATTTCTTCCTAATTGCCGTAGAAAACACCTGGAAGATACCTCTTCGAGCGTTCCGGCGCAGTATTTTCTACAAGGAATTCGATTGGAGCGCGCCAATCTTGTGCACACGCCGCAGCTTCAGAGCCGTTTTTTACGGGAATTAGGAAGAAATGGGCAGAATCACACTCCTCTCCATAACTTGCCAACCCGTATACGAATACTTCACCTGCAATCCGTACCACCTCAGATTCGTGGGGTGATGCCTTTAATAGTAGTTAGCAGTTAGCATAATCTGGTTTGAGAAGCAAGGAGACTTCCCCAAAGACAGCGAATGATATCTACTAAATATATTACTACGCTAATGTCAAGAAAAAGCAACATTGACTCAGGATTAAATAACAGTTGGCCATATTTCCAAAATACTGACAATTATAGTGGAAGTGTTGCAAAATATTCCAAAATATAGTAAAAACACATTTGAATGAGATTTAACATGTTATTTTTAGGAACGATTTGATTCTTCAGCAGAAAATTATGGAGCCTTAAAACAATGACCTTTAAAAAACCTTAAAAACCTAAAACTTTCTGGCTGACTTTTCTTTGTCACTTAAAGCAAGCGAAGCGAGCAATACAAAGTTGCTAAAGTCCCACGTAAGCCAAACATTCAAACTTGCTCTTTAATAAATGGAATAATTTCAAAGAGTGTTGTTGCGGAAGTTTAATCAATTCAACCACGAAAAAGTTTTATTTTAGTTTTTCTTTTGCAAGGATTGTTGAACATCCGAGGAAATATTAAAATATGATACTATGACTGAAATAAATTTCATATAACAAAGGTTGGCAGGATTTTAAAATCTTATATTTCTGCATAGGGCGACATAGGATTTTTGCGGAGACAATTACGGAAATACTAAAATCATAAACATCTAATGGCCCTTCTTAGCGGTTCCAAAAAGCTGGTGGTAAACAAATTCCGCGCTAGACGTAAATTTTGCAGAAAAATGGGATATCATGTAATTTTTAGATCTTCTTATTTTAGAATGTGATTTTCCAGTTATAGAGCTGCACTTTTCCCCAAGTTGTTCGTGCGAACCACAATTTTGCTGGTGTCTGATACGGTTTCGTAGAGTTTATTTTTGAGACAATAAACCGCGGGTCAACGCTTCTAAGTGATGATTAAATTGAGAGCGAAGTCTACAGTCAAGACTCTTCTGCTCTACTGCTCCAGGAACTCCAAAGAGCTGAATTTCTCAGCTGTGTTAACGAGGTGCGAATGAGAAATCAGTCAATTTAGAGATAAATGAAATTTTGAAGGGAACACGGAAGCAAGCCGCTTTTTCCAAACCTAATTGTTTATCAAAGCTGGTCGATGCGGAAATAGGAGGAAAAAAACATTCTAAAAAGGGCGGATTTAAAAGCTGCGGCTCGATTTTTCCAGGACGTTCAAGTTTTGATTGCGATAACTGTAACAGGACACACGATATCCAGCCTTATGTGTTCTTAAAGAACTTTTGAAGAAGTAAACAGAGAGTTACTATTTCCTCGCATATTTTTGCGAAGTTTAGCGAAAAATGTGAAAATACTAGCCCTTTTCTGAGAGCGATTAACTGACCCGTGCTAATTCTATTAATACTAAGAAGAGTTACAAGAGTTATGTAGTGCAAGGAAACAAAATTGAGCGACCTCATCGGCGAGCCAACAAGGGATATTTCACAGCCTCCACATCCAATTACGCCCCATGATATCCGCTTAGCTTAGATAGATTTTATAGACGACGAGTGGACGAAATTTAGATATTGTAGTCAGCGACTTCTAGTGAGGAATTGTATCCATGGTGAAATGTACCCGACCAACGAAAAATGTACGTAGTTATTCGGAAGTACAAGTCGTAGAGATGAACATTCTGCAATTTTTCATCCTCTTTACATCGTCTTGTAGAAGCACGTCGAACTTCATTGCGAAGTTTCTATTATTTCTAGCGCATATCCTTGAAGGTAGTTTCGAAATCAAGTGCAATATCGTAAAATGGACGGAATCACCCCCTTCTATGTAATCTACTATCCCGTATACGAAGACTCCACCTGAAACCCGTACCACCTCAGATTCGTGGAGTGATGCCTCTAACCTTTGGTCTATGGATTCAGTAAGCAATGAGGATAAAATGATGAAGTCTCTGGCGTTAATTAATCCGCATGGACGCGCCACCACATTCACTACAATTCAGAATCGTACGAGGTTTAAGAAAGTGCAACTGGCCTACACTATGAATTGTAGGGGGCCGACGTATCATGTCAGTGTTCTTATGTTTTTATCCTCACAAGCAAGTCTGGTTACAACTTATCGACTCCTAAGGGAAGAATGGGTTGGTTGACTCGAGTGATGGTAGTTCCTCGGTACTCTCTGGTTAAATATCGGTCTCTTACCATCTTCGCCTTGGTGAACGGATATCAAAATATTTTGAGACTTCGATGATTGCAGACACATATTGTGTCGTTTACTTTATAGTTTAGACGGTAATTATTTCCAAATTAATCACAAACTGGTATGACATAAAGAGAAGGAACATTGAGTGTAATAGTTGTTGGATCAGCTACGTACATGCAACGAAGTGGAGTTAATTTCCTGTCACCGGAAACCATAGCTGATAGTTGGTATTAAAAGGAAGAAAAAAATCTTTGCGGTACTTGTTGGCAACGTAGACACATCCAAAAAATTATATACATCAAACTTAATTTCAGAAATAGATCACCCTGCAGCACCTAGATTTCCGGAGTGAAAGCAGTCAGCAATGGCGGAGTGAGACATAAAAAAAAGGAGAATCCACAGCAAAATTTAATTTCCAGAAATAGATCGCGGTGAAGCACTTATGCGTCCCGAGTGGAAGCACTCAGCAATGACTGAGTAGAACCTACAAAAAGGGTAATCCATGACACATATCCTCTCTTGCATAATTTTCACGGAATGCAGAAGTTGATTCGCCACCGGAGGGCTGGGCTAGGCAAGAACGATACAAATGTGAAAGCTATTGTACACAGGAAATAAACGTAACCACTCATCACGTACAGCTGGAAGTTCAAGCATAGGAGAAGAGCGGATAAGAGATGTTCCCTTTGTTCACCAATGAAATGAAAAAAATACCTCTAAATGTTTCTGTGACGCAGTATTAATAGATTTCAATTCCCAAAGAAATATCTCAATATAGCAAAATTTGTAATGGAAAACTAAAACTTGTACTTTTCCAGACACATCACAACGACATTTGTGAAATGAAAGAAGTGAAAGAAAGAAGAAAGAATAAAACAAAAACTGATATATGAGAAAGTGCAGTGGGACATTTTTGTAGAAAAAAGATTACATTTTGGAGTGTATCTCCACTCTCACATTACTAACAACGACTCGGTAACAAAAGAAAAAAATGAAAAAATGAATAGGAAAGGAAAAAGAAAGAATAAAAATAAATAAAAACAAAAGGACTAATGGCGGTTTTCTATCCGAAGACCCTAAAAAACCTTACGTTACGGTTGCATTCAAGAGCGCTACTCTCAGGACTCTCAGGCAATGTTTGGGCCTTACTAGCAAAATATTCGCCTTTTTTCCATCAATGAGAAAGTGTTCTTCATGATGGTGGATTTTGTTCCTCACGTCCTCCTACAACGAAAAACTGCCACAAACGAATTTGCAGACATCTTTGCATGCATCCTGGAACTTCTTTGTATTCCAAAAGGTCAATCAAGAAAACTCCTTGCATGTGAAAAGCAGCATCAAGCAATTTTGCATCTATGCAGAATCCAAGTTAATAAATGAATATAATTCGTCCTTGGTTACCACATCCATCTCACACACTCATCAGCTGTTTTATCACGTGATTACGGTTCTGTTCAAAATGTAACAAATTAATGATTTCAGGCAGTAGGTATAAAAGGACTAATATCCTATCGGCAGCCTTTTCGTTGATTTCACTTGAATAAGCAGGTCTGGAATAATCAGTGAGGACACCTCATTGTTCCTCAACCACTCGTCCGTGGACGCAATGCGTACACGTGGGTCGCGCGATGCAACTGGTTTCGTAGGAAAGAACGGTGTCTTCCACGCAGTTTTTTTTACGGCGATTAGTGGAAGATGCGCGGAGAGGCGCTCGTTTCCCTAATTCACAACTCTACGCCTTCCCTATAAACCATATCAATTCCATATTCAAAAAATACTGTCTTTAATGCGGCTCACGCACTAAGAAACCTCCGCAAAGTACAGTTAAAGAAGTTCAGTAAGCCTGTTTATTAACTGCCGTATTACAAAGTTCCCGCACTATAGCAAAAAAAGCATTTATATCGGAAGTGTTCAGCTTTTTCTTCACATGGTTTCACCATGTTTGCCTAAATTTCGTTCAATTTTTAATGCGCTACAAAGCCGAGACGGATTTTAAATACTTAGTTCAAGCTTTACGCTGACTTTCCATCAAAAACTTCGATATCAAGTCGACCGTTGAAAGTAAGTTAAGTTAGTTATTAAAATTTAAAGTTGGTCAAGGTTTTGCCTAGTTTTTTCTTCGGATTAAACGCAAAACCTCAAAGATCTGACGCACGCATTTTCTTCAATGTCAGTTGTGCACAGTTGTGTCGAAACGACCTGAAACCCGACACAGTTGCGCAAGCAGCTGCATGCAAAAATTCAACGGTTGCAGTCGAGGTGGGACTTTTGCTTGCATCACTCGGAAGAACTGCAACGACGAATGGTCCCAGCGAGGGTCCAGCTCGATCACAACCGTTAGCTCCACCGTACCGCTTCCACTGTAGTCATTTATGCAACTGCACCGAACCTCAGGTCGCTTTGGTTCGACTACAGCAGATGAGTTAATTCTCTATGAGACCATATACAATTAGAATAAAGAATGGATTTTTCGTTAGGAAAAACGTCCAGCCACACTTTGTCGCAAACATTTAACTGTTCACAATTTGCAGCTGATTTTGAAATCATCGCTATTCTACAACATTCGTTGAACAAAAAAAGAAGAAAAAAACAGACGCCATAATCAGAAATTCATCATGCCGATTCCTGTAATCGTCATTACAATCTGCCTCGTTTACGTGGAATTTTTTTTATATTTTGGGTGGATGTTACCGGAAACAGTTCTCCGAATGAGTGGAAACGAGGAATTTAACTATTAATTAAATTAATTAGATCAACAAAGGAATCACTATCTTGAAAAAGGCCAGGAACTGGTAAAGGATTAAAATGTTGAAAACTCCATTAGATTTTATTCTTCCCCACTAATTTATCAGCGGATTTTTTGAAATGGATAGAGATGAAAAATGAAAAAACTGCGGATCACTTCTTTCTCCATGACCTTCGTTAGATGAATTGTTACAAGTATGGGCAGCTCAGGTGATTCGCAGACAATTCATTTCCTCATTCTTCAGTAGATTCTAAACGAGTGATGTGTTGAAGAAGTTCCTATATTCCAACACAGGCTATATTAATTTTTATTCAGTCACAGATAATTCATGCTGTATAGGAGGTAAGCTGTTGGGATACTACGATATTTTCGCCCTTATAAATTCTATGCTACTAGTGACCCTAGTACAACACCGCTACTAACTTGTGTCCCAAAATCCGTCGCAAACCGTCGGAATTCTTGGAAGCGGGCAAAATTAAATCTTGAAAATGCCATTCGAAAGCAAATGAGCTGCTGATTTCAAATATGCTTCGAGAATTTACTTTTGACAAATGTGTGGCCTGAAAACGAGCAAAGTTTCCTCAAGCCCGTTAATTACTTTCACACCTCCGCAATCCTGCTATTGGGATATCCCGCGGATACATCTCCATGGAAGGAAGGGGTGTTCATAGGATTTCCGCTTATTTCTCGGATTTGGACAAAATGTTCATTAAATCCGTAATTAGGAGGTTATTTAGAGCATTTTGGTACCCCACATCATATGTTGGTCCGAAATTTCCATTCTCTGCAGAAATTCACGAATGTGCTCCATCGAAGATTAATAAAAACCCATACTTTCCAAGCTGTGACAAATCTCCTAGGAAATTTTTTAGTGAACAACTTGTACTTGACAATAGTTTATATTGTAAGTTTCTAGCTTTGAAAATGTCCAGTTTTTTCCGGTGTCAAATCTACAACATTACTCTCTTTCGTTATTTGGTCCAATTTTTGAATAGCTGTCAACGGCTTAGAATGAACGCTTAAGTCTCGCAATTCGGTACTTCCCTAAAACTCTCCTTCCTTTACGAGAAGTGAATTAGGCGCTAACATTGGATGACAGCTGGTCATGGTTTTCGAGTGACCAAATTGGGGAAAATTTCGTCTGTTTTCACAAAACAAAAATTTTTTGCAGCCTCTATGAATTCTTTCAGTACCTCAAATAGCCAGTTCTTCTCACAAAAAGACGCTCTTTTGAATGATGTTGAATTCACTTTTATTTACAAACTTCAAAACACTGACTCCGCCCTCTTATAGAACAGGCGATATTCTATAGCTGGAATGGTTGTCGCGGCCCAGGCATGGTCAGGCATCTCACACCTTCGATAGGTGACTCCTCTGGCGATTCGAAGTCACAGAGAGACAGTAATGTTTGAACATAAATGAACGGTGACGAGAATTCTACACAGTTCTTATTCATTGGAACCATACAACTTCTCCAATTTTACAAGCTTTCGGAAGGAAATACAAACAAACGAAACAAACCTTCTGAAAAGGACAGACATGTAACAAATTAAGACGTCTTATGGAGGAAAAAATCGGAACTTCTTAAATTTTTGAGTTTTCCATGTTTTCCGGCAGTTTAATTCGAATAATATTCACTTCTTCCTTTTCTTTCCTCTCCTCTTCTTTGTATTTCTTGGTTTAGTTTCGTCAGCCGTCTTCCTTCCTAGCAGTTTCTGTTTTTACAAATAAGAACTGTGTAGAATTTTCGTCACCGTTCATTTATGTTCAAACATTACTGTCTCTCAGTGACTCCGAATCGCCAGAGAAGTCACCTATCGAAGGTGTGAGATGCCTGACCATGCCTGGGCCGCGATAACCATTCCAGCTATAGAATATCGCCTGCTTTATAAGAGGGCGGAGTCAGTGTTGAAATTTTGAAGTTTGTAAATGAAGGTAAATTCAACATCATTCGAAAGAGCATCTTTTTGTGAGAAGAAAGCTACTTGAGGTACTAAAAGAATTCATAGAGGCTCCAAAAAATTTTTGTTTTGTGAAAACAGACGAAATCTTCCCCGATTTGGTCACTCGAAAACCATGACCAGCTGTCATCCAATGTTAGCGCCTAATTCACTTCCCGTAAAGGAACGAGAGTTTTAGGGAAGTACCGAATTGCGAGACTTAAGCGTTCATTCTAAGCAGTTGACAGCTGTTTAAAAATTGGACCAAATAACGAAATATAGTAATGTTGTAAGTTTGACACCGGAAAAAACTGGACATTTTCAAAGCTAGAAACTTACAATATAAACTATTGTCAAGTACAAGTTGTTCACTAAAAAACTTCCTAGGAGATTTGTCACAGCTTGGAAAGTATGGCTTTCTATTAATCTTCGATGGAGCACTTTCGTCAATTTCCGAAGAGAATGGAAATGTCGAACCAACATATGATGTGGGGTGCCAAAATGATCTAAATAACCACCTGATTACAGATGTAATAGACATTTTGTCTGATTTCGAGAAATAAGCGGAAATCCTATGAGCACCCCTTTCTTCCATGGAGATGTATCCGCGGGATATGCCAATGGGAGAATTGCGGAGGTGTGAAAGTAATTAACGGGGCTTGAGGAAACTTTGCTCGTTTTCAGGCCACGCATTTGTCAAAAGTAAATTCTCGAAGCATATTTGAAATCAGCAGCTCATTTGCTTTCGAATGGTATTTTCAAAATTTAATTTTGCCCGCTTCCAAGAATTCCGACGGTTTGCGACGGATTTTTGGGACACAAGTTAGTAGCGGTGTTGTAGATCATATTTAACGATGATTCAAGCGCATTTTAAGCACTTTGGTTGACAAAAGAACAAAATTTTCAACAATAACAAAACGGGCTAAATAGCGACCAGTAGTGTTTTACCATTCTGCTGTTTTTGGATATGCTACGGCTCACATCGTCTTCCATTTCTGCATTTTTCATAGAAGATATCTCTCCATTCAGAAAAGTCTGCTCCTCAAGCAGTGACTGTGGGCTCTCCTCAAACAAAAAAAAAGAATAAAAATTTGACTTGACACAACACGTAGTAAAAAGGAAGGAAGGACTACTCCCGTTTATATCTCTGACAAATGAAATTAAATCTTAGATCAAGCATAGACCAGAGCTAATACCTCCAACATTCATTTTAGAACAAATTTCAGAAAAAAAAAACCATTCATTAGTTAGAGAAAAGTCCAAGAAATTTGAGCTTATAAGGCTTATAAGACTCAAAGCAACTACTGATAACCACATATTTCTCGGTTACTGCACAAACATACGGAAAAGTGACGATTAACAATCCCGCTCTCCTCCAAGACTCGTATCTATACCTGCGGGAGGCTCCGCCCCTTGGACCATGCTAACGCCACGAAATTCAAAATAGTGGTGTGGGTAATCTCTTCCTGCGTTGTTTCGGATGAATAGGCTCAGAGAAAGCTAGAAGATGGATCCCTTATGGGATTTCACAAACTCCTACCGTAAAACAAATGAAGAGAATATCACAATAAGCCGTAACACAAGAGAGAAAGTATGACCCTCGGATTTAAAAATGAGGAGTGAAACTGGAATACGGAATTTTGATTCTTGTCTGGTAGCAAACAAAGATTACTTCTAGTACATAGCCAATATTTTTTTTTGATTCTTCCCTTGAGTTCTCTTCTCGTTGTTCAATTTGTTCTTATACTAGTTTCCTTATCTATTACTATCACTTGTTTAATTTGCATTTTCATTCCCTTTCTCGTCTTTTGCATCAACTCTATTTCACTTGATTTATTTCTCTGTTCCATTTGTTTTTATAGGCGGGCTTCTTTCAACATAATTAGGTTCAGCAGCCGTTTTCACCTCATTCCCACAGCACCCAGGACAAGTATCTTGACGCAATAGCCGGACACCTGCTTTTAATTCAAGTATTACTTAGCCTCACTAAGAAGAGAGAATGAAACGGCGGTGTTCTTAACTTTTCTATGTCATTTTTCCCATTATGTAATACCATCATCAGGACCAAGGTGCCTCAATGGTTTCAATTTGGTTCAACGTTTTTTGAGAAGCTTCCAGCGAAGACCAAATTCTCCCGTTGATTCCATTGTCTTTGTGGCAACACTTCACTTCCATATATTTCTTTGCTACGGCAACCGCAGTATCTTCAGAGTAAGCGGATAGTTGGTAACTTGTAAAATAACGGAAATGAAATTAAACTTTAAGTTTCTAACTTTAGGAAATTATTAATTCCTGTCGAAGAATTTCGTTCACTCATTTACTTCCTTTAGAAAGTGAAAGGATTAAATTTGAATATGAGGAAAGTTTGATTTCCTTTTCTGTTTCCAAAGTTGGTTGAACAGTAGCAGAAAACTTCAAAAATGCTCTTCAAAGTGAATCCAAAGGCACCAAAAACAAAGTCTATCGGAAGTTTTTATGAGCTTCAACTTCAGATAAGGTCTAAGAGCACTACATAGGTTTTGTTATGGACAACTCTGGTTTTACTTCGTCCTTTTTTTATTGTCTGCCCTATATCGAAGCAACATAATTCAGGATGAACTTTTTCAAATTTGAAAGAGATGGTAGAGAAGAGCCTTTCCTTTCATTTGAGACAGCTCCATCATTTTTTTATCCTTTAGCTTCAATGTTCTTGCCATGTGTTAATGTTATCTAAATGCCATGCAGTTCATTAACTAAGAGCCAAGAAAGTAATTAGCAACACAGATTGTGAAGTAAAAACAAAGTGGAAGAAGTATAGAGTGGTTAAGAAGAAGAAAAGGACAGAAACAAAAACAAGAGCGGATGTAACAGAGTTAGAAAATGGAACAGATATAAATGAAGTAAGTGCTGTGCTACAACGGACAGGACATGCTGCATCAATAAAAGAAACAAAGGTGTTGGAACTAAAATCGCTTGTGAGGAGACAGGAGACCTCGTGGCTGGGCTCATAAGAACCTTCGTCTAGAGCACACGGGAGGACTCTAGCCACCGGACACCACCAGACCAAGGACGCACTGGACGACGATATCAAGGACAGCAACGCTAGCCGAAGCTTCTCGAGGATGCTCCCGATGTGGGCAACACCCAGACCAGTTATCAGAGGTAAGGCTTGCTCTTTCTGTGAGTTGATAGCTGCTTTCACTGCGCAACGATTACTATAACATTAACATAGAAACAGGGAAAGGTTCAAATATACAACTTCAAAAACAGAGAAAGGAGGTAAAATAATCATAACAAACAAGACAAGGGGACAAGACAAAACAGTGACACAGAGTAACAATAGAAATAGAACGGAGTAAAAAATAGTTGGGGGAAGGAGGAGGGGGTCGCGTTCCTACTCCTGGAAGTAAATAACTAAATCAGGTGGGCCATCCTAAGCATTAGTCTTAAAAAATCTATCTATTTAAGATCTGCTACATTTTCCCCTAGAACGGAGAAACAAGAGAAGTAAAAGAGAGTTTATGCAGAAGATGAGGGAAATTATGAAAATGCAAATTAAATGAGGAAACCAATACAAGAACAAATGAAACAACGAGAAGAAAACTGGAAAGAAGAAAAGATATTAGCTAAGCGGCTGCGCTCGAAGTGATGCGGTGGAGACAGGAGACAGGAATCGAGGTGGGACCATGGCGGACTGCAGAGATGGGTGGCAGTAGCGAGAATCAGCATGCCAAGTGCTAAGCTACACCGCACCGCTTCGAGCGCGGTCGCTTACTCAACTGTCTGTGCTTCGTGTCGTTTGGACACAACTATGCGTACTCACGTAAAGTAATCGTCGCTAGCTACAAGACAAGAATCAAAAACCCGTATTCCAATTTCATCCCCCACTTTTAAATTGGAAGGTCATACTTCCCTTACTTTCTTGTATAAAGACTAACTTTGATATTTCTCTCGTTTGTTTTATGGTAAGAATCCAATGGTCGGGGCCTCCCGCAGCCGGGTGTAAGTTTAGATACGAGTTCCCTCGCCTTAGTTGTATTTGCAGAAACCGTGCGAGAACCTGAGAAGCCACTAGTGCGAAAAACATCTATTAAGGATAAAGTAAAAGATAAAGTGCACGGCGTTGATCAATTCCTATGGGGATGCGCCTGCGCGTTCGACTTCAACTCAGACTTCGTTTGATATTTATGAACGCGCGTGCGGCCTTACAATGACTTGCGGTAGCTAGCCGATGTGCCAAGTCAGTGTTGTCATCCCTCCCCTCCCCCCCACCCGATAATTTACACGCGGCTGTGGCGCAGTCGGCTACAGGTCGGCTCTTGCCACACCCGCGTGTGAAGTCCACACAGTCGATGGTTCGAAACCACCCTTGGTGAAAATGTCGTTGGGGGGGCCACTCAGTGGCGCCATTATTTCCCGAAGCTCTAACTTACTTTTTCTCTTAGTAACTTAAGTTTACTGTTTAGTTTATGTCATAGATCCTCTAAGACTAATGCTTAGGCCTTAGGGCCCCGATTGATTTGATTATTTACGTCGAGAAATAAGGGCGCCACTGAGTAGCTCCCCAACGACACTTACCCCCACCTTTTTCCGAACCGAGAATTTCATCCCCCGGAGCCTTAAATTGATACCAAATTTCTCTGAGGGGATAAAAACACTGACTTGGTCATCAATTGGCCCTCGCAAGTCATTGTATGGGCTAACACCTATTCCAAAATCTCAACTAGTTGCAGTAAAACGCATTGGCGCATCCCAAGTGGATTGATTCGTCAGTGAATTTATCATGAAAAACTTCGATCTTTGCCGCAAGTCCTCACGGCTTGACATAGATGCGTATGTGCAATCTGCACATAAAGCCTTATAAGTGACGCCTAATATGTTTTTGCTGGACGATACCTGGGTGTCGATCTGGCTACTTTTATCTCCCTTAGGTCCAAGTCGCTCATTCTCATGGATCATTCTTTATCCCATTTTTAGAGATGCCAGCATCAAGCTGCAGCCATGTGTGCAATGTTGCAGTAGCAGCGTTCCCTTTTTATTCGGGTTTTTGCAAATTTACTATGTCGTGTGTCTCAGTTGCTCACTCTAAAGTAGATGTTTCCCTATCCAAAGTGCAGAACTACGGATATCGGCCAAATTGTGTCTGTCATTTCAGTGCTCATCTGTGTCTAACGAGCGCAACGTATTTTCCGGCAGGTGGATGGTCAATTGTCAGAACAATAGAGGTCAGTTTTACTAGTCTTTGCTTCCTTTCTTTGGAGGAGGGGCGACGAATTATAATCGACGTAGAAAGTATTGTATTATGAGGATGTGACGCGTTCTCGGTGAAGGGTGCACTGAGTTCTGTATCCAGCATGCGGTAATGTTCCCGAGCTCTCTTTGCTTTTTTTTTTGCATGATAGTGCATGAATGGAATTATGTAGTGTTGGTGAAGTCCTTCTCCTTTCGTTTTATTGTTTGTTTTTCTTCTAGGGCGACTCTAAGACGTTAGTCTGTAAGGATTTCATCGTTTTTTTTGCGCTAGGTTTCCATCTTTCATAGTCATAATACGAAGAGAACCCTTTTCTAGCTGTTCAAAAGTTTCTCTTGTTTCAAGGGCGTGTCCTCGAAGACTTCAGTTTGCAGCGATTAGATTTCTACCCTTTTTGTGAATCCATACATAGTTGGCCTTTTTCTAAGACAGATATTCGGATTCTATTATGTTTCGGAATATAAGGGACGCCAATCTTGTAAGTTATACAAAAGAAAAAAATAATTGGATAGAATCACTACTAAGATCTCGGAGGCATCCTAGGGGTAAAACAGACTATAAAACTAATGGAAAAGGGTTTGTTAGGACTACGTCACCTTGTTCATACATACGAAAAAAAAGAGACATAAGAATCAAAGAGTTCCTAGGAGTTTTTGGGGTAGTGTAAAGAAGATGAGGTGCTCGTCTTCACCGAGGACGTTCTGCCTCGTCATTTTATGATACGTTCCACGCCGACTATAAATAAGTTCCTTTTTCTTAGCAGCGCCCGTTTAGGTTGAGGTTACTTTCAAAGTTACATCCAGAGGTAGTGGTTTATCATAGTTGTCCATGTATGTTTGTTCATGTCTGCTCCCTGATGCTATCGGGGGTGAAGGGGGGCGCTCAGTGGTTATTTCTCGAAGCTTTAACTTACTTTTTTTTTCTCTTAATAACTTAAGTTTACATTTCATATATCCTCTAAGACTAATGCTTACGCCTTAGAGCCCCTATTGATTTGATTATTTACGTCGAGAAATAAGGGCGCCACTGAGTAGCTACCCCCCCCCCAACGACACTACCCCACATCGGTATTTTCGGTACAGTATTTGGCGACTTCCTTAATTTCGGGTGATTGTGATGTGTCTTCAACTGTGGCAAAGTAGAGAAAAAGAGTGTTAGGTCTCAGGTGTTCCGTTTAACCGATTTGACGCATTCGACGTCGATTATAGTTGAGAAATCGAAAATATCGAGTGGAAGCAAATCTCTGTAAGGTTGAAGGTTCTGTATACAGTAGTATTCTCTAGTACGAATGCTGCTTTATGAACCGGTAAAGGTTTGCAGGAGATATGTGGTATAGATGACTCGACTGTCTATCACTTTTAGGAAAGCGGCGTCGTTCTGGTCTGTCAGAAAATAAGACTCCAGAGAAGAAGGCGCGGTATGACATTCCTGTAGCGGAATCGAGTAAAGCGTCTACATGTGAAGATGAGTGGAAGAATGGACTGACGAAAAAACGTCGAAGAAGACGTACCAAAGGTCTGCGGGAGATGATCAAAAACAAGGTGATGTACTGTCGCCACTGTGCTTGTTCTTTTATCTGAAATTGATATTTATAATATACAGATAGAGGTTGCACTGAGGACATTCCCTTCGCCATTGAACCACTTATTCACTTCTCGAGATGATATTGGCACCCCTCGTAAGCATATGCTCTTACGTGAACAAGAAAGTAGTGTTCAACAACTACTAATTTTTTTCTAGAGGCGGCATTTGAGGAAGTCGTCAAAGCGATCGGTTTAAACCAGGAAGATTTTCTAAAAGTAAACTTGCATTGAGTAACAAGCCTTCTACTAACTACCAACAAGTTTTTGGTTTAGGCCATTTCCTTATCTCCTAGAACTGTTGAAAGCATTTCCAACATAACAGACATGTTCTGCATCGAAAGAAGTGGAGAAAACAAGCTTATGGTGAAGTATCGAGCAACGGAATGGAGCGTTGAGGATTGTACCGTCTACTTAGTTAGTATTTTTTTCAACCTTTACACAGAAATCGTCCTTCTTAAGAGAGGACGCAGTTTTCCTGTACAAGTAGCTAAATGTTTGAAGTGTAAGGGACTTGTTGTTGCACAGAATGTGATTTGAAGTTATTTGTACAACTGCTTCTGTATCAGTAACTATCTAGTAGAAACTTTTCTCTGGGACTTCAGTCGCAGTAACAGCTTCCTCTCTGATTCGCTCTCGTTTTCTGACCTTTTGTCAACTGTGAGAATTCTAAACTCTGATTCACCTGGGAAGGTAATGATGTTTCCGTCGACCATCGCTTTCTTCCTGAAAAAATCGCTACATCGTTACTCTCTCATCGGAGGAGGCATCCTTTCCTTAAAGGCATCACCCAACCAATCTGAGGTGGTACGGATTTCAGGTGAAGTATTGGTATAGGGATCGCAGATTATGGGGATGAGGGCGATTCCGTCCATTTGTTCCTAATTGCCGTAGAAAACGGCTAGGAAGATGCGGCGTGTGCACACTGCTGGCGCGCTCTAATCGAACTCGTTGTAGAAAATAGCGCGCTGAAACGCTCAAAGCCGTATCTTCCGAGCCGTTTTCTACGGCAATTAGGAACAAATGGACGGAATCACCCTCTTCCCCATAATCTACGATCCCCTATACCAATACTCCACCAGAAATCCGTAGATTGGTTGGGTGATGCCTTTAACATTTCGTTTTGCTTTCCTTCATAACTGATTGATATGTTACGATTTTCTTCCAGGATAATCTTCCGGAGGGGTGTACAAGTGAGAAAATCTGTCGAATAGCGAGGAAGTATGGATCCGTGGTTCAGGTGAAGACGTAGCTCAAAGAAATCTCATCTTATTTAAGAAGACGTTTTTTAGGTTCATCTCCCTAAATCGGCTACAAGGCCGATCCCTTCCGTTTATGGAACGATTGAAATGGGTCGACGTCCTAAGTCTTTCGCGTTCGTTCAGTTTACTGACCCTGATGCATGTCAAAAGATGTGCGCTGTGAGTTCGCTGAAGTCCGATTTGGAAAGGTTTGGACAAATATTTCAAAATTCAAGGCCTTCTCTGTGAACACTCCGGGTGAAGGCATGAAGCAGAGATCTCAACCACTAGTACCATTGCTTCAGCGGCTGCTTATGCAAATAAGAACGTATGTTTCGTACAACGAATTTTTTTCTTCGATTCTTACTATCTTATTGTGATCGGTTGATGTTGTGCCCCGTTTCTATGCAAATTTGAAGTGTTTTTTTTCAGTATTTTTTAGTAGTTTGCATAGAATGTCACAAAAATGTGTCACAATAGACAAGAGCAATAGAATTGTTGTGAATAAGTGGAATGAAATGAAATGTGAAACCAATTAGGGCTAGTGAAACGAAATGTGAGGGCAAATACATAAGCAACGATCGAAGTAGATCACCTTATACAGGGCTCGTAGATGCTGTACCGTCATTTATGCGTTCTTCAACAAACTTTCTTTTTCTTTACACTTTCTTTACAGGTTATCGCGACGACGACGTCGCCGAACTTGTGCTCAAAATATCTTGTTAATCAGACTGAAGAGACAGCAAGCGGCTATCATAAAGAAGGAACGTTCCGCCACGAAAAGAAGTCATAAAATTTCACGAGCAGTTGAACAAGATAAAGGATACGGCAACGTTGAACAAGAAAATGGTACGTTCAAAGAAGTTTGTTTGTTAGATACTGAACTGATTGAAAATATTCTGCTTACAGCTAGATTTCATTGCTGATTTCCTTTCTTGCATCTTTTCTGATTTTCTAATCATTTTCTTTGTTTGGGAAAAATCGTACACTCTATTGGGCCTGGTCACGAAGATCATAACACTTCCTGCTCCGAAGCTGGTGAAAATAGGCAGAACAGTGTAGGCAGAAGGAAGAAATCTAGTTCTCACCGCCGTAGCACTCAGATGCAATCAAAGAAGCCAAAAAGGTCTTTTTTCTCGAATCACAGGAAAAATGGTGGATAAAGTACTCCACAGCTGTTTCCAGAAAACGTCAGAAACGACGCCCCCACGAAATAGGACCGCACACTATCGGTACATCAGTTCACAATTATTTCGAAAGGCTGCAAGTGTTTACATTGTAAGTACTTGGTGGTAAATAGTTAGACTTATTCATTTGTCTTCTCACATTAGGATGCATTCAATTTCTAGAGCTAGGTATCGAGAACTTAGAGAAGAGTATGTTGCCTTGCGACGTGAATCGAATAGACATTCAAAAGAGCTTGCTAAACAACAACAACATTTTGTAGAGTTTTGCTCTAAAACGAGACGTCAGAAGGTACATTTACTGTATTTTTTGCAGTTCATGATCGAAGGATATTTCGGGTAAAATGTGAGGAGCACTCAGTGGCGCCCTCATTTCTCGAAGTAAATATTCAAATCAATCGCCCTAAGACCTAAGCATTAGTCTTAGAGGATCTATAACATGTAAACTAAAGTTACTAAGAGAAAAAAGTAAGCTAGATCGTCGGGAAATAAGGGCGCCAGTGAGTGAGTCCCCCAACTGCATTTTTTCCCGGATCTTTCTATAATTACAGATGTGTCAGTACTAGATCTTCTCATAAAGCTATTTTTTCAGTTGAATGAAAACCTTGGTTCATACCGAGAGAGGTTTTGGTACACAAATAAGGTAGAAGAAGAATAATCGAGTGTTGTTTTCGTCTTTTTTTCTCTGTCTCGATGATCTTCTTTGCAAAGCTGACTTTCGGTCCAGTAGTTGTGGTAAGCTTGCCATGTTTTCAGTGTTCATTTGATTCCTTGTCATTGAGTACCTTCTGCTACGGGTTGTCGCGATCTTCTTCGTAGTTTTTCATCATTCTTTCCTACCTTGATCTTCAAATTCACACGTTTAGTTCTCATAGTTTATGATTTTTATAGTTATGTTTTCATATTCCACAGAATTTTTAATAAACCATGCAAGTTTAAGTGGCAGCGTTTTTATATTAGGCACTATGTACAAAAATAGCCAGCACAACAATAATATTACGCCACATCACATGACATCACATGGAACAGATATGCTCTGGTCTCTTGATGGTGGTGGTTTTGGCGGCGGGTGACTAGGAAGGAAAGGCAGTAGTCGCAAGCATGGAAATGCTCGAAGTACCCTGGAATGTGAATCATTGCGAGGTAACTTTACTGTGTAGGGGTCAATTCGTCCACGTTTACCTGTTCACGCATTCTGGAAACGCATAACCATCTTCTTCTTGTTGCTCAATAGTGATTTTTTCATCTTCCTCGAGTGACTGTAGACCACGCTGGCGTAACGTTGCTCCTAAATGCAAGCTAGCTTAAGCGATCGAATGGAACACCATTTAAGTATGTTTTATAATCGAAGGGTTTAGAAAGGTTAGGAATGTTTTTTTTTAAAGATGACGGATCTCCCGAGAGCTAGCTCTGAATTGGGCTGTGGGATCAAATCAATTCGCCTTCGGGGATTTACTCAGAGCATTATCTGAAGGGTTCAATGCACAGAAATAAGAGCAGTATTGAGAAATATTTCGTCAGTATTGAGAAATATTTGGTATTTGCTATAGTAGAATGGTGAAACTTGTCAAACAATACCTGGCACGGTGTTGTCCAGAACAACGGCAACTACACCTCCCACAAGCATTTTAATACTCAACAGCATGTTAACAATCTGATCCCATTCCTTGTTACCTAAAAAGATCAATTTCTTGTTCATTTTCAAATTTGGTTCTAGTTTGTTGTCTTTTAGACTGGATGTTTCCTTGTATAGGAGCCATAGTGTGAATGTTGAGCAAAACATTTCAACAAGTTACTCTCAACATGGCTTCTAGAGTTTAATTTAACGCGACTTTTTCGAATTATATACACTAATTATTGTGGATGAGGTGTGCGGAAATATTCTGATGTCTCTCAGTTCACCCTCATCTCCCAAACAATGTAGTTGAACCACTTGACGATAGCGTCATCCCTACGATGTTGGTCGTATCAGCTAAACACTAAGTTGAAGCAGCAACGCGTACTATAGTCGGGTCAAAACGAAATGAAGCACGGACATTTGCGCAAGCGGCTGCGCTCGAAGCGGAGCGGTGGAGCGTAGCGGTTGAGATCGTGTAAGGGTCCTCGCTGCTGCCACTCATCTCTGCAGTTCGCCATGGTCCCACCTCGATTCCAACCGCTGTCTCCACCGCACCGCTTCCGAGCGCGGCCGCTTAAGCAACGGTCCGTGCTTCATGTCGTTTTGACCCTAGTTCTCACGAGTGTATATGCGGTGCATTTGCGTACACTCTCGAAGCTTACGTACGTGCTTTATGTCGTTTTGACCCTACTACGGTAGAGTCAAAACGAAATGAAGCTCGGTACAGTTGCGTAAGCGGTCGCACTCGGAGCGATGTTGTGAAGCGTAGCCATGAGAATCTAGGGGGACCCTTGCTAGCATCATCCGCCACTGCGGTTCACGATGGTCCCACCTCGATTCCAACTGTGTTGCACCATGCTTCCTGTCGTTTTGACCAGGCATAACAATGTGAATTCGCTGCTGAGGAAATAAAATCTACAGGCGCTGGATGTTTTCAACTAAATGGATGGGACTCTCCAAGCACAACACAAACACCTTTGACACACATTTTCTTATGAAAGACGCGTCGCAGTCCTCCAGTAGGAAGAATTCTGCAAAGGATGTGTGAGTGCATGTTAGTTACTTCACTTCACAAATTTGTCTCAGATCCTTACAAATTAGAACTGAATTGCCTTTGGGTACCTGATATGAATGGCGACCTTTCAAAATGTAGTGGAACTATCAAACCAATCATCAGCGACAGTCCCAAGATGGAGAGGTTGCGAGTGAGTTTCAAGTCGATAAGCTACAAGAAAGGTATCAATATAGCTGTCCTATTAAACTCCTACTTTAATTTCAACATTCTACTTTAATTTAATCAACAACAAATAATGAAATTGGAGAGTTTAGAAATTTGGACGACCGAAGTAAACAAGAAATTTAGATCTCTAAAAATAAACAATGATCAGCCAGGAGCTGAGGTCAGGAATGCTGATCAAATTATATTAGGTCTGGAAAGAAAGGAAGAACTCTCCGAAACTGTCAGGCATTCTGTATCTATAGTGGGAAATGGCGGATTTGTTTCCCTCAAATAGGGGTTTTTTCTGTGGCGACAAACTTAAATGCACATGGTGAATATAACAATACTAATATGCTAAATAAGATATGTATTTAGTTCAAATCCAGCGATTTATGGTCATTTTTCTGTGTTATTTTGTTACGTCTGTGGACTTTTCCGGGTTCGCTCTAAAGTGAGTGTTAGCCTTGTGTCTTCGATTCTGTGGCCATTTTTGATCTTCCCCTCCACGTTTCGAGATTTTCGAAATTCACAAGTTTATTCTGTATTCTCTCCCGTAAAGGCAATTCACGGCCAAAAAAGTTACCTGTAAGTTACTCATCGCAACGCCAGCTATCATTGATATGCCCATCGTAAGGACACCTCCTATTAATGCATCAGGGATGGATGCGAGAAGAGCTGCCATTTTAGTAAATAGACCTAGAAGGATTAGAAGCAGCCCGGCAATTTGCATTGTTGTACGACTTGCCACCTGAAAACAACGTACATCTAAACATTCCTTTGAATAGTTTCAACGTTGTCAACATGTGCCAATACGAAAGCAACGTGGTACCTACGGATTGTCTCACCAGCTACTCACTCTCGTTATGTGGATGAGCGCTATGTTCTCCGCATATGTGGTCACTCCTGTACAAACGCCCATGACAGAAGCCAACATGCTGCCAAGACCTAAACCATTTATCATTTAGAAAGAGTGCCTACTGGCTACGCGAGCCATGCGAGACCACTGATTCATCCCGTGTTCGGCGAACTCCTTTTTCACTTTGAACCTGTACTCCTGTTGTTCTTCGATTTGCTTGAGCAGTAATAGTAGTAGAAATAGTTTTCATTTGTCTCGACCAAGAGCAAAACTTGTAGATTGGCTTTTCTTCTTTTCTCGAGGGGGACGAAAAACATTCAGATTTTCTTCAAACTACTTCGTAGAGAATATCACCATCTGGTTGGGATATTCTTGTAGTGAATTTTTTATTTTCTTTTTTTATTCCTTTAGTATTTTCTCAGCCTTCTGAAGTGTACCTCAAACTTGGGAAGTAATAACAATGAAAGAGCAAGAAGACAAAGATTCTATCTTTTCGGTAATTACATCAGCAGGTCCTATATATTTGCATACGAATCATCCAGTAGTATTTGAACATTGATGGGTAATACGATTATACAGTCAGGTCAAGACAACTTGAAGCTTGCAGTTGTGCATAGCGATGGTCCCACCTCAACCCCAAGCGCTAGCTCAACCGCACCCTTTCGGGCGCAGCCGCCTACTCAACTGCACCAAGCTTTAGGATCGGACTATAGAAGATAGATTAATTTTTTTGCAAGGCTATATCACCTTCATCACCTTGACTCCCGTTGATCTTCGAACTGGTCGAGCGGGCGCCAGTAATTCTTCCATTTGTCCCGATCGCGTGCCAGAGTAGCCCAGTGGTTCCTCCTTTCGCGTGGGTCACGAAGAGCATCATATTTTTCTTTGAAGGGCTTCGTGAAGAAATCTGGCCATCGGGTCGGCGGTCTTCCTGTAGTGCGCTTAATATCGCGGGCAACCCAGTCGCTCACGGCTCTGGTCCAACGGTTGTCATTAAAGCGCATCACATCACGTGTCCGGCCCACCTTATTTTACTTTCCTTGGCAAACGCGGCGGCGTCTCTAATCTTCGATCGCTGACGTAGGAGAGAACTTCGAATCCCGTCCCTCACTTGCGTGAAAAGGGATACTCCTAGCATCACTCTCTCAATTGTGCGTTCAATGACGCTCACCGCGTTTTCTTCCTGCTTGCGAAATGCCCAGGTTTCCGAAGCAGAAGTCAAAGAAGGAAGTACGGTGGTGTTGAAGAGGTGAGCATGGAGCCGGGTGTTCTTGGTCTCCTTCACTATATCCTCGATGATCTTGTACGCTCCCCAAGCCGCTCGTCTCCTCATGCCCAGCTCGGGGGTCAGGTCGTTCATCATGTTCAATTCCCGACCCGGATAAACGCAACTGGTGCATTCGGATATGTTCGTTCCGTTGAGCGTGAATGGGCATCCGAGACCTATCCGTTCCGCATGAACATCTTTTGTCTTTTGTAGATTCAGCTGAAGACCGATGCATCCACATGTTTCGTCGAATTCGGTCAGCATTCGTTCCGCTTGGCTGATACTAAGTGTTATCAGTACGATGTCATCAGCGAAGCGCAAATGGTGTAGCTGCCAACCGTCGACCTTCACTCCCATGTCGTCCCATTCCAACTTTCGCATTGTGTTCTCGAGAGTGGCTGTGAATATTTTGGGTGCGATTGTATCACCCTGTTGGACCCCTCTTCACGTCAATGATGATATTCTTGTAAAATGGCGAAATTCCGGTCGTGAAGTTACTGTACAACTCTCGAAGTACCTTTATGTACTGAGTGGGGACGCCTTGGTTGTCTAAGGCTTCCACAACCGCTTCCGTCTCAACTGAGTCGAAGGCCTTCTTTAAGTCGATGAAGGTGAGACAGAGCGGCATCTTGTACTCTCGTGATACCTCGATGAGTTTCGAAACAGTGTGAATGTGGTCAATCGTGCTGAATCCTTTTCGAAACCCTGCTTGTTCGCATGGCTGTCCTTCATCCAATACTTTCTCAATCCTATTAAGAATCACTCTTGTAAAGAGCTTGTAGATGACGGACAGTAAGCAGATTGGGCGATAGTTGCCGATGTCATGTGGATCTCCCTTTTTATACAGCAACACGGTCTTTCTGGCTTTCCACTGTTTAGGAACTTTGCATTCCGACAGATAACGTGTAAAGAGCCTCGCCAGGGTGTTGATGAGTACTGGCGGAAGGCTCTTCAGGTGTTCTGGTCTTATTCTGTCGGGACCGGGTGTCGTACGATTTCTTACCGACATGATAGCATATCGTATTTCGGACGGGAGAACCTCTGGAATGACTTGTCCATCTTCCCTCTGGTAGTGAGGAAGCAAGTGGACATGGCTGTCAAAGAGATCAGAGTAGAAGTCGTAGATGATTTTCTCCATCCCCCTTCTCGATGCAATGGCTGTTCCCTTTGGGTTCTGGAAAGCAGTCATCCTCGTCTTGCGACTGGCGAAGTCTCGACGGGCATAGCGGATGCTGCGTATGCTTTTCCCCGCCCCTGCAGCTTCAGCCAGCACTTCTGCTCTTCTCTCGTTAAGGTCTTCCTTTATCGCCTCTCTGCAAAGCCTTCCGAGCTCGGACGTGAGTTCTTGGTTCCCCGCGGCTCGTGCTGCTCCACGCTGGCGTATCAGCTCAAGAGTTTCAAGAGACAGGCGCCTCTTGGTAGTTTTAAAACTCTCAGCCTTTTTCGCGCAGTCGTGAAGGTGTTCAACAAGCCGGTCATATTCCTCGTCGATGTTGTCCATTGCGGAATCTTCCCAAAAGCCGGCTAGCGTAGCGAAGAGATCCCAGTTGATGATAGTCCTGGGATTTCTCTCTCTGAACTTGGGGGCTTTCTCTGCTCTCCTTGTGAAGGAAAATCTTCCTTGCAGGAGGCGATGGTCTGATCCCGTATAGAACTTTGGTACAACAGCGACGTCAGTCAGGCAGAACCTTTTATTGACGATGATGTGGTTTATTTCATTACGATACCCTCCACCGGGTGACTCCCACGTCCAGCGTAGAGAGGAGGGCTTCTGGAATTGCGAGTTCCCATGGATGGTCTTAGTCGTCATGACGAACTCGGAGAGCCTCTCCTCCTGGTCATTCCATTGTAGGTCGTGAGTCCCGATGTGGAGTTTCTCCGGCGTTCTTTTTGGGCCAACTTTGGCGTTGAAATCGCCAGTTATTACCTTGTAGAAGGCATGATCTTCTCGGTAGAACTTCTCCAGGTCCATATAGAAAGCTTCGACTTCTTCTTCTTCGTAGCTTGATGTTGGAGCGTAAGCGACGAAGATAGTCAAAGCTGGTGTTGGACCATATCTTCTCATCCGCAGACGTCCGATTCGGGTCGTAAGTTGTTCAAAAGAGTCGATGTTCTTTGCCATACTCGTGTTGACGAGGACGCCAACTCCACCAACACCTCTATTGTCCTAAGAACAGTTCTTCTCCAGTTTCATATACGGCGTTGAGGGGGTGACGTCGTCTCGTCTCGGTCAGTCCGATGACGTCGTACTTGATCTCCTTGGCTTGCATCATCAGGTCTTCGATGGCCGCTTCCGATGCAAGCGTACGTGCGTTATAAGTACAGATAGCCATCCTAGTCCTTTTCCGTTTTGGTAGCCTACATGACTCCTGCAACCCCGTCCTACCTGGCGCTATCGTACCAGGCTT
The DNA here is from genome assembly GCF_031761385.1 of Necator americanus. Taxonomy (NCBI): domain Eukaryota; kingdom Metazoa; phylum Nematoda; class Chromadorea; order Rhabditida; family Ancylostomatidae; genus Necator; species Necator americanus. Next base: position 11,849,432 of record NC_087374.1, read on the forward strand.
TCCTCCGGAATCAGGAGACTCTTTTCTATTACTGTGTTTTGCGTAAACATTTTAAAAATTTTAAAACCCATGGGCAGGTTGCAAGCCTCTAGTCCCATGAGTTTCTCCCGGAGTGGACTTGTGGAGCTTATTTGTTGGAGGCGACTCCAAACCGCCTCCCTTGCACCTCCCAGTCACTTGATTGCAGGCTTTTGGCCGGATCGACGTACGGGATACAAGGATGTCATGAATCAGTCCTGGCTCAGCAGAAACAGGGAGTCTATCCCCTGAATCCACCTGCGTCTCTGGGCAAGCACAAGGACTAGCCGCGACTAGCCCCCTATCCGCCACCCGGGGACGCCCCACGTAGCCTCGCGACTACCCGGCTGTGATCCCTCTAGTGAGGGAGATCCGTGGGCAAGGCTATATTTAGTGAGAATAAACAATAAAAGTTTATCAAGGAGAAACAGAATAGACAGCGGTTAGACAGCGGTCACGCTTGCATCGCAACTGCAACGAGCTTCAGGTCGTTTTCACTCTACTGTGAGTATGCTGTGCTAATAAAAGTATGATATATTAAATAAGAACCAAGCACTGGTAAATTTTGTGAGGAATTGAAAACATCCATATCAAAAATAACCCGAAGGAGCCAGTCAGGAAGAATTCCCAAATGTTCAACTTAGCCGCTTCTCTTTTTTTGCGTTGATGTGTTGCTGTTCTTGCTTGGCGATTGATCCGACAAGGAGGATATCCATGATAGGTCGAGACACCGCACCCAAGGTCCACAAAAGAAGGATGTGATTCTTAACGTCGGTTGCATGCTTTGAGCAGAAGAAATTTCCAAGGCAGACTATCTTGTGGTCTTATTATACCACCGAGCAGTGCCTCGCCCCCTCTTTTGAAACTTATATTAATCTCTCCGTCAACACATCGAACTTGCTGTTGCTGTAATTTCTAGCTTTAGTTCTCGAGCAGAACAACTCCTTCGAGCATGCCTGGTCCAAATAAACCTGAGACCCGCCTTTGCACTACAAACCTTACTCACAACCTTGTTACGCTGTCTTTCACACTTTGTATCTTCGTATCCTATTGATAATCGTCATATAATTTGTCCTAATGTGATATCCGATCCTACGTTTCATCACCATAGTAGTCCACTGACAATTCGTCGACTGAAGATCTTTTTCTCGATCAATGAATGTTCATTGGTCGTACTGACGTGCTGTTATGTTTCCTGTGTGTTAGAAGCAGTGTTCGGAGTGGATGGGAGATGATGGTTGGTAATGTTGGTCGAGAATGTTGGTAAATTTCTCAAAAGCAGCGTTCGCAGAAACTCCTCTCATTTTGTGAGAACGCGGCATTTCATTCGAAAATCGGATGTGGAATTCACATATTGAAATTCCTGGATCTGATCACCGTGGTATTTGTAGAGTGAACTTTCACCTTTGGTAGAGAGATTTTAACCTCGAATTCGAATTTCGCTGGACGCTGCCATTAACAAGCATTACGTAGTCGAATAGAAGTGCAGGTGAGCTGCTTATCTGATAAGCCGCTGCGTGATCGTAGAGTTAAACAAGTAAACCTGGTAGTCTCTCGCTACGACGAACGAGCATTCACTGATCGAAAGGAGATTATTCAAACTACGAATCGGTAATATAATAGTGAAGGATTGAACTTCAAGCCGAAAAATGCTTACTGAGTCTACTAATAGAACAAACTTCATTGAGACATGAGAGAATGAAGCGTAATTGGTAGTGTAGCAGGGTCTAAACGACATAAAGCACGGTGGACTCGCGTAAGCGGCTGCGCTCAAAGCGATGCGGTGGCGGATAGCGGCTAAGATCGAGGGAAGACCCCTGTTAGCACCATTCATTCTTCGCGCTAGTTCGCTATTTTCTAACCTCGATTCCAACCGCTGCCTCCACCGCGCCTCTTCGAGTGCAGCCGCTTCGGCGGCTACATCGTGCTTCATGTCGTTCTGACCTTACTCCATGTACGGCAAGATGGAAGAGGAACACTACCTCTTAGAGGAATAATCTCAATTTAGTCACCTTCAATCATTATGGCGCGATTGACTGCATTCTTTGGTGGAGCTCTTTGTTGGGACACTCTTGCGAGTAGATCATATGAGCCAATATTTTCAATCACACTGGAAACACAGGATGCGACATAGCCCATACACAATCCTAAACTCCATCGTGGCATGCCGAATTGACCTGAAACGAAAAATCTCAATGAGTTTTCTCGGCATTGTCCATTGAATTTCAGAGCAATCACCTGGGAATGGCACTTGAAACCACGGTGACTCCCTCAACACCATAGTGGTTACGTTCTTATCCGTTCTAGCTTGACCACCTACGGGTTCGAGGTCCGTAATTGTCATAAGATAGCATATGAACCATATCAGCGAGATACTCAGCAGATACTAGAGAAAATTCCATTAAAATAGGAAGAACTCGACTACCGTAAACAAGTCCTCACCGGAAATTGGCCGAAGAGCCGGATTTTTGTGGAGATGATCCGCTTTTTCTTGAATGAGTAGTATGGTAAAGGAACACACAAATGCTCCATGTAGACGGCCATTGTGACGACACACATCAGCATACTGTTGAAATTCAGATTTTCAGGCAGGTGAGGACTTGAAGAACACCGTAACTGTCAGTAAGGTTATTTGTAAACAGACATTGTGCTATAAAGAGCAGCAGTATTGAGCGTTTTTTCGAAAGAAAATTTGTGTGCGGTGCTTCAGGATTGTGTGGACAAGAAGAATATGCTCTTAAGCTCTATTGGCAACAGCTAGACTAGCTCTTGACATTCCTATTATTCCGCAATCTTAAGTGGAAACGGATCCACCGATGCAACTTGAAAATTTGCAATTCCGTAAATTTTCATGGGTGTATTCATGGAGCAGGAATGCAATACTTTGAACGTCTTCAAATCTACCATTGAAACATGAAAAGAAGTTGATATTTTTACCCACGGATTTCTTAAAATATCCGGAACCCACAAAACTCTTTAATGATGTGACGATCCCTCTTGATTATGAAAAAATGCGCTCGTTTGCATTGCTCCGAAAATAAATTTCTATTCTATCTTGGAAATTTTGCTTGGTGAGAAGGAGTTCACATTTTTAATTCAAGTAATTTAAAGTCTCTCCATCATCTTACAGTACTTGAAAAATGAATAAAAATAAAACAATAAAATAAAATAAAGAATGTATGATAATGAATAAGGAAACGTTCGTTCGAAAATAACACCCACACAAGGGAGATCCAATGCAGTGATAACTTGCTCTCGATTGTTGGCACAATGCTCGTAGTGAGCAGTATCATCAACGGAACAATGGTCATCGGTCCAATAAGTTTTGCCAGCACTCCGGCTATTCCCGTCCCACCAATGATAAAGAATGATATGCATGCCACTAGGAGGCTGCCGGATATCTGCAACGTATTAAAACAAATCACTCACCATCAGGATGCGCCGAGTAGTTTTTATTTACAAATTTGCAACTTATATTCCAAATTCCATCGAAACCAATCAAGGTAAACCTATCCGAAAAATCAGAACCTTCTTCAAAAGTTAACATGAATTGTTTAGAGGATCACTTCTGTCCACCCGGGTTCCCTAATGTGGGCCCAGAATTCAATTTCGCTCAATAATTCCCTTTGAAATTGAGAAAATGGTATATTATGAGCACATGCGTGTAAGGAATGGTTTCGCAGTCTCCTGTCTCTTGCTGGGGGAAGGCCGAGAACTTTTGTCCTCCTCCCCCCCACTTAGTAGGAGACAGCAATTTTCCAGAGTTTGCGACAAATTATTTCGCGAAACAAGAACTGAACTCAGGTTCGAACTCAATACGTTGACTGCTTTCGATCCTCGGAAATTCAATCACATTCAAAATAGAAATGGGCACGTCTGAATATTTCTGGAGAATTTCTTCTCAAGCTCCTTGCTTGATTCTTGAAGTTTGTACTACTCATTTTGACCGTTTGTTGTATATTAATCAGTTTGAAGAGGAACTTTTGGAAGTAGGCAATGAGCTGCATGACACAGCTGACCGCAATCCCTCGTACATACCTCTTGCAGTCTTCCTTGCCAAATTTCTTCACTGACTCTGTCATATTCGTTAAATGGGCATTCACTTGCGCGAAGGGCTTTGTAGGCCAACAACGGCGGGAGGAATGCCATAGCTGGGCCATGTAAGACGCAGAGCCTGAAGTGGCAAGTGTAACTCATCCGATACGCATCGAGTAAACATCTAACAGTTTTCGAATTTGCTTTCACTATATTTGTTCGAGAAATGCGGAAAATGGCGTGCCATAGGCCGCCTACGTATATATTGTAGGTATATTATGTACTTTGTGGTTCTTTTATTTCAGATCGTGTTGATCAAAATATGAAAAACGAACTGTATTCACAATCCTACGAGGCCAGCAGTTCCTTAGGAAGGAATCGTTTCACTTTTCTACCGTTTGATTTGTGTCATGTCTAATGTGCGCTGTTATCTCTTATGTTAAGACGGCTATTTTATAAATTCAAGTATAAAGATGAAAAATTATAAAATAAATAAGAATTAAAAATAACAAAAATCTTCTAAATAACAAAAATAATAAAATCTCCTATTTTACTTTTACAGGAGTGCTCCTCAAACTGTCTAGAGAGACCTCGTTTCGGAAAATCAACAGATCTAGTGATAAAGTGCGAAATAAAGTGAATTACGAAAAACACGCCAAAAAAACGCTAACCTACGGTTTTTCTTCGTTATTTTACGAGAAGTTACCTCTGTCACTGAATGAAATGTAAATGTAAGCAATCATTCATCATCATATAAATTTACACTTGCAAGAGGATTCGAGAACAAGAGTTTTTTTAATTGTTTTTTTTTTTTTGAATTGTCCAATGGTGGAGTGTCGTCAAAAGACTCTCGAACTTAACTACCTAGATAGCAAAGGACATCAAAAAGTAATAGTTTTAAAAGTGATTTGTTTAGACTGCACCAAAAACATAAAACACATCAGGGAAAGAATTAGAACGGATAATTTTGCATGCTTTGAGTTCAGTAGAAATTGTGTTAGGTTCATTGTTACCTGTGTGTTAATAGTATTGATTTTTGGGTTATTTTTTTTTTGAATTAGCGAATGTGGATGTGCTTTTTTGACCAATGAGGATTTTAAGAAATCCATATTTAAAGCAATATGACTATGATTACCATAAGATATTCACGAAACTGCAATGTTCACAGGTTAGTTCACTGACCTTAACCCAAATGTTGTCTGAATGATAGTAGCGACTCCACAGCTGACAAAAGTCGCAGCGATTAACTGTACTCGGAGTTGCACTGTAGCATCGCCTGCACATACGGCTTCAGACACGAGATATGGATATACTAGCAAACCGGACAGGCATAGCATTGCTTGCTGTAACATGGTAATTCTTGCTCTTTCACATAAAATTGTGAGGAGAAAAAAAAGAGTTTAAAGGCATCACCCCACGAATCTGAGGTGGTACGGATTTCAGGTGGAGTATTCGTATACGCGATAGTAGATTATGGATAGGGGTGATTCCGTCCGTTTCTTCGTAATTGCCGCAAAAACGGCCCGGAAGATGCGGCGCGTGCACAAGGCTGGCGCGCTCCAGTCGAATTTATTGTAGAAAGTAAATAAATAGTTCGCCAGAACGCCCGAAGCCGTATCTTCCGGGCCGTTTTCTACGGCAGTTAGAAAGAAATGGACTGGATCACCTCCCCCCCCCCCCCTCTTCTTAATCTACGATCTCGTATACAAATACTCCACCTGAAATCTGTATCACCTCAGATTCGTGGAGTGAGTGAAGTAGAAAGACAAAAAGACGAAACTAACTTGAAATCCAAACATTAATGCCGAAGACAGAGTTGGTATATCGTTAACACGTAGATGTAGCTGTTCATGATTTTTTATCGCGACACCCATGGTTAGATTTCTTCTTGTTGTATCTTCAATAGAATTTCGAAATTTCACTGCGGAAATGCGGAAAAGAATAACCATCTGACGTGAAAATAACGTTTCTTCTAGTTTGTAGTTGTCGTCTGACGTTATGTTCAGTTTGCAACATTATCGACATAATAATGGTTCTATTTACTTACCGTCACAAAACTGGATCTTTCGCCACAACCGATTAACAGCAGATGTACGTACGGTGAAACCACCAGGACAAACTTCGGTACAATTAGTTCGACGGCACTAGAACGACTAACGTTAGCAAATGAACCGCGATTCGCTAACCTTTTTCCGAAATAAATTAGTTTTAAAAAGGAACCTAGTACAGTGAACGAAAACTGAAGAAGTTACGTAACTGTCGGAAGTAAAAACACGGTCAGTGATTAACAGTACTTGACCGGGCGAAGCCTCAAGTCCCTGACCTCATTTTCGCATTACACACTTTGGCATTCTTGGAATTTTGTTGTGGAAATGAAAAAATCAGTGGCTCCTAGGAATCCGTTGAAAATAGCTGGAAGCTATCACGATGGAGAGCACTAGGAAAAACTTTGGGAATTAGGTTTAAAGGAAATACATAGAATCTGATGCACTATACATGTAGATATGTTATGCCAACCAAGAGTTTCATCCCGTTGAGGTTGATAAATTGGTACAAAATTTGTTTGAGGGGATAAAAATAATGACAAATATCAGAAATTGAAAGAAAATGAAAATAAAATGGAATTAAAAACATTGACTTAACGCATCGGATTGAACCTACAAGTCACTTTAAGGCTGAACACGCGTTCATAAACCTCAACAGTTCTGAGCTGATGTCGAACGCGTAGGCGCCGTATATGGATTGATCAATACCGTGCGCTTTATCCTCTTTTATTCTTATATAATTTATTGAAATGGTAACGATAAAAATTATTGCAGATGAATTGTTAGTTTGTAAATTATAATTGTATGTGAGCAGGACTGAAGCTTTCTATGTAGTATTAAAAATAAAACTAAAAGTTATTAAGATGAAGCCGTGTACATAGACTTGATGTAGGTTGATTTCTGGATTTTGACCTTTATCTTGACACATAAAAATGTAAAATTGTCTTATCTAAGATAATTTGTGTTTGACCCTCCCAAGAATGAAAAGTTAAGGTACTCATGAAGAATACAGAAGCTCAATTATGCGAATATTTTATTAAGTATGTATGTTGATAAATGTGAATAAGATAAATTGCAAGGTCCTTGGTAAAACACAAGAAGAGAATTGTGAGGAATGAAGAATAAATTAAGTAAAGAAAATACTATGATCATGATAAAATAATAAATAATAATATGATGAATAAGGCGTGTGAGTTCCGCTGCGACAACCTGGAGAATGTCCAGTGAAGCACAGAAAAATGAACAAATTATGAGCAACGAAATTCTGAAATATAGAAAAAAATTGAGTAGTAACAGATAAATATGCTAAAAGTAGAGCAAAATTAAAAAAAATAAATTAGTGTTACAAAATTATGTAGAACGAAAATGAAAACTTGCTGTGGTAGTTTGAAATGAAATACTTGTTCTATTTTCTTCTTTCTTTCTTTTCTGTACGTTCTTGCATTCATTAATTCTTAAGTACAAAATTGAGGGTTCGGTGTTGGAAAAAGGAATCGAATATTAGATTAATAGAAGCGGAATAGAACATCCACCACTAAAAAAAACTAAGATGAAACAACTGTATAGTAAACATCCTGTTAGAGAGAAATCAGATTTTACAGTTTTCGCTGACAATAGGAGGTCCAATTAATCAGTAATAGAGAGTATGAATACGCTGTGAATAATCCTTTAAAAACTCGTAGTTCCACTAAGAATATGTATTTCCAAAAACAAGAATTTAAAGTGACGATATCTATCTTGTTACGCTGTGACACACGAATCTGCGCGTATCTTTTTCGAGAACTGACTTTACTACGAAGTAAACTACTGGTTCAAGTTATGAAGTTCAACAAAGGGGAAAAGGCACCAGAGGAAACATGAAAAGGTAACAAAAATATCGAAAACACAGTTCTGGAACGAGGACAATTGGCAATTATACAGTCATTGAGTTCTTCTACAACCCAACGCTCCGAATTTCAGAAGAAGAGAAGATCACAGAAGCAAAAGAATAGGAAGACAGGCAGCAGCAAATAAGTGTACCTCCATTTTTGAACCATTCGCAGCTTTAAATCAAGGAGATTTGCATGTGTTTCCTCGTGTTTCCCAACAAATTTCATAGAGAAGAAGGATGAAAAAAAATCTACTCCAATATTAGGTGAAGAGAAATCTGAGCGTTTCCACTAGATGTCTCCTTAGTGAGCCATATCTGACGATGTAAACATCACATCGGGTCATACTACACGACAATTTCAAGGTGACTTTACGGGAACAAACACCGAAAAAGATCGTGGTCCAGTCCTAATGAAGTGGCCCAAACGATCGCCGAGCCCGGATTAACAACCAAGAAAGTTTTGCTGGGTGTTTGGTGTGGAATCACTGGAAGGGAATCATCTACTGTGAACTCCTCCCATCGGGCCAGACACTCAATTCGAACCTCTACTGCCAACAACTGAGCAAACTGAAGAAGGCGATTCACCAGGAGCGGCCAGAATTGACCGATAAAAAAAAAGTGTTCTTTTCCCATCAAGAGCACACATCTCTAACGACGCGTTTGATGCTCCGAGAGTTTGGAAGTGTGGTTCTCGATAGGTTTTCCGCCGTATGGTTCAGATCTGCCACCAAGCGACAATCACCTTTTCAAGAATTTGCAAAATTTTCTTGAGAGCACAAAAATGACCTCAAGGGCTTCAGGAGAGGATGTTTCTTGTGAAAATGAGGTGGTCAAGCTTTTTTGCCAATAAGGATGAGTAATTCTTCAATTTCGGGTTTATGAAAATCGCATCAAAATGGACAAAAGATATCGAACGAAACGGCGCGTATTTGATCTAAGTCGGTTTGTTCTAACTATGTTATTTCCACGCCACATGAAAGTTCTTTCTGTTTGTGAAGATAGTGAAAGCTTGAAACCACTGGTTTCATGCAGGTCTTTTAGAGATTAGCTAAAGAAAAATAAGAGAGTGAAAAAAGTAGTTTAGAAGACAGAAAAATTTTTATAATGCTATTTTGGATGGTAGCGGACTTGCAACTGCTGCTGGAATATGCAATAAAAATATTAAACAAGATTCACGAGTGAGAGTCGAAGTTTGCAACCCCCTAATTGTACACTACGACGTTTTCCGCTTTCTTCCACTCCCTTATTTTAAATCATTCACTACAATTCTTGTCTTGTACTGAAAAGGATAGCTACGAACAAGATCTTGATTAATTTGATTAGAATCAAGCTTCTCGGTGAGGTCACGCGGCGCACATTCAAAACACAGTCAGACAGGTGTAAATGTTGTTTGGAAACATAACCAGATATTGAGGATGCTTTTCTTGAGGTAAAAATTTGAACTCAAAAACCATTTAGAAATAAAAACAGCTGAGTGTTGAGACTTGTACGATGAAGAAGAAAATAATATAAAGTACAAATAAATAAATGTAAAATACAAATGTGATAGAATCACAAATAGTTGTTGGAACATTTCAAACTACAATGTTGTTTGAACTGAAAAAGTTTGAAGACTTACTGGGTAGTTTTTTTTTTAAATAAAGCAATTTGGCTCACAACTCGTTTGTTCTTCTTTCAAAATTTTGCGGAAAACACTGCAGTTGCAAACTCTTTCTTGAAAAGCTATGTAGACTTCAAAACTACACTAAGCATACATCCTTACGACGATCTAAACTCTCCATGTTTAACGAAGATTATTCAAAAGTAATGGAAATTATAAACTTCCAAAAGCTGTCACCTATCACTGTAAAAAAAAAAACCAAACCACCTTCACCTTACGTTTAACACAACAAGAAGGTTGTTAGAATACTTCACAAGTTTGACAGAAAGCATTGAGAATCGAAAAATTTAAAGACTCTGCCAAATTGTTTTACATCTCTGAACTTGTAAGACATACAGTGATTCTTTTGAAAAATAAGGTGAGGCTGAGTGGCCACTACTCTCCTAAGCGCGATTTTCGGGTACTGCCAACGTTTCATTTTACAATAACCGGTATTTCGCCATAGGATTATGGGGATTAATGGACCATTCTGCTGTTTTTAGCGGTTCAGAGTTCAAATGTCGCTGTGGAAGAGAAATAGAGGAGAAAAATGGTCGGCGGAGGAAAAATAACGGGAAATAAAAAAAGACTCAATTTTCAAGACATGATATTAGTTCCCGAAGCATCTATACTAAATAGCATATACTTTTACCTAGATTATATTATAAAAACAAAAAGAGAAAAGAAAATATAAAAGAAAAGTCCAAAAACATATGAGATTGCGAAAAAAAAGAGGAAATGGTCAAAATTTCTGTTCTCCAACCAACAAAATTTCTTCTAAATTGCGCAAGAGGAAGTTCCTATCAGTGATGTAGAGAGTACATAGTGTCAAGATTGAAACCTTTAACCCATTCAAAAAACTGCGCAGAGGTGGAGTAGAAATCTAGTTATAGGAACAATGAGAGATTCAGTTGAGAACAGAATACGTCATCATAAACACTGGAACAAAATAGCAGCTCCAAAGTAGCTGATTTCAGATTTTCTAGCATCAGTTGCGAATTAGAAGAGCAAATAAATATCAAAACGTCGAAATTTAGTGTGAAAAAACAGCAGTAGAATCATGTGGATTTTAAAAGTTTACGTCGAGGCCGTAGTGTAGGCACTCACTACTTTGCGAAACGATGTGCATAAACGGAACGTTTTATACTAGTTCGTAGAGTGAGTGAAGGTGGGGAATCTTAACAAGCGCAAGAATTCTTGCAGAAAGAAGCGCGTGAAGTGGATGTTAAGAGAAAAGTAGCGTCATTATACGATGCAAAGGACGAGTTCATTGTTCACAAAGACAGCGCTGGTTTGAAAAAAGTTAAATGGGCAATATTTGACGAATCCAATTAAGAAATACGAAGATATCATTGAAACGAACAAAAAGCGAGGTGATTCACCCGAATCTAATCACTACGGCCGATAATTATTCGAGAGAGTGTCGTCATTGAAAGGTGCGCGATACCCGTTTCCAGCAAATATGAAAGTGTACGCACATACTTCCTGATCCAGTGAAATGCGCGACATGAACCTGCCAAGTACCGTGGTGACCTTCGCGAGAACCGGTGATTAGCACGGCGAACATAGCAATACACACGCACAACGATGCTTTTCCACTCGATTACACTTTACTCGAGAAACTACACCATCAGCTTTTCCCTTCTAGTTTATTCTAGTTTAGGACAGAAATGAAATCACTTCAAAAGCTTCTCAACTGGTGCTTTGAAAGCGAAGCTTATCAGAGGCTGCAATTTTTTCGATTTTTTTTTCGTGAAATATATTTGAAGAGCCGTTGATGATGATGAAACTTATTTTCCAGACAAAGAAAAAGGAAGTGTTCCCACTTAGGATTAAAACAGCTATGTACTACGATATAGTGACTGCTGCCTTAAAAGATTGGTAAAGTGGTACGCCATTATATAATAGTAAAAACGAAAACAATAGTAAAAACAATGAACGATTGTTAGGTACTTATAACAGCTTAACATGAAGGCCGTCCTCATGATTTTATCACTCCGTTGCCATAACTGCTCAAAAAAATGCCAAGAACAAAGAAGTACATTATACAGTGCTTTTGAGGGACAATGGGAAGACTTATCGATCTAAAAACCACAGACACTTCATCTCATATCTCCATAAATTTCCAACATTATAAGTTAAACTTTATACTTAGTAAACATCAGACCACTACCTTCACCACTCACGAGGTTGATATCTTGAAATCATTAATTTTTTTATTTTTTTTTAAATTTTGTTTAAAATTAATTTTAAAACCAGGCATACCCCGGCCACCTTGTTGTTATTGCTACAATGTGCTGTTTACAGCTCCTTTCCTAGTTGAGTGAGGTTCACAAAATAGAATAATTTTAATGTGAAAAGTTTAGAATGAGAAGAAAGAATATCGGAAATATCGCCCAAGTTCAATTAATCCTGCAACTCACCAAATATTTAAGTAGCGCATGCAATTTACGATAAATTACCAACAGTTTTGGAATAATTTCACGATGTGCTGTGTTTGCTGAAGCTCGCACGAAATATTACCCCATATTGCCTGCATTCCAATCTAAAAAACCTATCCATCCAATGCCCAATGGTGAAAGTATTACTTATTTATGATAAAGTTTAATTTAACAAATTTGTAGTATTACACGTTGACATTCATAATAAGAGAATGGAAAGAAATACTTCCAAACTCCACTTGTTATATTGTCCTAACAGTTCTCCTTTCATTAAGGAAGAGTTCGCAGTTGATCTGACAAGTAGCGCTTCTCTATCCGAATGCATGCGCGAAGTGAATGAAGAATACGTTATGGTTTTGAGTTCATTCTGAAAATTATCGAATCTTTGGTGACAATCTCTAAGAACGCGGTGGTTCACCAGCCCCGCGAGATTGGCGCTTTATAAAGACGAGGTTGCCGAAACGTCAGCCCACTAATGAAAAACTTCGTTGCCAGAACAAGAAATCATAGATCCAGTTCACAATACCGAGGTTTCAAGAAGAGAACACCTGGAGATTGTATCACTTTCGTCTATCTCAACCGTAAAATCGCGACTGCTGCTTGGAACGACGCCAAGAGGTCCACTTTTCAGAATCGGTCACGTGGAATGATCCCGATCATCGTTTTTCTAGCATGAAAGGAAAAAGAAGGAATGGCATAGGAAACTGGCTTCCGCCCCCATTGGAAATGAATCCATCATATTCCGTTCGCGTAAAAGCGTTCTCCGAGGGCTGCGAATTTTGGCATATTTTGATTCTTCAAACACAAGTGGGGGCGAGATTTCCAGGTTACCGGGCTATGAAAGAAGTCAAAATTTCTCGAGTCCATACACAAAGACGTTTGTACAACGAGAACGTTTTGACGAGAGATGATCCACATTTACGAAAAACACGCTCTATTGAATCAATGAACACTAGAAATTCGTGCTTCAAGTTGTTTGCTATGTGAAAACAGAGCACAAAAATTTGATCTTCACATAATACTGCGATTTATGGTGATGGTTTAGTCGCGTCAAAATGACATAAAGCTCGGTGAGGTTGCGTAAGCGGTGGAGTTAGCGGTTCGGATCGTAGTGAGACCGTCACGAACTGCAGCGATGAAAGCACTAGCAAGGATCGACACGATGTTTTACGTGGGTTTCATCAAGTGCACGAAGATGCTGTTACTAATAGAAAATACCGCTAAATTTTAGAATTTGACTTCGGGTTACCATTCTACACATGCATACTAATTTTGTTTTTCATCACAAGAACGCAAAATATCCTGTCCTCGAAAGTGTTAATCCTCTTGCTAACACACTAGTCACCAAACGAAATCTTAAGGTTAGGTCTGTAAAGTAGACCAAACTCTTGCTTCTGAATGTAGAATTATTTACCGGTCCACATGTACACTACGAATACGTACCAGGATGTATTAAATCAATTCTACTTGCTTTTTAAAGCGATTCTCAATAACCTATGCGGCAAGAGGACACCAAACTTAGCAAAATAGAAATTCGAGGATTTGGAAGTTACACAGTAATGATTTCTTTGCGTTTTTGAAACCTTTTACCTAGAAAGACAAATTTTACTACCATCCACACATTCCAGTTTTTTTTTTTTTTTTTTGAAATCATAATTTTACTTCCTCTGCTCGCTATAATCTCTTATTAAACATAGCTGCCTTTATTCCATGTGTAAAACGGATCCGTTTTAGGTGAGAATGCCTCTGCTATGAGCACTAAAAAAATAAGCTCCATTTAGATTGAGGAAGAAAAACCTGCCTTTTTGGTTAGATGCAGATTCCTCCCAATAGTTCACACCTCACCGTGATATTGAAACACATTCTTCAGAGTAATCATCGATTTATTCATTGGTTTACGAGTAACGCGGCAGCAAAGTTTTTTTTTTTAAATTGTCGTTCTCTGTACGTACATGCCGGGCCATTGCCTCTTGTTAGTTCAAGTGCGATATGATCATAATTACCGCTGAACAATAGAAAATTCGTGCATTAGTGCAACGTAGTCTGATAATAGGTCACTGGTTGCATCTAAACAAACTCAAATGGCTGCTCGGATAGCCAGTAGTGAGTAGGGTAAATATCATAACAGCCCACTTCATCACTGCGTTGTTATCGAACATAGCGTTATTAGGCTGCTTTTTTTCCAGAAGTATTTCTTCTACTTTGAGTACGGATTTGCACCGAGCTCCTACTCTTATTCATCTACTGTCCTGCATGTGCCGTTGGAGATGATTTTCTGTTGGAGACGCTTGGAAAGCTGACATTGCTGTTTATAACATAGAGAATGGGCACACGCAGGAGCAAAATTGAGCTCAAGATCTTCAATGATTTCTGCCTTTTGTAACTTTCCGCAGCCCTCGATACATGCAAATGGTCATTTGATCCCAGTCATTCCTGTAGTTTCGCCGTTAAAATACCAAGCCTGCACTTACCTTTTATTTGCGCGAGCTACCAAGTGCTGAATGGGCTCTATGTCCAGGGATAGCAGGTTTCTTCAACCCTTTTTTACGTCTCTCTGGAAAAAAGGATAAAGTGTCTGGCTTACACAAAGACCTAGCCAGTGTATCAGGTCAATGTTTCTATCCTCTCGACAAGCCTGACACCAATTGACCCTGAAGGGAGGAAAGGATTGGTCTGCGTTAGGGCGGTTTCGAACCATCGATAAATCATGCAGAAATTTTGGAATCTCCTATCGCCTACATTACACCCGCCCCGGCCTAAAATGGCAGAAGAAAAATCAAATTATTGCCTGAGAATCTTCCACACCTGTTTCTTCTAGGAAACGTCATTAAAGATACAGGATCTCCTGCCTGAAAAAAAAGGACGCAGATATGGTAGAGCTGGTAGCGAGGCAGAGAGCCGCGGCACCGGGTGTACCCAAAGCCATTTCACTAAATTGAGATGAGGTCTGGGACCCTACTGTTATTGACACACTGCTTCTATTAAACTATTTGGACTATTTTTTACTATTGTTCTATGGCATACTGATATTTTCAGAATATTTCTTTCTTTCATTCTAACGTTTGTTTGGCTCTTTGTTGCTGTGCATCAACCACGCGGGGTCCCTTGTGCTCATAGTAGGAATTGTTCTCAAGTTTTCTGTTATTCTTGCCTTTTTTTTGCTTGGCGCTGATGGGATCCCTTCTATTTTGTTCTGTTTTTATTTTCACTTCTCATTCTTTGTTGTTATGTTTGGTTTCTTTTCATGTAACCACCCCGTTTGTCCTCCTTGCTTTGTTTGATTTTATTTAGTTACTAAGTGCAACTAGACTATCATCTTCAAGATATTTCGTTAACGCATTGTTTAGTTCACGTGATGAAACAACAAATTTGCCTCCTTTGTCACTAACGGAGACCTTGATCTCTCCAGCTGCGATAAAATTGCGAATCTCGCGTCGTCTTCGGCGTCGCGCAACAGAAGATGAAATTTACGTGCCTCTTCGAGAAGCACTCCAAAACGGAGCATAGTGATGTTGCGGACGCTCAAAACTTGTTGTCTACCTTGCGCCTGAGTTCGTGGTTTGTACATCATACGCGGGAAAGATATGGAATAGCATGTGAAAAATGGGTAGCTTAAAGGATGAAACGCCAAAAAAGTAATGTTACTTGGAATGCGGAAATGATAGTCCTAAATGATCCATTCCATTCCAGGCAATCATATTTGCTGCAGAATATGATATTTTTGTGGAATCGTTGTGAGGCAGCATTGGAAAGGACTGCCAAGGCATGCCAATGATAAACAGCTGATAAAGAGACAATATAAATGTTTTCGACGGCGGTGGTGCGCCTGCTGCACCAACTTTAATCTACTTGTCTATATCTCTGTCTTTGAGTTTTATGCGAAGAAAAAAACATGTATTTCACCAAATTCATCTTTCTGGGTCGTTTCCTCTCGACTATGGTTGGCTACTTGATTCTTGTGTGGAAGAAACAGAAGGATTTTCTCGAAATGGACGCTGGTCTTAAAGGCATCACCCCACAAATCTGGGGTGGTACGGGTTTCAGGCGTTTAATGTCTATACGAGGTCGTAGATGTCTGATTCTGTTCATCTCTCCCTATATCGGTAGAGGTATCAAAACTTTGGAATGAAAGATTACTTACTACTTAGACTACAAGTTCTCCTAAAAACAAGATCTTTCTGCTGAAGTGGTAAAGACCGAGTTGAAAAAAACTTTTCAGAGCAACGTTGCTAATGGTAAAGGTAATACCACTTCTTTCCGTTGTTTTCTTGTCAAAACAAAAAGAAGGTGCATATTAGTGGTCGCAGTCAAGCAGAAACAATTTAAAAAAAAAACGTTATTGGAAGCATCAAGAAAACTAAACCATAAAATAGTGTAGGAGATCGAACATCAAGTTAATTTGTCGAATTTAACGTGATGTACGAATTACTTTCTCTCCAAAAACGTTCGAAAAAGTTAAGCTTTGTGGAGTGACGTTTCGCGCTCCATTAACTGTTGACTTGACACAGCTAGTGTCTACACCAAATGTAGCTAGCATCAAGAAGTAAAACTTTTGGTAGACATGTTGTATTATATATCCGCATAAGAGTTTGATTCTGCTTTTACTTAAATTTTAAGTTCGACGGGAATTCGGTGATAATGATTACAAGGACATTGAGTTGGTTGTATTATAATCACTTTCTGTGCTCTGTCTCATTTTTCTAAACTTTTTAATTTCTATTTTACTTTGTCTTGGTAAAATATTCAGCAAAAACTAGTGGAAAATATAAGACGCTGCTGCAGAGGAACGTGAAAGTTCAACTGCTTAGAACGCATTGGGCCAACGCCAATACCAATCCATCATCCTTGGTATCAAGTGTTATTTTGTTGTTATTAAGGGGAGAATAATGAAATGAGGTCGTTGTCAGTCGTCATCAACTGGAATAATGTCGCTTCGTTATTCGCGTTTTGGAAAGCTTAAGTGAGTAGGCAACGACAGCGATATACGGCACATCTGCACGATTTACGATCCCTGGATATGATACGTGGAATATGACGGATAGAAGGTCGCCAACAGTCTCCTTGAGCTCTCGACAGTCTGCTAACTCTATCGTTGCAAAGGTACGAGAGCTGCAGACAACCATAAACTGATGTCGAGTTAGCGAAGCTCAGTAGAAAAGCGATAAAAGTAGACATTCCGTCTTGAGTGAAACTACAGTGAAGGTGAGGACTATAATAGCTGATACTTCGGTGAGAGCATGTCGAAGATCCTCATTAACAAAAAAGGAACACTGTGGCACCGAAAAAGAGGGTGTTGAACGTTATCTGCAACTCTTATTCTGATCATTTCTACATCTCGAAACTCTCTTATCCGAAACATTGTCATGTCGTTGAACAATCGCATAGCACACAATCTCGACAAGATCACATACAAAGCGCCTGCCATCCTCCATCATAAACTCTCTAGCAAGGCTTGCCACACTTCATTTTTCGGAACGCAAGATCACTAACGAATTTAAAATCAGCAATGCCGTGATGCATATGGCTCGCACTTAAGAAACCTAGGTCCTGAGCGTAGTAGAAAATGCATAATCAGAGTAATCAAACCCTCCACTGAAAGGTGATGATGAGATTAATCAACCTTACACAACTGCTAGAAGAGTGTTCTGTTCGACATTGACGGTGAAAGATCAGAAAACAGCCGCTTTGTGAAGGTTAGCAAAAATAGGATCAAAACCGTTAGAGACTTGATTTCTATAATTTGAGAAAGCCAAGTCGGTATGCTCTACACTATATGTATGGTCCTTCAAGAAGACAAACTCCTTTGTGTCAGGAGGGGAGGGCCATTAGGTAGGCCATGCACATGACAGGAACGAGAGATGAAAGAACTACAAGTTTTTGTTTGAAATAATTAAAAATCAAAAAAAGGTACAAGTAATGCAAGTGACACAGTGAGTTTTTGGTGAACAAGTTGTGTCGAATAAGTAGAATAATAACATCCTGTTTTGAATACACAAACCGTTTACTACAATTTTTCCATATGAGATGTGTTCGACACTACCCACTCCTCGTTCATTGAGCAACGGCGAAACTACTTGGAAAGAGATGTTAAACAGCAACTTTACGTTTTAGTTTGAACAAAGCAGGAGATTGAGGTACATAGGCCCACGAACGCACGTCGTTTTCGAGAAATGTTCCATAATTCCGGTAACAGAAAGCTGGGAGAAATTAGGTTGGTGCAAAAACAATGCGCGTTTTGAAACACTCACTTCGAAACGCTATAACTCTCCTCAAAAATCAACTTTACCAATCAAAATAAGAACTATTATGGTCCACGAACTTTTAACAACGAGATGCAAGCTTGCTTATTCCCGCTGCATAAAAGTTCGAGCTTTTGGGTGTCCACGAACTTTCGGAAATCGTTTTCAGCATTACTTTAGTTTTGGACAATCTTATCTCTTTGGCAACTGTCTCAATGTTTGGAAAACCTATGGTCGGTTGGTGGTGTCACAAATATGGTGCGTGAGGAAGAGTCTCGTAGCCTAACTCGTTCAACTTCAGTAGCGTCACCTCTGAATGCGTGGCCGGGCATTGTCGTGTAGGGGAATAGGGCTCTTCCTGTTCACTAATCTCGGGCGAAGAAGTTGCAGTCTTCAGTGCATTTCGTCCAGTTCTTTCCAGTACTTCTCTGCGGAGATGATCTCGCCAGGTTTCATGAAGCTGTAGTGGATTACACGTGTTGCACACTACCGCACGGTCACCATGATCCTCTTCGGGTGCATTTTTGGCTTCGGGGAGTGCTTAGGAACTTCATTCTTGTCCATTCATTGAGCAAGACGTTTCCTGTTGTCGTAAAAGACTCGTTTCTCATCGCTTGCAACAATACTATCGAGAAATAGATCGTTCTTGTTGCGCATCAGAAGCATTGACCACATCTCAAGGCGATGGTTTCTTTAGAACTGTTCTTTGTGACAGTTCATGCTGCACTCACTTGATCAAAGTTTTCACCTTTCCAATCTTTTTCAAATAGTGGACGACCGTTGAATAGTCAACACGTTCTCCTTGGGCAACCTCTCGTAGTGTTTTTAGCGGATCATCTTCGATAATTGCCTTCAGCAAGAGGTCATCAACTTCAGAAAGGCCGCAACCTCCTTCATCATCAAAACTACTCATATCGCCACAGAAAATCTTTTGAACTAACACCGTACAGTAGATTCGGTAGTACTCCTTTCACCCAAGACAGGGTTAATATTCCGAGCAGTCTCCGCAGCAGACCTGGTCAGCTTTAACTCGTAGAAGAAGATTTTGTGAAAATCTTGCCTGGACATACCATCTTCCAAGTCTTGGGGCTCCAGCACTAAATAACCACAAGGAAGTTAGCTGTAAAACGCCACACGGCATCTAAAATTAAAGATGAGTGTAACCGGAAGAAACTTCTTGTGAAGAGTGAAAATAAGGCAATGAAAAAGGCGCATTATTTTGGCACCAACCTAATAATTATTTAAATCGGATCGATCCGTGCCCATTTTACAAAGATATCGGTGATGGCATTATTCTACAAGGGAAGAGGTGTACATAGTTGTCATGAATGTTGTAATAGAAGAGATGTGTTCAAGGTGGATTCACCTAGTCAGGAAGAAGAGTTAAATAGTTTCGGACTAATGAGGCGTAACTGATGTCTGGAAAGGAAAATTCTCCAAAAAATCTATTCAGGAACCAGTCTAGCGAATACCGTGATTGTTATTACTTTTTCAAAAACCTGCAACCGATAGCTTTTGGAAAACTGCAGTATCCTCATCGAATGAATGACATAACGAAATCAACATAAGGATTGGTCTCTCTTAAATTTTCAAATGAGCACATGGTTTGTGTACATTCTTCTACTAAATTGACCACAACAGTTGTAGAAAGGCCAATACCGCTAGTCTACACTTTCAACTAAACGAACGAATTATCTAATTTCGCGAGAGTATCTCAAGACTACTCCAAAATCTGCACTGGTATCTGGGAAGTTACTTTCGACAGACCTGTTCTCAGCATATATACTTTTGAGAGAACTCAAAATTTTGCTTCTATTGCACTTTTCGATAATAGGATAAAAATTGTCTAAGAAGAAAGTTGATGATTAATGTAAACGTATCTTTTATTGTAATTGTCATCTTAGGTCAATGATTTTTTCTTCACAAATTTGAAAATTCAAGCACGCCAAATTTTTCTTCGAAATAGAATGAGCAATAGTAGCAAGCAAAGCGTTTACAAATCTCAGTGGAAATCACTTGTGCAGAACTAAGGCAATAGACTTCCAAAACATCTCTGTTCTGTTTGAGGGCAGAGAAGGGCTCGACACAAGAGGATAAGAGATGTTATGATATTCTACGTTTAAAACTAGAAGTTGTCAATCTAGAATCGTTATTTATAAATTCTTTGTTAGCGATTACTTCAGTATTGGATTTAAATTGTCAGTGGAAGATGGCTAAACTGCACGTATCAGACCAAAACATAAAAAAGAAGACCTAATATAAAAAAGATTTGAAAAAAATAATACAGGGTTCTATTTTCCTTTTTCTCTCTAAAGACTACTGCTCGAAAGTCCGGAATCTGCCGAACCATGGTTGTATGATTGTAAGACATACAGGAGGAATGTTCGAAAATGTAAGGTCCCAACAAAACTAAAGAATTAATTGCAAATTAATCACTTTTCATAGGAATTAGTCCATATCCCTATGCAAAGTGATTAATTTGCAATTAATTCTTTTTATTCATTTATCAAGCATTCAGGAAATGTTGATTTTGAAAGTTCTTGAATGGGAAGGACACAAAAACACAAAGGAATTTGCGAATTGAAGATGGATCCACAAAATACCCCCATTTTGAGAACTACAGACATCAGTAGCAGTTTAGGCTGTTTACTTACTCTTATGCAGCTACAGCAATGTGATTGCATTGGAAAAAAATTATAAGCAAACAATGCACCTTCAACGTTTTACTTTTTGCTGCTGGTAAATTGGCACAGTTTTAGCTGCTGATTCTAGACTCCTAAATAGTTCTCTGAGCTTAGCACTGAACACTCGTTGAAATGAGGATTTTCTACGTGGAGTCATGTGGCAGTAAGGCAGAATTTCCCAATCTACCCGCAACGTATCCTTTACAAATCCGCTTTTGCAGATTAACGATCATAAAACGACCGCTGGTAAAACCGACTAGTGCCGCTGGTCCTAGAGCCAGAGGAACTCATTGTGTGAGTCAGAACGGTGTTAAGACACTGACAATATCTATACCTGATCCACTAAAAGAGAGAGGTAGGTTAACTACTCTCGATTGAAAATTAACTTTCGATTAAGAGACTGTTACTTTTTGAATTGTTTTTTTTCAAATTATGTTGCGGGTATTTTTTGCACGGAAGTTAGGCTCATTTCGTTCTTAGTACGGTTATTCCAGGTGTATGCAAGGATAAAAGATAGAATAGCTATGCGAAGGTTTTTTTTTAAAATATTCTCGCCCCAATTTGCCATTCTGTTCGTTAATAACTTGGTGCACGATTGTTTTAAGAAAAAAGACACAACCGAACTAAGTCAACAGTTTGAAACTTTTGCACAGCTTTTCAATTTTCCAGAACGTGTTGAAAAGTTGAGAAAGAAAGAAAAATAGAGCAAGACTTGTTAACATCGGCAGAAGAATGCAATTCGAGGAGACAAAGATAGGGGAAGAAACTTCAGCTGGAGATTCTGTTCGCAGCAGAACTGAAGTTTTAATGAACAAACAACTCTGCAGCGCGGTTTCAAAGGGCACTAACATCACGACGCAATAACATATTCAGTCAAACACAAGTACTAAACAGTAACAGTCGTTTGCAGATAGGATGAGAGCGAAAACAGCTACAAAGCAGAGAAATCATGCAGATTGCATTTGTGCAACAGAGCAAACAGGCTATTTAATGCGCGACGACATAAAAGTATCGAAGATGCAGATAGCATACGTGCTAGCAGACAAGTTTGGCAATGGTTACGAACGAGTTTTCTCCAAAAACAACGGAATAAACTTTACAATAGCAATGTGGGAACTGCACCCAACGTAGCCGATTTCCTCCAGAGTTTACTCAAAGATGAATGAGAATTATTGAAAATAAGGAAGAAGACAGTGTGAACCACTAGGTCACAGTGAATGGGAAACAAAAGCCAATTCGTCCACAAGACTGGTATTCGAACGTTGGTGGTCATAAGCATTGTTTGGACCCAGTTCAACACGTTTCGCTTGTGTTGTGATCGTTTGCTTGTAGTTGACTAGTAGATAACAACAGTAAACCGTTAAAGAGGTTCTAACATATTATGAAGCGTGCAGCCAACGGCAGATTGTTGGATTTTTATTATTTATTTAATTTTACTTTTTAAACTTTATTTTTATTTGTTCATTTCAGTTGCAGTAGCTCTCAAAACGCAAGCGATGCGGATAACAAAGTTGCGAATTCGCTCCTAAAATTAATAATGGCTCTGACCGAATTCTGCGGAGCTCATACAAATACTCTGGCTTATAAACATGACGTTGTGACACAATATGGGAACATGTTCATGCTCATAATTGTGTACAAGTATTTGTTCTGGTGTTTAACAAATAACAAACAGGAGAAGAATTTTGAAATGGCTTTGGCGGAAAAGGCAAGTGTTGTGACGCAGACAGTGATGCAGAAAATCTGTATTCGAAACCCCAATTGTATTATTATTGATTAGAAAGCGATTATAATTGACAAGAAAAAGAAATATTCGTAAAGTGGGACATTTTTTCTCCATTTCCGTGGGATCTTGAGAAGTACAACGCAATGCATGAACATTTAAAGAGCGATTGTGATTGACGTTGCGGTAACGACGAGCGCAATTACCCGCATCTTCGCCGAGCTGTGCCGTCCTTGAACATAGCTCTGCCCAAGCTTTCGATCTTCTGCAAGACCTTGTACGGAATCAGTTCATTCGTTTCCATATCCTGCGAATCAATTCTGAACTGCCTATCCTCGGCGAGTGTCATCGGGTATTCTTTCACCACCTCAGTCCAGAACTTCCGTTTTCGTCCAGGTGGCCTCTTCCTGAACCCGACCAACTCCTCAGAACTCGTTAAAAATTGCGATCTGTTGGTCTGCTTAATATATCACCAAAGAAGCAAAGATGATTTTCTGCAGCCGCTTCCGGCAGCGGTGCAAAATGTTGATATCTTTCACGTGTCATCCGCCGGTATACCACATCAATCTCTGCGTAGAGGTCTTCATTGTGGCATACCCTAGACCAAAAGTAGCCAAGTAGCCGTCAAAGTAGCTTTTATTCCGTGCAATCAAGCCTTTCCATCACCGTAGATAGTGCTGCCCAAGTCTCCGATCCGTACATCATGATGGGGCGAATTGTGGATAGGTAGGCTCGCAGCTTGACTTCCTCGGCGACAGAGATCGACCACACACATTTTGTCAAAGAATTAAATGCAGAAATGGCCTCAGCGCATCTTTTTTCAATGTCTTTCTTGTAGTTGCCATTGTTCTTCAGCATACAGCTCATACAACAGAACTCATCGACGAGTACGATCGGTTGTCGGTCCACCCTGTTCCCGTTCAAAGTTTCAAAGAGACCCACATGTGTTTGCACTTATCAAGGCGTAGACGTAGTCCATAAGCTTCACCCAGCTTCGAAACAAAATCGACAACATACTGAAATTTTGTAGCGCTTTCTTCGAATATAACAACACCGTCGGCATAACCGAGATAAGTCGGGGGGAGAGGAAGGGAGAGAACGGACACAATTATTGTGCTACGGCGATGTCAACAGGACATGATGCGGTTTGTCGTAGTTCACTCGATAGGTTCGGGAGGTTTACCGTGACGAAACGAATTGTTGTTGCCAAAGATTTCACGCTCCCTTGAGGTAGTTGACCTTTCAGGCTATGAGGTTGCGCTGGACGCCGGCACCTTTTTGCAATGTATGGGAATCTTTTGCCATTTAACAGTGCAAGTTATGGAGCTCGTACGCCTACACTTGAACGCCTGATTGCGTTCAGCTAAAGCGGAGAAACTTCGTGCAGGTAGCAGTCAGACTCCTCTACGCATCCCCAAATTATCATAAAATAGCAATTTCGGAACGATTTATCTATCACTATTTTCCTGTCATTGGGCTCTATACAAGAACCGCATCTCATTGAGAGCCGCCAGGAGGGAGAGAAATTGCGCGAAAGGATCGTCAGCTGTCATAATTGCAACTTGTCAATCTGATCTAGTTCATAATTGGAGAAGTGTTCAAGGTCTTAAACCGCTACATTTCATCAAAATGTCAGAAAGAAATTGTTGAATGCAACCATATAATATTGTTGATTCATTATTTTTCTTTTGTTATGTCATTTTCATTATTGTGTAAAATTGTGGTTTGTTCTTACTTTGGAAACTTTGCATGAAAGGAAAGTACTCGACCGATGCTCTAAGATAAGACTCATTAATATGAGAGAAAAAAAGGGATTTGGTCATCTCGTTTGAGGGTAAGATTTGTGAGGGATTGATTTAAGGCTGTTTAGTGCGGTGATATCGATACTAAAGAGTGGTGAGAGAAGAATGCAGAGAGGTTTAGAGATAGGGATAAAAAATAGAGTTGAAAGTAGCCGTCGTGGAAGCAGATAAAGTCGATAAGGTTCACCTACCAAGAAGAGCAAAGCACACTGATGTAATTGGAGTTATATCGAAGATCAATACCTTTATAGTAGTTTTTCTATTTTGCGCTCTTGTACCACATCTTCATTATCGGATTTTTATCACTCCATTAAAGCTCTGCTGTCATTCATACTGCTGCATCCTTGTCGTTGCTTTGTCACAGGAAGCAAGATAATATAAATGAAAATAAATAAAATACGAAAGATGTGTGCAGATTACAAAAATTCTCCTCGCTTTTCTAAGACATTCCTGAAATCATTGCCTTTGAAGAAAGGAACTTATACTTGGGTCAAAACGGCTTGAATTACGAGTTTAGTTGTGGTGCATTTGCGTATGCACTCGAAACGGCGAGGTGAAGGCAGTACCTGAAAATGAGTTGGGACCGTAGCGACGATGGGTGGTCCTAGCAAGGGTTTCACTACGCTCCTACCCACTACGCTCCAGCGAAGCGCCTTGAGAGAACTCACGTACGCAGTTGCGCAAGTGCTTCATGTCGTTTTGATCCTATTATAAACATTAATGATTCTAGCTATTTTCAAATTTCAACATATATTTCTTTGTCTCAACTCTTACTAGTGAGATATTTCAAAGTGGTCGCAAAAATGTGTTTTTTTTAATATAATTTCTATAATGTAGATAACTGACATTTGTACTTTGTTAAGTAGAGTAGGTATAAATAGTATTTCTTAGAATTTCATCAACATTCAATTTTCGTTACAGCCTAATAGGGTTACTTCAGATATTGGTCACTACCAGCATGACTTCTCACGTTTATTCCAGGTATTTTTTGTGCTATCTACGCATGTGGTCTTTGAGTGTCTTCTTTGCAGGGCTGTGCGATTTATGAAGACGATGTTTTTATTCACCCAGAAAAGTAATGTTATACTTTAACGAAGAGAGAGACGAACGCCTCGGTAACTAACTAAACGGACCCATCCTTCACCCCACCTCAGAATAGTGGGAACCAAATGCCTTGAAAAGAAGTGCAGGAATCAAATCTAGACAAGGTTTCACCTAATATGAAATGACCTTCCTCCGAGTATTGTCCATTTCCAGGCTCTGACGAAGGCGATAACGCCGAAACGTTAGCCGTTGTTTAATAAAGGCGATCAACACCAATCTTGGCTATAGCTCAAGGAAATCGATTAAAAACTGACCTTTTTCCTCTGCAAACCAACAGTAGTTTCAATGTGGGGCACACGTTTGGAGATATATTTTGAAACAATAGGTGTTGTGTTAACATTTCAGACCAGTGCTTGCTTTTCGTATGAAGATTAACAAAAATTGTGAAATACCCTAATTTTGCTGAATAAGAGAGCATAGAAACCGCCAGTATGGCAAATATTCAAGCTTTATTAACAACCTAATTAATTTGTAATTTTTCAGGCCATTGAAGTAGAGGTTGAGCACCCAGGTAGGGCACGAAGACTTCTTTGCGATGGTATGAACGGTAACTTAGAGAGTCGAGAGTAGCGAAGTAAGAACCTGGAACGGAAAGTGGTTGCTCGCGTCTTTCAATTTTTTCGCTTCAAAATGAATGGGCTAATCTCCTCACTTTTGTATAACAAGTGGAAGTGCGTAACCATCATCTTCGGCTGAACTCTTGTCGTCTACATCTTTAGGTGCAAAACCTCTCTGTTCCCTTGTTGCTCCTCAAATTCACGAAATGTTAGCAGTTTCCATATGATTTTTTAATGTCAAATTACCTGGAACAGTGTTGTCCAGCAGGAAAGCAACGAGGCCAGAAACAAGCATACGAATGCTCAGCAACATGTTCAAACTGTCGTCGATGCTGTCAATACCTTAAAATAAGAATGAGCAAAAATGGGATAACCGCTGAGAACTTCCAGTGAAGCAGCTGTAGAGATATTTTTACTCTGTTTTAAACTTCCTCGATCAAATATTTTTCACGAGGTTCTCTTTAATCTTACCTGTATGAATACGATTTCTTTCGAAATGGTATGGAATCACCGCACCCAGAAGTATAGCTGTACCCATAATAGTGACATTGCGGGACAATCGTAGGTCTACATTCTTTAAAACAAAAGGCAAAATCTGAGCGAAATCATCGACCAAGAATGTAACGAAGATGCGAAATACAACAAATTTGTCCAATTTACCAACATGAAATATAGTCGGATCAAAACGGCATGAAGCTCGGTGCAGTTGCGTAAGCAGGTGCGCTCATAGCGGTTGGAATCGAGGTGACTATCAGCAGCACGTAGTGGTGCTAGCAGCGGGCGCTCACTCGATCCTAACCGCTATATTCCAACGCGGCAGTGTACGCAACTACGCCGTTTTTCATGTCATTTTGACTCTTCTATACACCTTCATAGCATGCTTAGTTAGAGATTTGTATTACCTGCAGATTATTGATGGCGACTCCAGTTATCATTGTCATGCCCATTGCTAGTACACCACCAACAACAGCATCTGGTATGGAAGCTAGGAGAGCAGCACATTTTGTAAAAATACCAACTAGAATAAGCAATACACCGGCCACTTGCATTGTAGAGCGACTCACAACCTGAGCCATAAAATAGTTTGTTGCTAGAAAACTATAAATAGTTTGTTGCTAGAAAAAGCAAAAAAAAACCTCTGCCTCTAGCAACAAACTATTTATAATAATTTGGTCAACCATGGATCTTCTTCGCTAGAGAGATCACAGCTGGTTAATTCAAAGTTACTAAATCGGTAAGACAAACGTGATGATATGACTACCTACAGTAACGGCATTCAACACATAGACATAACATTCTGTAGTCGGGTCAAAGCGACATGAGGGGCCTAGTTGCACGAGTGCTTGCGCTGGGACAGGGCATTTTTTGACCGCTCGCAGATGGCAGTTCTGTCAATTTGCCAAAATTTTCCGTGTGCCGTCAGCAGTTCGTTCCTTTCGTTTCTTCGTTATTCGTTCCTCTCCATTCTTGTCTTTGTTTCTAGTTTTTTTTTAATTTTATAATTCCTTTTTCGCGTTTCTGTTATGTTTGGTGTACTTGCAATTGTTATAAGCACTGTGCCTGCGCCATCGCCAACAAAGCGAAGCTGCGGGTCTACCTATCCGCAATTTGCCCTATCGTGATGTACGGATGGGAGACTTGGGCAGCGCTGTCCACGGCTATTTAGGCTACTTTTGACCGATGGTGTGTCATAACGAACAATTTTACTCGGAAGTGGATATGGTGTACCGACGGATGACACGTAGAAAACAACAACATCTCGCCCGACCTTTCGAAAAAGTCGCGGAAAACCGTCTACGCTTCTTTGGTCACGTTACGAAGAGGCTCTCTGATCGTCCTGTTCAAGTTGTCCTGAGGACGCTTCCAGGTCCTAACTCAAAAGGTCCTCTGGTCTTAGAGGGTTCTGGATGGAGGTGGTGAAGGAAGATCTGAGAACATTCGGGTCTGACAGCCAGTTCAGAAGAGACGTAAAGTTTTGCCGCTAAAATGGGTAGACTCTATAAAAATTCTAGCTGAAGATCGAGCAGGATAGGCTTGAATTAAGGACGACACACCCCTACGAGGATGTGAACAGCCGCGTTTAGCCTTAAAACCCGCCCACCGGCTACGTCAAGTAAGTCAGCAGTGATCTGTTTTGTATCTGCACTGTTCTTAAGTGATTGGTATGTAATTACCTGGCTCTGTTAATGTTTTAGTTTTGAAATTTAGCCTAAAAGTGTATTTATTTTCATGTTAATCTTCTTCTTTTTGTTTGTAAGGGAGGGAAGATTAAGAAACAAAAAGAGAACACTAACATGAAAACAAATACAATTTTGAACATAATTTCAAAAGCAAACGTGGACAAAACCAGTACTATTAGTAATCCAAAACAATACATAGATTATAGATCTTTATAAAAAAAAAGAAAATCAACAAGTGTAGCAAAAAAAAACGAAAAAATAATGAAAGAAAGAATTAATGAATATATAATAAATAAAAAATGCGGAAAATAAACATAAAAGACGAAAAACTAGGAAAGTGAGAAGAGTGAATGAACCTCACAATTGCGGCTATCGATCCGCTGCGGTCCGCAAGCGGTCAAAAACCGCGTTGCCCCACCGCCTCCACGCGTGCAACAACTACACCGTCCTTCATGTCATTTTGACCCCATTATATATATATATATATATATATGTACATATACATATATATGTATATATATATCAAAACAGGGTACTGACACATTAGTTACCCGTAGGGATTTCCTGCATCATTTTCTTCTACGACTAAATTTTCTGTGACATAGAGTATTTTGACCCCATTATATGCATATACATATATATATATATATATATATATATATATATATATATATATATATATATATATATATATATATATATATATATATATATATATATATATATATATATATATATATATATATATATATATATAGTAGGGTCAAAACGACATGAAACACAAGTGTAGTTGCGGTGCATTTGCGTACGTGCGCGAAACGGTGCCGTGGAGGCAGCATTTGGAACCAAGTTGGGACCGTCGCAAACTATAGCGTTGGTGGTACCAGCAAGGATTTCACCACGCTCCTAGCCACTACGCTCCACCGAAGCGCCTCGGAAGAAGCCGGGTACGCAATTGCGTACGTGCTTCATGTCGTTTTGACCCTACTATATATATACATATACATATATATACATATATATATGTATATATATATTATATATTATTTATATATATATATATATATATATATAAACATGAAGTAGTGTATGGAATGCACACCCTTGTGATATGCATCAATGCGATATTTTCAGCATATGTAGTCACACCTGTTCCAAGGCCCATGACAGCAGCCAAAATGCTTCCGATTCCTAAAAATGTTAATATTGCAGAGAAGCTGTGGAAAAGCTGTTTTCTCAAAGTAAACCTTCAAAAATGATTGCGCGATTCACAGAAGAAGAAGGAGGATGACGTTGATGAGAGATCTAAACTAAGAAGTTTTGAAATTAGAAGGAAAATAACTATTCTGGAGAATATGTCGAATGCAACTGACAATCAATTACCCTTGCACATGTTTGATAGTCGCCAATACTTTCCATTAAACAAGCGATACATGATGCTACAAAGCCCAGCGCGAGGCCGAGAGAAAATTGTGGGAAACCAAATTGCCCTGAATAAAATTTTGATTCAGCTATGGGCATGGCAATATCGAGCTGTGCTGCCACTTTTTTCTGGAAAGCAAAACATCCTGTTCTTACTCTCCACCTCTAAAATGCGAGATGATGGTCGCATACATATAAAGCTTTTGATTTGCGGATGATCAGAGGTGGGAGTCATCCGGTTGGATTTGGTTATTTAGCGCGAAAATAAAGTGCTGCTGAAGTGGCACTTAAGTGCTGATATCAATTTCTGAAAAAGGATGTTCTCTACTGGCAGGTAAGAAAGGAAATAAGTTTAAGATAACACTGACAGTAAATTGGTAACTTAGTTCTATCTTTGTTCGAGATTTCGACCTCACCTTTACGTGCTGTTAAAGGCAGCGTATCATGAAATTGGCGTAGTGCGTAAATCTGATGAAAAATTGAGCTGGAGGTGTATGTAACGAATATGTGCTTTTACGAGGGACATAAAAATGCTCAACCCTTTTGCATGCGCCGCGAGCGGTCGAAGATCAACGAGGTCCTCAGTAATTTATTCAAGTAAAACCAAAGAGTAGGCTGCTGAGGGGACCAGAGTATCTACAAGAGGGCGCGTTCCAACTTAGCTTGTAGAAACAAATGCCTTCCCTGATGATTTCTTAGGACGATTAGGGGAAATTGAGCGTCAGCGCGCTCATATTCGTAATATATACCCCGGACTCTGTGTTTTCCGTCCTGTTTCCACACTAGGTCAATTCCGTGATACGCTACCTTTAGACTGCTGATGAAAATTGACTACCTAGAGCGTAAAAAAGAGCCTTGATGATGCAGAGAGCTAACGTCACTATTTGCATTTGTTCCCGCTATCGAGGAGGGCCGTTATCGGGAGCGAAATGAGCTGCATTTAACATCACATCGTGAGGCTCGACCAGCAATCATCCATAGGTAGTAACACGTTTGCGTGGTATCGTCGCTTTGGCGTACTCGACTAGCAATCCCTAGAGAAAGCAAAAGTGTACATCGCTAATCCTGTTGCGCTGGTTATCATCGGACGATGATTTCCACAGGCGTCTTGTGCTTGGTATTTCTAGCAGTATATGCATCCAATATTGGTCTTTATTAACAGCTAATGTTTCCGCGTTACCGCCTTCCTCAGAGCCTGGAAAAAAGATTTAAGGCATCAGTGATTAATTTTTTCCAGCGCTACAGAAAGCATTCAAACGCTAAGTGAACTCAAACAGCGACACATCGGCTAATTCTTGCCTCATTTGGAAGATTTGACAACGCAACAGACCTGCACCTACCACAACTACGGGTCACAAGGTATTTTTTTCATACGAAGCTGATGCCCCGCTCTGTAGATCAAACCCACACAGATCTTGATATGCGGCTATTTCGTTTGTTATAGCAATGCACTCATCTTTTTCTGTTCATTTTTAAACTTTTATTCAAAATGCTTCCTGTTTTCTTCGCGCTATGATCTCGGACTCGAACGATAATATAGTACCTTCTACCTTCTACCTCTATTTCGGAGTTTTGATTACTTATTTCAGGGTATGCTCCGAGCTGCGTGGACAGTTTAGATTTTCAGAGTCCATTTAGATAACGATCAATACCAATCCTGGCTAGAGTTCAAGCAAATCATGGAAAAGTTGCGTGATTCAACATGCCAAGATTCAAAGACATGTGAAATACTCATTGTCTAGTTGTTTGAACCAAGAATGCATAATTAATTTTTGCTTTAAACGGCCGACTTCGACCACACTACTACCACCTCGGTCCCTAGACATGTTGACCATTGACGATTTGACTGAGCCCTGAGTTACGCTGTTTTTTTGAAAACCGGACTTTGCATAGATAGTAAAACATCGAAATGATCGTATTACAAGCAGTGTGTGTCAATTTGTAACACATTCGTGTCCGTTTGTTAAAATAACGGGTTGTTCTGTGATTGCGTTTTTGCAATTTTTCAAACGGTTCTCACCAGGATAAGGTATCTGGAAATATGGAGACTGTTGTAAAACTACAACTGTGCTGTTCTTATCTGTCCTCGCTTCTCCTTCTTCCGGTTCTAAGTCGGTAATAGTGAGCAGAAAGCATATTAACCATGCCACAGTGATTGATATCAGGTACTAAACTGTAAAGGATAAGTGAATACGATTCGCAATTGAGCATACTTATTTCCTTTGGTCAAGACACCCACAGGAAATTGTCCAAAAATGCGAACCCTCGCTATTCGCACAGAACGTTTTGCAAACGAATAATAAGGAAATGGTACGCAAACGTTTTCAAGAAAGGTGCCCATCGCAATGAGGATGCAGAAAACTCTGAAGATCCTCGTAATTCTTTTTTTTTAAGATGAATTTTGTCTGTTCTCAAAACTTACACCACTGAAATCCAATGTAAGCTCATCTTCTCATGCAGTGTTGGAATTACACCAAGCGTCAGCATTAACAGGAGCGGTGTAACAGTTATGGGTCCAACCAACTTGGCAAAGACTCCAACTAAACCACTTCCTCCCATAATTATGAATGTGAGTAAAGATATTAGTAGGCTTCCTTGAATCTGAATTTTTTTTTTGAAAATGAAAAGCTTGAGACGTCGATTTGCTCAATTTCGAGTGTAAGGTTTACTGTGGACCGTCAGAATCTTCGGCATCCATTCAGACTCTGGTACATACGTGGAAGAGTTCGCTAAGCAACGATTTTGTGGCATAGCCGCAAATGCGAATAACGGAGGAAGAAACGAAAATGATGGCCCGTGGAGAATGCACAACCTGAAATTAAACCACTTTATTCAAGTTCGAGTATTGATTTATTATTGTATTGTCGAGCCTTGTCAATATGGTCTTCATTCAGCAATACTAGCTAACGCCAAAAATTGCAAATAAAAGAAGAGATGTACCTTCTTGCTGAGAATATTTGAATTTATGCTCCAACTGAGTGTTACAATCTTAAAAAGATGATTAGATATGCTAATGCATATCACATTTTTTAGAAGCGCATCTGTTCTTCCAATATTCCTTGTGAGTTTGAGTTGAGGTTGTCGGCTTAGCATTGCTCAGTTCAGCTAATACCAGATTTTGATAAAACAGATGTCCTTTCCGTCAGTAGATTTTTCAAAATGTCTATCCACCAAAGATTGCACTACCAAAATCATGTTTGTAAGTCTTACAGCTGTTTTCCACACCATAAATTTAAATAATCATTACGAAATTCTTGAAAAACCTCATTCCAAATGTAGTTTGCAGAATTGTGGCTATTCCAGACGTAAAGAACGAGGCTGCTATCAGACGAACTCTAAACGACAACTATGATATGAAGAAAACGGGGGTGAACAATCTCCTACCTCAGCTCAATTGTTGCAGAACCAGCGCACACAAGATTGGATTGAAGGAAGGGGACTATAAGAAGTCCGGAAATGCACAGCATCATTTGCTTAACAGGATCCAATTCATAAATTCAGCGCATCAAATTTGAGTTGTCACCTAAGTTCCCAGGAACAAGCTTTTTGATCTGCCGCATTAAATTTTTACGAAGTGTGCTAGTTTAATTATTTGGGTTCGCACTATCACAAACAAGTTTCAGTCATTCCAAAAATCCAATCAAAGCCTAAATCAGGATAACGGTCACATCGATATTCCGAGAGTGGCTCTAGATTTATTCGCTGGAAGCAACGAGTGTCACAACCGATCCCAATCCTTTTTCAATCCAATACAATCAAATACTTCTTGCCTCGGAGATGTATCCACGGGATATGCCAATGTCAGGATTAAGGAGGTGTGAAAGTAATTATCGAAGGTTGCGGAAACTTTGCTTTTTTTGTCAGGTCACGTATTTTTCAAAACTAAATCCTTGGAGTATATTTGAAATCAGCAGCTCATTTGTTTTCGAATGGTATGTTCAAATCTTAATTTTGCCTACTCCCAAGGATTCCGACGGTTTGCGACGGATTTTGGGGAGAAGTTAGTAGCGCTGTTGTATTTGCATAATACTAACAAAAAATTAGAAAAAGTTGTTAGTTTAACAAGAGAGAGGTAGAGGATCTGTGAGCGGAATTTTTCGTCAGGCGGACAAACGAATAAATCACTTTCTCATATCACAAACTCTGTGGATGGAGTATAGTTTCAAAATTCTTCATACAAATGAGTAATGTGAGCTCATAAGTTTCACCTCTCTTTTTGACCGCTTAGCAGAAGTGAGGCGTTAAGGGCATCATATCACGAAATTTGGTATCTGCAGATCTCTTCAAGAATAGAACGGGTCACGGGTGTTGTTTATGAGTACATAATAACGTGCCGCATCACCGAGAGCAGATATGAGCGCGCCAGCGAGCTGTAAAGACAAGGCGACCGATCCACTGATTCCCCTCTTGCTCGCAGATGCAGCACGTTATTAGGTGCCTCGTAGCGCGATCCTGTGCGGCGATCACGGTTCTCCTGGCGTAGTAGCACCCACAATCGTGAACTACATATCTACCTCTATCTATTCGTGGATTTTCAACGCTCTCAAATCCACTGTATGAAAACGAGTGAAGTTTTTCTTTTTTTCAAATGAGGGAAATTCTTTTTTTTTCAAATTCAACTTAATAATCGTGTCAATCGTAAGTTACTTACGAGGTAGATTACTGTGATTAATATCGCCAATTTTTTGCTTATTAATACTTCCGATTAACTTAAGGGAACCAGGTAGTATTTCCACTATTATTTCCGGACGAACATCTGCCCGTTGCTTCTTACCAAACACCAATTTTTAAACAGTTCTTTGGTATAAAAAAATGAAAAACGTTTGAAGAAGTAAGTATAATGCTGCTATTGTTAAAGTGTCAAAACAACTTTGTACTGGCTACCAAGTGTTTACCTGAAATCCAAACAAAATCAAATTGCCCAGGTCAGGAACATCGTTAACGGCGAAGTGCAGTGAATGCCCTCGAGGTGGACTTTCTTCGTCCTTTTTTCCCATGTCGGAGACCATAACCGAAACAAGAAGACAAAAAATGAAATGTTTTTAAAAATTTAGAGGGAAGAATTCGCTGCATAAGACTGAAGAATGGCTGACGGATTAGCAAATTTTTAAATACAAAATTGAAATAAAGAAGTAAGAAGAACTAAAAAAAGAACACAAAATTCGAAATTGAGAGAATTATTTAGAAAGCCATACAGAATGGAATTCTCGGAGCGTTTCAGACAGAGACACGTTCTTCCAGAATTTTGCTTTAACGTTAAGATTAAAATTTTTGTGCTTGCGAATGGGGAGTGGGTATTTTTTTTTGTATCTGCACTAATAGGATGGTTAAAATCGAAATGACCAAAGCTTTTAGCTAATATTTAGTTTTAGACAACCAATAGATTGCAGAACAATAAGAAAGGCTGGTAGGTACATAAATCGATATCCAATCAGTTTACGCTGAACTGAAATCTTGTCCTTATGCAATGGAGAGCGATGGAATCATCGATCTGATCAATTACGTTAAAAAGTTGTTTTACTTAGGATTCCTCACATTGGTACACTTTTCTTTCGTTTTATCTTACCTTTCGTTCTCGTTCTCACAGAAAAACATAGAAAAAAGAGAATAGAAATTATTTTCTGATTTTAGACATATGTAGTGGGTATCAAGACGTAAATAACAAACTGCTAAAGGGTTTTTAAGCTTTTCAAAAAAGTCTCATCATATAAATTAATTTAAAAAAGAGCAGTAACGCTTGAGTTGACAACTGGTGTTTAGTAGAGAGTGATTTTTAGTCTCACTTCGTTTTTGGACTAAGTATGTTCCAGTAAGATATGTGTAGACCATTACCTCCGTCCTACAACTGTAGTTCAGCTTAATGTCATTTAAAAGTGGGGATTTGAAGGCATTAGGATAGTTGTATGACAGATGATTTACCGAAACAAAAGTGAAGTAAAAAAAAAGTGAAAAAAATGCAAGAGTGTGGAATTCGGTCACCGGACAGCCCATACACTACACTTCAATATTTTTCGCACCGACAACAGGTTTTTATGCGGTTGTTACGATAAAACTATGCAAACAAACGGATTACCTATGACGGGATTTTGAAAATAATAAGCATGTGAGCAGGAAAATTCAAAAGTTCCTACGGCCAAATAGGTTCTACCATTCACCCGGAGCAACAATTGTCCTTCAACATCTTGAAAATACTAGAATCAACAAAGTTATTCCATTTTATTCTAAGTTTTTCAACAAAGTTATTCTGCACTTGTGGCAATAAATCTTCCACATGACGTCATCTATGGTAGGGAACGCCCAAAATGGATAGTATTTGGGAAACACGCTCTTTGGTTAGTCGTTCCTCAGGAAGGAAAAAAAATAAATACACTCCCGGGACGTAAGTTTCTTTCTATTAATTTTCCTTCTACCTTATAAGAACCTTATTTGGGAAAGAAGAGTATTTGACTTGTACTCAAAGAAGAACTTTACAGAGGAGAGGTTTCCATGTTAAAATATCACAGCATATATCATATTGCGTTAAAAATAACCAATTCCGAAAATTCCATTGAAATCCGAGGAATCTTACATTGTTAGGGCAGTAGAGACGGGGAGATGTAAAATGGAATACACACCAAAGCATATGTATTCTGTCGGAAATTCTGAAGCAGTTTCCCACGATTGCCAAACAAAGTTTATAGGTCTGCTACTATTAGTACTCAGCTACTGTCTTTTGCCTCAGTTTCTGTCTCAATTCTACCGTTTCAGTGGAAATAATATTATGAAAAGGAAGGATACACACCCAACAATCACATGTAAATCAAATTAATTAGCTTTAAAACAACAAAAGAATTTATATGTTAATAGCATTAAACACGAAAAAAAAAAGAATATTCGAGACAGATACACTCTCTTTGATCTGCTAAGCAGAAATTTTGTGGCTAAAATTTGGCGAGATTAATTTGTAATCAAAAGTTTCAGCTGCTACATGTGTTATAATCTCTTAGTCAAATTACTGAGGGTTGTGAATTCCAAGTGCTATCAAGTTCTGAGGGAACGGTGACTACATACGTCATCGATAGAGGATATTTTTCTCTTTTTTACGGCGTTGTGGAAAAACAGCTCAACAATACAACGTGCAAGCATCGCAGCGATTCTATGGAGTGTTTGCCATGATTCATCCCCTGCTCTC
Source organism: Necator americanus (assembly GCF_031761385.1). NCBI lineage: Eukaryota > Metazoa > Nematoda > Chromadorea > Rhabditida > Ancylostomatidae > Necator > Necator americanus. The sequence continues at coordinate 11,886,362 of NC_087374.1, forward strand.
CAGATTTTTTTTCCGCACTGGAAGGGAAAAAATGCGGAGAAATGAAGAGTACACCAAACAAACATCCACCTTTACAGAGGAGACTTTACTTAGTGAGGTCGTATCAATCATTCTTATAACCTTAGAAGATACTTACTTAATCGGCGGTCTGCCCACAACTTCGCCAAGATTTTTCGTCCTTGAACACAGCTCTGCTCGACCTTCTCGATCGACAGCAAGAGCTAGTACAGAATCCATCCATTTATCCCTGTTCCATACCCTACGAGATTTTGCGTCTTCCCTAAACAACTCGTCGATACCGGGTGACCCAAATATCTCAGGCCCACAATGTTCAGCAGTTCAGCATGACGGAACGAGGAGTAGTCACCAAAGATTCGCTCCGGATATTTGACCCACCTGGTTCGGTATTGGCAATATGCTGGACGACAGCACTTTTTTGCAATAGCCAGGTAACTTTCCCCATATAACTGTGCAAGTTCTTCAGTGTACACTTGAATGCCCAATTGTAACTAGTAAAAGCAGTTCCACTGCGAGCAGATAGCAGTCACCCGGTATCGCCCCTCAAAAGATTAGGTACTATTGGAATGGGTTCATCCTCAAACATTTTTGCTCCTCCTTGGCACAAGGAGGACTTTCGCAGAAATTTGAGCTCTTGTATCATTTTGCCAACCAAGCGCTGCTGCTTAGTAATCCACCGAAATAATCCCATTTTGATCCTGTACCGACGGAGAGCGGTGCAGACCAATTTTCCACTCACCCAGACATTGAAAACGCGTTCAAAGTCCTTAGGCCCTAATGTTGCAATAGTAATACAAGAAATATTTGATGGAACCTCTTTTCTGCATCCGCGGACAGAACGTTTCTCGATACGAAGAGTTTTTCAATCGGTTGTTGATACTACTTTAGCAGTGTGTGCCGCATGTACAGTTTTACCGATTTTCTCGTCGTAAAGAAGTGGTTAACACAACAAATCAATAAATTTAAATTATTTATTCTCTTTATACATTTCTCCAATGAACAAATATATATTTTTCAGAAGAGATCCAATATGAAAGGAATGGCACAGGAATGTTGGATTTATAGTGGGAAAAACACATTCTAAGTCGAATCAAACAAATATATGTATGGATCTGTGGTACACAAAGACGGAACATAAAATCAAAATTCTCTCCAAAAATAAATATACTCTATTAAGAAACAAAAGTAACTCTCATCATGTTACAATTCCACTCGGTTAACGTTTTTAAGTTACATGGACGGAGATTAGGAAATCTCCCCTATCAGAGGGTGCTGATAATCCAGGAATGGAGGTAACGCCATATGAAAAGGTATCTAACTTTTTTATTGCCATTTAGAGATTCGGAATTTGCCCGTAAAATAAAAGTATGTACGTATGGTATGTTTCTCTTAAATTACCACGATAAATTGGAACTCTTACATGAAATTAATAATTTGCTAACAATATTTTGTGAATGAAAAATTCTACCTGAACGCTTACCAGCAGTACAATAAAATCACAAAATTCTCACAAATATTAGAGGGAGATAGAACTCGGTCTCGGTGACGAATTTGTTTTCTGCTCTAATTGAATTGGTCCGTGCTAGATTTTCTGCGGATTATCTGACTGATCCATAGGATTTATTTTAAATGGTCGATCGTATGTCGCACGATCGAGTGAAGAAATATACACTATAAATGTAGTTAATTGTTACTTTAACCATATTTAGCGTCCTTCCTCTATTTTCATTTATACCTCCTCTATATGAGGGCATGAGGCTTACGCTTTCGAGTACGCATCCCACGTCCAAAAATTCAACAACCTTGACGAGTTGGACCTCCCTCTCTTATCGGAAGCAATGAACACTTGAAGATCTGTAGAGATCCGATTGTAAGAAATGCTTGGAATTGGTTCTCTGATAAAGGTGAGCAGAGTCGATAATTTCTGGAAGGTCACTTCGAATTGGCAGCCGGTGGTGGTTCAGCGAATGGATCGTCCTTGTTACCTTCGGAAACGATTGGGGCGATCATCTGCACAAACTCTTCGTAGTCGATCTGGAAACACCTGGGATTAAAAAATTGGTAAGAAATCTCAAACAACAACAAGGATGTAGAGCTAACTTTCTGAATTAATAAATGGACGACGATTACAAAGTTATGTAGACTAAGCAGCTGCTGAACTTCTAAAAAAAATTCCACTAAACAGTCACCTGTTCATCACCATCCTTATCGACTTCTTTGATGATTTCATCCACTTCCTCTTCGGTGAACCTCTCACCCATAGTGGTCATAAAGTGCTTGAACTCTTGCGCAGTGATGTAACCGTTTCCGTCCTTGTCGAAAACTCTGAGAAAATGAGAACGTGTTATTCAAGGAGTTTCATCAAAATTGTGAACAATTTAGGATTACAATTTAACTTTACTTAATCCTTTTTTTTCTCTTTGAAAACTTGTGAATGAAAAATTGTAACTTCTGTTCCAGGGTAACGAATAAAATTGTTGTTTTCATTTTGACGCATCGTATTCAAGTGTAAAGCAGTTTGTGACGAAGTGACCACGAAATGCTTCGAATGGGACTAGTAACGACTTTGGAGCAGCTCAGCACACTGAACAAAGATTTTTACTTTGTTTTTCTTTCTATTTCATTTTTTTCCAAATTTTTGTAGTATTCAATCCAAAGAGGTGTGATTCACGCTGAAGCAGAAAAAATCCACCGTTACCAAACATTTGTCTATATCACATTGTACTTCGAGTTATAAGCCTACTGGGGTAATGGTGTCACAGGCTAATTGAAGTCCCCTAACCTTTTTTTGTTGGTAAAAAGTGGATTTTTCAGAGTAAAATAACATAGGAATATCGCAGATGCGAACTCGAACTTGAAGATGTTCAACTTCTCCCAACTTTCTCTCTTACTAGAAAAAAATCTCTTATTAGAAGTCGTTGAAATTGGGTTTTTGGAAGGTGGCAGGGGACTGGTGGTGCGAACACTAGTGATGCACCTCAAGGACTCGAAAAAATGAGTTTCAAGTTAAAAATTAGTAAATATAAATGAGAGATTATATGGGAATGTAGCAGATGAGTCGAGATTGCATTGACCTACCGAGATAACCCCAGTAGTAGACTTTAAACGAGAAATATTTGCGATAAATTCAAAGATTCATAGTGTCATAACAAATATCCCCGTCTTCAAGTGCTTTGGAGCATTAACCTCATGGTAACAAACACCACATGTAAATTTGGAGTCGTTCTACCACACAGCTAACTAACTTCCGTCTCAAAATCCGTATCCAGCTTATTCATCCGTCGCAAACCGTCGGTATTTCTGGGAGCGTGCGAAATAAATTTTCAAAATACCATTCAGAAGCAAATGAGCCACTGTTTGCTACTATAAAAACTAAATATACTCCCAGAATTCAGTCTCAACAAATATTTGGACTGAAAAAAGGCAAAATTTCATGTGAGTTTGTCGTTAGTTTTCATTCATCAAGAAATCATTCCGACTGCTTTTGTTTTTCTTCCGACAAACACTGACTGAGCGAACAGCAAAGAGTACGCAATCTTACACAAAAAGAACGAATCAATCTTCCGCTTGACATCGCTGTGCCCCTTCCCATCACTCAAAACGACGCTAAGAACAGGGATTGTGCCGGTGCCCGGCTTCGTTTAATATCTGTAGCAAGAGAAAACATACTTGAAGGCTAGACGAATCAACTCCTGATCAGTTTCCTTGTTCATCTCCTTCATCATTTTGCAGAATTCGCCAAAATCGATCTTTCCATTACCGTCGACATCGTACTCGTTCACCATATTCTAGAAGAAAAAAGATTTTTCACAGCGGTAGTGAAAGTGAGAACCACACGGCGGGAAATTTTTTCAAAATTTCATTATGTCCAATCTTGAAATGGCTAAAAAGAGCTAATAAGACTAGAACCCTGTTTTTGAAAGTTTGTTCTAAAATGAATTTGTAGGCACCATCATATCAGCATTTTATTTGCTACTACAAAGAGTATATTTTATGGAAATAGGGACAGAATTAGAGTACACATAAGGAGTACCGTAAATACAACGAGTCCCAGCGAGATAAATGTAATAACTTAACATATAACTCATTGTTCCCAATGAAAAATTAAACGACGATCCGTGTGTATTTTAGCAGATTATGAAGCGAGAAATATAAGAGATAAAATACCTTACGGAATCGGTTAGTGATCTACAAATTGTTCACAGAACGCAATGACAAAATTTTATACTACAGTAAGTACTATAGGGGACAGCTCAGTTAGCTGAGTTACTTGTTGTTTTGAAGAATTTAGGATCTACGCACCTGTAGCTCTTCTTCGGTCGGATTCATGCCTAACGTTCGCATGGCCACACCTAACTCTTTGATATTCATAGTACCATTCCCATCTTTGTCAAACATCTAGGAAAGAATAATTTTTGAGGTTTCAAAGGAATGAAAAATTGTGTTTTCTCCTAAAAATTACATATGAAGACACTGTACCTTAAATGCTTGAGCAAATTCCTGGAGTTCTTCTTGTGTGAACTCTTCCGCTTCACTTGAACCAGAGTTATTGGTGAATTGACGATGCATTTCACGATCTGACGTTGGTGCTGTAAAAAGACGTAATCATCGCAAGCAGAGGTAGGAAATGAGCAATAGGAAAAACACAACGAATTAGAAGAAATGAATGGAATAGATTTGTCCGCAGAGTGTTCTTGACAGATGTTAGCCTCACAATAAAGCAGTGAGAGATTGTTTGAAGCCACTAATCCCTCTGGATGGATTCGAAGAAACGCTGCACAGAACGCTATCAAGGGTTTCTTACGCGTCTTCAAGACAATTTACTGCTTTTTTCAAGGTTTAGCTACAATATTTCGTCTGTGTTAAAGACAATTTTTAAGTATAAAGGTGGGGTGATGTAATTTTAAAGGAATACTTGATTATTTGTTATTACCTTATTATTTTCTTGTTTTTTCACTAGTTTAATGAAAGGGCGAGATGTATTTTCTTTTTAAATAATCAACGAAAATAGTATGAGTACGAAAGAACAATGCAATATCATATTGGTTGATGTTGTAGAGTACCGAGATTAAAGCGACGGTTCATTTTTTCGCAAGCGGACTAAGGTCCGGTGAAAAACCGCCGGCCTCCGTGTTGCGTTCCGTTGTCGCGTGTCTGTTTAAGACACGTTGCGGTTCCCTTCATTAACTGCGCTGTTTGGGTTGATGTTCATCAGTCAATTCAATAGAAACCATTTTAAACGGACGCAGTCGTAAAAAAATTGCTTGCAATAAAACAAAAAACCAGGATTAAGAACAATCTCATAGTTTGACTCTGTATATAACTGCGAATACCCTTCAACTAACTGAAAAGCGAAAAGAAAAATTCCGAACACTATAAAAATTATTGTTTTGCTCTGAAGAGGATATCTTTATAGTTTTCAAAAGATCCCAGTACTAAAAATTAGTAGCGCTAGAAGGTGCAGGATTCACATTCAGAGGTTCTTCGCTCATATTTTCAACTGTTCCAAGAAAAATCGAACATTCAATTATCTCTTATTTTATTTCATTTTATTTCTCAGTCATCTTCTATCATATGTATATTTTTATCTTGCACCTCGAGGACAAGAATTACCCTAGATCTTGGACCAATAAGGGAGCGAGACCGAGACGAAGAAATCATCGCCCTTGTTACTGCCTTGCTATTACTATTAATACCTAATAAAGGTTTACTGCTGAGATTTTTTTGTAGTTGTTCAAGCACCACCAAAGAAATCATACAACAATCAAAGACGCTACAATTAGGCTACAGAACACTGCGCCTATGCGGGGTTGAGGAAACAAATTAAGTCGGACGTATCAACATCCGTTGAACCTTATTTCCCACTGAGTAGTTTTGCCTGTTAAAGGCATCACTCCACGAATCTGAGGTGGTGCAGATTTTAGGTGGAGTATTCGTATACGGGATGGGAGACTACGGAGAGGGGGGTGATTCCGTCCATTTCTTCCTAATTGCCGTAAAAAACGGCCCGGAAGATGCGGCGCCGCACAGGCCTGGCGCGCTCCAGTCGAACTCTCTGTAGAAAATAGTGCGCCAAAACACCTGAAGCCGTATCCTCCGGGCCGTTTTTTTACGGCAATCAGGAAGAAATGGGCGGAATCACCCCCCTCTCCGTACTTCGTAGTCTCCCATCCCGTATACGAATACTCCACCTCTGCAAATCTGTACCACCTCAGATTCGTGGGGTGATGCCTTTAAGGTGTTTTAATTTAAACTTAGGGCTAATTACGCAAGCGTTCAAACAACTTAAATCAAATAATTATAGTAGTGATCAAATTAAGATTTTCATTTCAAATCAAATTACTCCCCATGTTTGACTATCGAACATTTGTCTTTTGAGAATGGAATCTTTTTTTTTTTTAAATGATTTTTGACCGGTCGGTCTGTGAACGTTTGCGTTCGAAATCGACCATTTCTCATTTTTTTCCACATACTGGTTTTTCTGTGAAGTTCTTAGATCCTAATGCCTGAAGTAGGTTAAAACTTCATTAAAGAATTTGCCTTTTAGGGAAACCTACATTTTCAAAAACAACCCGACGAAAAACCACATTGCTGGCCGAGTTCAAACGGACTAACGGCTGTTGCTTTTTGAATTCTATTGCTGTATGTAATGTATAACTTTCAATAAAAGTCTATCTACGTGTTTTTATTCAAATAAGCACCGACTATGCAGTTCTTTTCTGGATATGGCAGCTTAAAAGCAATAGTTATTATCTACTTCTCTTTTCGAGCCACATTTCCACATGCGTATGTCTTTGTCACATCGGGAACAGCCTTCATAATCCACATCTATCACTTCGCATAGCAAGAAATGCTCAATTCATTCTTCGTTACGAAAATTATGGCGGTAATTTAAGAGCAATCAAGTTCGAGAAAACAATTGATGACGCCTTTGCAAGGAAAAAATTAGAGCCTTAATGGAGAAATAGCAATTATCTTTAATGCAAAAATGAAAAACATGCAGTAATAACGTAAAACATTCTGAGATTTACATCAATGAAATTATATCTTATTGAAATTCGTAAACAATAGAATACCCGGATGTGACTACAAATTTCTTGAGAGAAAAAGAAGAAAAAAGAAAGAAGGGAAAGAGAAATGAAAGCAGAAAAAGAAAAGAAACAGTTCTGAAGAAAAGTTTGAATCGAACAGCATTTTCAGAAACATCGTCGATTTCCTAACGATCGCAAGCAGGCACTCTCAAAGTCGCGCTTTTTTTTTCTCGGATGAAGGTGCGGTTTGTTAAAAGAGGGAGGGTGTTCTTCACTTGAGCACTGGTACTTGGGTGGCAATGAGCAGGTTCTTGAAAGACAATCTCAAACGTTATGAGGAAAAAAAATCACTTGAAAAAATTGTGAGAGATTTCCGCGGATTGAAATCTGAGGCAAAAGTTACAGAATCGTAAATACGGCCGGCTTTCACTTCTCCGCCGGAAACTCTTTGTTGGAAACGCGCAATGAAAGCATAAAGGAACGCCGTTAATCTAGGAATAGAGGCTGTTGGCGAGGAAAGTCTGCGGCAAAGCAATAACATAGCTTAGTGGAGAAAACTCCATAGGATTTAGAGGATGAGGGTTGAAAAAGGGTTGGTAATGGTAAGAGGACCAAAAAACGACTTTATTGTCGTTGGCAAGGGTTGAAAAGAGTGAGTTGGAGAAGGCGTGATTTGAACTGTTCCGAAAATTTGCTTCACAAAAGAAATCGCAATCAAAAGTTCTCAAATCAAAACTGCATAAAAAAGGGAAAGATAAGAATTGTGAGAAAATGTGAAAAAATGTGTTCTAAAGAAGACTAGCAGTATTCTAGAGTTTCTAGTCGCAGGTAGGATCTTCTCGGCTCATCTTTGCTCTCGAAGCTTCACATAATTTATTCGTTTTATCGCTGGGCGTGGGACTTTTAACGAGTTCTACCGTGAGGCAAGAGCTTCGCAGAGAGAGTGAGAAAAAAAAGAGGGAAACAAAAAAAGAGAAGAGATACAGCATGTTTGAGGAGTAGGCGTTTTGATGCAGATGTAAAACTGCTATATAGCCTTTAGAAAAAGGAAACATAAGCTCACCGGGGATTTTTTGGTTGCCACCACATCTCACTTATTCGTATCAATAAATTATGGCGTCTACCACCTACGATTCCTACCATGTCTGCTTTTTTTGAATGCAAATATAATGCATTAATGCAAAATTTGAATTTCTAGTGCCAACCATCTCAAGGGAACGCTTCGGTGAAATCGCTGTAGTCGCGTAATTTTTGGAAAGTAACTTCAAAACATGGTGAAGTTTGCAGGTCAAACATTATCAAAAAGTTATGAAAAGGTAAAAAAAAACACAAAATAAGGAAACAGGATTGTAAATTCTTGTGAAAAAGTGAAAAAATTTCCATTTATTATTATTATTACCACTTATTTATTTTCTTAGTTATGTTGCCTCGGCGGAGGCTCCAAGCAATAGGGCGTGCACAGTCTGCAGCTAAAGCACTCGAAAGGTACAAAAAAGAAGAAAAATGGCTAAATATTAGGGGCATTTGCCTTCGCACAGACCTCTCAATTAAACTCTCAACATCCGGAAACACACACAGCTAAGTGTAATGTCTGTGCACAAATTCTCAGCAGGTCTTGATGCAGTTAACATTACTTTTTGCACAGAACCATCTCCAACAAATTACATTCCATTCATTTTTTAAGCTTTTCGGTGGCATACTTGGCATAAACAAAAAATATCCAAAAAATAGTTAAATCTAAGGTAATTAATCTAAGGTATAAATGGAATAAATAAAATTATAAGGCGTTTCAGGTTATAATTTTAAAGTTATTAATAATTAATGGGTCAATTTTAATATGAAAATAACAGCGAGCTTACACGATATGTCTAGGTGACGTGCGTGAGCGTGTTGATTTTCACTGATCTGTACCGGTCGTGCAGTAAGAATAGCAATTGATAAATCATCATTTTAATTAAGTCGAATTCAATTTAAGTTTTCCGAAATCCGGAATTTATGATTTATTCAAAACGATTGAGATGAGTCAATTATCAAGGAAATATAAAAATTACAGAATAGGTGAAAAATTAAAGTTTCTAAGAAATATACCGGAATTACAACAGACGAGCGCCTACCCCATGATTTCGGTTAGGAAATTAAGATTATGCTGAAATAGCGCAGGGTATCTCTATGATCTACTTGATGCTTCGTTTTAAATCTTTTTACAAACTTCATTGACAGCTGTGAGGTCAAAATTCGATCCGAAGATGTGTAGTCAAAGAGGAATACTATATTCGAAAATGGTTTCGAGAAAATTTTTCGAAAGCAGAGCAAAAAAAATTATGCGGTAACGTGACCAAAAGTTTCTGGAGAAGGAAACTGCCAAATGAGAATATCACTCGCCAAGAATGCCATTAATTATTCAGTTCATTAGACGAACCACATAAGGAATAAGGCTTGCTCACATTCGAACAATGGGATGGGATCGGTGGAGATGAAGCCGGACAGCTATGCTGTTCTACAGCAAGCTGAATGAATGATCAATGGATAGATGGAATGGATAGGCATTCGTTGCGATGACAAAGCACTTCTTACCACTTCCGAGAATCGGGAAGTAAACAAATATTGCAGTTATCGCAGTAGATCTTGTGAGAATAACTAACATTTCATTCTTTTTAAATCCAAAAACATACTTTCCTAGTTATCGCTCGTTGCTGAAGAGCTTTTATTTTAAGTGATAGGTGTAGATCGCAATTTTATTCGGATCTGAGACAGCTCTCCAGTGTTATGTCTGGAAGAAACAAGTTTTTTTTTTCAGTCGAGAAAAACCACGAGTTACACTTCACTGATAAAGGTCAGTGCTAGCGGTCGATGGATAGATCAAATTCGTTCGTGATCAATTCCAGAAAAGCACCACTTATGTAGCCACAGTTTCAATCAATTAAATGATATGATTTCTAGCTGCATCCTCTCCTGTAGGCTTCACACAGCCACCTGAATTAATGTGAGTTCACCTGTCGAATGACAGACATTTGTCACATGATTCAACAACAAATATTGTTAAGTCAATCGCAGCTTATGTTCCTGGAAAAATTATCCGCTTTCTTCACACGCCAGAAAATTTCAGCTTGATTCAGAATAATTTCAACACAAATGAAGAATCTCTTTCTGCGATCAGAAGTTGGATCGCGTTGGGAGAAGTTCAGATTAGAGTGGTGCACATAACATGGCATTTATTCACCACAGCTTTCTTCGCTGACAGCAGCAGTCCGTCATTTATTGTGCTGAAGGTGTTTCCGCGAGGTTTTTTATTGCTTATCTCAGCAAAAGAATAAAAAACAACGGTTCAGTTTTGATGTCACAAGAGACGAACGACGATCTCAACTTTGCCGAAGATGTTGAAGAAAAAGAAAAATATGCAAGAGTCGTGCTGACGTTCTGCTAGAACTATTGAGATATTTTGTATTTCGCACCGACCACTTAAAATTCCATCCCAGCTTTGAAAGAAAAAAGAGATTAAGAACTGTGTAAAGGCGTGTGATGATGAAAAATGACAGAAACTGATTGTCACACAAACTGCTGCAACGGACGAGGATTTCAAACAAAACAACTGGTGGTGATTATGATCGAATCGATCTCTTCTCTCGTTAACTCTCCCGTGAGTCGACACGTCGACGAGGAGAGGGATGCAAGTCGAGCCGCCGGAGTGAATCTCTCTCCTCTCGGTGGTGTCTCTTAGAGGGGAAAAGTATGAACCGAAAATTCTACTCACCGAGATTATTCGGTTCGGCTGGAATCGCTGACTGAAACACACCGACGATATGCACGCACGTCCCTCGGGCCAACACTGGCTGCACAATTTCTGGATTCGAGCCGAGTGCTGTGCCGCTGAAAAAAGGTACCTCATGTTAAGCCGTAATAGACAAGACAAACAGATTGACGGAGTGTCGGTGGTTCGCAACATAAACTGACATGAACTCTTGTGGGTGGATTCTGTTAACCACCGGTTGTAATGGAAGGAAAAAATAAACTGTTGATTATTTACAACGCGGTTTTAAATAATTTCAAAAGATCCATAGAGTAAACATGAGATTCTATGTAAGAGAATGTACTGTGCTATAGATTAAATTGTAATATTACTACAAGAAAAAAATGGTGAATTTGTGGATTTTTCTCTCAAGTCCACATCGATACTTTGTTGAAACGAATTGCTGACTGCCGGAATCAGTAACAAATACGGCTTGATTTAAATAAAGATGCATCTTTTCAATGTTCTTCTCGTATCGTTGATTGGTGTTTGGATTGAGATTTCTTCATCAGACAGACATGTTCCTCTTGTCTTTAATACTCTGTTCGTTAGAAATTCGCAAGATTGAGGAGTTCGATGCTCTTAACTGTGTATTTTTCTCTTCTGCAAAATGTCCTCTCAAACAGAAAACCTTTCTTGACTTTGCATCTCCCAGAGTCTTTTGGACATTGTTTGTTCAAGATTTCAAAAGTCACACTTCAAAAACTGATCCTGGTTTTGCAAAAATGCTGAAAATATATTACATAACTTAGACTTATAGGAAATATGCCGTACAGATGACTTCAAAAACAAGAGTGAAGCAGTTTTTTTTTTGCTGCTGCTGAGGCTCGAACGGGAAAAACTCAATTGCGAGCGCATATGTGCATAACAGCGTTCGTACCACGAAGCTTGTGAGCAAAAGAATTTAAGCGCACAAAATTTAGCTCTATTCACCAACCAATTCTTTCCCCATGGGTGTCGACGATTTCTGAATGTGAGAAGGCTTGTGGTGGTGATGGATTCATTTCCCGGGAAATCAAATAAGAAGAAAGTCCAAAGTACGTATTTTCGTTCAACGCAAAGAGATACATACGTGCGCTTTTGAGTGAATAAGTAAAAGTAATGGAAGTTTTAGTGAAGTGTACTGCAGATACTCTTTCTGGAAGAAATGACATGAAGAAATGTGCAGTATTGCTGTTTTCGCGTGCGTAGAGCGTGAAAATAGGAGAGAGAAAAGAAGAAAGAAGAGGTAAAATTGAGAAAAAGAAGAAAGACGGTTTTTGTGTTAAGCCGTTCAATTATCTTCTTACCGCTAACAAATCAAAAATACTTGAGTGAGTACTTTTTTTTAGCCAGTTGAAATGAAGATAGCCTTCAAAAGACTATTCGGAGTCTCTCCAGAATTTCATCAATATTTCATTTCTGCATGCTGTGAACGTTTTTTGGTAAACAGAACCAGATTCTCGTATTCTCGGAAATGAGTGTCAAGAATATTCCAGACAAATGCTGATTTTGTTATTTGTTGTCATTGATCCCAGGATTTGCACAAAAATGACTACTTGGAGTGTTCTGATCATTTATTCATCCACTCATTCATTCATCTATTCACTCATCATTCATCTTTCATTCGTTCTAAGTCTGGAAAGCAAAATTTTAATTATTAAAAATCTTCAAGGACAGCTCGAAGCTATGTAGTTTTTGTGGCTATCATGTGTGTGTGTGTGTGTGTGTGTGTGTGTGTGTGTGTGTGTGTGTGTGTGTGTGTGTGTGTGTGTGTGTGTGTGTGTGTGTGTGTGTGTGTGTGTGTGTGTGTGTGTGTGTGTGTGTGTGTGTGTGTGTGTGTGTGTGTGTGTGTGTGTGTGTGTGTGTGTGTGTGTGTGTGTGTGTGTGTGTGTGTGTGTGTGTGTGTGTGTGTGTGTGTGTGTGTCGTCAGTGGTAGCAGAAAAAGGGTGCAGAATTTTTCACAGCTCTTCTCAGTGATGATCCACATACCATTGAATAGAAGGAGAACTAGATTTTTGTTTCCTTTGGTTTCTTTTTTTCTTGTTGTTTTTCTATATATGATATGATGTGCGCATTTTATTGAAAAAATAGGACTACCGACAAGCTGTAAAGCTACTCCAGAGCCTTTTAGTAACAATATCTATCCTGTTTTCGAAAAAAAAGATAAATTAGAGAAAGCCTACAACTTAGACGCATAGGTTAATCTGCCTTACGCTTACAACACATTTCTTTTCTATTTCACATTTCTGACCTTCTTTCATTCGTTTTCATCACTTCCAAGTAGTAGCGAGCGTCTGTCATTGATATAGGAATAACTGTCGTTTAAAATAATGAATACGTTGTCTTTTTTCACGAAGCCATCGGTCTAAACTTCCACAAAAGCTTTTCTTCTAAGAGAGAAAACACATACAAAGAGGATAATCAATCATTCTCTCTTTGAAGAAGACTGTGTCATTTGAATTTAAAATGTCAATAAAGGGTTTCCCTGGAAACATTAAAGTTTTTCACGACTTTCAAATGTGTGGAATGTGTCCTTCTCCAAGCTACGTTCAATTCTCTGGGAAAAAATTGGACGTTTGGACTCGAATTTTTTCGGACGAGATAGAGGCAAAACGAAATACAAAATGAAAATTGTATTACAAATGTGCGCACATACGTATAGTAATTTACACAGTCAATACCAACAACTTCCCTAAATCCTTGAAATTGCAATGCAATTTCCTTAATTTCCTTCCAATAATTTTTACAATTATAGCTAGGGTTGTTATAGGTTTTATCTGGAGTTTTATCTGACAACCCTGCATCTAGGAAACTTTCACATGACTTGTTGTGAAACGTTGTCTAAAAGTTCAGCTGCGGGGGAACTAAAGGATGACAGCTCATTAAATATTTATATATAATTAGTAGGAACGATAGTCAAACTCAAAAACTATTATGGATTCGCTATACATATGATTGGTCATGTCAGTATAGTCTCAGAAAGATGTAATTCAGTAAGTTAAAAATAAAATACACCGCTACTAACTTGTGTCCCAAAATCCGTCGCAAACCGTCGGAATTCTTGGAAGTGGGCAAAATTAAATTTTGAAAATACCATTTGAAAGTAAATGAGCTGCTGATTTCAAATATACTTCGAGAATTTACTTTTGACGAATGTGTGGCCTGAAAACGGGCAAAGTTTCCTCAAGCCCGTTAATTACTTTCACACCTCCGCAATCCTGCCATTGGCATACCCTGCGGATACATCTCCATGGAAGGAAGGGGTATTCATAGGATTTCCGCTTGTTTCTCGAAATTGGACAAAATGTTTATTACATCCGTAATCAGGAGGTTATTTGGAGCATTTTGGTACTCCACATCATATATTGGTTCAAAATTTCCATTCTCTTCAGAAATTGACGAAAGTGTCCCATCGAAGATTAATAAAAAACCCATAGTTTCCAAGCTGTGAAAAATCTCTTTGGAAATTTTTTAGTGAACAACTTGTACTCAACAATAGTTTATATTGTAAGTTTCTAGCTTTGATAATGTCTAGTTTTTCCAGTGTCAAACTTACAACATTACTCTATTTCGTTATTTGGTCCAATATTTGAACAGCTGTCAACGGCTTAGAATGAACGCTAAAGTCTCGCAATTCGGTACTTGCCTAGAACTCTCCTTCCTTTACGAGAAGTGAATTAGGCGCTAACACTGGATGAGAGCTAGACATGGTTTCCGAGTGACCAAATTGGAGAAAATTTCGTCTGTTTTCAGAAAACAGAAATTTTTGCAGCCTCTATGAATTCTCTCAGTACCTCAAATACCCAATTTTTCTCACAAGACGCTCTTTCGAATGATGTTGAATCCACTTTTATTTACAAACTTCAAAATTTCAACGCTGACTCCACCCTATTATAGAGCAGGCGATATTCTATAGCTGGAATGGTTATCGCGGCCCAGGCATGGTCCGCCAGGCATCTCACACCTTCGATAGGTGACTCCTCTGGCGATTCGGCGTCACAGAGAGACATTAATGTTTGAACATGAATGAACTAGACATTATCAAAGCTAGAAACTTTCAATATAAACTATTGTCAAGTACAAGTTGTTCACTAAAAAATTTCCAAGGAGATTTTTCACAGCTTGGAAACTATGGCTTTTTATTAATCTTCGATGGAGCACTTTCGTCAATTTCTGAAAAGAATGGAAATTTTGAACCAACATATGATGTGGGGTACCAAAATGCTCTAAATAACCTCCTGATTACGGATGTGATTAGCATTTTGTCCAATTTTGAGAAATAAGCGGAAATCCTATGAATACCCCTTCCTTCCATGGAGATGTATCCGCGGGATATGCCAATGGAAGGATTGTGGAGATGTGAAAGTAATTAACAAGGATTGAGGAAATTTTGCCCCTTTTCAGTCCACCCATTTGTCAAGAGTAAATTCTCGAAATATATTTGAAATCAGCAACTCATTTGCTTTCGAATGAGTTTTCCAGTAGCCTTTCTTGTCTGGCGGTATCCTTTCTTAGTCCTTTTATAAAAAAATATTATTATGACTGTCGAAATCATGGGGCACCTGACGAATTTCAGGAATAAGTGGAAGTCTTGTGGAGGTAATTGTATGTTGGCTGGAAGAAGACTTCTCAGTCAATGAGTAGAATCGTTTCATGACTACGTAGGAAATTATCGCCATGAAAAAGGGCTCTTTGCCTGGTTCTTGGTTAAAACTGCTCTATTTGGAATAATAATGCTAATATTAATGTAACAGCGCTCATAGCAATGTATGAAAACAATGCTTGTGGAAACACTTAACGACCAAAACACAGAAAAGGTTAATAGATTTTTTCAAAAAGATCGAAAATTTTAAAAGGTTCTTGATATGTGTTAATAGAAATTATGATCGACGCATATAAGAAGCTAAGCTTTTTTTTTTTCGAATTTCCTGCTGTCCAGAGAGAAAAAATGGGTGAATATAAATAAAACCAACGTTTGCCTGAGGGTGCTGTTCACGACGCACCTGCGTGCTGTGCTCAAAGCCGATGCGGCTGTAAACCGGCGAAGCGCACCTTTCCCAAAAGGAACCAGATTTCTAGAAAGTCCTGGAAATCTGGTTTCAGCGATTTTAAAATTCCACAGTTTTTTCCTTTTACTTTCCTCTTACTGATATTAACTTTAGACTCATGAAAGAGTCCACCTGAGACTCATTTTAGAACCACATTTCTTGAAAAAAAAAACCGCTGCGAGCAACGAAAGCAATTTCAAGAAATGTGGTTCTAAAAACAAGCAATATGTCATTCTGGAAACCTGTCATTCTCCAGCGAAAAATGCCGTATCATTTAAAAATTAGGGATTTGCGTATAGACAAAGCAATCAAATTAAAGATTATTTTGGCTATTTATATTGTTTTTGACTTTGTAATACAAAAGAGCCTAGAGAAATGACTTTACTGATTGGAAGTTCTTCATCTTTATCATAAAGCTCTTTGTGTTCCAACAAAGAAAAAGAATCCTAAAAAAATTCTAGACAAGAATCCTTTACATTTATTTCTTATTGTTAATGATGTTACCTTACCTTCTTAACTGTAGCAAGGATAAAGAAAAGGATAAACCTCAAACTGTCACGTATGTGAATAAATCCAAACATGAGAATAAACACTTCAGGAATAAGTCTTGTTAAAGGTCATTACTGTAATGCCGATTAGAAACATCGAAACAGAAAATCGAGTTTGTACTTTGAATAAAGCGCCCTTCATTGGAGCCCATCATTCTTTGGGCGTCCCGGATAGCTGCTCAGCC
Organism: Necator americanus; assembly: GCF_031761385.1. Taxonomy (NCBI): domain Eukaryota; kingdom Metazoa; phylum Nematoda; class Chromadorea; order Rhabditida; family Ancylostomatidae; genus Necator; species Necator americanus. The sequence continues at coordinate 11,902,961 of NC_087374.1, forward strand.
TTTGGATATCCAATAAACCCTCATCCGCTTGAAAATTTTGAAAACAACGCTGCAAGCGGCGTAAGAATTTATTTGCTGAGATTTCTGTTATTTCAGCACCTCGGAGGACCAGTCATCTCTGGCATAAAGAATATTAGTGATTTTTGATCTCTGAGATTATTTACCAGATTTTGAAACAGATTATACTCGAATGTGAACGAAGGGTGGGAAATAATGGATAAAATGTCTTGATGAAATGTCTTGATTTCTATGAAGAGAGGAAGGATAGACAAAAAATGTGACATGAAGTACAGAAGGCAGAAGATATAGTAAATATAATATATATGGCAAAATAAAATATAATATGTAATATATATGGTAAAATTAAATAAAAATTTAAATAGAGTAAAATAGAACAAACAGCAGCAAAACAACATTTAGATTAGTATTCAAATTCGATTTATTTTAACCTAAATTCCCAGAAACTTCCAGTCTCTCAGATAAGACACAATTTTCGTGATGTACGGTGGATCGTTCATGAAACCACTCCACTTACTCTCATTGTGGTTACCTACCATTTAAAATCTTTACATTTTAACTGTTGAGGCATAAAACCAATGAATACTATGTGAATCATCCAATTCAATAAAATAGGACAGTGACAGCTGACGATTGAGAATTTTCAAGGGCAGGTTACCAGGAATCACATAATGGCACGATTTCTCTAGTACTTTTGCATTTAGAGGTCAAAATCAGAGTTAGGAAGAGACATTGAGAGTACAGTAATGATTTTTCAAATTAATTTTGTGGCTAATAACATTGATCTGAGCACTGACAATTAATACAACTAATTTAATAATTTGTTGAGAACAGACCTTGGTTTCAAATAGTGTAGATCTAACTGCTAAACAAAAACATAATTTACTTTCAAAAATAACAACAGAAAAATCGCAAGGACTATTATCGAAGTTGTACTCCTCATGTGATTCCTCTAAAAACCTCCTGTAAAGCTTTTATTTTTTCAGATATCTGCCACAAAAAATTATTTACTGGTTTATATACGACGATAAAGAAGCTCTATATTCATACATCCTCTGAGCGTCTCATTAGTGACAGAATTATGAAGATTAGTGAGAAGACCAAACATCTGGTCGGAAATAAATAAAAGAAGCATCCGCAGCCAAGCGGCTGGCAAAATTCCAAATATTTTTCCCGATGGAGGATATGTGCTTCCTTTATAAACACGAAATCATTGGTAGAAATTGCTACATGGGAAGAGAAAGGGATTCTAGTTATTCACTTCATGTGAACACCAAAAACAAAGAAGTGAGCGGGGAAAATCACAATCAGCACGCCACCTCCGAATTCTCCTTGGGTTATTTTTATCTACAGAAACGTTCGTAAAAAGGTGCGTAGATATGAAGATAAACAAAGGGAGAATATTTTAAGCATTTTTAGCCTCCTCAAAATGGAAAGGATAAATTTTATTCCGACTAAAAGAAGAAAACCTATGTGAGAAAGAATTTTTGCAGATTTGAAGCTAGCGATGCAAATATTTAAAAATTGTAAGAGCAGATAAAGGTGATCAGGCTTGTACAGACTAATTTATTATTACATTTAACGCTTAAATTTAACCGTAATTCTAGAAACATCGTCCCTGAGAGAACATGTTTTGTATATCTTTTGTTTCTGAAAGAGCCAATGTCGAAGCAGTGGTTTTGGTCCTATTTTCAACTGGAACTCTGCTTTTTTTGCGGGGGTTGCGGCTGACTGCTTGATTAGAACGCAATTCAATGTCAGCATCGCCGGCCTAATCGAATTTTCTCGATAAGCGGTCAAATCGGTTATGCATGGAAAAGAGTTATAAACGCGAGTCTGTGACGGAGCTGATAGACACGAATCCTGGAGAATATCAATTTCACGTCTTAGATGATATTCCGGAATATTCACCAGATCCTTAAGTGTTAATCGGTGTCGAATCGATGCACCACCTACCGTGATCGAAAACCTCGACGACGTGCACATTGTCGGTTCATTAACCGAATCCCATTTGTTGGTGGTGGTGGACGAGGAGCGGTAAAACGTTGGTGGAAAGGGACGATACGCATCTCTGTGAATGGCAACAAATGCCACGCCCACATGTTTCATGTATCCATGCAGTAATTTAGCCAGAGAGCGGGAAAAAACAATGTGACATTGAACGGATTTGCTCCTTGTTGTCCCCAGAGAAAGGCGAAAACACGCGGTGACAAACTGTTTACGCCGAAAATGTAGCGGAAAAAATACTCCCACTAATCTCGCACCTTTGTATATGCCTGAGAATTTATCTGTTTATAAACTCTATATGTTCATATAAGAAATAAATACTCCAAAAATAGAAATTCTGAGAAAAAATAAAACAAAACATGCGGGAAAATCTATTAAATCTAAAAGTCTAATATCAATTGTTTTTTTTTTCTAAACGTATTCGTTCTTCTTGATAGCTAACTTGGATTTGCTAGCATTCGTTTATTGGCTTACATGCGACTATTACTTGTTTACTTGTTGTTTTCTCTGTGAAAGCCCCTTTACCTTAATTTGCATTTCATTTACATATAGAATCGTAAGAACTGCCGCCCTGAAGAACGTCCTAGAGTTACAACATCCCTTATAACGTCATAAATTCGTAGGACAACTTCTCAGAATGGAAAAGCAATGCGTTTACTAGAGTGGGCTCGAACATTGTACTGAGAAAAAGGAAGCATTGTACTTGCTTCACTAAAGCCGTCTACTTTGGTCTTCTTCTCGACTTCCTGACATTCCGCCATTCTGGTGCATTCCATTCTTATCTTGGCATTCTTGACCTTCCTCTGGTTTCACCCTGATTCTGTCAAAAGTAGAAGAGATCTCATCGCTACTGTTAGATTTTGTTTCTACGGATATTTGTCCCATTTTGGTCAAAAGACTGGAGGTTTCATGCTCTGAATCGTTTGCTTTGAGTGCAAAATTATACCTAGCCTTGATGGACATTTTCTTTTTCCATCACTGCGTGCTCGCTTTTATTTATTGCCGTCCTTGAATCTGAGAGTATCAACGTTGATTCAATTTAGGAACACTGGCCAACTCAGCAGCAACCTCATTTAGCATGCAGAGGACGAAATCACTTAGCCACTCCTGTGCAAGAGCATCTCCTCCTTAAAGTTGAAGAATCTTCTTTTACCATACAGATATTTTTCAAGTTCATCCCCAGCGGGAACCTATTCCACAGAGCAGTTAAGATGTTTGCGGAAAAAAAAAGATAAAATTAGACTTGTGGATATTGTGGATAGGCGCAGTGGTGCTTTCAGGAGCATTACGACCATGCGCTCAATTTGCTTTCTGAGCGGCAATAAATTTCAGCAATCGACTAGCAATTTACTTTTCCCTCAGGATAGTTTTTGTCTAACGCCCTAGGATTTCCTATTATATCCAGCTTTCAACTAGTACAAATATTGATCAAGTTTCTCAATCTCACCTCTTCTATGGTTGCATTTCAGCAATCATGAGTGACATACAGTCGGGAAAAAGAGAAACGAAAATTGAAATGCACTTTTACTGCAACTCTTTTTCGTTCAGTTTTAATTAGAAACATTTCATCTTTTTGTCTGCTCTCGTTTCCGGTTTGCCATTCGCATTTCTAGACGGCTAACCGACCGCATCATCAAATAATTTAGAGGGTGACTTGATTTCAACCTTTTTCCTGGGCTTAAAGGCATCACCCCACGAATCTGAGGTGGTAAGGATCTCAGGTGTCATTCAGGAGTATTCGTATACGGGATCGTAGATTATGAAGAGAAGGGTGATTCCGTACACTTCTTCCTAATTGCCGTAAAAAAACGGCCCGGAAGATACGGCTTCAAGCGTTCCGGCGCGCTACTTTCTACAACGAGTTCGATTGGAGCGCGCCAGCCTTGTGCACGCGCGCATCTTCCGGGCCTTTTTTTACGGCAAGTAGGAAAAATGGACGGAATCACCTCTCCCCCTCTCCATAATCCATAATTGGCTCTATGAAACTACTTTTTTAACTGATACATATCCATTAGTAGCTAACAGAGAAAGTTGGCGAAGCCTGCGTGATTACAAGTGCATCTATGTAAATCTTCCCAAAACCCCGCTTCCCAAAATACAACGAGACTTCGAGGTTTCCCAAAATAACTGGCTACATCGACATACGGGAAAAAAGTTAGGCAGTCCTAAAAAACTAGGAATAAAGACGCCATCTTTTCTTTTTCAGAAAATTTCGGGAAGATTTTCTAGAATTAGCAGTTCTATCACTCAAACACAGTAACACCTTATTTGACTCACTATAATTCCATAACTAGCAATTCAATCTGCTTCTTCTCCACGGTTACAATAATTGAATCAATAGTGATTAAAAAAATGATTGTAGGGTTCTTCTACATGTTAAGATTTACGCAATGTCGTGTGTCGTGTGTACAAATGAGTCTTACAGTATGTAGTTTTGGTGTGTATAGAGTACAAAATATTGTAAGAGAAACGAAAATACATGTAGATTTCCTAACCTCCACTTCTAAGAACATTTCATTCCATAAATTGTCCTGGACGTTATGCATGGTTTTTTTCAACAAAGAAGAATTAACATTCTTCTTCTCACGGTTATTTGAAGGTCTATAATGTATTCAGAGACTGTCGGCGTTTTGTGGCAAAAAATCCTAGTAAATCTAGGCGAGATGGCGATGTAACGATTTACTAGGAATTCTGCCCTCTCAGTGAAACAAGAGTAATTAAGGTTAGGGAACACATAGCGAAGAAAAAAATGTGATATGTATGTGTATATAAAATATGTACGCTAAAAAAAATCATGCCATATAATAACGGGCTTATTCTGTCACGTGTGTGTGTTAGAGTGTGCGTGTGTGTGTTTGCGTGTGTGTGTCTATGTGTGTGTTTGTGTGTGTGCTTGTGAAAATTGAAATTCGAAGAAGGAGGTGCGACGGCTTCCACGGCGTCGAAAATGCTGTGTCGGGGCCAGATAGCTGTAAAATGGGAGCGGACGGTCCCACAGCGTCGAACTGATGCGACGTAGTGCAGTAGTATCGCACAGTAACTTCGTGTGCATGTCGCAAAAGGTAAATGGGACGTTGCAGCCGTTTCATAATCTTGACCACTGTCCGTGTTGTGTTTCACCCTGTGACTCCCATGTCTCTTTCCCAGCACGTTTGCCTCAGGTTGATAACATACTTTTCTCAGAAAGTGGAAACACGAATGAAACCGGCTGCTTAAATAGTAGCCAGCAGCTCACATGATCCCACGAGGAATGTTATCCTTATCACTACGATTATGTTGCTCACGTCATTTTATGCTAAAACATCATTCTGTGACAACTGTTGGAGAAAAAGGAAGAAAACCCATACTTCGAGTTATACTTTCGAATTGTGTCTCTGTTGCATTGGTATCGAAGGACTGTTTGTAGCTGAAGTTTGAATATTCTCAAGATGTAGAACTGAAGAAGTTAGAAGTTTTCGTCTTTGTTCGTTTTAATCTCAGAGACTTCTAAAAGGATAACGTGGATCTTCGCTGCAATTTTTTGCTGCGCAATATCTCGAAATAAATATTGATATTAAAATTTAGATATAGAACGAAAAGTGTGAAATCTCTCGCCTTTATTTCAGTAAAAAAAATAGAAGTAGTAGAAAGAAGAAAAGGTGTAAAAACGGACTTCTAATTTTGCAGAAAATTTCACAATTACTAGTTTTTTTAAAATCAATTTTGACTGATTGATCAGTGAACGCGAGCGAAAAGAAGTCCGTTCAGAGTGGTAATAAAATATGTCTGAAAAAATATATGGCTTAATAATGCTACACCGAGTTGGAGGAAGTGTTAGTGTACAACATTATCAAGCGGAGAATCTTAACAGTGTAGTGATATACTTCAGTATGATACGGATAAGGTTATTTTACGAGAGTTTAACATATTTTCTAAACTAATTTGAAAAAAAAATTTCACCGGTTCAAGATCTCCTTCATGATGATAATTGTTTGAAGAATTCACCCAGAACACACCTGGACTCAGTACTCATTATGTGGAAAAAGAAATTTTCTAAGATTCACAGCTGAAATCGAAGGAGTTCCTAGTGTTTATAGGGCTTACTTAGGCCACAGCGGATAACGGCATAACTAATAATATGTATATAGATAACTAATTATATATATTATATATTATAATATATATATATATAATATATATATATAATTAGTTGTGTCCTCTCCGTTTGCTGCATTGCCCGTCTTTGTTCGTTTTAATCTCAGAAACTTCTAAAAGGATAACGTGAACCTTCGCTGCATTTTTTCTGCTGCACAATAAAGGATAAAATTTCTGGGGGTTAATCAATCCGCTTGGGATGCGCCCACCACGTTCACTTCAATTGAGAATCGTTTGGGGTTTTCAAACGTGTAACTAGCCTACACAATGACTTGCGGTGGCTAGCCGATGTGTCAAGTCAGTGTTTTTATCCTCCCAGACAGGTCTGGTATCAATTTATCGACCTCGAAGGGATTAAAGGCTTTGTGAGCACTAGGGCGGACTTGAACCTCCGATCGATCGTGCAGGAAGCGGAACTGCTAACCGCTACACTACACCCGCTCTACTACTTACATATAAAATACACCATTTCCGGACGCATCACGAATGCTTGACCACGTATTTTATATTAAGGATCCACCTTTTTACACATAATTTATGAATATATGACTCTTTTCAAACTTTAATTGCAACAGTTGCTAAATTTTTAGAATGTGGAATAAAAAAGACTAATTCTGTTTCCGGATACTAAAAACGAATAAAAACTCAGATTTGGCTTCCGACACTGGTCTACATAATTTCCGTTGTTCGCGTCAGTTTCCATTAAAGGCATCACTTCACGAATCTGTGGTGGTAGTACATATAAATGTTAACAGGAAAACTAAGTTCTGTGAGCACAGCTCTTGTTCGCACCAATGTTGAAGCCTTTAAAAATCCCTTTTTTCATGAAACTACGGGTGATCTGTGAACGAAGGATGAAGTATAATGTGCACGGCACCAACTAATCTCTGTGGGGATACGCCTACGCGTTCGACTTCAACTCAGATTCTTATGAGATTTATGGGCGCGTGTGCAGCCTAAGAATAAGTTGCGGGGGCTAGCTTATGTGTCAAAGTCACAATTTTTATCTTCCCAGAAAAAACTTTAGCATCAATTCGTCGACCTCCGAAGAGACGAAAAGTTTCCTTAGTTCTAGGGCGATTTCGTGTCTTTGATCGTGCAGTTGCAATCAAACCTCATCGCATGCGCTTCTCTTCCAATAGAAATGTATTGAAACAGAAACAGCACATGTGCAAGGGCACATCTGCTTAATTTTTTATTTTACAGTTGAGAGACCAACACAAGAAAGATTCACAAATCTTAATTCTTAATAATAAAACGATCTTAAAGCCATCACCCCACGAATCTGACGTGGTATTGATTTCCGATGGACAAACTCTATACGGGGTCGTTGATTACAGGATGAGGAGCGGTTCCGCTCACTTCTCCTTATTCGTAGTAAAAAAAGGCGTCAAGACTCCGTTTTTCACGAGGATTTCAGTTGAAGCGCCGCACTTTTGTACGCGCGCCGCGTCCAGCTGTGCAGCGGTCGAACTCCAGTGACTTCTCCTCGACTGCATATTCAAGTGAAAGCAATGAATAGGTTGCTGAGGGGATTAGAACCTATACATAGGGGAGTGTTCTTACGTTCCTCGCAGAAACTAAAGCGCCAATTTTTAGGATGACTAGGGAAAAGTGAGCGCAATCACCTCGCAATCTACAGCTCCACCTTCTTGCCGTGAATTCCTTCACCACGTTAGATTCGTGGTACATTACCTTTAAGTCTCGGATCAAAAAAGTAATAATTGCCGTCAGACAAAAACTACACTTACGAATGAAAACCCTAACGAGGTCGTGAAATAATTCTCATCATAATGCCCAACTGTATGGCGGTAAATAGTAATGTATACCTAATGAGTACCGATGCAAAATTTATGAGTTCAAAATCGCTTTCATTCACATGGGAAATGGAAGATGTGGTGCTTTCGTCGTTCCACTTCTTTTTTTTAAGAAATACAATTCAATACGTTAAAGGCATCGCCCCACGAATCTGAGGAGGATTTCAGGTGGAGTATTCGTATACGGGATAGTATATTATGGAGAGGGAAGTGATTCCGTCCATTTCTTCCTAATTGCCGTAAAAAACGGCCCGGAAGACACGGCTACGGCCGTTCTGGCGCACTATTTTCTACGAGTTCGATTGGAGCGCGCCAGCCTTGTGCATGCGCCGTATCTTCCAGGCTGTTTTTTACGGCAATTAGGAAGGAATGAACGGAATCACCCCCCCCCCTCCTTCTTCATAATCCTCTATCCCGTCTACGAATACTTCACCTGAAATCCGTACCACCCCTGATTCGTGGTATGCTGCCTTTAAGTCATAAACGTGGCGAGAGGCATGCAGCCTGGCCTCCGCATGATGACAAATCTAAATCGCGTTAACGATTAACTCCTTTATCAGCTTGCAAATGCAGGATTAGGCACATCGAAATCCTGCAATGGCTCAAAACAAGTCTGATGCATCGGCTTTATATCTAAACACACCATGGATACGAATTGATAAGATTGGACATGAGCTGCAACGCTATGTAGATACATATTAATTTCTCATAATGTTGAATGTTTTCAGTGCTGAACAAGGCTTATAGAGTTTTAGATAGGCGTCAAGCTTCCTCCAATCCTACCTCCTACGACTGGGCAATGTAGAAAATGATATGCTCAGTACTGTTATTTCATTCGCGCTTTAACCTCATCATTCTCCTTCGGCATAAATCGACTGGACGGAGGTGGCACGGAAGAGGACCCCACACCGAATACCACTTCAAACTGCGGGCCCCCAAAGCACCTATGCCACTTCCATAAATCTTATTTTATCGGTACAACCGGAGATCTCCCAGGCAACGCATGTACCGAGGGGCAAAGGTGGGGAGTGCAGATCGAAGACAGGTGGAAGATGCAAGGGGATGGGGAGAGTTTCGACAAGTCCTCAAAGAGAAAATCCTGGAAAAAGAGGACTACGACCACTGCGTACGTGCCCATAGATTCGAAGAGGTTGGACCATTGTGCATAGTTGTCTCTCTGGATGTGACATTCATGATCGAGATCCGATCATCGATACCTATTGCTTTTTCCTGAGCGCACACGACTCAGAACAATGAAAATGGAGAAGGTGGGGTAGAAGAAACTGAAACATGCTCACAAAATACTGTACTGATGGCAGCTCAGCAATCGGCGGAAGACATCAGCTAAAGGTTAACGCTGAGGAGGTAAAACGGCGGTAAACCGGTGAAAACCGTGGAACCATACTACTGGTTTCAAGCATCAAATAACACTACTTCTCACTGAACGTAACAGTAATACCGCGCCAATGTTACAGGAGCTTAAACTATAAAATAGACCTCAGCAATTCGGTTATCAAGCATGATCAACGATATTTAGAATTTCCTATGGCATCTTTTAGTTTTTCACCATGATAAAAAACAATCTGGAACGGGTTTCCGGCTATAAGTGCGATAGTGAATCGCCCTATTCTATGACGTGTCAGTATTCAAAAATTTGTTATTCTAGCGGTTGTTTGTTCTAGGACAAAATAAAGTGCAAAGTGTTTGGCGTCATTCAGTTAGGATGCGCCACCATGTCCACTTCAATTCAGAATCGTTTTGAGGTTCACGGACATGTAACTGGCCTATGCAGTGATATGCGGGAGCTACTCGATTTGTCAGGCCAGCGTTTTTTTTTTCTACAGAACCAGACAAATCTGGTTCCACTTTGTTAACCCACCAAGGATGAAAGACTTGGTTGGCACTAGGGCGGATTGGAACCTCCGATAGGTGGTGTTGACACACCAAAACCTCTTACCGACTGCGGTACTCCCGCCCAGTTATGGTAGGAAGAATGAAATAAACGAACATTTTTCTTTAAGCGCTTCTAGAAGATAACGGATGAACTACAATTTTGTATAAAGAATTTGAAGAAATCCCTTATCTTTCCGTACTTATTTATTTTGTGTACTCCTATTTATTTTGTGAATTACTGTACTAAAACTCAGCGTAAGTCTTTCATCTACTGTTCGGAGAGAATGGTCTGCCTACTGTTATACTAGAAAATCCAAAATATTGTGAAGATTAAGTAACAGTGTAGATATAAATTTCTCTATTCTTCTTGTGCATTTAGCGTGCACTGAATTAGTAATCGTGCCGAAAAGCATATAAATAAAAAATTATCGAGTAGGAGAAAAAATAGGAGAAAGGCTAGGATTTGGTCGGTTTATGAAGTCAGGAAGTCATGCAATGTGAATCAGAAACCTAAATGTACACTGCCTTTGCAAAACACCATAATTCATGGATCACATTAAAAGTGTCGTTTTCGGGCGACGATGGGGAAACTGAACGATAGAGGCGTGGGAAAACATGTGGTCTAAATCGCATTCGGTTTACATAACAGGGATAAACTCACTAATCGTTTTTCGTCTCGCTTAGCTTTCATCAGCCATTAGTGGCCCATTCCACGAACCTTGTAAAGTTGAGCTGATCCTATTTAATCTTCAGGTTTTTCTATGATTGCTCAACAATTGCTTAGAGCAAATAAACTTCGAACGGAAGAAACGATATTTGTTACAAGTGTTCGACTAAGAGACCACTTGAAAAGATACGTTTACGTGGTCGTAATTACACAAACGAGACTTGAAAGTGCAAATGTGCGTAGAGTTATGAGCCCTGAGAAAAAGAATGTCTTGTATCAAACGTTAAGCAAGTCCCGTGAGAAATTTCACCAACGAACATCAGGAATGTAAAAATGGTAGTCGTTGAGGTCGAGCACGAGATCGTCTATCAGAAAGAAGATCGGATCATCTTGGATAAATAAAATTGAGGCTATTGACATTATTTACAGGACCCAACAGCAACGTTTTGGATCGCTAGGGATATGGATGAGTCATCACATATGATTTTTTGCGCATTTAGAGAAACCGTACGCGGGAATTTTCTATGCTATATTTTTCTACTAGTACCAAAGTTTGCTCAGTATTTTGCCACTGATAAAAGTCTCCTCCACTCCAGGTATACGAGTCCAGAGGCCAGACAGTGTAGGAACAGCTGACTGATCTTTTTACCTGACGAAACAACTTTTTACAGTCCCTAAAATTAACAATACAGAAGCGTTTAATGCAGATTCCTTTTGAAATCCGTCGATAATAGGAGCTTTTTCTATGTCAGAAGTTTTTCATTAGTGTTTCAAGAGTTATTTCGTTGGATAAACTGGTCACTCTGATGCTGCTGATCCACTCCTGTGCTTTGATTCCTGGATTGTATGCAGCATTTTCTTTGTGGTACATACTGGTTCCAAATAACGTTCTAATCTCTACAGAACTGCTAGGAAAAACGAAGATTGAAAATTTCCTCAGATGCTGCTTTAAATGCGACACAAGAATGGGTCTGATCTTTTGAAATCAAAGTGTATATGTAAAAAAAAATCTCGAAAAAGTATATAACTATCAGATATCCAGAAAAGGATCAAATCGGGCGGCCATTTATTCACTCAAAAGCCCGAATTTATAGGTGTCTGACATGCTGAAGAACCTAACTATCCGTCACAGTCTAATCACGAATTATGGTTGAAAAAAGTTTCTTTGCGATTCATTCTACGCTCGTACTGTGTGCGGATTGCGTGATCACTCGCAATACCCATCCAGTGGTAACCAAATGAAATATAACTTATTAATGGGAACTCAACATTTTTCTTGAAAGAAATATGATGTGAGATGAAATAACGATGACTTGCATCTATTAATTAGTTCCCGCAAATTCAAGGACAAAAAATAAACAGAAATCTCGTGACTTAATTCAGCAATGTAGTACAAACATCGTATGTTTATCATCTACGGGGATATCTTAACAAATTCTGACGTATTTTGATAATATTCTTCTCAATATATCCCATAACAGTTTGATTTTAATGAACTTGTTTCCGAAAGAAAAACATGCATTTATATGTTCAGTACTGCTCCATTAGGTTAGGAGTTTTTCACGACTATAGATAATTACTTGAACTAAGATCAGGGTCACGTGGTTTTTACACTGTTGTAGCACAACTTCTCTGTTTGAGACATACTTTCATAGTCAGTCCTGAACCACTTGGAGACGTAAAACTGCGGTCCGAACATGTTGCGATGTCAATGCAAAAAATGATGCAATACTTTAAATCAAACCCATCAAGTCAGTGATAAAGTGAGCTTAGAATATTTTCGAGATATGTAAGCAACAATTTAATCCAATATCTACTTTAGTAGTAGTTTCTTAGTAGAAATCTGTAATTAGTAATCTTCAAAGACTTAAGTTCGCAGATTTTACCCACTTTTGTTGTTGATAAATCGTAACCTAACCTCGAATTTTGATATTAAGGAGGGAATAAAATTTTAACAGAACGGTAGTTACTCTCGACTAATACGTAGTGCTCGTAAAATCAACATCTAGATTTGTGTTTCAATCATGAGAAGATTTTCTCCTTTTTTTTGAGGATTTTTTTCCCTTCGTACAGAAAAGCCCTACAATTTCTGCGAAACACTTTTCAATTAGTATTGAAAAAATTCGTAATACCAAATAATTATTTGCCCGTAAATTGAAACGAATTCATTTTTTATTAATTAAATATTGGAAACTACGGTACATTGACCCTCAGCCGGCTGAATGATAAAAACTTACTAATGTACTTCGTTTCATGAATTGTGAGAGAAAAGAGTTGATTTAAATTTCCATAAAGACTGCACGGACTACTTCAATGGTATTTAATTAGTAGCAGTATCTAATAATACATAATAGTTTGCATACTATCAAAAATTAGTCCATTTCGTAGTTAAAATCAACAGCTGCCTTATAGAAATGCACTAAGGAAATCAGTTTTCGGAGACTGCAGGGGTTCGGCTCTGCTTAGCCTTGACATCCTAATTGAAAGACAAACATTGTCACGATGGAAGTTAGACGTGACGTAAGAGGGGTTTTTACTTTTTGCTTTTTTTCTGTCCTTTTGCCGAAATGGTTTTTGTGTCAGAAGGCTGTGGAGGGCAGAAAATTCCTCAAGACCATGGCGACAGATTTTTTGACGCGGTTCATGTATACTTTCCTTTGTGAAGTCGGAACTCTACTTTACTGGTCCTTTAGATCCATCGAGAAGTGATCTGAAGATTAGAAGCAGAAACAAATCAATGAGAAAAAATTAATTAGTTGTTTTGAGTCACCCAAAAGTTCTGTTTTCACCAGAAACTTCGGTTTCCTCGCGCTAATTGAAGCCATTTATGACACCGTCACTACATAATTATGACCATGTAAAGAATTACGTATGTCACATTGCCCCACTCAATTCATCACTATTATTGACACTCTTACTATTGATACTTTTATTTCCATTATTGAGCTATTACTATTATCAATTTTATCATTATTAAAATTGTTATTACTATTATTAATTCTTCGTTAATATGTATATATTTCCTATGTGGATAGTGCTTAATTTGAAAAATTTCTAGCGTTATGTTCAGAAACGCCACATGAATGATTCAAAATAAAAAATGAAATCCTACTGATTTCTCGTAAATCTGAACTTTTACTGGAGACCAAAGAGAAGGACCTGACCTTCACTGGTTTGAAGGGATTTTTTTAAACGGGATGCCGTCTAGAATTGAGGAAAGATGTTGAATATGTACAACTTTGTAATAAATTCAGTTCAACGTCCTGTCCCAACATGAACTACAGTAGGATCGCTAATTCTTCGACAGAAGACGAAAAAGACGCGAATCCGCGTCCTTTTCGTCTCCTGTCGAAGAATTAGCGATCCTACTGTAGTGTATGTGTAAAACATTAGAGTTCTAAAACCACTAAATGAGAGCGAGTTGAAAAGGATTTCGTTTAATTGGACATTTCTGGAATCTCTTACTCCTTCACCTCTATTCTCCTCACAGACGAACTAGAAATTTTTCAGACACTCAACGCTCTGCTTTCTCCGAAATGAGAAATTATCACTTTAACTACACTTTGGATGAAAATAAAATAGTAATTTTATTGGAAGTGCTAGTAGTGAAAATTTTGTTTGAAGCTTGCGAACAACAAAATGTCACAAAAATAATTCCCTATTTCACCTAATTTTCTGAAATGTAAGTTAAATAGCAATCGGAGGTGAGCCAGAGAATGAGGAAAAATTAAAAGCAGGTGAAACAGTTCAGGAAGAAAAAGAAGAAGAAAAAATCGTACGAAGATCTCCGTTGCAACGGATTCTTCCATTATTTATAAAAAGATGGCAAACTACTTATTATTATTACTTTCTATTTCAATTTTTGAAATGCTACAAATGAGAATCCACGAGAAAAAGAAATATAGCTGATACTCATGATTTGAAAAAAAAAACTTAAGCAGATAATTCTACGCATACGACATCGTGGCAGCAGAAAAACTCTGTCTGCTTTGAAATTATGTGAAAGTAAGATGACTTATTGAAGCTGTATGAGGCTAACTCGTCTACATTCCCATTATTCCACTGTCAGTAGCTGAACAGCTTCGAGACTGATGGCTTCTTACGTTTCATTTCGATATTTTTGCTTCTAACCTTTTCCTCCGTCCAGGACCGAGGCGAAATGGAGATCTCCTTACTTTCTTACTCTGTCTTATATATTTCACGAGAACGTTTATTACACCTCTCTTGTTTTTCTACAACACATCAATTTTTTAATGTTATTAATAGCAATAGGACAGAAACAAATAGAAACTAACTTGGGATTTTCTGATGCTTTCCTTCTGGCGAATATATTAAAGGACTCGTCGATCTGTCGCTGACGCGACCGCGTGGAGCGACGCAGCCGCATCTTCTGAAAGTACAAACAATCTTTGTCATAACGGAAACAATAAACTTCATTATTCCCAAAATCTTGTGAAGATAATGTAAAAAGCTCAAGAACAGTACAGTATAAAACTATATGGTAGCTTTCTTTCGTCGGCCAGCTCATTTATGAATTGAAATCAGACGTCTGAAAATGTCAACATCAACGTTTTAGTAGTTTTTGCATATGAATGGAAGTTGTGTCTGTCGGTGGCGAAAATATCACGTCATCCTGTGACTTTTTCTAACAATACACGAGTAAATTACTATGTCAATACTACGGTAGCCTTCTATTTGAACCTGTCTTTTTTGTAAAAGTTGGTGAAAAGCACAACAATGGTTACTGCAGCTCAAGTACTCTGCAAAGCAGGAGACAGACTTCTGTCATAGATTCTGTTCATATTCATATCATTCTTTGTTCCCTTCACATCATTTTATTTTCCAAAGAACGTCAGTAAATCTTCGATTCGTGGCTATTAATCGTTGTGCAGTTACTACTTGCAGCAAAATGTCTTGCCTAAACACCAGTGATGCCATACTATAGTTTATTTGAAAGATTTCAATATTTGGAAAGCTCGAAAAGTAAAAATTTTAAAACAGAGATATATTCGTTCTCAGTAAAACCCTACAGAAACTGGAAATGAGCGAACTATCGTGGGAAAAAAACAAGCAGAAATAATGTCGTTTAGCTGTCTTTCTCGTTGGAAAAGTACTTTTTTGGAAAAGAACTTAGACGTAAATGGAAGCAAAATCTTTCAGCTAATCGACGAATTTGATAGAAGTGCCTAATTTGCGATGCTATTGCTTAAAAGATCCCCCCTTATAAATTTACAAACTGTACACAAGTGTACGCATCTATCTCAAAATCTGGATACAGCTGGACACAGCTTGATTTTTACGGAAGAATAAATCTCCGGACAATGAGATTTGATTGACTTTGATGAAAATTTTTATTTATTCAGTACACTCAAAATGAGGGGATAAAAATAAAAAAATGGAGCAGGGTCAAAAAAATGAAGGAATAAGAAAAGGAGAGAAAGCGAAAGGAAAGATGTAGGAAGCGGACAATCTTTCGAGGCCAGTTTTATTCTGCTTCGTGCGGTACTGTCATTACTGTCATTCCAATTATAATCTGTGAAAAATAGGTAAAAATCGATATACATGGATACAGTTTGATTTGTTGAGTACAAAAAAAAAACTTTTTAGATAATGGGAATCCTGAAGAATTTTGCAAGAAACATTGTTAAAAATGTGAGAGATGTGAATTAGATAAAAATTCAAAATTCATTTGAAAATTGACCAGTTTTGCACTGATTGACGTCGCACTTTGGCTGCTCTACCGAATTATAAAGTCGCACTTATCCTTGAAAAAAGGGGTTAGCAGAGAATGGGCATCGTTATATTCCAAACGGTAAACAATGATTGGATCTGGATCAAATTATGAACACAACAACTTCAGCAACGGATTCCTAAATCCATAAAGAAATTGGATTAGATTGATACCAATCGGAACAACTGATGAAACGTTACAGCACAGGTTTAAACTCTTGCAACTCATATTTTTAAAAAACCAAGTAATGTCAGGACCTATGCTGATACTTTGGTGAGTTCACTAACTGAGTTACACATCCAAAAAAATAAAAAATTAAATTTTATAATTAATAATGGGAGAAAGAAGCATTACTTCATATGCTGTTGGTTATCCTCAGATTTTACAAGTAGAATAATACATTTAAAGATTCGCAGATTTCTTTTTCTCTTCTTATTTTTGTTTGTGAAATAACACTACATAAACGATAACAGAAATAAAACAAGAAATTCAAACTCTAGCTAAAAAAAAAGTAAAAAATAACCTTGGTGTCAGAAACCGTGTAATTTTCCAGAATTCTCTATCGGTTTTGTATGTGAAGTGCTTGAAAGAAGACAACTACTACCGATTCGATAGTCGAAGGAAAGATAAGAAGAAAAAATAAAAGGAAGGCAAAAGTTCGAGTGAAACGCACTTCCTTATAGGTCAACCATATCCCTTATATGCAAAAAAGTAGAAGATGAAGCTTGATGACACAAAGACTTCTAACTGTTGTTTGAAGAAAACCTCACTTCAATTGCTCTCACCTCCTCGGGGAAAAATTCGCTTGGTCTTCGACTACTCCAGTTTTGTCGGCGGGCTGCTACGATCATTTTTGGGCGAATAAGAAAACTGTAGAATAGGAAGTATTGCTGCCTTCAAACGAGAATTGCTTTCTGAGTGGCCCAAATGCTGGCTTTTGTACTGTTAGCTGAGAGAGGGAGGGAGACGACGACGTCATGTGAGCCAGTTCTTTTTCTATGAACGGGATGTAGGCAGCAATATGAAAAAGAACTACGAGCACTTGTAAATAAAGGAAACCCGATCAAATGACGAGCTTCGGTATTCAAAGGGTCGCCTACTAATCGTAGATGACACATCCACATATCATTTACAAAACACTATCATCTTATGGTTTCACCTTCAATTTTACTCTTATTCATACCTCTTTGTACTGTTTTGTATTGACGGTTCACTAATAGGTATTCCTCACAGAAATCATGCACAAAGAAAATATTTCAAAAACAAGAAACTAGAAAAATCATTAAATTAATCGGCGGTCGGGCGCATATACAAGTTGGATTGATACCTGCTAGTGCTGCCCCTGCTTTAAATAAATGCAATCAGGAGTTCGAGTATACGTAATGAGATCGTACGAGCTATACAATCTGCACAGTTATAAGGCGCAGGACATTCCCATACATTGCAAAAGGGTGCTGTCGTTCAGCAAATCGCGAAAGTACATAACCTGAAAGGTCAACTGCCTGAAGGAACCAAGGAATCTTTGGCAACAACTATTACCGCTAAACTGCAACAAGAAGACCGCAAGAAAATATACATCAAGAGCGAAGAAGTTTGAAAAGGCGTCTCAACACTGGCAATGGAGTCGCTGAGCGCAGCCGTCCCAATTTGAAGACATCATTTCAACAGCTTGCTGAACCTGCTGTCAGCTCCCGAACTCGAGACATATGCGATTAATTTAGAACCTCTGAACTATTTGGAGGTTCTAATCTGTATCCAAAAGATGAGAAATGGCATATCTGGTGGAGATGACGGAATCAGCGCATAAATGCATTTGTGAGATGACAAAGATCATCTGTTCATTATGGATCGAGGGAAAGATACTTGGCTTGTGGAGACACGCTATCGTAACTCCCCTCCACAATACTTTATCCGTCACCGGCCTTAATAACTATCGAGGAATCTCTTTCCCGCGTGTAATGTACAAGATTTTGGAGCGAACTATCCTGGACCGACTTATTAAACATCGCGAAGAATCGACTTGCTATGAGCAAACTGGTTTTCGTACTGGCCGATCTAGGATTGACCAAGTGTTCATCTATAGGAGAAATTCGAATTCAAAGCCGATGCAATTAACCTTCTAGACTTTGAAGCGGTTTTTGACTCTCCACATCTAAGCCGTCTTTTCAACGCACTCCGTGGAGCACCAGGAAAGTTCGTTGCTCGCTTGATGATATGAATCAACAAACAACTATTGCAGTTCGAACACAACAACGTTTGAGGTATTAACTGGAGTACGACAAGCGCAGTGGCAAGACCCTTCCTGTTCAACTTTACCGTCGATGACGTCATGCGAAGAACAGTCGTTCGGTGTCCTGCTGAGAAAGTTTTAGCGGCACCAGAATGCACCTTGATCGATCTCGAGTACGCCAACGGTGTTGCTAGATTCGCAGAAAGCTCAAAACTTCAACAATGTATTGAAGATGCGTCTACGCGATGATAAGTGAAAACAAATGTGCTCGGAGGGGAATCGGGGTGAATGGAATGCCGATCGAACTCGTCAATGAGCTCTGTTAGTTCGGCTGTGTGCTGAAGAATAACGGCAGCTACGAGAAAGATATATTTGGCAAAGATGTGGCAACGCCACTTCTGCATTTAGCTCCTTGATGAAATGTTTGTGCTCGAGCCCCATCACCAACGAAGCCAAACTGCGAGTCTACCTATCCAAAACTGGTTCCATCATGCACGGATCGGAGACTTGAGTAGCATACTCTAAGTCTCGCGGAGAGCCTCGGTTGCACGAAAAGGAATTTAGAAGGCTATTTGGTTACTTTTGGCCTAGCGTATGCTAGGTAATTATGCGGAAATCGATGTGGTGTACTGATGAAGACATTTGAAAGCTATCAACATCGTGCACTGCCATCGGAAGTGGCAGAAATTCGTTTTTGCTTCATTGGTCACGTATTGAGGATACCAGCAGCTCGCCCAGCTGAACGAGTTTTAAGAAGTTTGTCGTGTTCATGCTGGAAAAGCAAGCGTAGGCAGTTCAGGGGAGATTTGGCAGGATGTAGAGTAGCGACGAATGGATTAATTCTATGTAAGCTCTAGCAGAAAATCGAAAAGGTTGCAAAAAGTTATGCTCAAGGACGACATAGCGGACGAAAATATCACCCCGCCGATTAAAGGCAGCATACCATGAATTTGACGTGGTAAAGGAGTCCGCGCGAAAATCAGGGTTCCAGGATGCGGGATCTGGGTGGCTCCGCTAATCCCTCTCTCCGATCGTCGTAAGAAGCAGCGTGGAAGACGTTTTTAAGACGCTTTCAATTGCAATGTGACACTTTTGTGCACGCGCCGCATCCACGTGCAAGCAGTCGAAGATCAGTGACGCCTTTTTTGATCTTACAACATATTTAGCTATAGTATTTTACGATATAATATTTAATATATTTTCACTTGTCTTTCCTTTAATTCTTTTGCAACAAAAGAAGTAAGAAAGGAAACAGTTGTAAGCTTTACTTTCTGTTTGCTTTTACGTAGCAGAAATTTACAGTACAACCTCGTTTCGAATTCTTTATTATTATTTTTTGATTTTGTTCCATTAGCCCAGTATGCGTTTGAACTCTCGGGTTATAGGCTTCAACACTGTGCTGGACGACTTCTTTCTCAAACTCATGAGACTAAATTGAAATCATAAGCCTTGCTGTGTTCAACCGCCGCTGCTCGCGGATAAAAAACAGATGTGCTCGTATAGGGGGACTCCCGATAATGCGTCATAATTCTCGTCTAATTGAACGGCGAAAAATCCACTAGTTCTAGTTCCCTTTGAAAGCAGCATACCTTGAGGTGGTGAGGTAGTGTGAGGGAAAGCCTACAGATAAGGTTGCAGATTGCGGAATTCGAAGTGGTTCCGCTCAGCTCTCCTGAACCATCGTTAGAAACGGCGTGGAAAGTTCCACTCATGTGCACGCGCCGCATCTACGTGCGAGCGGTGGAAGAGTGAGTGAGTTAGTGAGGGCTCCGGTTCTCACGCCGTTCTTTACGACGATTAGGGAGAGATGAGCGGAACCACCCCTGATCCCGTAGTCTACAACCGCATCTCTACCCTTTCCCACGGATTTCCTCACTACGTCAGACTCGTGGTATGCTGCCTTTAACCCTTTGACGGAAGCGTCGCTCAACGATGTGCGATCTTTTTGGTCGCGTGGGACAATGCGGCTCGCCAGTGAGTTCACCACTTTCCTACAGTTATTTTTCATGTTCTCCGAGTTCTTTTTAAAGATTTTTGTACTTAGGTGGTTCACTGTCTATCATTATATTATTATTGCTATTATTAATTCATTTTTCTAATACAGCACGTAAAAGTCGGTTAGAGTCAGATACACAAAAAGAGCGCTCTTGTCAATAGGTTAAAGGCATCACCCCACGAATCTAAAGTGGTACGGATTTTCGATGGAATATTCGCATATGGGGTCGTAGATTATGGAGAGGGGGGTGATTCCGTTCATTTCTTGCTAACTGCCGTAGAAAACGGCCCGGAAGATACGGCTTCGAGCGTTCCGGCGCACTATTTTCCACAAGGAATTCGATTGGAGCGCGCCAGCCCTGTGCGGCGCTGCATCTTGCGGGCCGTTTTTTATGGCAATTAGGAAGAAGTGGACGGAACCACACCTCTCTCCATAATCTACTATCCCGTAAACGAATACTCCACCTGAAATCCGCACCACCTCAGATTCGTGGTATGCTGCCTTTAATGAATAGAAGTGATAATCGCTTTCTTCATGGGAATATTCCTCTACTCCAGATTAATGGGACAGAAAAGGAATATCCTTCTATTGCAGATTGTGCATTGCTCATCACTGCTATCGTTATACAAACCAACTTTGCAGAGCTACGTATTCCTATATTATTTATGCAAAAGCACTGAAGGTTTCTTGCATTGATACATTCTTGGCAGACAGCCAACATTCGTGTGGCGTGGCAGACCAGAGTGGCAAAAACGCTGCCAAGTGACAGTTTTCGTTTCAGGCGTGGAAAAAAATGAGGACATTCACTACTTTGTCATTCGATTATTACATTCGCCTATATTCCGTCCATTACATCTCCTTACTGTGTTAAATCACAATGAATACCACGAACCGTGGAGTATGTAGGTGTGAACTCACCTTGAGAATGAAATCCAGGGCTCCAGACTTGTTCGCTAATGCGTGACGTTATCGGAAAACCACCATTTCCTGACAAAAAAAAAACAGTGATCACCTCATATGCAGCGTAAGAAGTTTTCGTAATTGAAGGTAACAGACGATTACGTAGATGACTACTACGAAAAACAACATCTCGTAATGGATATGAACAGACATTCGACGAAATTTCAATTTTAAGAAGTGGAACTCTAGGCATGTAGCTCTATTGTCCATAAGCGGTGTATCTACGGTACTTTGGTGGTGTAAACTCGCAAACTCCTTTGTCGCTTTGTAAGATTTCCCTGTGAATGAATTGACGAAAATTGGAAAGGTTCCAAATGGCAATGAATTTATCTAACAATTGTCCTAGACAACACTGTAGCCGCAAATGAGGTCTTCACTTTCTAAAAATCACATGGATTGAGAATTAAGCGAGAGTAGTCCGAAAATGAAAATGACATGCACGGAAATGGGAAAAAGCTAAATTGAAAAGTGTTCGCGTGAAATATGAGAGGAAAGAAAAAGTTATGTGGTCAGGAAATGTATGAAGTTACCTTTGAATCGTTGCAGATAATTTTTTTGTTAAGTATAAATAATGGAAAAAAAATTGTTTGTGAAAATCTGAGAAAGAATTACCTTTAAATCATGTCATCTGTTTTCTATACAAAAGTAAATAACAGGCGCGTGGATCCCTATTATTTATCTGTAAAAGACCGTAGATATAGATTGATGTGTCATTATTTCACATTCTGTTCTGTCATGTATTTTTTCAGTAGTTCTCTTTTTTTTTCTTCGTCTATCGTTTATCGTTTATGTCTGTACATGCATTTGGGTACATAGGTGTGTTTTTGTTTTAGTAGAGTTAAAACGACACGAAGCACGTTGCAGTTGCGCAGCCGGTTGCGCTCGAAGCGGTTCGGTGGAGCGCAGCGGTTAGCATCGAGTGAGGACCCCAGCTACAATTGTTCATTGCTGCGTTTTGCGATGATCCCTCCTCGATTCAACCCCCATCTCCACCGTTTCGAGCGCAGCCGCTTACGCAACGGCATGCTTCATGTCGTTTTGACATTACTGTATGTATGTATGTATTTATGTATGTATGTATGTACATGTGACAAGAAACGTAGGAACGAAAGAACGTGTGTATGTGCGTATATGCCGTCGTATATGCGCGTATGCTTCTCTCTCTCTCAGCATTTCAAATACTGTCTATTTCTTCTTTGAGGAAACATTTAGAGGCTGAAAAACAAAACCCAAGTGACATGGAATGGTGGATATTGCCTCTAACTGAGTCGTATTTCCTCACGGAAATATTCTTCCGAAAAAGAAACATTTCTTTCGATATGTGATAACATAATAGTAAAAAAAAAATCAGGACTCATAACTGGATTCTTTGCTGAGCTGTATATCTATATGAAAATTACTTATTGCTGCTGCTAAGACGTAAAGCGGCTCACTGCTCGGGGTGACAAACAAATTCATACTCTACATATATTTGGATACAGCGACAAGGGCAGCGGGATAATTGGGAACAGAATAGAGAATCCCAACTGATACGAAGTGGATGGAGGTGTTTACTGCAGCTCTGAAATCCGCAATAAAATTTTGTGGGATTTAAAAATAAATGGAAAATGTTGTTTGGCAAGACGCATCGAATGCTCTCTGAAAGTTTTTGCAGTCAGTTGAGGAGTTGGGTATTATTGGAGGAAAATATTGTGGCTTCTGTAATAGTCAGTCAATAAGTCAGTCTTCAACGTAGATCTCCGGCGATTCACAACATCTTGGGTTGTAAATAGCCGGTGAAAGTCTACGAGGTTAAGAGATAAGAAGAGCAGGCGGTAGTAGTTAGTGGAATTGTGAGCAGACGAAGATTCCTCCGTTGCAACTGAGGATACTCCGTTGTCAAGGCAGCGCTGCGATGAACTCGTCGAGGAATAACCTCGACGGGACGAATGGTTTTCAGACGTAAGATGAGATGTGACATATAGCGTCATCCGAACATCTCTATTTCGACGAAGAACGTCACGTTTTAGTTGTTTTCTATAAAAATTTCCATTTGCCTTGATAGCAAAGTCTCATCAGTTGCAGCGAATTGTCAATTCTCGACCAGCAACTGCCTTCCCTTCATATCTTTTACCCTCGTAGACTTGCAGTGACCATCTACAACCTCGGATCGTATGAATAACCGGAGATCTACGGTGCTGACTTGCACTGACTGTTAAGGTAGCCGCAACAATTCCTACGAGGATGTTTATTGTACTTGCGTTTATTTTGCGAATCTTTGGAGAAGACACTGAAACTACTAAAAAGATCGTGAAGGGTATGCGCCGAGGAGTGTTTGCAATACTGAATTTATACATTCTAACTAATATTCCTTCATATATACTGCTATGCGAGCTGTGTGTGACTGGCGCACGTCATCGCATTCAGAATGCGACATCGTTATGATACAAAGACAAACAAATTTAATGGAGCCTCTCGCAATAGCAGCGGCAAGAAAAAGGAAAGAATTTCGAGTGAGAAATCCAATATGCCCTTCTTTTCTCACAAAGCAAATAGCATGAATATGACAAACAACATGAATATGGGAGAAATTGTTTGCCTAAGTCACTAGTTCTCGTTAACAAAATGAACCGACGAAACACATGCCTTGTCTCATGTCCTTACCGTCCCTACTCACCAAAAGAGGCGTCATCCATCACTTTGAGGGAAAAATGCTATTTAGCGTCTTTTAACATAAAAAGCAATGAATGAATGAACCCATGTTCCAGATTTAAGCGTAGCGTATCACGAACATGACGTAGTGGAGAAACCTAATGGGAAATAGAGAGGTCCGGATGCAGATTACGAAAATTGACACAATACCGCAGAATTTCTCCTTAACGCCCTGAAAAAGAACGACAGGTGTGGGAACGGCGTTTGCTCCTAAAAGTTACGTTAGAACGGGCCATCCATGTACTCGCTCCGGTTCTCTCAGCAGCCTATTCGTTGCTTTCACTTGAATACGAAGCCGAAGAGACTCAGTTGATTTTCCAGCGCTCGCACACGGACGCGGCGCTTGCACAGAACTGACGCGTCCCAACTTTTCTCGTAGGAACGAAAGTCGTCTCCCACGTCGTTTTTTTCTTAGGAAGGTTAGGGGAAACTGAGCGAGGCCACGCTCATCTTTGTGACCTACATTCAGAACACTATATCTTCGAACAGGTTTACACAGCACGTCAACAATTTCGTGATTCGTTGCATTCAGATTGAAAACAGAAATTTGTCGTGTCCTCGGTTCGCCTCAGAAACAAGCAGCAAACACCTGCTCCTGTCACAACTCTCTGGTTCCGGAGAGTTACGCAGCGGAGAGTTGTTTGCAGTACCTTTTCCGGAGTCATGTTGGCGCGTGTACAGGCTCCAACTGACTCATGTGAACTTTCTTCCGTACGCGTTCCCTTACCTCTCTTCGATTTATATGTCATTAATGGGACTTTCGGTTTCACCTTTTCCACTTATGTTGATTACGTGGGGTTTGTTATGGAGCAGCGGCCACATCTGGTTAAACATTGATATAAATATAACAAATAATTGACGCATGAACAACAAGCAAAGTAAACAAATGCGATCAGATGGGGCAAGATATACCTTGAAGATAAGTATATTCGGATTTGGCGAAAAGCGAGTTGTGGAGGTCAAATCCAAAAAAAATGTTCTAACGCTACCTAAGCAGGTTTCTTGAGGTCTGAGTCAATAAACATAAATAAAATATCAATAAAATTTGATTTAGTAATTACGCTAATTAGCATCATCACCAATTATCACTTTTTTCCTTGAACAAACGATACAGGGGAGAAACGAACAAGTAACCACCTATGCGGTGACTTACGGGAGCTAGCGGAATCGAACCTCCGATCGATTATGCTGCAGCCAAAGCGGAACCTCTTAGTGACTACACTACACCACGCTTTTTGAAGAGATTTTTTTTGCGTAAAAAAATTTTATTCACATATTCTCCTTGCGAAGAATGTAAAGAGTCAAGTGAAGAAGGCGTTCATCAGATGATAATATCTCACTAGGATTATTTTGAAATTCAAAAATGACAAGAAAATTGCTTAAAAACCTTTTTCTGAGCACTATTTTCTTGAGAGAAGCGTCTCAGAAATAGTTCATGACGACCTTAAAACCACCACCTATATAAGTACAAATATAGCAAATTAAGAAATAGCAGTAAGTATAAACATAACTCATCATAGCCTATGAGTACAAATATAAAAGCACACGTATAATTGGCCTATATTACGTTATATTACAAAATTTATTACTATAGATACGGAACATGGGGCATCTCAAACCCAATTTGCTCATATATAACTCATATATGAACATATCTTTTCTTAATGTAAGAGTTTTCTCCAGTGGCTTACGAGGGCTAGCGGACATAAGGAAAGAATTTATTCTTCCCTCCGTTGCTATAGGACGTTCGTAGCAGGAAGTCGATATTATCAATATTAAATGATGCTATATAACAATAGAAAAAATATGAATACTGGAAAGTCTTAAAATCACAAGAATCCAAGCATAAAAGCGACAATAGGTTTTTATTTCCCTTTTGATTCTTCACAAAGACTGCTTTCTTAATGAGAAAGCAGTGGCAGAAGCTAACGGCTTGTAACGGCGACAAAGCAAATTCGCGAAGAACGAAAGGTTTAGAGAAAAAACCATGAGAAGCATCGAGTAGACGTCTGTGCTGCTGGAAGAGGAGGTAGCAGACAATGGTCAGATTTTTCTATGGTTGCAATAAGGGGGTAGTAGAAAATATGCAATATATAGGGTCACGCAGTTGTTTGGTAATTATTTAAGATCCTGGTCCTCGTTAAATAGTTGCTGAAGTTTTTTTTCGGAATAAATGATTCTATGAACGAATTTTTTCTATCGAGTGCATCATTTTTCGAAATTTTTGACTTCGATTAATTGTCTAATGTCAGAATAAAGAAGGGGACTAAACGCAAGAAAAGGAACGTACTGATGTGTTAATGCATTGATATTGCTACCAATTTTCGAATTCCAGCATTTTCAAAGTACTTCAAGGAATATACAATAAAAATGATATTTCAGCAAAGAAGCAATTACACAAGAAAATAACGAACACGAAGCACCGGAAAGCAAACTGATGTAAGATGATGGGATAAGAATGAAAAATGCACCAGAGGACGACTCTTCGTGACGAAGAATAATTCCAAGTAATCCGCTGTGCCTCATATATGTACGTATGCCAACAGCATTCAACTAGCCCTTCAACAAATATTGCACGACGAAGAAACAATTCTGAAGGGGGCTTTTCGGGTGAATGTGAGAATATAAAAAAGCGCAACGCATAGATTCGCCCACGGAAACCCGCCGTGTCTGAAATGACGTTGTTCTGAGCTCTCCGAGCCACTACTGACAATGAAGCAGAGAAGTAACTGGGAATGAGCGTAGGGGACGGCGGTGTGTTGCCGCCTATGGCATTTCCATTCAGCAATGATGCCAGAGTCAGAATTCGGAAACGACATGCTGTCATGCATGCCGGCAAATGCCATAGTTAACAGCAGAAAAGAAATTTATTGGGGAAACAAAAAAAAAACGTTGCTAGATAGGTGAATGCTCTTAACGTTTTCTAAAAAAAAGCACTCCACAGTGGTAGGAAAACAAGTGCTCAAAGAAAAAGAAAAATGCAAAACGAAATGAGATAAGCCGTTGTTTTCTGTGAGAAAGTTCTAAGTTCTTCTTTGTTGCCCATCATTTCAAAGGAAAAGATGTGGCTTTTTTTCAAATTTTCAAGTTCCAAATCATATTTATTAAATTTTTTAATGAAGGAGCTTAAGAGACACTGAAGAACTTTGTGAAGTTTTAACTCCTCGATATTTTACATATTTTACTGACTTCAAGAGATTGGATCATTTGACTTTGGCTTTTTAGCACGGCAGAAAAAAACGATCAAGTGCAGCAGCAAAGAGCAGGGGAAAACAATTCCCTCAAACTAGTGGAATTTGTTTACTAAAAACATTCGTGAGAACAGAACAAAAAACATACAATAAAATGAGTTGCTCCGGATTGGGAACCAACTAATTCATTTACCGCTTGCGTCACGCTCTGCATCAGTCCGTTGACGAATGAATTCATGAGTAGAACAAAGATCATGCCATACGTTCATAAAGAGCAAACAGACAACCAGCGAAGCAGTAATACTCTACATAAGTGTCGTGAGAAGTAGCATGTCCTCACTCCCTAAAATTACAACAATTATCGTTAGTCCATGCTGATGTTTACTTATAAATTCCAGCTGAGGACGTAAATAAAGTAGATGGAAGAGAAAAAACAGAAAAGATAGAACGATGACGACTAGGTCTGTCATCTTCACGCAAAAATCTGTTAATCAAAACTAAGACGCAAGAATTACGGGAAAAACAAGTAGTATTGAAAACTTTTAAGCAGTCTAAGAACTACTTCATTTATTCATTTTATCTATAATTTATTCTACTTTTATTTATTTATTTATTTTCTGTATTTTGTGCTAATCGTACCATTAACGAATATTACACTTCCTGTGGTAGTCTTTTTTCATAGTTGCAGTAAACAGCATGAACCTTCTTTTCACTTGTGAACAAACAAAAAAGTACTAGAGTTGTGATGGCGCTTTGCTTACCGCATCCAGAATTCCCAGAAGTTAACCCGGAATGCATCAACGTCTGAAAGAGTGCAGTTGACAGCACTGCTGACACTCCAGATTACTTTCAATTCATTCTGTTATTTTTCTCCGGAAATAATTTTAAGGAAACTAAGAACGTAATTAAATCCGAAGATGGTACAAAACAAACAAACAAATACCTATGAAACGCTGCTGCCAATTCTGCCAATTCTGTCTCTCCACCTTTTTCACTCTCTTCTTTTCATATCGATTATTCATGAAATTGATCTACATTCCACTACAAAGGCTTTGCAAAGTTTCCAAATATAAAAACAACTTTTGAAATATGTATATATATATATATATATATATACATATGCAGTACTTTTTATAGTAATTATACAAATCTGAATAAATTGTAATAAAAGTAAATAATAATAAATAACCCTAAATATACAGGTACCATGTCGAAAGAAGTAAATAATGGTCCAAGTATACATGTAACCAAACTTTTAGACAGCCA
The DNA here is from genome assembly GCF_031761385.1 of Necator americanus. Classification (NCBI taxonomy): domain Eukaryota; kingdom Metazoa; phylum Nematoda; class Chromadorea; order Rhabditida; family Ancylostomatidae; genus Necator; species Necator americanus. The sequence goes on from NC_087374.1 coordinate 11,931,562, forward strand.
CAAAAAAAAGAAAAATGAATTATGAGTTAAAAATGTAAGCGGTGTGACTTCGTATACAACTGGAGCACTGTGCACTTTGTATGTACTTATTATAAAACCTAGGTATTGCTACAAATCATTGCACTATCGTTAATGAAAAAGAAGGTGTGAAAATTTTCAGAAATCGCTAATGAGTTGGCATGTAATGAGACGGCAGTATTACCACAAAGGCGTGTATTTTTCAAAGAGCAGAAATTAAAAAAGAAAGAAAGAAAAGGAAAGGTAGAACCTTAGATTTGTACAGATTTTTACACCTTAGAAAGGTGGAAAACTAAGCGAAATGGAGTGTGGAAAAAAGTTCGGCAGGTTAGTAGAAAAACGAGAAGAAAATCCCTATCTTAAAAGTTTATTCGTCGCAAATTTTCCCCCATGGATTTCTTTTTTTCGTCTGGGTTATGAGAGAATAGATAGCAGAAATAAAGCAAGCACACCACGTCAGCGAATGATTCACACGGGACGTTGAATGAAAAATTATTTATGTCCATCCAGCCATAACAATCTCAACGGCTTCCCGGGAAACCTGAGATGTTGAATGGAGTGTCGCGGTGAAACGGCGTGCTTACGGGTAATGTGCATGCGTAGCGATAATTCTAACCGAGAACATGCTATTTTTGGAACAGTCGTCCAGATGTCCTTTCCTCATGGCTTTCCTTCCAGCTATATTTACGCGAAACCTCTACAAATCAGGGCGAAAACTAAAAATATTTTGAAGTAGAGATGGATATTAAACATAAATGAATGATAGGTTCAACTAGTGAGTTCTTTTTTTTCGCGAAAAATCCACAAAAAGGCGCATAGCAGCACAAACCAACCGAATTTAACCATAAAAATTATTACACAAGAAAAACAAACTAATTAGAAATGGGCTTGACAAGGTGCAACCAGCAGCGCTATGTGAAGGAAAAGATCCAGAAAAAGAAGTTTTCTCGTGTAATACTAAACTTTTTATTTTCTCTTACTGTGTCTTTGTGATATGATATTTAGCAATGCTCTGAATAATGAAAATTGTTAACAGAGAGGCTACGAGAATGAAAAAATCTCAGACAATCAATCAATCTTCATTTAAGTAGAAAAAAATTGAAAAGTGATAAGAATAAGAAGATAACCAGTACTTTTTCTTCGTGACGTAGTTTTTTTTGTCTATGTCACCATCCATCTTGTTTAGACTTCAAAAAATTTCTAGTAAACCAGTAATTTCGCAAATTACCACAACTAATACTAAATCTACTCAAAAAACTGCTAAAATCAAAATTATTTTCTGAATTACGGGTTAGTTGTACTTATAAGATATTAAGTTAACTGTAATTGTAAGAAGGCAATTAACAAATCTTTGTTAGGCAACGTGAATTCTAAACCTTCCTAGTATACTTTAAAGCTCTCCATTCTATTGAATACTAGATCTTGTTGTAAAATTCCGCAATCAATGAGTGAAAGTTACAACGAGACGAATATATAAGAGTGGTCAAGACCTCACCTCTACAGTTTTTTCTCAGATTGAAAATGTCCTTTGACTGCGAAAAACGAAACTAAAACACTGAAATTTAATGCTGACATACTCCACTCGGAGCGTGGATGCTGGCACGATGGTGATAAAAAACAGGAAATAGAATTTGTGTTTCTGAACAGCTACGTGAAGAATATTCAGTTTATTCATGAATCCTTAATGCCATCGTGAAAAAGGAACTGTTTTTTTCCTTTCTAGCATAGCTAGGTATAATAAATGTGAAGTGATAGGTTTGAAAAAAAAAAAGACTTTTATTCTAGAAACGTTCGAGGAAGTGGAAATAATGCGTGGGGAAAGGGGGGTAGATAGAACGTCGGGAAGAATTTCCGGTCAAATTATTCACTATCTTCTGAAGAGAAATAGAAAAAACTAATTCTCACAGGGACATGTTGATATATGAGACATCCGTCTCATCAAGTTGTCACTCTTCAGCAAGCTAACTAAGTGAAAAAGTTCCGGAATTAGCTCTTTGCTAAAAAAAACGATAATCCATGTTGGGAAGAAAAAAAGCGGAATATGTCTTTAAAATAACGATTGGAGAATCTTTTCGAAAAAAAAGCCTCCACGAGTAGAAAAAAGCTAATGTTAGCCGATGGCGACGTAGGAACGAATAGCCAAGCAAGCACCACTAACCTAATTTCTTGCTCTGCCGGCCATGAAGGCCCAGTTTATACGCTTCGGCTGTCGTTGGACACGCTAGCGAAACAAATACAAAGAAATATCGAACCCATAAAATGTCAATATACTGCGAAGTTGTCATTACTAGTTAGCTAGGAAGTAACAAATCAACTTCCTCAGATGTCCTTTGTTCTTTCCCCCTACCTACTACAAATCTGCTCTTCTACCTCCGCTAAAATGCCAACGTTAGAAATTTGTTCTTGCGCTATGATAGAAGAAAAAGTGAAAAGAGATCAGCTTTCACCATAAATAGGAGGGAAACTTTCCGAGAAGAAAAACAATCGATATTGTAATATGAGAATTTGACAACGTTGCAATAAAGAACGAATGAAACTTCTGAGAATCATATAATATTAATTAAAACCTTCACTTCAAATGTAGTAAACAACTAAGAAAATGCATGCGATGCGTACATTCTGAGAAACGAGTATTCAATTCCCAGGATACGTCGCCGTACATGTAACATACGTCAAATCGTTTTCTGACACAGGGAAGTCCGGCGCTCGTTCCAGGCACATTCAAATCGCGTATTGTGCTAATGTTCCGATTTCCAAACATCTAACAGCAGCCAAATGTAGAAACAGAATATCGGCTTTAACTACCATTTACTAATTAATTGCAGTTTTCATAAAAATTCATTGACTTAAAGTAAATTAAGTAGTAAGTAAAGTATGCCAAATTACAGTACAATCCGTATAGATTTGGTATCAAACCACTAAACTCTATAGGAAGTGGAGAATTATTGCGGAACAGTCCTCTTCCTTAGGATATGACGCAAATGGGAATTCAATTTTCATTGAAAGAGCTGCTATAGATATGCTATTCACGTGACGCGACCACATAAATTACCCAGATTTATTACCAGAAAGCGATCAGCGTCGAAGGAAAACCGCAGAAAGAAGGAACTTCTTCGAACTTTGGGCAGCTGCGAAAATGACTGCTAGCGGCGTTTTTTCCTGGATCAGGATACATAAAGTGGTTTTTTTTTCTGAAGAGTAACGAAGCACATTCAAGTGCAGCGATGTCCGAGTGGTTAAGGAGTTGGACTTGAAATCCAATGGGCATTGCCCGCGTAGGTTCGAACCCTGCTCGCTGCGAACGTTTTACAAAAGTTTCAAAGGAGAGCACCAATGCGAATAAAAATTATCGATGTTATCATGTATATTGATAACTTGACCTAAACCTAAGCAGAGAGAATCCTCTTGAAAAGTACTGACGTGCTCAGGAAAGGACTCAAATTATGAAGTATGATAGTTTCGGTCTCTAGGACGAGTCTTTACCAAACTTAGACAAGTCGGAAAATTTCTGGCGGTGCATTTTTTTGTCGTCTGCCCAATGTACACCACAACCATTCTAAATCTGTAATGGTACATATGAGTGGAATTATGTTGCCCTTCAGCTTTATGGCACTTCTTGTAGGATCAAAATAAAAGGAAAAACTTTTGGCGCTGATTTTGCAAGTGATAAGAGGAACAAAGGGAGTTCCCGGTGCCGAAAGTCTTCAACAAAGGGCTGCACAGTGCGGCAAATTTTGTGGGACAGTTCTTGTAAGCATGTGAAAATGATTGAGTTGCTTCGCTTCTCGACGTGCCCTACTTCATGTCGCATTGCAATATTCATATGTGTGAATGTGATCCTTGGGGAATTTTATCTAGTAGAAACACGCCGCTACTTGAAAACACAATCGTCGAATTCCTCACAAGACATTTATTCCGATTCCATATTAATATTTGATTGGATAATAAATCTAATATTCCACGCAAAAATGTTGAGAAAAAGAAAGGGATAACGACGCTGACGAAGAAGAAAGTGAAGTTTGGAATAAAAAGACGAAAAATCTGCTAAAATGGAGCCAGTGCACATGAATCTGTCAAAATCTGAAAAAAATGAACAACATAACAACAAAAGAGTGCGTTCGACGGTAGGAACAATGAAAATTTTTGTCGTTTATCACTAAGTGCAGGTCTATTTCTTTTTGAACAGAATTGAAAGTACTTTTTCTGAAGTGAATTACGTTCCGAGAAAGTTCCGAGTTTCTGAACTTGTTCCGAGAATTTGTGCTGAACATCGGGAAACAACTTAAAGGCATTACCCCACGAATTGGGATGGTAGGATTTGAGGTAGGCTATGCTTATACGGGATCGTAGATTATGGGGAGGAGGGGATGTGACTCCGTCCATTTCTTCCAAATTGCCGTAAAAAAACGGCTCGGAAGATGCGGCGCGTGCACAAGGTTAGCGCACTCCAATAGAACTCGTTGTGGAAAATAGCACCCCGAAACGCTCGAAGCCGCATTTTCCGGGTGGTTTTTTTCGGCGATTAGGATGAGATGAACGGAATCACCATCTTCCCCAGAACCTACGGCCCCGTGTAGGCATAACAAACCTCACCTGAAACCCTTACCACCCCAGATTCGAGCGGTGATGCCTTTAATGAGAATAACTTGAAGCAAATACTTCGTGAGTAGAAGATATAAGTGCCATATCGCCGTCTACTTAGTTGCTGTGAAAATTCTATTAGTTCGAAAAGATCACAAAAACCTACTCTTCTAAACACTTTCGCGATTGCGCTAATGCAAGAAAAGTTATCTTTAGAGACCACAATCTGTAGTCTCACAGTATCCTTATTACTTATATTTCTCTATTAAGAGCATATATGTCCTATATTTTCAGAACTCGAGCTAAATATGGATTTGTGTGAACGTTCTAATGACAGATGCTTGATTCACTGTCTCAAATCTGGATTTCACGACTCTTAATCGAATTGTGCGCCGGCTAAGTGCAAAAATTGTGTTGAAATTTTGGCAGCGATCATTCTCGTTTTCTCTTTTCTTGTGGTGACAGCAAACAGTGCTCCAGCTTGTACGATACGGGGAAGATGACTGTGCGACAGCGCTGTACAAATGTTGGCCCGTACAAAGAATGATAAGCTGTTTTTTTTAAATGATATGCAAAAAAGTTCGGAGATCTCGTGTTTATATGGAAAAAAAATTATATGGAGTGTCTGGATGGATTTTCTTTGTCCTTTTACATGCTGTGGGGTTTGAGAAAAACAGTCAACTTCTCCAGTTGTTCGTTCCAGATTGAAATGCAAGTGACAACAATGTAAAACTAATTCCATACTGGAAAACTGGTGTTCGTCATGGACCACGAAAAGTCCACCAGGAGAATGGGACAACCTAAGCGAAGAGAAGAATGGGTATTTAAGCCTACGAAAAGTGCTGAAAAAAAGGTCTGTTCTAAAAAAAAGAGAAAAAGAAGAAAAAGTTCGTATTATTTCAAAAAATAATACGAACATAACAATTCACCAATCATACGTTATGTATAAATAAATAAAGAATGGATTTTTTTATAACTCGTTAAAATTTCAGAATGCTCTGAGAGAAGGATTTTCACCGCAAAGTTTCCTAGCAACCAAATATGTGTTTGACTTGTCTACCTACATATGTATGTACGTTTATGATATGCATAAATATATAAACATAGCTAAATCGGAAATGTACATATCAATTTTTTTTTGTTTTGTGTTCTTGAGGAGCTGCGGAATTAGGGCCAGACTTTTTTTTATACTTAAGCACTTTTTTCAATCATTGCCTTCTCGTTTCTCCCTCATCTCATGCCAATTAGAGGTACTCAACCAAAAATGAAGTGGTCGAATTGTATTTAGATAAGAAATTATCCATTTTAGAACACAAACACCAACTGGAGAACCATTCAATACGTCGATACTTTACTTCCTGACTGGTATGGAAATAAATGGCGTTGAAGCAGTGATTTTAGGAGAAGGGGACCTAAGTTGTTTTGAATTTTGCTGCAATCGTGTAAGAATTTGATATCTTTGAAACACTCAGAAAACTAACAGCATGGAGGAAAATCTAACTCGTCGACAAAAACGAGGAAGTGAGGATTAGAGAAAAAGAGGAAGAATTAATATATCAATCTGAACATACAAGAAACGTAGTGTAGATAACACACGATGAGTGGTGTTTTGCTTCACGGCTGTATTTTCAACTTTCTTCTTCCGCTTTACTTAATGTTTGAAACGGGACCACGAAGCAGCAACAAATTCCGAACGATGTTATCTACAGAACTGATGAAGACAAGACCAAAAATCGCCCGATGCTGTTGGCACGAGCTCCAAACGAAAAAAAGGAGCGCCGTTCGGAATGTTTTCGCGAGTCTCATCTTCTCCTCCCCAGTATGAATTCCATGAATGAGCTGCCTCATGTCGAACAAAATTGGCATTTAGGAGAAAGCAGTGAAAGCAGCTGATGCTGACGTAAATAGTCGAAAGAAAAGCGAAAATGCCACTTCCTTAAAGGAAGAACGTTGTTCACGTTTCTTATCGATCACAAAAACTACTACTCGAAAGGACAAATCTCTCAGAACATTGAGAAATCTGAGGAAATACTAACGAAGCAGTTAGAGAATTCATTTTATTCTGTCAATATTTGAGATGGTTAGCCACCGTGAAATGTGGTGCAAAATGAGATTTGATGGAGCTTGATAGTTCCAGCTAAGAAGGATAAGTCTAGAAATAAGCGAACTTCTACATAAAAAAGACCGCATAGGGAAAATGTTCGAATTGCTTAGAGTGGATGAAACTTGAGGGATATGGAGAAGTTTTCAGCAAATATTTTCCAGAATCTCTTCCATCGGATCAAACAGAGGACCTTGCTATTAGATTTTACTGCGAGAAAAAAAAACTAGATTTTTGTGAGTGAAAAATTAGAAATAGAATTTTTAGACAAGTTATTTGTTACAGTCATAAAATTTCCTGCAGTTATGCGAAGAAAAAAAAACAATGAACACATAAAAATTGTAGGAGAGGAAAAAGATGAGCACAGGCAGAAATACTGTTAAAGAAAATCGAAAAAATATTACTATAAAAGCCCCAAAATGCATTTTTAAAAACTGTTCCATGGAAGAAAGCAAACCATTAGTCAAGCCCAGGAAATTTCGCCGCCGTAATTTTTTTCAACACGCTGAGTTATGGAAAATGCTTTACAAGGGGAAATCTGTCTATCGATCACTCGCTAAGCTTCAGGAAAAGAAGAGAGCGCATAATCGTGGAATACAATGGGAAATGAGGAGCTTTGGAAGGACGAAAAAAATGCAATCCTTCGAACAGTTAAAGTAGAAAGATACACATGGGCACTGGTACACATTGGCATAGTATACTGGTATCCACCTCTAGTAAACACTGTCACTTAAAACATTTAGGTCCATAATGAAAAATGTAACTCCTCGAATAATATAATTAGAAATTTAGATACTGAACAGAATATAGTACCTAAGTTTTAGCTTCTAACAAACTGGATCGCTTAAATCATTTAGAAGTATAATGAACCAGGGATGCCGACATTTTGGAATACACAAATGAAGTTATTTCAAATGGTGAAACATAGGAAATGTGCAAATTTGGAAGTATCATATACTTCTAAAACTCTTCATTGTTTACGACGTTTATTTCACTGTCGTAAAACTTATCGAATGCTGTGACAAGGTTAGAATCAATGGGGATTACGGATTTTGCAAGGTTTTGAAAATTCCGGCGATTCAGGTGGTGTCTATTAGTAACTGCAGCAACATCGATGAATGAGGCATTAACTGGACTAATCGCCTGTTGCAAGGGAACGAATGCTAATGCCTTGACGCTGCAGAAACCAGCAGAACACGTAGATCGGACGATTCCAGAACATTTACAGATCGGTCCCGAGAAGAAGTTGAAGTGTAAACGTCATAGCCGCCTTACTTAAAGGCATCACCCCACGAATCTGAGGTGGTACGGATTTCCGGTGGAGTATTCGTATACGGGATCGTAGATTATGGAGAGAAGGGAGATTCCATCCATTTCTTCCCAATTGCCGTTAAAAACAACCCTGAAGATACGACTTCGAGCATTCTGGCGCGCAATTTTCTACAAGTTCATTGGAGAGCGGCAGCCTTGTCCACGCGTCGCATCTTCCGGGCCGTTTTTTACGGCAATTAGGAAGAGATGAACGGAATCACCCTCCTCTCCATAATTTACGACCCCGTATGCGAGTATTCCATCTAAAATCCGTATCACCTCAGATTCGTGGGGTGATGACCTTAACACATTAGAGCACGGAAAAATTCACACTTCCATAAATTTTAATCAGTAAATGTTTCAGAGTACAATAAACTATTGACCTCACATCTAGAAACGATGGCTCAAACAAAAGTATCCGGGAAGATTTTGAGAAGGGGAAAAAACATTAATGTCTCTCACAGAAATCGTAGAAAACGATGGAACACTACAGCGCTTGTCCAACAAACCAACATGAAATTATGGGTTACTGTCCACGGTACTGTTGACTAGAATTATTGTAATGAAAAAGTGATGACAATTTTTTTATTAAAGCACCATAACAATATTATTTGACTGAAGACGCGAGTGTATCAAATAATCCTCAGAAAAATTTGAATATTCACACGTCCAGTACAGAATCTTCAACTCTTTTTTGAGAGTGAGTTTAAACTGAAAAATATGAAATCAGCTACTCAAGGATACCTTGGAGGAATATTCCCTGTAGACAACGCAGTTGCACAAGAGATTTCGCAGAAAGGAGCTTAAAACAATGTGATAGAAACAGGTAGCGCAACGCAGCTCATTTCCTCGCTTTGCGGAGTTTATATAGTGAGTTGGAGTTTAAAAAAATGGAATTTATAGGTTTCACTTCCATTTTTTCCGTTTTATTTACCTCTGACTGAGGCTGGAAAACCGGTTATAAGGTCATGAGCAGGTTTTTTCTTTTTTGTCCAGGAATATAATATTTCCTATGAAGATAGCTAAAAATGAGCCAGCAAGGGATTGTTAAAAGAGGGAAGAAGTTCATACCCGGGCTTCACTTTTAACTCCTGCAATCCTCTTTAACTCTCTCTTGTTCTTTGTGAAGCTGAGTGCAAGAAATCCATGCAGGAATACGAGATTGGAGAGGAGGGGTACACAAAGATCAAAATGATTTGTTAATTGACTCATTTCCCGAAAAAGATGATAAAAATTCAAATTTCGCTCCGCAAATTTTCGCTGGAATGCAAAACAAAAACAAGGTAAATTTTTTCGACAACTTATTGTCACTTACTCAATAAAAGGGAGAGAAATATTTTTTAAAACTCTATCGACACTAGGTCCCACATTTGAAATGAAAATGGGGGAAATGCTGGATAAACTGGCAAAAGGACTCTGGAAATACTACAAAATCAAGGAAGCAATCTTTGAATAGGAAGAAAAAAGTGGAAAAAACAATAGTTATTTACAGAAGAAATAAAGTTCTTCTTCTTAAATATACTAACATTTCTGGAGAGTCCTCTGTAAACTAATTTGTTCCCAAGCATTACATAGTCAGCATTATTTCCCCACTTCAAAAAAGTAAAATACTGGAAAAATAAAAACTGAGAGAGCGAATAATTCTTAAATTCATCAAAAGGGTATTGGCGTGTTAACGAAAATGCTCGACTGGCAGATTTCTTCCAAAAACTACGCAACGAAGACGAGGGAAACCACAGAGAGAAGAGGTACGAGTGTAAAGAGAAGGAGAGTGGAGAGAATTATACGGAAGTTGTGTTTTGGAATCGATTCAACGACGCTAGGGACGCACTATCAAAAGCAGGCACAAACGCATTTACACGCACACAAGCCGACTGAACCAACGAGGATTGAGTCGGGCACACGCTCCTCCTCATAGATGTCTTTCTGACGTGCTCATTACTGGAAGAAAGAGAGGTCACGTTATCTTTAACACTTTGACAAGAGCTCTACATGGGATGCAACGCTTTACTCTTCCAAAAATTTTCAGAGGACAACAAAAAATGATTAGCAGACGTAATCCAGATATGTCTTTCACTCAACAGAAATGAAATCCCCAACGACAGCTTAACAATCGCAATTATGTTTGGTCCTAGAGATCTAGTTATCAATATCTAGGACAATTTGCTTTTTTGTACATCTTTGCATTATAATATGGCTCATGATGCTTTTTAAACGATTAGAGCAACGTAAAAATTAGGCTTTTCTGTTTCTAACATTTTTTTCACTTTCCGAAAAAGCATAAATACCCCGTAAAACTATTCATTTCATTCTTTTCACAGAAATATCTTCTACCAAAGACATCAGACCTTCCCGTTTCGGAAAATTTTCCTCTTAGAGATCCAGAATAGTCAATTCTATGCACCACCTATCGCATAAAAGTGTAAACGTTTGCCGACGGCATCAATATTTATCTCCTACATAAATCAAATGAGCAGACATCCGCTAGAAGTGTAAGTACCCTAATAATTCTGTGAGACAAGACACTTTTAGTCACGTAGTCAAAAAATCCTGAATCCTTGCTGTGAATGCTAACAAATCTTCTAATTTTTACACTCACCTCTCACCAACGTCATCACAGAAACCTGAATCTTTTCATGATAGTAAGAATTCATACACTATAAAGAGCCTATACATTCAGCACATCTTTTAAAAAAGTCTCCACCACTCTACCACACATGGAATATGAGACTCCATTTTGGAATCTATTCTTTGTTGGAAAATAAATCTACGAAGGTAGGAGACGAACTTTTACTAATCTGATTTCCCAAAGACACAATACTTACCTGATTCAGGATGTTTTTGGACGTTTCCTTCTTATGAGTAATTAATAAAATTTGCAAAGAATAGAGTGAAAGTTGTAGGGCAGGTGTAGCGCAGTCGCTAAGAAGACCGCCGTGACCGCACGGTCAATGGATCGAAACCGCCCTAGTGCCAAGCAAGTCCTTCGTCCTTCCGTTGTCGATAAATTGGTATCAGACTTGTCTGGGAGGATAAAAACACTGACTTAATATATTGGCTGGCCCCACTAAGTAATTATATAAGCCAACACCTCTTTCAAAACCTCAACGGTTACATGAATTGCAGTAAAACGAGTTGTCGTATCCCAACTTGTTTGATACGCAAGAGTGTTTATCCTTTCAAAATGAAAACAAATTTTTAGTGAACTTAGTGATATGCTTCTACAAACTACAAATCGAAATAAATACATACAAGTATTGGATTTTATTTAGACTATATTTAAAGGAGGGTTAGTTTTAGCTCACTGACAACCCAAAAGAAAAATTTTCGCAATAGTCATCACCCATTTTTTTCCGTGGAGTAACACAGTGGCCTCTCGACTAATTTTTTTCTTGGAAAATATAAGGAAGTTAGTTTATAGCAAATTTTAAATCGGATTTAGAAGTACGCTTTTGAAAAAAGAACGAAAACATGATTTTAAAAAGTAATAAATATAGCATTCAAAATATCTTCTTTTTTGTTTCAGATACTACAAGCTAATTTTATTCCGCCAACATTTTCCCAACAAGCCCTGCAGCAATGACACTGTAGTTGAGCATTCATTTTTCTCTCTCTTTTGAATTACTTTTCCAATTACGATTTTCTCGTTGCTCTTTTCGAAAATTTATTTTAATTAGCTAGAGCAATCGTTTGCAACATTCTGGAATTAAAGGTTGGAAATGATAAAGTGTCTTTCGTTAGTCAATCCTTCAATAAATCAAGTCAGTGTTTCCATCTTCTCACACAGGTCTGCTACCAATTTATTGACCCCAGAGGGATAAAACGCCTATTTGGCTCTGGAGCGATTTAAACATCAACCGACAGTGCAGTCCCAGCCTAACCTCTTACCTACTGCGCTACTCCCGCTCCTTCTGGAACTAATATAAGGATTATATGTGGATATCCAACTTCTTATCTTTTCGAAAAAAAGACTTGACAATTTTGATAAGGTACTTTGGCTACTCCACTCTTTACCTTTACTTTGTTAATATAGATTTAAAAAAGAAACTCCTACTGAACTACTAATTCCTGTATTTAAAAAAATCTTTAAAAGATATTTATTTAATATTCTAATAGTGAGGATCTTAAAGGCATATGTGAAACACTTTTCTTCACAAAACTTAGCATCCAAGATTTTACTCAAAAAGCATTTTGTGAAAGGACGTTTTGTGAAAAATTAATTTGCCAGAAAGCATCTGTAATATGTTGAAAAATAAGGTGCAATTAGTTGATGGATGTGCTGTGAATGGGGAAATGTCCTGGTTTTTTTTATGTAATAACCAAAGAAAAATGGCAAATATTTGCCTTGTACGTTTATGCACTTTAGTGTGCAATAGATTATAGTCCTCAAAGTGCACAATTCTTTTCATTATCCAGAATTCTGGAATTTTTCAAATTAGGTGCAATTTGTTCAGAGACTAGTGTAATTTAATCAGAATTTGTTTGAGAAATGGAAGTGATCAGCTTAAAGTAGTTCGCCTCATAACTACGAAGCAAATCGAACTGGTGAGAGGTTTACCATAAATGGGAAAAGTCACAAAATTCGATCAGTGGTTAAGAAATTGAGGATTAATTTTATTGTAGTGAATAGAAGTTCTCTCGATAAAAAATCTATCATAGAAGAAAAATGCTGGTGCATGCTCAACTAAAAAAGTGCTTAACCAAAATTAAAAGAGAAGATTAGAGAGTTAGCTGAGCTTAAAGAGAGAAATTACAACATCATTCTTGATTGCGTCACGTCTATAATCCTAGTGTTTATGGAAATCGCAAATCCTCGCATGTGTTCCAGATGTTGCACTGAGACGTCCACATAGTAATTAACCTATAGTCATGCAGTCCGGGAACTGCAAATATAGGAATTTTCAAAATTATAACTGGCTCTTCCCACTTTTATTAGATTTTATCCCAAAATAAACGAACAACCGACACATTATACGAAGGAGTTACCTGTTTCCAAGAACTTGCATATTACTTACTAGACTTTTATTAGAATACTGAAGTCGGTAACTTCATGATTTAGACCCTGCGTTGTACCGTTACTTACAAAATCTATTTTTAATGTGAGTTCTAGAAACAGAAGAGATTCAATCTTAGTTGTTTCTTTTTGAAAAACAGAGCAAATGCCAAAATATATTCCTAGGAATACAATAGTTTTTCTTTATAGCTGGAAGAAATTGGCTAGCATCGCAATTTCTTCCCAAGGATCTCATTCACTAGAACGACCACAACAGGCTAGTCGCGATACTACATTTCCCATCCACTGGAGGCGGTTAAGTTTTAAGGGGTTGATCGAGCTCTAAAGACCGCGAACATCAGAGAGCGATCTCCCAGAACTATCATTAACTGGGATCTCCTCGCTCAGCTAGTTGCTGTTTAGGAAGACTTCGCAATGGACAGCATTTCCGAAGAATAGGATTGACTCACTCAACACCTTCACGTGCGCATCAATAAGGCGGAGAGTTCTAAAACCCGCAAGAGATTACTGTCTTCAGAAACTTTTCAGTTGGTACGCTAACATGGAGCCGCACGAGTCGCCGGCAACCAAGAACTCACGTCCAAGCTAGCAAGGCTTTGCAAGTGATAAAAGAAGACCTCTAAGTGAGAAGAAGAGAAGTGTTGTCTAAAGATATAGAGGTTGGAAGGAGCAGTCTTCATGCCGAGACTTCGCCAGTCGGAAGACGAAGATGACTGGAACACAAATGAAACTCACTGCACCGAGAAGCGGAATTTAGAAAATTATCAACGACTTCTCCTTCGACTTTTTTTGACAGCCATGTCCACTTGTCTCCTCACCTTCTGAGGGAAAACGGACATGTCATTTCAGTGGTTCTCCCCTCCGAAGTACGACATGCTGTTATGACGGTAAGAAATCGAATGTGGTGGAGCGGCTAGAGGTTCCGCTCCCTGCACGATCGATCGGAGGTTCGAATCTGCCCTAGTGCTCACCAAGGACGGTCGATAGATTGGTACCAGGCTCGTCTGGGAGGATAAAAACACTGAAGTGACACATCGGCTAGCCACCGCAAGTCATTGTATACGCCAGTTACACGTTCGAGAACCTCAAACGATTCTGAAAGAAGTGAACGTGAGGGCGCATCCCAAGCGCATTGCTTAACGCCAGAAAATTTATCCTCACTTTAAAAACTTTATCGAAAGACTACTGCAAAGGTCAGAAACAGAGGAAATCATTTATGTATGTTAAAATACATAGAAAGACCCTCCAGAAAAAGAGGATTACTTTGTGTCAGTTTGAAATTTTTATTCGCTGTTATACTTGCAGTGACGTAATTAGGAACAATGTACATAAGAACGAAGGAAACCATCTGTTAACAGAATCGCACAGCAGTAAATGTTAAAAACTTTTTGAGGGGACATGTAATATCTTTTGCGACGTAAGAAGAAAACATATTTGAGAATATTTGAAGAGCTATTTTGCTTTTGTAAGATTTTCTCATTGTTGATTGCATCGCACTACTAAGAAAACACTGTTCGTGCGTTGTTCCCAAACGTACATTAAGGCTTTCGAAGCCAGCCAGTTTGTGTAGTTTACAGAGAATAATCCTAACAATTAACAAGTTACAATTAAACATTTGTGGACAACTCATCTACATCTCTTTTCCGAAATAATTTAACAGGCGAAATCTGAACAAACATAGAAGAAGCTACGGCTAAATATCAGGAGAATACGTGTGTAATGCAGGCGAAGAATAGGTGGAATTTGCAAGCAAAATGACCATAGAACATCAGTTAGGTACGTCAATAATAATAACTGCGATGCACCACTGATTTGCTCTTTATATTATTCCGAAAGATGGCAATGTTTTTCCTAAAATATTTGTGCTTGAGCTATTCTAGCAGAAATTTTTTTCCAAAAAAATACTCAAAAATAATGTTAAATGTTCTGTGGAAAGTTATTGGTGGCATATTGCAATACAGAAGAAAGAACAAATGTTGATCACTGCTTTTCTTTCGTCCTTCTACAGTTTACTGTAATTTTGCCAGTCTTTCGGCGTCTTCTTCTCGATATACACGAGATAGAGGCGCTTCATTTCGCAAACCTCTCTTTTCATTAACTAATGTCACATCTGTTTCCTTATCTTCCTACTGTAAGACTTTGTGGTACCGAGTACGGTCAGCTTCAATCAAAGTTCAATCATCAAAGTTTCCTGGTTGGTAGAAAGCTCAGGGCTTTCTACCAACCAGGAAACTTTGATGTTGGAATATTTTAACACTGGACGAGAGGGCATATTTATGAAGTAGAATTGCTCCCAAACACAGTAATCACTTCTCGTTCGTCAACGAATGGAGACTGTTGGGAACGATTGGACGAAGTCGAAGCCATTCTCAGGGCATCAACTAAAAAGACGTAAAGATTCTGTGAAACCAAAGAAGAGTGAGAACACAGGATCGTGCAGTTACCGTGTTTTTAGTAGTGGGAGCACAAATTTTATATCATGAACCTCAAGAGTCTTTATAGGTCGTTCTGCTGATGCATAAGTGCGAGTAATGGAACAGATCTGGATGCGCTGATCAGCAGCTCAATAATGACGGGGCAGCAGAAGCGAATAGTTCGATGTGGGACCTAGATCGCTCAAATGATAAATACAAATACAAAATACAAATAATGTACAAAGAAATACATTGACAGCGCACTTATACACTTGCAGAAATTTCCTTAATTTTCTCATCTGTGACTTCTCCATTTTTTATGGAAATCGCATATGTGGTAGAACTGGATGAGTTAATTTGCTCGACCTTCAGTTGCTCTGCAATTGCCACGCGGATTGAACAAATAGACTTATTAAGAACGACAAACGTAGATACTGACGATTTATTGACGGCCAAGGCGAATCTTCTGATGACGAGGATTGAGGCGTCTCGAAGACTGGAGAACCCTGAGTACTGACGAATCTTTCGATGTCGCTCTTGAGACCGGGATGGAGCCCCTCAATGCGCCGATCGACCAGATATGTACTTGGATCAAAACGACATGAAGCACGGACAGTTGCGCAAGCGGCTCTGCTCGAAGCGGTGCGGTGGAGCGTAGTGGTTGGGATCGTGTAAGGATCCTCGCTACCGTCACCCGCCTCTGCAGTTCGACTTGGTCCCACCACGATTCCAACCGCTGTCTCTACCGTACCACTTCGGGCGCAACCGCTTGCGCAGCTGTCCGTTCTTCATGTCGTTTTGACTCAACTATATGTATACCGTGAAGGCTGAGCCTATAAATGTCAGCATCGGTGGCTATCTGCCTATCGGATCAGTGAGGTATTCTAAATGAGGAGTTTGCAGAATTTCTTGATGACCAAGTTGAAATTAATCAATAAGGCTGAGTTAAAAGATGGATATCATTCCTATCGAATTGAGTCGAAGTCGCATTGCGACAGCATTGGTGCCCTACCCTACATTTACCCTATTCTGATTTCTCAATGTTCGTCGAACGATGCTTGTCCATTATCCTATTTTTTAGTTTTATGAATCCTGGGCATTTATCATAACCAGCATGAAGATCTGATCTGTGCTAGATTTTCGAATTTGCTGAAGCTTGTTGTCCCTTTTCTGATGGTGATCTTCACCAGAGGGATGAAAATTTTATTACTCGAAATAATAGTAAATTCATTGCATTTACTGATAGCAGCCCCCGTATCCGTAGTCGGATCATCCATGGGATGACGTCTTGGAACAAAAACATCAGGTTATTCGTTCTTGCTTCTTTTCCACACGTATCCGAAAAGTGTAGCTTCACAACATCTTAGTAACAATTTGCCACGAGAATCATAGTGGTATCCATAGTATATGTGAAAAAAGATTTGTATACTGTATAAATAATGTATGATTGTACAATGAGGTAAACATACTCACAGGAAAATTGAGATTTTCAGTAATTTTACAGTAGCAGTCTTGTGTTGAATGGAAACAAGAGACAATCACATATTTTTCAATTGCATTCTCCAAAACGCTACCAGTAGATAGAAAGCGTAGGAAGTATTTTCTGAAAATTTGTAACCCGTCAGAATCATGCAGGTAGTGCAGAATGTTGCCGAAAGTCACACTCATAACCCTCATAACTCGACTCTCTCATTGCTTTCTTGTTTTGCATATATCAGAGCTTCAAATGGGAAGGTTTTAATCAGCCAAGATACAAAGTGAATGGAACTCAGTACATTGTCAACTTCCATGTTTTGAAACAAAGTGCAAAGCGATAATAGTGACCAGAATTTTTGCAACTATGATTAGATTTTACCGCAATTAAAGAGAACCAGTGAAATTCGCTTAAAGCAGCTTACCATAAATCTAACGTGGTGAAGGAATCCGCGAGAAAAGCTAGAGATGGGGTTGTAGATTGCGGTGTCCGGAATGGTTGCTCTCATATCTTCCTAATCGTCGTAAAAAAAGAGGCATGCGAATCCCTTCGGTTCTCATGAGGTTTAGAGTGCACCTCTACCTACACGCTCCGGTCCTCTCGGGAGCCCATCCATTGGTTTCACTTGAACACGTTGGTGAGAAGACACGGTTTCATGAAACGAACAAACAGAGAATTAGTAGTGTTTCAGGAGAAGCTAACCGAACACGATGATTTATACATTCGATAACGTAAGAGATTCTGGAAACTAATAAATGTACAACTGTATTTTCAATTACCAGCTATCTAGCTCACGGAAGAAAATGCGATTTAGAATTCAGTGCGTGTCGTCTAAGGATCGGAATTTGTTTTTAGATATTTTTCATTTTATGTAGGCAGTGCATTTGCTGTGCGGTGAAGATGAAAGGAGAGAATTTGGCTATTTGTTATGGTCTAGAAATATTGGAAGTTTACAATCCAATAGGCAAGTCATAATGTTGTACGGTGGCAAACCCTAACGTTATTGGTAATCTTGGTTCTGCTTAAGAAGTAGTACACAATTAAACCCTAACGTTATTGTTTTTCGCTTTTACAGAATACTGCGTTTTAGGTTTTCTTAGTTTTTCTTTCTATTTACTTAACGACTTCTCGTCCACAAATCGGCCGAATGTGAATAAAGCAATGAATATGTAAGATTCTTCTCAATATTTGGTCCTCTGAAAATGTATTTGTTCACTCTGATGATAAAAGATAATCATTCTTGCAGTTTTGTACGTTATTTCTACCTATTACCGCAAGGTGTGTTTAAAGAGTGTTTAAGGAAGTGTTAGTTGCACTTTTTTGCATCGATCACTCCTAACTCTTTCTCCTCTCTGATTTTTATTTCACAGCTTCATCGTATCTTTGTTTATCAAACAAAATCTCTCCTCGGCACAGAGATTATTGGTAGACCAGCCAGCAAGTGAGGATATGGGTTAGGAGTAACGTAACACGAAATGGTGAAATTACAAGAATTATATTTTTCGTTCATTCATTTCTATTTTCCCGCGAGGTTTTGTTAAAACTTTTGTCAGTGGCCTGACCCTTCGACAATTCCGTTTTTATCAAGGTGCAGAAAATGGTTAGAGACCTTTGATGACATGCCTATCCCATCAATCTCCTTCTTTCTCTTTACCAAGCCTCGATATCGTTCTACGTTCAAAAACAAGAAATCGAAAGAAGAAAAGAAGGTGCCCAGTCTCAGTGATTACCGGGATGTTCAACGTGTCCTTACATATTGTCAGTAAAGGTGAATGAGATCTACACACTGTGCAGTACTTCTGAGTATTGGTAGCTGAATACTGTTGAGGAACTCCATGTGGTACAATCTTGGAACTCACAGGATAAAGGATAAAGGACAAAGTCACTGGGGTCTCAATCCACTCGGGATGCGCCAACGCGCTTTACTGGAATTCGTAATCGTTGAGGTTTTGGAACGCGTGTGCCTCTACAATGACTTGCGGTGGCTAGCCGATCTGTCAAGTCAGTTTTTTTATCATCCCAGACAAGTCTGGTACCAATTTATCGACCCCGCAGGGATGAAAGGCTTGGTGAGCACTAGGGTAGATTCAAACCTTGGATCGATCGTGCAGGAAGCGGAACCTCTAACCGCTACACTACACGAAATGCATAATACTATTAGCAATATATAAGCACTCCTTTTTGTTATTTAAGTATGGATTTCTGACAGAAATTCTGATTTCTGCCTACTTAGCAGATACCTCTTTTTCGCGGATTAATATCGTGCACTTTAATTCAGACTCATTTCCACTATGTTTTTCATTCCAATCTCGCTCTAATGGTGTCATTAAACTTCCACGCCTTTTACCAACTATATCTAAAAGCTAATGGAGCACTTTTGTAAATTTCCGAAGAGAATGGAAATTTCGAACCCCTATATAGTGTGGAGCACCAAAATGCCCTAATTAACCTCTTGATTACAAGTATAATAAACATTTCGTCTAATTTTGAGAAATTGGCCTAAATCCTATGAACACCTCTTCCAAGATGTATTCCACGAATATGCCAATGGCAGGATTGCGGAGGTGTGAAAATAATTAGGGAAGGTCGCGGAAGCTTTGGTTGTTTACAAGCTAGATGTTTGTCAACACTGAATTCCAGAAATATACTTGAAATCAGCAGCTAATTTGCTTTTGAATGGTATCTTCAAAGTTAAATTTGGCTCACTTCCAAGAGTTCCAACGCTTTGCGGAGGTTTTTGGGACAGAAGTTACTAGGGTGTTGCACTTGTGAAAGGCACAGGTACTTGAAACGTAGGCTAAGACAGGAAGAACGGTGGTGTTGGATAGGTGACCACGAACCGCCTTAGTGTGCTCTTCAGGCCGTTCCATTCCTTTTGCCTAGCTCGGAAGTCAGGTCGTTCATCATGTTAATTTCTCATCCTTGATGTACACGAATGGAACACTCGGATATATCTGTTTCGTTGAGGGTGAATGTGACAACAGACATCCATCCAATCCTCATTAACATTGTATTGTTTAGGTTCTAGAGACCGACCACTTTACACGTTTCATCAAAATCGTCCAGCATTCGTTTCGGCTGACTAATGTTTGTTGGCGCCAAAAAATCTCCCCAGAGAAACAAAGACATTGTGAAAGTCGTCAATTAATTCTCACCCCCATGCTATCCCATTTCAATATACGCGTTGCAGTCTGGAGAGTGGCACTGTATAATTTGGATGAGATTGTGTCAACCTGTCGAACCTCTCTCTTCACATCGATTGTGACGTTCTTGTAGAATTATGAAGCATGATTTGTACACGTTGTTTGAGTTTCATACTGACAGTCTAACTAGTCGTAGTACCGCCGCTGTCATTGGACGAACTTCCTCTCCACTCAGCACTTATAAGTCCTGGATTGTTGCCGAACAGGGGCAGTCGGTTAAAGGTTCTGCTGCCTGCACAATCGATCGGAAGTTCGAATCCGGCCATGTGCTCACCAAGCCTTTCATCTCTTCGGCGTCGATAAATTGATACCAGACTTGTCTGGGAGGATAAAAGCACTGACTTGACACATCACGTAGCACTCGCAAAGTCATTGTATAGGCCAGTTACACGTTCGTAAACCTCAAACGATTCTGAATTGAAGTGAAAGAGGTGGGGCATCCCAAGTGGATTGATTAATTCCAGACACTTTATGATACTCTATTCTTGCTGAACAAGTCCCAAGAATCTTCGAATTGAGCTATCTACTTGAAAAGTAAGACACAAGTGTAGCCGGAATTCGAGTTGTGCACATATGAAAGCTCAACAATTTTCTAAACACGCTTCAACTGTGGAACTTTTACGTTCACCACTGCAGCGCCGAATATTTACTGACTTCGAAAGGTGTAGAATGTCTGAATCATTGCCTAAATTGCCACCAAAATTTCCTCCACTATACAAACTCTGTTCAAACGTGTGCTTTGACTGTCCCACTATGGACTGCAGCAACATCATCTTGTCAAGAAATATTTCTATAGTATTTAGTCTCTTTTCACGTTCTCTACATGTCGCTATTCTTTAGAGACGTAACGACGAAAACAGACAGACGAGTGTGCGTAATCTCCGAATGGTTAAGCTCGAACGTATTGCTCATTTTTCGTGCTACTTTTTTTTCGGAATCAAGCAAAAGATTCTTTTAACCAGAAGATCCTTCTATGCACCCAAAGCATTTTCTTTAAAGAATCATTACCTGTCACGTAAATGGGTGAGTAAGCTAGAACAGAGACTTATCGAATTTTATAGTATCGTCATGAATTGGAGAGTTTTCAACTTCTTTCCACAGGCTATATGAGAGAAACATCTGTTTCTGCGTCCGCATTCTAGAACACAAAAGTTCCGCGGACACTGTTGTTTTGTGACGTCTCTTAACAATCTGTATAAACATCCACTCCCCAGAAAACATCTTTTTTTCAGGAGATGTTCGTCTCACAACCGCACATCACGGAATCGATATATTTTCGATCCCCTCACTTCCCGTATTTTGAACATATGTAATCAAATAATTATTTCAGTATGAAATAGACTACAAGCTTTGCACTGGACCTCATCGTCCACGATTGCTACTGTTATAGCCTCAGGGATTCAAAACTTTAGGACAAAGGAAAAGCACTAGGTTCCCCATAATAGATGTAAATTATTTGTTTCTTAGAATAACCATACTTTGCCCTTCAGGACATATTTTTGCCAAAAAAAATAATAATAAGTATCATAGTAAAAACTGAGGGGAAATTACTGAAACAGCGGAGAGCGATGAAAGTCCGGCCTATTACACACTTATTTCAAACTCCATTAAAAGAAATATGTAGTGCAAAGTAGGAGAAATTACTGTCCAATTAAATTCGGATATTGAGTTTGAACGCTTCTCCCAATGACTGCTCCTAACACAATTCCTTTCCAGAGAATTATCTCAGTGGAGGAATGGAGTTATAAAGAGTTTCTTTTTTTGTTGCATGGACATAGCTGTTCCTCGTTATTGACAAAGTCACATACCGTAATGAGAATAGTGTTGATTGCGAATTCTCCTCGCTTTGTTTACGATATAAGCGGTGAATTGTAATGGGAAAAAAGATATTTGTAAAAGTAAACCTTATTCTGATTCTCATTATTGTTCAACAAAATCAAATTTAAAATGGATTTTTTTCAGTAGCAAACATGCATAGAGTTACAAGGAGAAAATTCGAGTGATTAGTAATTTTCTCTTTAGTTACTTCTCTCCAGGGTAACATCCCTTATAAAGCACAAATGGATCATCATCTTCCTCATAGGAAGATGGTCCTCCTGTTCCAGGACGCGGTTTCCCTGTATCAGGAGCCGGGTTTCCTGTCCCAGGATCCGGGTTCCCTGTCCCAGGATCCGGGTTCCCTGTCCCAGGATCCGGGTTCCCTGTCCCAGGATCCGGCTTCTTTGTTACAGGGCCTGGCTTTTTAGTTTCTTCTTTGTCAGCCTTCTTCTTGCAAAGAAATAAGCTGGCTTTTTCGGTGCATGGTACAGCTATCCATTTCCGGAACTCTCTAACACCATTGTCGTATTCCATCTGAAATATCACAATATTGCAATACCGAAGTTGTATGGAAGGTTGTGATCAGTTTCATATTCTTGAAACATCTCTTATCGCCGTACAAGTGTAACATTTGTATTTCGTGTTAACGAAAAAAAAATCAGGCACGTCTGTTTTCGTTAAACCCCATACTTGCCTTCTAATGTCGATATCACGAGAATTTACAAAGAAAAACGTGGAAATCAATGTGCAATGAAAAAGTAAAGACGTTTTGGCATCATTTTTTTATACATTAAAAATACAAAAGTATCCACGAAGCGGAAAAAACGAACGAATGTCCCAAGATTTCTGGCACATCATATGACGTTTTTGGCATTACAAGTCTGAATGTTCTGCAGTGGGAGTGGTTCTTGTACTAGTATCTGGTGTAACATTATTCAAAGGAATAATGGGGATTCGTTTATCTAGATCATCTCTTCAAACATCTTTTCTTCGTCCAAAATTCGAGTTAGAAGCCGCCGAAATTTCATCACTTCAAGAAGGATAAATATGTTTATTCTCAAATTTGAAAGGGAAGATTTCACTACATCAAAACCACTCATTAATATATTTTCAATGTAGGAAATCGGTCCAGGTGAACTGAAACCTTTCATTCCTCTCCCCGGAATTAGATTGTTGGTATTGGATTCTTTTGAGAGGATAAAAATACTGAGCTTATGCATGAGCTAGTCCCGATGAATCATGAATCCGTATGTGAGACACGGATCCGTAAAAATCTTGACAATTCTCAATTGAGTTTAAACGCATTGGCATCTCAGGCGGATTGAATAATGTCAGACACTTTACTTGATGAGAATTTTGGTGCAATTCTTAGCTACTGCAAACTTCCAGAAAGAAAAAAACTAGTTGGCAACGCGTTGATAGTCAAATTGAAGCATAAGCCAAGATTGTTAAAGGCATCACCCCACAAATCTAAAGTGGTACGGATTTCAGGTGGAGTATTCCTATACGGGATCGTAGATTATGGAGAGAGGGGTGATTCCGTCCATTTCTTCCTAATTGCCGTAAAAAACGGCCTGGAAGATGCGGCGCGTGCGCAAGGCTGGCACGCTCCAATCGAACTCGTTGTAGAAAATAGCGCACCGGAACGCTCGAAGCCGTATCTTCCGGGCCGTTTTTTTACGGCAATTAGCAAGAAATGAACGGAATCACCCTTCTCTCCATAATCTCTCTTCTCGTATACGAATACTCCATCCGAAATCCGTACCACCTCAAATTCATGGGGTAATGCCTTTAACAAACTTCGTTACGCTTATATACGCTAATACTAATATAATTGCAATCTCTATGCCAAGATTTAGGAAAAGTCGAACTTTCGCACTCACTAGTTGGCAACGATTTGATCTTATCCAGATAGTATTTTTTTTGGAGGAGGATGATGGGGGAAGGGGGGGAGCTATGCTGGAAAAAAGTTTAAAATTGGTGTTTTACTTTCTTCATAGCAAAATACGTGTCGAAAATGTGTTTTTTGAAGTTAAAGATGTAAGTGTAGATGTGAAAAAAGCGAATTCGAGAAAACCGGTTTCCGAAGGAAAGGAACATGAAAGAGGTGAGCAGCCATTTCGAAAAGAAGAAGAACACACATATTACAACTATGGGAGGGAAGATCTGAAACTGAAACCCTAGGGAATCCGTAGAGTTCGGATTGTAGATTAAGAAAATCAGCGTGGCTACGCTAATGTTTATTTCCCTAATCGTCGTAAAAAAACGGGTAGAGTACGGCGTTTTTTCCCTTCATGGTAATTTGGAATGCGCCACCCCTCTGCATGCCCCGCATTCAAGTGCCAGCAGTCGAAGATTAGTGATTTCTTCTCACCACCCTATGCAAGAAAACCAATGAATACGCTGCTGAAGGGACAGGAGCGTATACAAGAGGATGTGTTCTAACGTACCTCTTAGCAACAAATGCCATTCGTACGCTGTCTTTTACGACAATTAGGGAAAATGGAACAGAGCTTTGGCGGGTTCCATAATCTACAACCCGAACTCGACGAGTTCCCTGACCTTTTTGTAAAGTAATGATAATGAACGTTTATATTGGGAAATTTCCATGAAGAAGACTGTGTCTAAAAGAATGTAAACTATGTTAAATGAGGTTGAACTATCACAAAAATTCAAATGTACCTTAGTGCATTAATTTTAAAAAATCTTAGTTTTTTCCGGGGAAACTTCGGAAGGACAAATAACAAACCTGACCGCAGTACATCTGTTGAGAATCCATTTTCGGTTCACTAGTCCAGGCTAGGTAACCAACCGGTGTTCCATCCGACCATTTGAAATCGTTTGGTGTTTTTCCACTTAAGCCAATCCAAACATTACTCCTTTCGTACTTCATTGTCGCGTCAGTCTCTTAATTTGTGGAATGTTGAGTAGTTTGCTTTATACACAAGAAAAAACGAGTTATACTTTAATGTTTCGTGCTTCATCGATTTCTCCGTTGCTTATTACCAGGGTCAGGCGTGGTTTTAGGACACGACCCTCTCGAGTACGACCCCTCTTCACACCCCCTTCCCCCTTTCTTCTTCTTCTTCTCCAACATTCCTGCGTCAGTTCTCGATCGTTGCTAATTCAATATATCGGAAATTTCATGTGTTATGAAAAGTCGAAAATTAGCTGGCGAACAAATGGGGGATGTGAAAATTGGTAGCTGACAGAAGCGAAGAAACACCATTTACTAGAAGACGCTAATTTGCTGAAATACCATTGAAATACTGGTGTTGAAATGTTTTCGTTTTTACTCTACTCTATTTCTACTCTAAAATCTATGAATTAGCTTCAAATTCTGATTAAAGCACATAATACGACCAAAAATACGATAGTCAGATGCATAGGTCGAATCACAGAGGGACCAACAAAAAAAACCAAAAAAAAATCAACATTTTGACCCTGCAACATGGGTAATCTCATAATTACATTGTCAGTACATTGGGCATTGTCCAAACGAAATTTTGATGTTTCCATTTTACTGTCCTACGCCTGAAACTTAATATAATATTTGTAATTTATGTAATCATTTAATATCATTTATTGCGATACTTTAATAATGCTTTACTACTTACTTTAATCTGCATGCAATTATTTAATTACTAATTTGATTACTTTTGTGCTACTAATCATGCTATCCTCAATTTGCCACCGCACAACTCCCTTCCTTTGCAACCCTCTCACTTTACGACTCACAGACTGCGATGGAAAATCCCATCGCATACTTGACCCTGCTTATTCCTTGATACTTATCGATAACATGATACTTATCTTCTATTTCGTCCATATATGTGAATGAATACCAGCACTTAGCGCAGCACCACTTCGCTCTACGAGCATATTTCTTTTTAGACGTCTACACAAGAAAAGAATGACACGTTCATCTTTCTAACGCACAAGCTACACCAGCCTTCACAACTACATACACATGCACCGTACAGCAAGAACACAAAAATGGAACACAAAAAACAGCAGCGATAATAGTGTCTTGTAGAGATTGGCTTCTCTTAAAGAGATCAACCAGTACAATCCATTGATCGTGTGATTAACATTTCATGGACTACAACATATTTTGTTTAATTTGATCCAAATTAGCCTTCCTTAGGCAAAATAGGAAATATTACAAGCTGTTCGGACCACAGAAGACCCCCAAACGGTCTGTTACTTGTTTTCGCCTCTAATAACTATCATTTCAAAAGTTTCCCTCGATTTTTTTCATATATTCTTGAATAGTCAGTGATGAAGGACTTTTGTTCACTATTCATACATTAGCCTGCGTAAAAGACTTTTCCGATAAAATAACAGGCAAGGGAGGAATGAATGTGAATCATATTCTAAGGAACTAAGATTATTTTATCTCTACTGTTCGGAAGGAAGACCTCTTCCACAGCAATAATGGTTAAGAATCTGATATTAACCTACTACCACATTCCTCGCCACGGACCTCCCTCACTAGAGGGATCACAGCCGGTTAGTCGCGAGGCTACGTGGCGCGTCCCCGGGTGGCGGATAGGGGGCTAATCGCGGATCAAAAGCGACCTTGTGCTTGCCCAAAGACGCAGGTGGATTCAGGGGATGGACTCCCTGTTTCTGCTGAGCCAGGACTGACTCATGACATCCTTGTATCCCGCACGTCGGTCCGGCCAAAAGCCTGCAATCAAGTGACTGGGAGGTGCAAGGGAGGCGGTTTGGAGTCGCCTCCAACAAATAAGCTCCACATGTCCACTCCGGGAGAACGGAAGTTCTCCCAAAAATTCATGGGACTAGAGGCTTGCAACCTGCCAATGGGTTTTAAATTTTATGCAAAATACAGTAATAGAAAAGAGTCTCCTGATTCCGGAGGAAAGCCTGGTACGGTAGTGCCAGGTAGGACGAGGTTGCAGGAGTCATATAGGCTACCGAAACGGAAAAGGACTAGGATGGCGATCTGTACTTATAACGCACGTAAGCTTGCATCGGAAGCGGTCATCGAAGA
Organism: Necator americanus; assembly: GCF_031761385.1. Classification (NCBI taxonomy): domain Eukaryota; kingdom Metazoa; phylum Nematoda; class Chromadorea; order Rhabditida; family Ancylostomatidae; genus Necator; species Necator americanus. Next base: position 11,958,513 of record NC_087374.1, read on the forward strand.
TCTGATGATGCAAGCCAAGAAGATCAAGTACGACGTCATCCGACTGACCGAGATGAGACGACGTCACCCTCTCAACGCCGTATATGAAACTGGAGAAGAACTGTTCTTAGGAACATGCGACAGTAGAGGTGTTGATGGAGTTCTCGTCCTCGTCAACACGAGTATGGCAAAGAACATTGACTCTTTCGAACAACTTACGACCCGAATCGGACGTCTGCGGATGAGAAGATGTGGCCCAACACCAGCTTTGACTATCTTCGTCGCTTACGCTCCAACATCAAGCTACGATGAAGAAGAAGTTGAAGCTTTCTATATGGACCTGAAGAAGTTCTACCGAGAAGATCATGCCTTCTACAAGGTCATAATTGGCGATTTCAACGCCAAAGTTGGCCCAAGAAGAACGCCGGAGGAACTTCACATCGGGACCCACGGCCTACAATGGAATGACCAGGGGGAGAGGCTCTCCGAGTTCATCATGACGACTAAGACCATCCATGGGAACTCACAATTCCAGATGCACTCCTCTCTACGCTGGACGTGGGAGTCACCCGGTGGAGGGCACCGTAATGCAATAAACCACAACATCGTCAATAAAAGTCATTCTGCCTGACTGACGTCGCTGTTGTACCAAAGTTCTATACGGGATCGGACCATCGCCTCCTCCGAGGAAGATTTTTCTTCACAAGGAGAGCAGAGGAAGCCGCCAAGTTCAGAGAGAGAAATCCCAGAACTGTCATCAACTGGGATCTCTTCGCTACACTAGCCGGCTTTTGGGAAGATTCCGCAATGGACAACATCGACGAGGAATATGACCGGCTCGTTGAACACCTTCACGACTGCGCGAAGAAGGCTGAGAGTTTTAAAACCACCAAGAGGCGCCTGTCTCTTGAAACTCTTGAGCTGATACGCCAGCGTGGAGCAGCACGAGCCGCAGAGGGGGGAGCATCCGCTATGCCCGTCCAGACTTCGCCAGTTGCAAGACAAGGATGACTGCTCTTTGGAACCCGAGAGGAACAACCATTGCATCGAGAAGGGGGATGGAGAAAATCATCTACGACTTCTACTCTGATCTCTTGCCAGCCATGTCAGCCATGTCCACTTACCTCCTCACCATCTGAGGGAAGACGGACATGTCATTCCAAAGGTTCTCCCTTCCGAAATACGGCATGCTATCATGTCGGTAAGAACGGCACCCGGTTCCGACAGAATAAGACCAGAACAACAGAATAACCTTCCGCCATTACTCATCAACACCCTGGCGAGGCTCTTTACACGTTACCTGTCGGAATGCAAGGTTCCTAAACAGTGGAAGACCAGCAAGACCGTGTTGCTGTATAAAAAAGGAGAACCACATTACATCGGCAACTATCGCCCAATCTGCTTACTGTCCGTCATCTACAAGCTCTTTACAAGAGTGATCCTTAATAGGATTGAGAAAGTATTGGATGAAGGACAGCCATGCGAGCAAGCAGGGTTTCGAGAATGATTCAGCACGATTGACCACATTCACACTGTTTCGAAACTCATCGAGGTATTACGAGAGTACAAGATGCCGCTCTGTCTCACCTTCATCGACTTAAAGAAGGCCTTCGACTCAGTTGAGACGGAAGCGGTTGTGGAAGCCTTGGACAACCAAGACGTCCCCACTCAGTACATAAAGGTACTTCGAGAGTTGTACAGTAACTTCACGACCGGAATTTCGCCATTTTACAAGAATATCATCATTGACGTGAAGAGGGGGGGGGGGGTCCAACAGGGTGATACAATCGCACCCAAAATATTCACAGCCACCCCCGAGAACCCTCAATGCGAAAGTTGGAATGGGACGACATGGGAGTGAAGGTCGACGGTTGGCAGCTACACCATTTGCGCTTCGCTGATGACATCGTACTGATAACACTTAACAGTATCAGCCAAGCGGAACGAATGCTGACCGAATTCGACGAAACATGTGGATGCATCGGTCTTCAGCTGAATCTACAAAAGACAAAAGATGTTCATGCGGAACGGATGGGTCTCGGATGCCCCATTCACGCTCAACGGAACGAACATATCCGAATGCACCAGCTGCGTTTATCCGGGTCGGGAATTGAACATGATGAACGACCTGACCCCCGAGCTGGGCATGAGGAGACGAGCGGCTTGGGGAGCGTACAAGATCATCGAGGATATAGTGAAGGAGACCAAGAACACCCGGCTCCGTGCTCACCTCTTCAACACCACCGTACTTCCTTCTTTGACTTCTGCTTCGGAAACCTGGGCATTTCGCAAGCAGGAAGAAAACGCGGTGAGCGTCATTGAACGCACAATTGAGAGAGTGATGCTAAGAGTATCCCTTTTCACGCAAGTGAGGGACGGGATTCGAAGTTCTCTCCTACGTCAGCGATCGAAGATTAGAGACGCCGCCGCGTTTGCCAAGGAAATTAAAATAAGGTGGGCCGGACACGTGATGCGCTTTAATGACAACCGTTGGACCAGAGCCGTTAGTGACTGGGTTCCCCGCGATATTAAGCACACTACAGGAAGACCGCCGCTGATGGTCAGATTTCTTCACGAATTCCTTCAAAAAAAGTATGATGCTCTTCGTGTCCCACGCGAAAGGAGGAACCACTGGGTTACTCTGGCACGCGATCGGGACAAATGGAAGAATTACTGGCTCCTGCTCGACCAGTTCGAAGATCAACGGGAGTCAAGGTGATCAAGGTGACCACATTCCTCGTACCAGCTTCACTATGTTAACTACATTAATATGTAAAAATAGTAGAAAAAAAAACTATTTTATGTTCGTACTCTGGTCTCGAAGGTTGTAACAACTTCCTCTGAGAACTTGTTGAAGTATATGCTTTTTTTTCTACCTTGTTCTGGTTTCCTCGTCAACGCCGTCAGTTCAACGCCTTTTAGGCTCCCATTTCATGTTGAGTTCAATCTCAGCACAAGGTAAAGAAAAAATTTGCTAAGAAAGTGACCATGAAAGTTCCCCTGTCTTAGGTCTAGTGTATTATGCGTGCGAGGCTACTATTCAACAACGAATGACACTTCGCTTAGAAGGATTCATTTATTCGTATTTGACCGAACTTATCCAAGTAACTCTGCCGCTGACAAATTTTTCAAAAATCGTCAGATCAGAACTCACCTCTTACGAAATCAAAAGTGGCTTTATTGTGTATAGAAGCCAGTTCTGAGCCATATCGTTGACAATGCGCACGAGCTTCTGCGAACGTCACACCGTTTCTTCTTTCAGCCATCATCTGTAACTTTATAAACTCAGCTTTTCCTTTTTATAATATTTGTAGAAGATAAGTAATATAATCTGTTCTTTATTACACTATTCTTACCGCATAATGGTAACCGAGTAAACGATACTTCCAGTACACCTGATCGACATTTCCGAGCGCAACATATATTTCAATTGCAATAAGCAAAAGTGTTGCTTTCATCAGCTGAGAGATGCAAGAATAATTCCTCGACACACCGCTAGTAATGCTTCGAATAAAACTTTTATAAAACTGAACTAAAACCTTTTAATAAAAACCTATTTCAGCAAAAAAAGGTCTAGTGTCAGTTAAAGTTAGCACCAACAGAGGTTAGTATGCAGATATAATTTGGAAGAGTCTCGAAATTCAAATCTGCTTCAAAGGGAGCGGCGTATCACGAAATCACGGAAGGTCTTCACAATCTATTCATTGGTTTTGCCTGAAATAGCTGATGAACCTGATCGGTCATCGACCGCATGCACAAGGCTGGAGAGTTTTCATGTATTTTGTGAGAACAAACAGTTCTTAGAAGGTACACGAACACGCTGTTTCCAATTCCGTTTTCAGGATGATTACGGCAAATTGATTCAGGTCACACTCAAATTCGTAATCTACAATCAGAACTCTATGATTTCCACCAAGTTTCCACAATACGACAATTTCGTGATACGCTGCAATTCAGGAGTCACAAAATTTCACTGTAAAAGTGAATAAGAAAGCACTACATAGCTGCAGCTGCAAGAGATGTGAAAAGAAACGGAGTATTTTTGAACAGCCATCCCTCCGTCATCTATAAATACTTGCTATGAAAAACTAGATGCACGTCTATGGTGAATTTCATTTATTCTACATTTCTGAGATGGCCAAAGTGTTAATTGAAATTCCGTGTGCACTCGGAACGAGATTGATGCTTATGGATAAGCTGGACGAAACTTGGCAATGCAGTGTTGTTGCGGCTTGAAAAATTCATTCTATAGAGATCCCAACTTCGCGTGTAAACGACTGAACCCATTGACACGTGATCAGAGTGTCACTCATATTGACTAGCATGGTCAAAGGATCCAGTTCCCTTATTACTTAACGGTGCACTCTCAGCAAAGGAGGGAAATTGTGAAAATGGGCAGCCAGTCGTTCAACGCTGTCTCATGAGAACGCTCTTTCGTTATTTTCTAAAGAAATCCTCTTAAAAACGAAAACGACTTCCGACTTTTTGAGGAAACATATCGAATATCTTTGCAGAAACTTCGAAAACGACTATACAGTGTGAATCTTGGCGCATAACATCTCATCACGTAACCTCTCTACTTCGCTAGTCTCTAGTACATAGTTAATCTAGAACAATGCGAAAGTGTGTAGCGCAACATACAGCCGAAAATGTACCGAAAAAATGACATTAGGTAAAGGGTGAAAATGTCTTGACAATGAAGGATACCAAATACACCAAATAATTTGCAACAGATTCAATTTAATAAACAAGGCTGATACTTTCTGAAAAAAAAGAAAGTGAACATTGAGAATTATGCCGTTGTTCAGCGGCAGAACTGATTCTTTCGAAACGTTATTTTTAGCGACAAAGGCCGCCCATTAACAAATGTTATTCGGAATTCAGTGCATACCCTCAAAAGATTGGGAATTATTTTCATATGTCTGCATTGCACTTACCGCTTACGGTACAGATACAGGAAGAAAGTTTGTGATAAACGTCAAAAATATTGATGTTCTTAATTTACCAACCAAGTCATACTTGAAGACTCGATATTTATTGCCCTCAATTGCCTGCCAAAAGGATGTAGTAAGGCTGAACACAAGCAGATACAAAAACTATGTACACAGTAAAAAGGCAGCAGAAAGATTGCCCATGTTCGACTGTCTTTGAATCTCGGCATATTGAAACGTAGTTTTTAATTGATTTTCTTGAGCTGTAGCCATGATTGGTATTGATCGTCTTTATTAAACAACGCCTAACGTTTCGGCGTTATCGCCTTCGTCAGAGCCTGAAAAATTCAAAGCCATTAGCGATTTATCCTCTCAAGCGCCTCATCAGCCTACAGAAAGCATCCAAACGGTAGGCAAACTTAAACAGCAACACATTGGTTAGAGCTTACCTCATTAGCTAGTCCTGGAAACGCAACAGACCACCAACCGCCCTGTAGATCAAAACCCGCATAGGTTTTGATATGGGGATATGGTTTGTGATAGCAATGCACTCATCCTTCTTGTTCATTTTTGGACTTCTGGCGGTTATCCAAAAGGCCTCTAGTGTTCTGCGTGCTGTGATCTTGGACTCGTAATATACGAACTGTTACCTCTACTTCGGAGTCTGGATGATATATTCTACGGTGTGCTCCAAGTGGGGTGAAGGTTTAAATTTTGCGAGTCCATCTAGATGCTCCTTGACCCTAATACATAGTGAATGTCCCGTTTCCCCTATATAATCGTCACCGCACGACCTGTACGTGATACGATACACTACTCCTGATACCATGCAATCACCCCCTCTGATACGGGCAAACCACGCAGCTGGGAGTTGTGCAGAGTCGATCATACGAACGATTACGTACCAGCTGACCCTTGAGGTTCGCTAGAGGTATTTCCACAACCCTCACCACATTTTCTAGACCCGCTTTTCGTAGACAGCCCCGTATCGCTCTGCTCATATCATCAGATATGTAATGTAAACAGAGAAGGAGCTTTTCTGGCCATCCACTACGTTGGATCTTCGAGAAGGATGTCGTGCTTGTCGGATAGCACCATTTCCAGTTGGGTACCCATTGGATACTTCCACATTATAGGCCGGATTTACAAACCATGTTTTTTTCCTGGCTACTCGTTGAGACTCTTGCGGCCGTCCTGTACATGTCACCTATAACAGATTTTTCATTTTGCTAGGATGTGCTGATAGATAGTGGATTAAAATGTTTTTGCTAGCTTTCGGTACCACTTAATCTTCCATATTCCATTCCGCAAGCAAATGTGCACATTCACAAGTAGACAGCATCCTGAGGATGACAGTCTATATGTCTCATCTTCTGCCGATGAGTTTAGAAAGCAATATCTCCGCCTAAACGGTTTGGGTAGAAACAGCTGGAAAAGCAGAGCTACCAAAAAACCTTATTACACGTCTCAAGACCCGACTTTCCCGCATTTCCAGTCCTATACACACTAATCAAAACTCACAAGCTCTCCGAAAATGGCCTCGCTTCGAACGATCCACGTGACTTTAAAATGAGACCTATCCTTAGTGGTATCGGGAGCCTCACGGATAGAATTTCCTGGCTGCTCAACATAATCCTAACAGCTGCTCAAATATGTCCCTGCCACTTCCTAAAAGAACAACTTCCTAAAACATCTCTGCAGTACTTCCTTTGAACGTGAATGTGTAGTAGAGACCTTTGACGTTACGTCACTCTATACGAAGGTTTCAAACGATGTAGCGATGTGGGCTGTTCACGAACTGCTCACGCAGCGCCAGGATTCATTGAACATGTATGGATTAAGCATTAGGCAGATCATGACATTCATAAATGAATGCCTGAATTGCTCTATTTTCCGATGGTCGGGACAGTTCTACCGACAACATAGAGGAATAGCTATGGGACAAAGGCTGGCACTCACTCTCGCCATTGTTTTCATTGCCAGGATCGAAAAGCCTATAAAAGACCGCAAACCACTGCTGTATTATCGTTATATAGATGATTGCTCTGCTCAACCCAAGCAGAACTAGACACGTGCTTCAATCTTCTCAATCAGCAGTGTCCGCACATTAAGTTCACAAGAGAGAGACCGATAGACAACTGGTTGGCTTTCTTGAATGTGCACATCTACTTGCGGAATGGAATATGGAAGACTAAGTGGTGCCGGAAACCCAGTAGCAAAAACATTATAATCCACTATCTATCAGCGCATCCTAGCAAAATGAAAAAATCTGTTATAGGTAACATGTACAGGACGGCCGCAAGAGTCTCAACGAGTAGCCAGGAAAAAACATGGTCTGTAAATCCGGCCCATAATGTGGAAGTATCCAATGGGTACCCAACTGGAGATGGTGCTATCCGACAAGCACGACATCCTTCTCGAAGATCCAACGTAGTGGATGTCCCAGAAAAGACCCTCTCTGTTTACATTACATATCTGATGATATGAGCAGAGCGATACGGGGCTGTCTACGAAAAGCGGGTCTAAAAAATGTGGTGAGGGTTGTGGAAATACCTCTAGCGAACCTCAAGGGTCAGCTGGTACGTAATCGTTCGTATGATCGACTCTGCACAACTCCCAGCTGCGTGGTTTGCCCGTATCAGAGGGGATGATTGCATGGTATCAGGAGTAGTGTATCGTATCACGTACAGGTCGTGCGGTGACGATTATATAGGGGGAAACGGGACATTCACTATGTATTAGGGTCAAGGAGCTAGATGGACTCGCAAAATTTAAACCTTCACCCCACTTGGAGCACACCGTAGAATATATAATCCAGACTCCGAAGTAGAGGTAGAAGTTCGTATATTACGAGTCCGAGATCACAGCACGCAGAACACTAGAGGCCTTTTGGATAACCGCCAGAAGTCCAAAAATGAACAAGAAGGATGAGTGCATTGCTATCACAAACGAGTTATCCCCATATCAAAACCTATGCGGGTTTTGATCTACGGGGCGGTTGGTGGTCTGTTGCGTTTCCAGGACTAGCTAATGACGTAAGCTCTAACCCTGTTTAAGTTTGCCTACCGTTTGGATGCTTTCTGTAGGGTGATGAGGCGCTTGAGAGGATAAATCGCTAATGGCTTTGAATTTTTCAGGCTCTGAGGGACCGAATAGGCGTAAAAAATGATAATCAGGCCAGAAACGATTAAGGCAGCAAATGTTTAATAAAAACGAGAAAGTATTTTAAAATGATCAATACCAGGTTATCAAGGTGTAACGCGCTGCATTAGCAGCATCCGTTCGCATCAGTCAGCAAGATGTCCTCTTCATAGGAGTCATGGGTGCAGTTCGGCAAACGGGTATACTGGCTTACCCCGGTGTGTAGAATTGGAAACACTAATATTTTGGAGTTATTAAAAAAATGAAGTAACAGAGTAATACCGTCAATCCTAAATCAAAAATTCCAAGCGTGAGGCTTTATAAAATCTCGTACTTCTCTCATCCCTGCTAGTGAAATAGAAAGCGGACCATTTGATTTGAAGGTGTAGGCAAAAAATTAATAAAAACTAGCTGCTAGCGACATAACTAATGAAACAAAGAAAAACAGCAAACAGGCGAAACAGTAAAACAAATGACGTAAAGGCACCAAAAGGTTGACATGAAGACGAATTTGGAAGAAACACCTGGAAGATCGTCAAGGAAGGAGGGAAAGGCGGTGGAACATAAGGTTACAATGGTTTGGAACACTGTGTGTGTTCATTGAGAAGATTAGTTAAGCGGAAAGAATGATGGTACACTGCTCATTTATCCGGTCATTCGCTGAGAGAAGGTTCCGTCGCTGAAATTTAAGCAGTTTTGGTTTTGTTGTGTACTTACCTGCTGTCCATCTGTTCAATTGTCACAAGATCCTGTCACCTCGTCCAGCCTTTCTTCTGCTCTGCCCTCTGCGCTAACAACCCATTAGCGTTATCAACTGCTACCCATCAACATCACCAGCTGATGAATCTGAATTGAACGCGTTTTATAAGGAGCTGGAGGAACAATGCTCCCCAACGGGAAGACCTTCTACAAATTCGTCGTCTGACTTCGACGCAGAACTAGGAAAGTCTACAGAAGAGGAATACAGGATATAAAGATTTGGGCTAGGAGACCGGAATGAAAACGACTGTTATTCCCTGCTCTCCTTTTTCGTGGGAACTCTCTTTTCAAGAAGAAAGATCATCGTCTGTGGACATGGGAATCGCTTAATGGCGTACTCATGCGGAGATCGACCACATACTTACCAACCAGAGGTGGTATCTACTTGATGTCGCGGTAGCAACATTCTTTTGTAGTGGTTCTCATCGCCGTCTCTTTCATGCAAAAATACGACTTGGCCACGCATTGAAAAGAACATCTTCTACAGGGGAGGAATAAGGAAGGAATTCGTACACGATGATCGCATATTCAGAGACTCCTTGTCCCAAGGTGACTGGCACCTCGAGGACCCAAACATGTACTACTTTCTGCTCAACTGATGACGAGTCTGTGCTGAACGTGCCTTCAACATCTTAGATGATTGAATGAAACGAATGGAAAGATCCTACAGCTAGCACGTCCAGTGAAGACGGACCATCCAAGTGTCCAAGTAAGTGAGTAGGTTGTATTCCTCCGTCCTCGCAGCGTTGACCTTCGCCACGATCCGAATGTGATCTATGCACCTGGAAACCTCCTCCTGGTCACCCTTCTTCTGTTTGCGAGGTTTTCAACTAGTCTAGGAACCTTCCCTTCTAAAGATAGGAAGTTATGTGTATAATTACATGAAGCGTATGACCACCAGCTCAAACAGAGCCTGCAAATATTAAACCAGGTTCGGAGCTCTGCCAAGTTCCATGGTCTTAATCGCGACTTGCACTTTCAAAGGGAGAATCCGTGGTAGAGCTTCACCAAAGGACATTGGCTTGATGCAGAAACTGAACGGAAAAAGGTTCATGTTCGAACTCTTCCTGACGGTTTCCATCTCACGGCGACAAGGGATGCTAGGCTGTTAGCGGAATATTATTTGGGCGGAGGTCCTTGTGGTACTTTTTTCGTCTTTTTTTTTGTCTTTTTTTTGCCTATCCTTGTGCTGCTTCCAGAATGTTTTCCAGCCTCTATTTCGAAAGATTTGCATGCAGCGGATTTCTGCAGCTAGTCTTTGCTACTAACCGCCCAATGTACAATACATTCAGATCAAGCCTCAATGTTCTTTTTCTTTCCAACAATTTCTTGGTAGTTTTCAAAAATCGGTCCAAGTTTGTCGTGGGCTGCTTTGAGGTGCGTTCAGCACAGGAACGTGATCCTCACATAAGTCAAAATCCATATTTGACCCTTCCTCGATGTGCCAATCGTCTTGAGACAAGGAGCCTACGAGCATGGAATCGTCGTGTTCGACTTCTTTCTTCTTTCGTTGCTATGGGAAGGATTATCACGAAGTCGACAAGAGGTGGTTAAGACCCTTGCGGTACGACTTCCACTTTCCTAACAGTGCCCTAGTTCAAATCTTCCGATCCTGTACACTTCTTCAATGGCCATTGATAGGGTTGCTTCTCTGACGACTAATTTGTAGAAGATCTTTTCGTTTGTTCCTCCAGCTGCCCATGAAACGTACACTGATTATACAGAATCGTAGTTACTCGATTGATTTTAAATCGATTGAATTAAAATAAAAATCAAATTTTAATTTTAAAATCTCATTAGTCTCTGTTTTTTATTCAGACCACTAAGATAGAGAGAAGGGAGCATTTTGAAACTACTTATTTTTTTGGACATGCTTGCATTTAATCGAGACGACAAGGCCGCTGAAAGAGGGTCAAGTGTCTGATGGGATTTTCCTACCGGGGGTTGCAAAGAAAATTGGCTGCAAAGGAAGAGGGTCGTGAAGGAGTGTGCGATGAGCAGGAGTGAATGAAGGATAACGTGATAACTAGAACGAAATGTAATATAATGTGATTAAATTACAAAATTTTACATTTAGTTTCAGGCGTACAACAGTATGGAAGCCCCAGCACTCCGATACTGTTTGATACTTAAATTTCTGCGAAAGAGTTAGGAAATTGAAACCACTTTTGAAAGATAGAGAATCTGATTATACTAGTTCTCAGCAGAAAGTGGATTAAGTGGAATTTAATGACCAAAAAAGCCCAGACTCTGTGCACATTGCTAAGTCTGGAAGGTCGCGAATAACTTCGTCACAGAAAGACCAAAAGAAAACTTTCAGGTAGTTTTTCGGAGAAGAAGGTTTGCTCTAAGACGCAGTCATATCACTGCTTTTTGCACCTCCTAGTCTTTTTGAAACTTTGATAGGACAAATTTTATAATTTCCCGATTTCTTTTACGTTTATCCTTTCTAAATTTGAGAAGAAACAGACGGCACGGAAAGGAGAAATTTTGCACATAAGGGGTTTCTTAGTCCATCTATGCAAAGGATTGGAGGTTCGAATCCGCCCTAGTGCTCATCAAGCCTTTCATTCCTTCGGAGTCGATAAATCGGTACCAGACCTGTCTGGGAAAATAAATCACTGACTTGAAGCATCGTCTAGCCACCGCAAGTATAGGCCAGTTACACGTTCGTAAACCTCAAACGATTCTGAATTGAAGTGAACGTGGGAGCCATCCCAAGAGGATTGATTAACGCCAGAAACTTTATCCTTCGTCCATTTTGAGGTAGGTATTTTGATGTTGCATCACTAGATTTCCAGGGCCTCGTCGTTTTTTCAAATCTTTGATGGAACAAGTTGGGAAAATGCCATTCTTCCCATCTTCATTTCACCAAAAATCCCAAGAAGACGAGAAGGTAGGAAAAACGGCGATATAGCTGTTTTTAAGGTCAAACATTCTGCACTAGAAAACTGTCTAACATTTTTCAATTGGTCCTCTTCTGACGAAGTTATTTGCAGTCTTAAAAACCTAATAATATGCACAAAATTTAGGCCTTTTTGTCATTAAATTCCATCTATTCCACTTTCATGCTGCTGAGTAATACGTATGATTAAATTCTTCTAGAATATATTTCAAGTTTGTAACTCTTTCGCAGAAGTTAGACTCAGCGGGGTGTCGAACCTGCGTCGTCCCATTCTCATATAGTAGGAACATTATGTTGGTTTTTTGTTGACTTGTTTGAGCGGAAGACAAGATTGGTTTCCATATTATGAACAACTAACGTTTTGGCGTTATCCTCCCGCTGTGTTGACAGAAAATGTTAACTTTTTTTGGTTGATTTTTTTTTTCGCCGTTCTTCTCTATTTCGACCTATGCACCTGACCTTCTCTTTTTTCGTCCTATTAATGTTATTAATATTAATATCTGCCCTTTAATCACTATTTAAGGATATTTCATAGATTTTAGAATAAAAATAGAATAGAATAGAAAAAGAACTATTATTTCAACAACATTTTCAACAAAAATAATATTTCAACAACATTTTAGCAAATTTGCTTCTCCTACTACTTGATTTTACTTCAAGTCTGACAGCTACCGATTTTCTCATTTCCCATTTGTTCCTCTGCAAATTTTCGACTTCTTTTTTTTCAAACGCATGAAATTCCCAGTATTTTGAATTTGCAGCAACCGAGAACTGTCGCATGAGCATTGGAGAAGAAGAAGGGAGAAGAAGGGAGAAGAAGGGAGAAGAAGGGAGAAGAAGGGAGAAGAAGGGAGAAGAAGGGAGAAGAAGGGAGAAGAAGGGAGAAGAAGGGAGAAGAAGGGAGAAGAAGGGAGAAGAAGGGAGAAGAAGGGAGAAGAAGGGAGAAGAAAGGAGAAGAAGGGAGAAGAAGGGAGAAGAAGAAGAAGAAGAAGAAGGGATCGTATTGAGAGGGTCGTGTCCCGTCCCCAGACCTGACCTTGCGCCGAAGCTAAAATTGGTATTGCTTATACTGTGATGCGTGAGTGTGCCAAGCCGTTGTCCCCGCGTTCCTAAAAGGGGAATTTGAAGAGTTTTCATGTTTTCTTGTTACGCCAATAAGGTTTTGGTGGAACTTTGTTATTGGCCTGTCGCTTCAACAACTTCTTTTTTTTCATCAAAGGCCTGAGAATGGTTCGATGTCTCTGATGCTATGCATATACCATCAATCTATAAGGATCTGTAACAACGCGGTGGTTCACCAGCCTCGCTAGTCGGGGAGACTGTTTGATTGTTTTTCCTTTTGGAGTTCTTCCAATATATTTTAAAAAAAAAAAGGGTTTTGGGGGGGGGGGGGGGGGTTTTTGGGCCACCCCCAATTTTTAAAAGTGCCCCCTTTTTGTGGGAAAAAAAAAAAAAAAAAAAAAAAATTTTTAAAGCCGCGGGTTTAAAAGAAAATTCACATAACCTCTCTTTCTTGTCACCAAAACCTGGCTACGTATTGGAGACATCGTTTGATTGTTCGACTCTTTTGGAGTTCTTACGTAATGTACTTAGAACGATATCGAGGCTTCGCAGGGAGAGAGGAGGAGTTTGACGGTCAGTCACTAATTTGGAGAGTGCCTGCTGTTTGGCAGTACTACAACGCATTTCCTTTGAAGAGGAGTTTCTTCGAAAGGAAGGCGTTAATTTGGAGACTTTCATTGAACAACTGCGGCGTTTGTCCGCAAAACGTGTACCTGGCGATGATATGATCAATTTGTGCTTTTCTTGTGCTGTGACAAAGGGATTGACCAGGGGACTTGCAAACCATCGTTTCACTGGCTAGTTCATCGTTTCACTGGCTATGATTTCTTTGAGTAGTTATCTTCATCATGGATGTTTTATCAACTGATCTTTCTGCTAAGCGCCGGTTCCGATGTGAAATTGATAATTGATATTGTCACATCGTGCAAAGTTAGACTTAAAATCATAATAATATTAGTAATAATAATAGCTTAATAATAGCTTAATATTGAAGATGTTCGAGAGTAAAAGGCGAAGGTGGGCTGTCGTAAACTAACTTCCTGTTCCGTGTTTTGGCAGTATCTTGAGAAAAACGTTTTTACTCTACCTAGTAGTGAAGAAAGTGTTGAAAATTTCTTGAGACGTTGCCCTTCAATGTGTTGAACCAAGACTCTGCGACGATAAACTATAAACTAAGTATAGGCTCTGCAAGGAATTCTGTACTGCAGACGAGACAATGCCTTCTTCAGAGAGAGAGAGAGAGAGAGAGAGAGAGAGAAACACAAAAAATTGATGTACTCAAGTGATTTGCTCTTCTCACTTAGTTAAAAATGGAATTTTTTCAGATCTGTGAATCCGTATGGCTTTCGTAGTTTGGGAACTTTACTCGCAGACAAGAAGAGTAATTAAGTATCTCCGTACCCCATGTTGTGTTCGAGCGAATTTTTTTTTCAGGACTGGAAAATTAAGTCTAAAATCGCCAAGGTTGTTGAAAAACAGCAATTCTGCCACCATCTTACCGTTCGCCGTTAAGTTCCATAATATGCGGATTTCCGCTAGACCATAGTCGTCTAGTAATTCCAGCAATAGTTTTGGAAAAATTGAATCGGAAAATTGTTCACGATAAAACATAAAGACATGGATTCTTCGAGAATCTTTCTCTCTATTTGAATTTGTAACGTTGTCCTTTAAAACTACATAATTTGACGACTACCATAAAACTGCATAAATTGTAGTAAATAATACCTCAGCGGAGAAATTCTTTAGCCATGATGGGTTGTGATGAACGCTTTACGTTACGTCCGACAAATGCAATGTCATTGGTGTTCTACATTCGGATGTCAGTAAACGCGGCGGGTGCAGATATGCTATTTCACCCGGTACAAGCAATGACTGTCGTTCTTCCAGTTTCTCGCCGAAATCTCTGCGGATCTCGACCGACAATCCAGGTCAAACCCCCTGTTAATCTCAAAGTATCAGCTGCCCAAGGTTACGCTTTATGCTTCATTCTCTAATTTGTTGATTTTTTATTTTGTCGCTCAATGAATTATTGTGTACAGTTATTACTCGTGATTTATACCTTATTTCAACTCATCTGAGACTCATCTGATGGGACTGTGGTAGAGCGCCTTATTCATTTAATAGGAAAGATTTATTTTTGAAGCATAATTCAGGGTCTTACCAACTTATTCAGATGTTCCGCATATTTTCTGCTCTACTTGTCCTCTCAGGATGTGCGCTGTCAATGCCACCTCCAGCCGGGCTCAACTTAAAACCAGCAAAGGCACTCGGTGAAGAGCAACCAAAGGCCTTTTTGGTCTGTTCCTTATACATTCTATATATTTATTTGTCCTCACTAACGTTTTCTTTTATCCGTTTTTTGTGCTCTAATGCATTAAAGTCTACGAAATCTGATTTGTTCTTATTTCATATTATCGTTCCCAGTTATCGTTCCTTTTCTGTATGTTATTTGTAATGTTAATTCTATGTAATTTTTTTACACTTTAAATTATTCTTATTTTATTTCGAAAATTAGTGACGACGATATTTTTAAAACTGACTACAAGAAATCACACAAAAACACCAATATCTTTCTGTATTATCAATCAATTCCGGAACTGTTATGACATATTTATTCTGTGGTGCTAGAAAATGGCACGATTCGTACATAAATGAGTATGATGTATCCAGAGTATTGCTCCCGCAGAAGTATCCAGGGAACCGCCCAACCTACGACTGAGATCAAGAATGATGGCAGCGTTAAATTCCGTTGTAAGTTCTTTTTTGTGTTCAGAAGTCGTACTCTCACTGCTATGATTTTCAAGTAAGAAGTATTCAGAATGAAACAGGTAAGAAGGATCTGGTACCTCTCGGCTCTCAAACTCTTATTCTCACCAAGAATAGGAAGTACAAAAAGGTGAACGCACTTCTCCCTCAAGATACTTAACGGATAATAGGAGAAGAATTCTGTTTTTTAGCCATTATCCAACAGATCGTTCTTTGGTGTTGTCACGGAGGAACCGATTACAGCTAGACCAATCGCACGACCTTCTCCAAAGACTGTAATTCCAGGAGAAAAAAAAGGATGCGAATAAGGTTTACAAAAAGATCACAATCTTTTCAGTTGCCATCATCGGCGAATTATGGAGTGAATCCCGTGTTGCAAACGAATTTTGTCGACGCCCAAGGACGTATCCTAAAAAATGTCGTTTCGATTCCTATTCGTGTAGGAGATGCGCAGATAAAACAAGTCAGGTAGGAACAAGTAAGAAATCAGTTAGAATAGAAATTCATTATTATTTCGCGGCAATTCTATGCTAGAATTGAATTTCCTTTTTATGGCACTTCTAACAACTGAAAGAAGACTTCTTCGAGCTTTCTATTATTATCAGTGGTACTGGAAAGTAATATAGTTCTTTAAATTAAAACAAAGGAAAAACGCTAGATACATCTTCGAGAAACCATCACTGATCCTCAACTACTAGTAATTCCGTTGTATAAACATTCCAAATATTTTTGTTTTCATTCCCTGTCACCTCACTAGCTTCAAAACGTTCTAATATGCGCCAAGTTCTCATGTTTTGGGAATGAGAAAAAAAATATAGAAATAATATTGTTTTCTAACACAATGTAAGCTATTCGCTCCCACCTGGAAAAATATCTTCCACAACTTTTGTCCAAGAAATAAAGTAAGTGGTATTCATTGAATGTTGACATGAGTAGAAAAGACACTGCTCTCTTCTACTAATAATAGTTATCGGAAGAATGCCCCAGTATTTCAATTAAATCCCAAAAGCTTTAAAAGCTATCTATTCTATAGTCGGATCAAAATGACATGAAACACTATGCACCTGCGTAAGCGGACGCGCATGTGGAGATGGCGGTTGGAGTCGACGTGGGACCATCACGGACTGCATCAAAGAACGGTGCTAGCAGGGGTACCCACTCGCTCTTAACCGCTACTCTCTGCCGCGCTGCGTTGAGCGCAGACGCTTTCAGAACTATAGTCGGATTAAAACGACATGAATCACGAGTGTAGTTGCGGTGCATTTGCGTACGCGCTCGAAACGGTGCAGTGGAGGCAGCAGTTAGAACCGAGGTGGGACCTTCGGAAAGTGCAGCGATCGATGGTGCCAGCAAGGGTTTCACTACGCTCATAGCCGTTACATTCCACCGAGGATCCTCGAGAGAAGCCGCATATGCAATTGCGTAAGAGCTCTATGTCGTTTTGACCTTACTATACAACGTGCTTCGTGTCATTTTTGCCATAATGTATGTATCGCCGAATCTTCCGTGAATTAGAAATGACGTGCATTAAGCATTCAAAAAAGTAAATAATGATTTTTTGATAAAGAAATTGCCGTTTGAAATGAGCGAATCTGAAAAAGCTAGTTTCTTTTATAGTTACTTTTCAATTTAAATGAGGCATGTAAGGAAACTTCTACAAGGTGCAGAAACCAATTATATCATGGTTGTAATGTTTAAATTTATCATGAGCAAGATTAATTTGACTTACTTGAGTTAATCAGTAAGCTGGTATTATCGCCTGATGCGGTCTTCTTCTTCGAAATGCGTCGTTTTTGGGCACAGTTCTGCTCAACCTTCTCAATACGTAAGAGCAGGAGCTCGCGCAGAATCCATCCATTCGTCACTGCTCCAAATCCTACGAGAGCTGGCATCTCGCGTGAACTGTATATCGACACCTACTGACCCGACTACTCCAGGATCGACTATGTCCGTCGGTTCGAAACGGAGTATTGTTACCAAAGATCCCATGGTCTATGTATTTGACCTACTTTGGTCGGACGCTAGAAGACCTTTTTGGCCTTTTTGCAATATCTGCGTGAATTCTCCCATGTATAATGTACAAGTTAGCTCGTATGTGCCCAGAGGGCATATCCAAATGTCTGATTGCATTTAGTATAAACAGGACCACCGCAATCAGATTCGTGCATGCTACATCATTAACTAGATTTTTTCCATTATACATATTTATCAGAGACAATTTCCTAATAGCGCAGATTAGCGCTTCTATTACCGCTTTTCCACTGCAGTTATCTTAGATTAATTAACGAAAAATTTTAAGATAAGTGGGAAGGAGTTACACAATTTCGACTATGATCAAACGAACTCTGGGAGGGCATCCAGATCTTAAAAGTTGCGCTAGGGAAAATCTACGATGTTGGGTTTTTGTCCCAATTAGATAGGGTTCCAAACAACTCACAACAGAACACCTCCGCTAATCTAGGCACTCAAAGCAGCAGTCTGCCTAACGTCACAACTGTTTACATCCGAAAGGACTGACTAGCGTTGACAGAATGTAACGTTGTAATTCACTACTCGATTTTCCTAATAAAGCAACTCCTTTCACTGGTCCATACAATGAAATCTTCATTGCGAGAGTCCGCGTTATCACCCGTAGGGTTCCATCACCCATCCAAGAAAAGTGGGCGGGGGATTTCCCTTAGAAGTAGCGTAGCATCCTGGGTTTGAAAGAAAGATCTTGCGTGAAGATTCCTCACTTTCTGCAGCTCACCTGTCAACCCACCACACAATGCGCTAAAAAACGCCAACTTTGCTGTGCAAAACTACGGCGAGATTTTAATGAGCTCTGTTCTTTCTTGTTTTTGTTTTCTGTTTTATGGCACATCGAGGACAACAGTAAGGACGCCTTCTATGATGAACTCATTGCGTTGATGTCTAAAATACCAAGCCAGCAGGTGGTCATTGTCGGAATCGACGCAAATGCGAAGATGGGACTCGAACAGCAATCCGATGTGCTAGGAAAATCCTGCTACGCAGCGGAGCACACGTCGGACAACGGTGACCGTCTGATCGACTTGTGCGAACAGACGGGCCTCATCATCGCTTCCACGCTTAAGAGGAATCATCGACGGCATCAGCTCACGTGGCAGGGGTCAACTTTTAACGCCTGAAGAGCAGCGCAAGCGGAAGATGAGGACTCTTAAAATTCAGCTCGACTACGTTCTGGCGAGGAATATTCCTCAGCCAGATATCCGAAAACCTAGAGCTGTTTGGGACGTCGCGTTCGACTCTGACCACCGTTCAGTTCTTCTCAGTTTTAAGATACGGTTCCACAAGAGAAACCGAGGAGTTCTTCTCCAACCGAAAATCGACATGGTAGGTCTGAAAGACGATGAATGCAGAAGAAAATTCCGCCAACGTGTGTCTATTCATGTTGGAGTACGGACTAGGAAGAAGCTTAGCGATGCGGATTCCTCCACAAAGAGCATCCAGGACGCTGCAAGGGAAACGCTCCCGGTTCCACTGCCGCGGAAGAAGTTTGCCTTTGCATCTGCGAAAACAAAATCCGCATACAATTCTGTATGTGTCGCGCGCAGCGCTGGTGACTTCAACCAGGGAAAGCGTCTTAGAAGGAAGCTGCGTCGTCAACTGCAACAAGACCGCGATAACGAGTGGACGTCAAGAGCGATGGAGTTTGAGAAGGCGTGGGAGGACAAGAATCCGCGGAAAGCCTACACTCTACTAAAACAGTATAGCGGCAAAATGAAAAGATGTTCCCATGTCCTCAACACTGCCAACGGGGTAGCTGTCGGTGAAGCAACCCTTCCAATTTGAAAGGAACACTTCAAGATCTTGCTGAACCGGCTAGCACCGTCAGCTCCTGAACTCGAACGCGTTCATAGACCGACATATGCGGTTAACGAGGAGGCACCGACCGAGACGGAGGTCCTGGTCCGTATTCAGAAAATGAAGAATGGAAAATCTGGTGGAGACGACGGGATTAGCGCAGAAATGCTAAAATATCTTCCTCCATCTGGGATCCGTGAGATGACAAAGATCATCCGTTCAATATGGATAAACGAAAGGATACCTGATTCGTGGAGACACGCTATCATAATTCCCCTCCACAAGGAGTTATCCGTCACGGACCCAAGGAATTATCGAGGAATCTCTTTGCTGCGTGTTATGTACAAGGTACTGGAGCGCATTATCCTGGACCGACTCATCAAACATCGCGAAGAAACAATGCGCGACGAGCAAGCTGGCTTTCGTCCTGGCCGATCTACGATTGACCAGGTGTTCATCGTCATGAGAGTGATCGAAATCTGGCAGCGGTATTCGAAGCCAATGCAACTAGCGTTTCTGGACTTTGAAGCCGCGTTCGACTCTCCTCACCGAGGCCGTCTTCTAAACGCGCTTCGCGCCGATGGAGTACCAGGAAAGTTCGTTCGCTTGCTTGATGACATGAATCAACGAACAACTGCTGCAGTTCGAACACCAGCCGGATGTACAACACCGTTTGAAGTGGTAACTGGAGTAAGACAAGGGGCGGTGGCAGGACCCTTCCTGTTCAATTTCGCCATCGACGACATTATGCGAAGAACAGTCGACCAGTGTCCTGCCGACATTGTCTTAGCACCATCAGGGTGCCCCTTGACTGACCTCGAGTACGCCGACGATGTTGTTATATTCGCGGAAAGCAGTACGAAACTTCAACATGTTGTCAACCTTGTATCGAAGCTGGCTGCAGCCTATGGACTACACCTACGTCCTGATAAATGCAAGCAGATGTGGATCTCTTCGAGACCACGAACGGGAATCAGGGTGGACGGACAACCGATAGAACTCATCGATGAGTTCTGTTACCTAGGCTGTACGCTGAAGAACAATGGCAGCTACGAGAGAGATGTTCAGCAAGGATGCGCTAAGGCCAATTCTGCATTTAACTCCTAAACGAAATGCCTGTGGTCGACCCCCATCACCAACGAAGTCAAGCTGCGAGTCTACATATCCGCAATTCGCCCCATCATGATGTACGGATCGGAGACTTGGGCAGCACCATCAACGGTTATCGAGAGGCTTGACTGCACGGAACGAAAGCTGCTTAGACGGCTACTTGGCTACTTTTGGCCTAGGGTATGTCACAATAAAGATCTTTACGCAGAAATTGATGTGGTATATCGGTGGGTGTCACGTGGAAAACATCAACATCTTGCACCGGAAGTGGCTAAAGTAAATCGTCTTCGCTTTTTTGGTCATATATTAAGGAGACCGGTAGATCGGCTTGTTCAACGAGTTCTGAGGAATTCGTCGGGTTCGAGCTGGAGGAAGCCACCTGGCCGAAAACGGAAGTTCTGGACTGAGGTGGTAAAAGAGGACTTGAGGACACTCGGCGTGGATAGGCAGTTCAGGCGCAGCGCAAGCTCTCGCAGAAGATCGAGAAGGTTGGGCAGAGCTGTGTTCAAGGACGGCACACCTCGGCGAAGATGCGGGTAATCGCGTCAGGCGATGACATCAGCCCGCCGATTAAGTCAAGTAAGTCATGGCACACCTATTGCTGTTTTCAAACAACAACAAAAAAATACAAAACCCTCGCAATTTGGCACATTTTGCGAATTTCACGAATTAGTCTAGCCTGACAGCAGCTTTTCAAAGGGTTCACTACAGAAAGAGGCGATGTCCAGTTCATCTCGTGTTTTGTCTTTTGGTGAACTTGCCTTCAGCCTCGGTTTCGAGCTTTCGATACCTGTTTTCATCATCAAAGGCAGGGAACTTTTCAACTAGCAACTCTCGTATTCAATCATAAAAGTACGAAATTAGGTTAGAAAACAAAAGTAAAGAGCCAGCAAAAGCACATTCCGTCCTTTCCATCGTTCGGGACATTATCCCTTTGAGTAGGAATGCAGTTTTAACCAAAGTGCCTGGAAATCACTTGAAAAAACGTCAATAAGCTCGACTGGCGAGAATGCGATCAAATGAGAGCATCAATAATCTCCCGCTAAGTTTAACTTCTCCTAAGGTGCAATCGACTTGCTGTGTTGATCATGACAGTCAGAGGGCAGTGAGAAAAAGTACCACTAAATAAGGTTTGTTGGGCGGGTGTAGTATAGTGGTTGTCACGCTGTCTGCACGATCGATCGGAAGTTCGAATCCGCCTTAGTGCTCACCAAGCCTTTTATCCCTCCGGGGTCGATAAATTGGTTCAACATCTATTCGTGAGAATAAAAACACTGACCTGACACATCGGCTGGCCGGGCATCCCAAGCGGATGGTTATCGCCAGACACTTTATCCTTTATCCTTTAACGGCAGCATACCACGAATCTTGGGTGGTACGGATTTCAGGTGGAGTATCCGTATAGGGGGTCGTAGATTATGGATACTGGGGTGGTTCCGCTCATCTCTCTCTGAATCACTGCAAGTAGCCGGCCCCTGAATGCTGTTTTGTACGATGCCTTCTATTGCAGCGCGCCACGCTTGCACGCGTAGCGACCTTTACTGCCTATCGGGGCAGTTCAAATTGATTTTCGACGAATCGCAGGGCGGAGGCGGCGCAAGGCGCGAATCTGAGGTGGAGCGTTGTAATAGATGGAGTCGTACAAAACAGCATTCCAGAGGTGGCTGTTTGCAGTGATTCAAATAGAGATGAGCGGAACTACCCCCGTCTCCATAATCTACGACCAAGTATACGAATACTCCACCTGAAATCCGCACCACCTCAGATTCGTGTGCTGCCTTTTAGAAAGTTTGTCGTTGTTTCTTTCGCTTCCATGATCATTGTTTTGATTTGTTTTGTCCAAACGGATATTTCGAATTATGTGACGAATAGATTTACAACATCTGGACGTTTAGTCTTTATCCGCTCTGTGAACTCAACTGATACATGCGATTAAACAAGCGATAGATTTTATCCGCACCTCGCTACTTCGGTGCTTGCAAGTCATATTTTTAATTACTCATAATATTGACAGCAATGATATCCGTTAGTATTCTGGCAATTTCCAGCTCCAGTTCGGCATCAGCGGCTCTCGTGGAAGGAGAAGCAGAAAATGGAGTACGGGTGAAATTTGGTCAAGCGCCTACGATTCCAATTTAAAATCTTCTTCACCTAATAACATGATAAGTTATTTTGTCACAATAATTGTTTGTAAATGAAAGATATGTGCAAATTTTAAATCTGTTAGAATGATGTGGTGTAGCGCCATATCTCTTCGATGTATAGTAATAAAGTTCTTAAACGTCTAGCGTTATGTACATTTATTCAGTTTACTCCTATTCTTCCAAGAGACGTTATAGTTACAATTATATTGCATTTTTGTTTTACAACGAAAAGATCGTATATGAGCTACCAAAGACTTTAACACTAACGGTTCTCCGGAAAAAAATACAGAGTCTGTCCTGTTGAGTAAATTTCATACGTAGTAGTAAATTGAGAATGTGAATGAACTAAGGCACAAATATTGCGAGTTGACTTTCTTAAAAAAACAAAAATAAAAGAAACTAATGCTGTTGAGAAGGAAGCCCACACACGTAGAACCCTATTATCAACAGGTAACCGGTTACGTAAATTACAATGATCAATTGTGTGAAACTTTCAGAATTTCGCACAAGAACTGGGAAATGGGAAATATATGGAAAAAACGAAAACAGTTAGGACATTTCAGTGAACCTTATCCACCAAACAGCAACTTTGAACAGTCGTCATCGAATCTGGCCATGTCAAAGAATCGTAACAAATGCAGTCCTTCTAGCTCCTGAGCAGCACATATCTGGAAATATGAGCGATTTCTTGAAGATCGGATAACTTACTACGATATCATGAAGCATACTGCAACGCCTCCACTCAGCATTAGTAGATCGCTGAGTCGTTCCTCTGGATTTTCTTCTCCGCTTGCCAAATAGAACGCATGCAGTCCGGTGAGCACTTTGTCACGTACATCGGAAAGAATCCTCAACTCTTCTGGATTCGCCAGCGGAATTCCTTCAGTTTCGCGTATTATTGTTGGTTCTGGAAGTACCCTATTCAGTGAAATATACTTTCTTGGCATGTACGAGTTACATAACATGCACAGTTTTACGGCGGAGGTTACTCTAATATTGCAAGAGCTTCTCTCGTAGTCCAGGATAGCGCGGAAACTCATAAATAAGTATAGTGGGGTCGGAACGACACGACAACATGAAGCGTGTACTCAATTGCGTACGCGTCTTCTCTCGAGGCGCTTCGCTGGAGCGCGGTGAAACCCTCGCTGGTACCACCCATCGCTGCAGTTTGCGAAGGCCCCACCTCGGTTCCAACTACTGCCTCCACCGCGCCATTTCAAGCGAGTACGCAAACGCACCGCAACTACACTCGTGATTCATGTCATTTTGACCCGAGTATAGGTGAGATCCATAGGAGTTTGGATTCTTCTGTAAAGACTGTCCGCTTGGTCATTCTGAACTCATGGACATTGTCAGGTGGGATTTTGATATGCAGTTCAGGAGAGATGTCATGCCTCGCCGGGTATGGACTGCACGGCTGCATGGATTATTTGCGAGTTTTTGCTGTGGACCGAGAAGGTTCGGCAGAGCAGCACAGCATGCCTCGAGCACGAACGAGCACGTACATCAGACGATAATATTAGTCTGCTGATTAATTCAAGTAAATCAATTATTTAAATACAAATTCAATAGCATTCTTAGCGCAGTCAGTACGAGGTTCCGCGTGGATGCACGATCGATCGGTGATTGGTAACCGCCTTGTGCTAACCAAGCATTTCGTCCCCGTGGGGTTGACAAATTGCTACCAGACTTGTCTGGAAGGATAGAAACACTGACTTGATTCATCGGGTTGCCTCCGTAAGTCAGAATAGAAGCCAAAGAGTTCTCGTAAGCCTCAAACGATTCTGAATTGAAGTGAACGCGTTGGCACATCTTTTGCGCATGATTAACCCCAGATACCTGATCTTTT
This sequence comes from Necator americanus, assembly GCF_031761385.1. Taxonomy (NCBI): domain Eukaryota; kingdom Metazoa; phylum Nematoda; class Chromadorea; order Rhabditida; family Ancylostomatidae; genus Necator; species Necator americanus. The sequence goes on from NC_087374.1 coordinate 11,982,984, forward strand.
ACACTTTATACGTTTTAGTTACAACTTCACACATTCTCTCTATTGCCCTGGATCTCTGCGCCCTTATGAGTTTAACTGTGTTGCAAATGAAATCCGTCTCTTAAACCACGCAGGATACCATAAATCTGAGGTGGTGCGGAGTTCAGGTGGACTGTCCGGATACGGGGTCGTAGATTATGGCGACGGGGGTAGTTCCGCTCATCTCTCCCTGCATCACTGTAAACAAAAAACAGCATTCGGGGGCCGGCTGCTTGCAGTGATTCAGAGAAAGATGTGCGGAACCACTTCGGTCTCCGTAATCTACGACCCAGTACACGGATACTCCACCTAAAATCCGTACCACCCCATATTTGTGGTATGCTGACTTCAAGGTACTGACTGCACTTCCGCTCCTAACTATGAGATCAAAAGCACAATCAGGATATAGCTTGTTAAACCGAAAAGACATTTGTCAGGACAAATCGCATTCACTGTAATGGATACTGAAGACGACGCACTCGTCCAGGGTCAGCCACGAGTGGAGATCCTAGCTGCCTGGACTCGAGCCGAAAGTAACATACCTCAGTCAAATGAAAACTACCTTGAGGGGATCACACTACCAGGAAGCTCTCAGCACGAACAGATTGTGTTAGGAGAGTGGAGAGTGTGTGCGCCACAATGCACAAATCCCCTCAATTATACAGCAAAACGGCGTTTGAAATGAATTTGTCACACGGATTCAACGAGCGAGAATATAATCAATGGGGTTGCTGGTACTGTCTCTCCTGCTTGCTGGCAAACGTGGCGCACCTGCTCTCGCAGACATGCCATGTTATTAGGTGCCTCGTAGGAGAATTCGGTGCGAGAAGACATTTCCCCACATCGTTGTACGGATAATTAGGTGATGTCGGAGCGCCCTCAATTTGGTAGTAAGCTGCCTCTAAGCTTGTAGTACTCCCGTAAAGGGCTGCGCGTGACGTTGCACGGTGGGACCTTTAGCTAACTTTGCAATCCTCTTGGAACTAGCAACAGCCCCACCTCGAGCACATCTGTTTGTTTTGAACCAAATTCTTCTCAAGTCATAAGAACATGGCGGCGGTAGTTTCATTTGTGAACTATAGAAGACGAAAGGTAAGTGGGGGCATGGGGTAGGGGATTTAACGCTGCTCTGATCGAACTGCACTAGATAGCAAAAAAGAGTTCGCAAGAAAGAGTGTTCCTAGAGAACAAAGATCGTTCCTAACTTAACTGCGCTGAAACTTCAATCCATTTTGGGTTTTTTCTTCGTTGAAGGTACATGCTATCACTTAGCTATTTGCTTCCACTAAGCCTGTTTAGGGAGTTTGGTGAAGCCAAAGCATTGGCAGTTTCCTTTATTCTGTTTATAGTTTGGGCTATATGCCATGGATCCTCGGCGACTAATGGTAATGATTTAGAGTTCAGAGTATCTCAACCACTTAATTCCATTAATGAACTATTCCCTTCCCAAATGAAAAAGCTATGTGACAGTTGGGGACGGATTTTGTGCTCTATGGACGATTTTAGCGCTCCAGGTACAGTTCCAGTACTGTACGAGTAAAGCACTGTTCACTGACCCCTCAACTAGCTTTGCGCCATGTAAAGAATGCAATGACCGATTATGGTGGTCAATTTAGCACATAAAGTTGTTGTAGCCTACGCACTTCCTGAAAAACGCCTGTCAAACAAAGTAGAAACTTCCTTCGGAATTACTACATACGTTCAAATAGTGAAATTCAAAAATCCGTTGTAATGTACGTTTATTTTGAAAAAAAGAACCCACTCATGAGCATAAGAACCTTCAAAGCGGCCACTTCTTCAGGTGTAGGCCTTAGTTTTCGTAACGGTTGCGCAATCTCATCGATTAACACAGCAGTTAAAGGATAGAGCAACCTGAAAAGATGCAAAGAATCCTTGTAGACAATTCTTTCCTAGATCTCAACACTCACTGTTGAGCCATAGAGGTTTTTGGTGTGAGGTGTAATTTAATCTCTTCGGGAATCGCGTCCACATTCCGAACAAGACAAGTACGATCTGACAGAAACCATACATTGTCATGTGCTGGCATCTGTGCTGTGAATAGACCATGCTCGATAGTCACGAACATCAGGCAGAATCGATGCAGAAGATGACGCTGGAGAGATCGATGTTGTGCAATAGTAGGGAAAACTTAAAATACTTCTGAAGAAAAAAAAACTCTGTTCTTTCTTAAAATATTATATATCGTAGACACACCAAATACCTGAGAAGAACCGCATAAAAAGTATCTTTGGAACTCACATGTTTGTTCTCCCGCCCCATCCCCACCTCCCCCTTCCCCTGTCCCCCTCACACGTAAAAAAATGCTACTAATGCAAGGTCATCCATCCAAAAATTGGTAAGCTCAGATAAAATTTCGGATTAATCCATTTTGTCATTCAAGTAACGCTTTCAGTTGGAGTTTTGCTGAGTGTTTGAAGAGCTCACTCCTTAGCCTACCATTTCCTCAACCCTTGCGAGTTTTCCCTTCGCGTTAACCTCAATTCCAGTACAGTACTTTTGTGTGGAAGTACGAGTTGATGCACACAGAAACGTGTTTTCAAAATTATAGGCAATACGACAAAAACACCCGTAATTAACCCCACCATCGGTGAGTTATTCGGGAAAACTGGTCTACTTTGTTCGAATGTGCATGCTTTTGATCAAAGAACACACGTATGAATAGACATGTGAGCAAATCTTGAAGTAGGTGGGTAAGGTGCGGAATAAGAATAATTGTTCTTGATTTTCTTCCAAATATTCAAAGAGGAAGTAAAAATTGAGGTGAACACTTGCATTACCATAATATTAAAAATGACGTTTATTTTTTATTTTCTGAATCCTATTTGCCAGAGTTCAGTGTTTGGCGCCTATTTTCATGGATGTAGTTCTTAAAGTCAAAACGATAAAGTCACTGGCGTATCAATCCACTTTGGATGCGACACCGCGTTTTACTGCAATTCGTAATTGTTGAGTTTTTAGAACGGGGGGCAACGGGACTAAAAATCAGCAAGAAAATTGTCTCACTCACTTTAAAACGCGGAGCAATAGATGATAGTCAGAGAGCAACCGTTCCATTAGTATTAGGATAAAAAAGTTTCTGGCGTTAATCAATCCGCTTGGGATGCTCTTCGTTTGAGGTTCACGTGTAACTGACCTATGCAATGACTAGCTGTAGCCGATGCGTCAAGTCAGTGTTTTTATCCTCGCAGACAAGTCTGGTACCAATTTAACGACGCCGGAGGGATGAAAAGCTTGGTGAGCACTAGGGCGGATTCGAGTATTATTCTTCGCATATGAAGAAATCCACAAAGAAACGACTACAGAGAAATTCATAGCGCAGCACTCGAAAATGTTCACAGAGCAATCAGAACTGGAAAAAGGCAAAATAAAGTTTTTCCCAATTCTACCTTGAAACCAACATTTTCAAAGTTTTGCTTATATATGATCCTCATATGATCAAGTATGGCCAGCCGGCACGCGAGTGCTTGCGGAGCGGGACTTTGCGCGCACTGCAATTTTCTTTGCCACCCACGAGTTTTCTGCATTATTTTAGGCCGCATACGCTTTCATAACCCTTGACCGACTCTGAAGTAAAGTCGAATATACTGACGTATTCCAACAAAACACGAGCACTTTACCAATTTATGGTTTGCCATAAAGGTTCGAACTCGAATGGGCAATTCATCTTTTTGCATTTATGGAAATTTAAGGAGCAGGATGTGTTGTCACGTCATTGTTACATGGAAAGGCTGCTGTAAAGAAAATTTCATCAATTTCCTCACAACATTAAAGGCATCACCCCACGAATCTGAGGTGGTACGGATTTCAGGTGTAGTTTTCGTATACGGTATAGTAGATTATGGAGAGGGGAGTGATTCCGTCCATTTCTTCCTAATTGCTGTCGAAAACGGCCCGGAAGGTACGGCTTCGGGCGTTCCGAAGCACTATTCTCTACAACATATTCGATTGGAGCGCGCCAGCCTTGTGCACGCGGGCATCTTTCAGGCCGTTTTTACGCCAATTAGCAAGAAATGGACGAAATCACCCACTTCTCCGTAATCTACGATCCCGTATACGAATACTCCACCTGAAATCCGTACCAATTCAGATTCGTGGGGTGATACCTTTAAAGGAACTACTCCAGGGAAGGTAAGGGGTGATATCTTATTGTCACCTGTACTCTTGTTGTTCGTCGATTTGCTAGAGCGGTCAGCACTATTTCCATTTGTTCCGATCGCACTCAATAGTTGCCCGGTGGCTTCTCTTTTCCCGAGGGACTCGAAGAGCATCGTATCATTTTTAAAGGCAGCATACCGCGAATCTGACGTGGTGAGGGGATTCACGGCAAAAGCTAGAGATGGAGTTGTAGATTGTGGGATCAAGAGTGGTTCCGTTGATCTCTCCCTAATCGTCCTAAGAAATGGTGTGGGAGCCGCCTTACGTTCCTACGGAAGTCCCTACGAGGAAAGTTAGAACGTTCCTCCATGTATACGTTCTGGTCCTCTCAGCAACCTATTCATTGCTGTCACTTAAAGGCATGACGCCATGAATCTAGGTTGGTATGAATTTCAGGTGGAGAGTTCCTATATGGGGTCATGAACTATGGAAAGGAGGGTGAATTCATCCATTTCTTCCTAATTGCCGAAAAAAAAACGGCCCGGAAGATGGCGCACAAGGCTGGCACGCTCCGATCGAACTCGTTGTAGAAAATAGCGCGCCGAAACGCCTGAAGCTGTGTCTTTCGGCCCGTTTTTCACGGCAATTAGGAAGAAATAGACGGAATCAACTTTCTCTATATAATCTACGACCCCGTACAGGCATAACCCACCTGAAACCCGCACTACCCCAGATTTGTGGGGTGATGCCTTTAAATAGGCAGTAATAGTAGTAGTAATCGGGAAACTTACTGGATTTCGACCGTTGCGCAGCTGGATGCAGCACTATACAAATTTGGAGAGTTGCAGCTGAAATCATCGTAAAAAAAGGAGTTTTTCACGTCGTATTTTTCATTACGACTAGGGAGAGATGAGCAGAACCACCCCTGATCCAACTATCTACGTTCTCGAATAGAGTTTGTCCATCGGAAATCCATACCACGTCAGATTCGTGGGGTGATGCCCTTAAAAGGACTTTGTAAAGTAATCTAACCAGTTCGAGGATTTCCCTGCAGAGGTGTTTGGTATTTGATCGCGTGGTATTTCACATCCAGTCGCTCAGAGGTCTGGTTCAGTGATTGTCCACGAAACGCACGTGTTCGGTCCACCTAATCTTACTTTCCTTGGCATATGCGGCAGCGTCTCTGATCTTCGTTCACATAGTCATTGAGTCATCCATCTTATCATATCTCATCATATCTGAATTACAGCACACCTTCTAGTTCGATCACGTTCGCGACAGCTAAAAAGTGTTCACAAAACAAATGCGAACGAAAATAACGTCATTACTGACCTCAGTTTCGGTGCAGAGATTAAAACTCAATTCCCATGTTAATGGATACTGGTACGCGCCCCTTAATTGATTTGTGTAAGGTGAAACATTTTGTGCACCGAAAGCAAATATTTGAGTACCATTACTATATTGCGAATTAACGCAGATATCAACTATTTCAAGGCGGTTGTGGCGCAGTCGCTAAGAGGTTCTGTTTTGACTGCACGATGGTTCGGAACCACCCAAGTGCCAACCAAACCTTTAATCCCCTCGGAGTTAATGAGTTAGTACCAGACCAGACTTGTATGGTAGGATAAAAACACTTATTAGACACAGAGGCTAGCTCCTGCAAATCGTTGTACAGGGTAGTTACACGTTCGTGAATCTCAAACGATTCCAAATAGAAGTGAACGTGGTGGCGCATCCCAAGCGGAATGATTCCCTGCAACCACTTTCTTTGCCAGCAATTTCAAAGGAATCAGTGGTTTTTTTTTTCATGAATCTGTGAAAAAGGTTCACTAACGCTCTATTCGTATTGTTCTTTTAAGTAATAATTTCATTTCACATTGACGCCTAACCTGATTCTCTGACTGTTTGAGGTTAAATTTCGCTTTCTGCTTTGATCACATCGACTTACTCTGAGCAGAGGGGAGAGGAGATGGAATGAAGGAACTTGTTCGGCCCATTCAACTGCCATCGCGATGTCGCCACGTATCGATTCCGACAACTCCCCGTTCGGGGCCACATCAGAGAAATCGCAGATCTGTAAGGGAGACAGTACGTGCGATTTTTTGTGGATTCAACGGAACCAATCAGTAAATAGGACACAAATTCACGTTTTCTTCTCCCTTCATGAAATTTATTGATTTATTAATTCAATTAGATACAGGGGTGCTTCAAAAATCAATCTGGTGCTCTCTCCATTATAAGAAGGAAAAAAATAGGATAACCACCGAAAACGTGGACCTTAGACTCCCATCACATAATGAGAAGGTCAAATCATCAGAACACCATAGGTTTAAAAATCTTCTCCCTGAGAAAAAAGGGAACTCCTTCTCTCCTCGTAAATTGAACATATCACGAATGTCTCCCATCAGATTCGCATAACTCAGAAAAATATGACTGCGGAGCGCTTACTTCATGAGCCGTGGAGGAGGGAAGAGGAATTTGGAGATTAGAATGATTGCCTATTTCTAGCTCGTTGGAAAGCTGCTTGGTACAGATTAATAACAGCTATTTTGGGATAATTTTAAAATTTGCACTAATTAAAGCCGTATGTGTTAAATTACACCGAAAAACATCGATGGAACCTTATGCTTTAATTTTCTGCAACATTCATTAAAGTGGGAACCTCATTGTTTTTTTCGAACAGTAATTTGGTATGGTGACGGATATCAAATGAAGCTTTTTTGCGTAGAAATGTCATTTTATTAAATTAATTCTCAGCGATCCGCTCAATTAATATAGATCTCGTAACTGAACCAGCAAGTCGAAAGCTCATGCAAAACACTAATAATCTTTTCACCGTCATTCATTATCTATTGTGGGATCTGATTACTGTAATCGAAATGATAAATAGCGAGTCAATGAGTTCAAAATGTAGAATGCAAAACGCATTTCCCAAATCAGATTAAACTGTTGAGAACTCAAACCTAAATAGAAATCATCATTATTCGATGACAGTTCTATTGTTCTCTCATCATTCTTTGGAAATAAAGTTTTGAATGGTGGATACCTACGGAAATAGGATTACAAACCGGATTGTAGAAGAACCTGTCTTGTTCAGGTCCAACGACGCAGTGACCTCGTCTGGCAGCGTAGCTTCGTCTGATTTGTGAATCCATGTCTCTCAGCCCGTAAAGAAAAAACAACGCTTCTTCTGATGCTGGTGATAATTTTCCCTGGAAGAATTCACTTCGTTATGTGCCTATATCTTCTCTCCATCCCCTCATTTCGCCTTACCCCTGAAGATGATGAGGATGATGGGCTGTCGGAAGGTGAAATTGATTCAGATTGTGATGTTTGCCTCCTTCCGATCAGATCCCGACATGGATGAAGCGCTGTAAATTCCAGTTCTCAGCGATCAACAACATCGCTTGTTGTTTTTATGAGTCACGACAACGTCACCAACCATTGCTATTCCACACGCTACCCTTTGAACGACCTCTATGAGTCACGAACGGAAGAAAAACCTAAGCGATTGTTGCTTCCATTCATCAAGATAACGCCTTTGAGCAAATTTCACACCTCTCTGGTCTCACTTCATTCATTTACTTGAATCTAATCGTAAAAGCTGAAATGGGATGGAATAGTGGCATATAGGAACTCATACAGTCACGATTAAAATATGTTCGAAAAATATCCTAGACACCAAGGATGATGATCATTCAATCCTAACTTATAGAAGTATATAAAAAAAGAAGTAAAAAGCAGCCAACATGTGGAAGAATGAACTCACTAAGGATGACCGACAAAATTGAAGATGGTCATTCTCAAAATTACCAGAATAAGGGTAAGGTACGAAGTTAATTATTGAAGAATGACTTGGACGGGTTACCACAGTATAACTCAAATATTTTCCTCATTTAGAATTGTCATGCAGTGTTCTTAGGATGTAGATTACATTATGATAGTCAGTTGTTGTTTCAAGAAGCAAAAGTAAGGATTTAAAGAAAAATAGGAAAAATTACAAAAGTGATTTATTTTGAAAAGTTCTATGCGCATGTCCCGTCATACAGATTCTTTCAGAAATAACTGCTGCTAGTTACTGACCATAGTTTAGTTTCCCATAGTAAGAGATACCAAGGATGCGACATAGGACAGCAAAAATTTTACAAAGATAAATTAGAAAAATTACGTAATATATTTTTATTATATGTGTATTTATGAAATGTGATTTATTTATTTCGGATCAACGCAGTGTGATGATATGCCCAAAGTTTTGATTGCTTTTTTTATTGCTTCTCAATATTATGCGCTTTTGTTTTTGCTTAGGCCATTACTGGTTTCTGTCCCCATTTATTTTGTTTCCTATTTCCCATTTCTCCGGAAATTCATCGATCCATGAACTTTATGAGGTGCGCCTTCTCGTGCTGATCGATGACTTGACGTCACCGGTAACTCACATTAAACTGACGCCCATATCTGCCAGTTTTTGGGGTGAAAATGTCGTTTTGCAGGAGGTTACGTGAATAATGACGTGCTGACTCAGAGAAAAGAAGAAATCTGCAGAATTTTTTTCTTTTAAATGTTCGTTTAGGCCACTACTGAGGTTTGTTCCCTTTTAGTTCTTTACCCAAACTCCCGTTTTTCAGGAAATTAGAATCTAGACACAAACAGGAATTGTCGGTTTTTTTTTTTGCTTAAACGATTATCACACAATGATACAATAAAATATTATGCGGGAAAGTAAGTGAGTATCAAAACAATTGATATCCTACTGACGAAGTTCTCTTATATTCACGGAAGAGGGCATAATGTCAACGAAAAACTTGAACTCAATGATGAGTTGCTCTTTTCTCCAAAACGCTCAACGATTTCTTTTCCATCGCTTTGCTGGGGACAATTTGAAGGTAAAATTCCGAAAAAAAAAACTTTGAATGAATCCGTAAAGGTGACCAAGCTTACAAGGATACCATTCGAGAACAATACGGTCCATCAGTGATGGGATGGTTGATTTTGCTCAAGAATATTTCATTTTTCGATAAGAAACATGAGACGCATTTTGTAAGCTTCCTATTTTTACAGTCACAGCACCGTAATAAGCGAAAATCCTCCAAGAACTTCCTGATCTGTCTGACGGTGATACAAATCGAAGCAGTTTCTATAAATCAACTACCATTTCATGCTGATGAAGCACTGTGCCTTTGCCATGTCATAAGACTGCAAAAAGATGCGTATAGAAAGCCGGGTCAGAGCGATCTGAGGCCTGGTGCACCTGCGTGGGCGGCGAGGCAAAGCGGAGGAGCTGGCGGTTGCAACGTTTGGGACCCACGCTTTCTGCAATCGAACAGCGAAGATGACTAGGTCCCATCTCGGTCGCAGGCGCTAGCCCTAGCTCCTCCTACTAGTTACTCCTAGCGCAGCTGCTCGTGCAACTGAATCATGTTTCACATCTCTTCAACACATAACAAAAATGTATGTAACTTACATGACCATCACATCAAAGGACCTTCTCAGAAAAAATTAAGACAACTTCCAGCGACCAGATGAAGCACATGCAATAAGGATGTTGTGAACCACAACTCAAGATTGTGCAAAAATTACGTTCCGATACAGAATACATATGGTAGGGTCAAAACGACATGAAGCGCGATACAGCTGCGTAAGCGGCGGCGCTCGAAGCGGGGCGATGGGCCTTGCGGTAGAAATCGATGTGGGACCATCGCGAACCGCAGCAATGAGCGGTGGTGGCACGAATCCTCACTCGATGCTAACCGCTACCGCACCGCTTACGTAACTGCACCGAGTTTCATGTCGTTTTGACTTTACTATACACATCTACTTCCTTAGCCTATTCAACCAACACTGTCTGTTTCGAGGTGGTGAGATTTCCTCTATTGTTGCCTCTAATCCCAGTTTCGTTTTAGTGTAACGTTATTTTTATCCTGATATGATTTACAAAAGAAAGATAGCGTCTCGTGAATGCCGTAGAGTGTGGGCAATTCCGTCATTGTCCAACCCCCACGATACGATTTATATAACTCAAATGATCAAAAGAAACTGCTCATCTGCGGAATCGCGGACGCGTTGCGAGCTGTGCGCGTTCTATCAGCCGTAATAAGTTGCTTCGTTAGGGAGACTGGATCGGGCATGTTTCTTCACAAGTCTTTTTCAAATTTGCTAGGGAGAATTGAGCGTTATCATACCTATACTCGTAAACTATACCCCTACCTATATCACCTCGTGCACAAATCCCAAAATAGAAAATATCATGGTGCCCTACCTTCAGGTAACCTTAAATTTGACAAATCTTCCCTGCTAAAACGTATGATGTAACCGAGAATCTCGTTCAAGGAGAAGAAACGGGAATTCTAATTAGGCGTGGTTACTTGTGTAATAAATGTAATTATCTATTATTATTATTAATGTAATGTAATTATCAGCAAGGTACCTGCATAATTGCCGACATTTTCCTGGCGATTTAAACGAATTTAGTAGAATAGACAGTTATTTGTGTTTACCAGAAAAACACTATTTAATAGGCCGGGTCAAAACGGCCTGAAGCGTAGTGCAGTTGCGTAAGCGAATGTCCAGGAAGTGTTGTGATTGAGCCAGCAGTTGTGATCGAGGTGGGATCCTCGCTCGGCTTAACAGTCCGATGGCCGTAAGCGAGGGTCCCACCTATAGCGAAAGTGCACCAGACTTCATGAAATGATATTCACATAATGTAGTGAAGGCAATGTCACAAAATTCTTACGAGAATCTGTACCGGACGAGTTACATCCTTGACTTTACTGCTGGTTAGCGGTTAGGATTTGATGTTGTTTGCACGTGAAAATTGTAAATAAGGTTAAATCCTACCGATGAAACAGCAGTACGGTAAAGGAAGTAACAAGTGCAAACGGAAGGTTCCTTAGCACAACCGGTAACAATCAGGATTGTCAGCGAACGCAGTGACTTCTTCATTCAGCTTCTATTAATAATTACTACTAATTATTATTTTAAAAAAGGATAAAGTCACTAGCGTATCAATCCACTTGGGATGTGTCAACGCGTTTTACTGGAATTCGTAATCGTTGAGGTTTTTTTGAACGCGTGTTGGCCTATACACTGACTTGCGGGGGCCATCCTATAATCAAGTAAGTGTTTTTATCCACCCAGACGAGTCTGGCACCAATTTATCGACCCCGGATAGATTAAGCTCGCTCTGCACTAGATCGGTTTCGAACCCTCGACCGTGTGGCTACAACGGACCTCTAACCGACTGCACCACACTCGCCCCAATGATTATTATGATGTAAGAAATTAAATGGGGTATGATTGACCTGCGAGCGATCAGGGTGGGGTTTGCGGGCAACATGAGGCACGGCATCGCAAACGTGCGCCCCCAATTCGAAAAGGATGAAGACTTGACGATTACCAGGGTTCTACTCTCCTGCTCTGACCGTATATGGGCCACGTAGAAAGTTATCCAGAGAAAGTGCTTAATACTCTCGATCGCTGCGATTTGAAAAGCACAGTCGTGATTCATCTCTATAGTAATTAACTAGGTTTTTTTTAAAGTAATTCATCTTGTTTTATAATGAATCAAAGAAACAATGAGAGCCACCCACACGACGGCGTAGAAGTTCCTAACAGATTAAAAGTTTCCTTTGCGATCAATAAATAAAACAAATATGAACACGAAATAAATGTCATGATGATGGCTACTAAAAAATCACAAGGCTCCACGTTTTAATAATTTGTGAACAAACATTAGTCTCATATCCCTTTTTTCAAAAAAAAAAAAAAAGATCCGCCAACAGATGTATTTATTCTGAAAAGGACGTCAGCCGTTAACTTAGTCTTGAGTGCAACAGTGCACAGCAGCTGTTTAAACTTAAGCAAAGAATTTGGCGGTGAAGTTGCTAGCAGAAGAAAAGAAAAGGCGGACTTTTTTTATTGAACACAAAACAAGCTTACACAAATACTTTGATAAGAAGTAGCAAAGCAACGTCGGAACGTCACTTCCTGGATTTCGAACGGATAAAACTACAGGTGAATTAGAGCCGCTCTTCTTAAAAACTTCAAAATGTGGCATTTTCTCTCTATTGAAGCAACAGGTTATAAAACCCTAGAAAATGAAGAGAGATGCATGGAATATGAATGGCGTGAGTCTAAAATAATGGCAAGAACATTCAGTTATCTGAATTTTTTCGTCTTTGCCTTAAGGAGAAAGTCCTTTCTGTTAGTCTGTCACTCAGGGAACACGTCACTGCGTTCATCGTCAATTTAGAAGCGCAAAAATTTGTCATACCTGTGCAGTCCAAACATTAAATCCTAAATAAGGATTTACTTGAGTGGATTTATTTATCTGCAGAAGGCGAGGAGCTACCGATCTAGTCAATGTCTTTATCCACAGCTGAAGGTTGGTTTGCCTGGGTGGTTTCGAACCACCGACCTCACAGATGCTGTGAGGATCTCTTAACACTGTGCCACACCGTTTTTGCATATTATTATTTTGAAAATTTTGTTTTTTATTTTATTTTATTTTCTTACTTTTATTTTTATATTATTTTAAAAACTCCTATACTTCTTGGAAAGGTCTGTACTAATTCCTTGTTATTTTTCCTATTTCGGTCAGAATTGATCTGTGAAAGAAAGTAGAAAATAGAGTCAATATATAAAATATATAGGCATATACTGTAGCAAAGTAAAGCAATTAGGAAAATTTTATGTAAAATTAAGAAAAAACCAATTTTCAAGTCCAGAAATATATTTCTCTAGAATATTGATTTGTTTGCGTTCGTGTTTTGAAAAAATCTTTGGATTTCCTCTCTTTCATTACTTCCGCATCATTTATTTTAAATTTCAGTGCGATGTTTTTGTGATTAGTACGTCGTGCTAATTAATGGATTGTTTTTCTTATTTCGTCCAAACAACTATGTTTTTGACAACGACCTTTTGCAAAGAAAAGTACGGGAAATTTAATAAACACTCATTACCTTGTTCATTCATTCCTATCTCTTTGCACTTTGTAAATCGGCAACTCCGGCAAATTCGTTTTGCATGAGCACCTGAACGAACGTCTATCGGCACCGATTCGACGAAGCGTCACTGAATCATAAGTCACATAATCGCTACGTAATACCTTTAACGAGGAGGCACTTATTTTGAAATTTACATTTAGGTTGTGTTCCTTGCAATACGACCTGGAAAATTTAATCTTCTTCATGAAAAAGATACCCTTGCCGGTTGCTAGCGACGTTTCTTACCCTTCGAAAAAATGTTTTGCATCCAAGACATGCTGTTACCCCATAGTGATGTCCCGTATTTGAGGCCCTTCCACACACCAGGCACACCATTGGCTTCAATTCCATATCTGCCACTGAACGAAGATCAATTATGAGGAGAAATCTCATATTCACCTTGGTTATTTTGCACCTCTGCCGTGTAAGAACAGCGTCTCCCCTTCGCTGAACGTCATCACGACGAGCAGTGACCTCTGAAAATAACACGAATCAGCATGGTTACGGATGGTTACGGTAGTGACGATCGCTGAAAATTAGTGGATGTGCGTATAAAGATAATGGAGAGGTAGGACACGTTCTCTTCCTCAGAAAAAGAGAGAAAGAACCTTTTGGCAAATAAAAGATATGTGAGACGTAAAAAGAAGGAAGAACCATTTCAAAGGAGAAATCATGAAAACAGCAGGTGATGACGCAGATTTTCGTAATATTCTCATTTTACAGAGGTGGTGATGGAATTTGAGCACAAGTACTTTGTAGAAGTTGGATAAAACACAAAAATATAAAATGGTTAGAAAAATTTAGTTCGAACTAAAATTTTCTTCAAAGAAGGATGTGATATGTTCGAATACATACGCTACTTATTCCTGAAATTTATAACTTTTTAGAAGCAGGTTTCTCGGGGAAATTTCTTCGGTTTTTGAAAAAATGGTTACTGTGCTCTTATCATTAGTTACTACGGTTAGTCTACCTGCTAAGATCATAGAAAGTTTAGCGACCACAATTTCTTGATGGTAGTTGACATTATTTATCTATTTATTTTTTGAAGACATCTATAGGTGTGCCATTAAACAGAAACAAGAAAAAACAGAGCTCAGTACAATTTTGCCTAAGTTTTATACAGGATTAGCTGCACGAAATCGTTGTTAGTTTCAATTCGGAGAAATACCTTGTGTGAGGAGACGACCCTCGAAGCAGTAACAATGAGCCTTTTCAGCTATCGTAAACCATTAAATAATAGAAAGTAATAAAAGAGTGCAATTGTGAAGCATTGATTTTGCAAAAAGCACTCAATTTGTCCCGTTAATCTACAGTCTAGCGACAGATTCATAAATAAAATTTTTAGCTTTGATAAAAAAAAATAAATGGTGTAACATAGCAGAACACAATAGAGAAAGCTGATCTTATCATTGAGAAATAAAAATTACAAGGAAACAAAAATAGCGTTCCTCTTTTTTCCACGAAGAAAAAAGAAGTCCAGAAGAAGCATGTCAATATGTGTGCAGAGAAAGAAGCAATTGAATGAGAGCCATCAGTGTGCCTCGGCGACGATCTCTCCCGGACGGACGTTCACGTGAATCTCTGGCGACCAATCACAACACGTACTGATAATTTTCCAAACGAAAAAATCATAAAAAGATATCAAAACCGGCTAGAATTATCTTCAAATTTCTCTATACTACAAGTATTTGATTTGGGAAATATAGAAATCCGCTCATGACGAATTACGGATGGATAAGCTTGTGCAACTACATAGTCCTATAAAATGAAAACTTCAGGAAGAGTTCTCTCTCTTCCAAAATAATACAAAATAATATAAAATAAACGAAAATAAGAAAGAAAACTGGACACACATGGTCACAATACTTTCAAACGTAACAGTGTAACAATGATAACGTAATGCTACGCGAAACCAGAGAAAAAAAGATGAAGGCAGAGAAATTGAACTTAGCAGAGAAAATTCGCATGGAAATTTTGAAATTTCTCAAATTAATGATTGTGAACATCTGTGTAGACACGAGAATTCCATACAGAATCATTTTAAGAGTTGTTGACTTTAATTTCCGAATAGTGCATCCAAATATCGAATCCATCACAGTTACAATAAAAGCGATAATAGCGTAATTTAACCGTAAACACTGCAACAACGTGCCCACTTTTTCATCGAAAACGAAAGCGGGGGTTTTATCCAATGTTGAAATAAATACAGAATTTCGGATTTATAGCACCGTTTAATGATGAATGATCTCTGATGTATTCCATTTTGCAAAAAACAAAAATATTTCTGGAAATCTCTACAGTTGGAGCTCGTCAGCAATCAAAATAGAAGAGAAAGAGAACGCCAAAAAAGAGAATTAAAGGGGGGACGGACAGAAAGCAATGATATTTGAGCGGGCGAGCGGTCAGTTCCCTTATAGCAACCGTTGTGACTTGTAGTTCTGCTCCGTGGTGGACAGTTACGTTACCAGATCCAGGAAATGAGGTAGGCACAGGTCGATGTGTTGTCTTTTGAGTTTGCTTACTGTTTCAATGGTTTCTATGGGATGGCTTTAAATTTCCAGGCTCTGTCTAAGGCGATAACACGGAAATGCTAGCTGTTAAAAAAGATCAATACCAATTTCTGCTACAGCTCAAGGAAATCAATGAAAATGACAACAACTTTAAAAATGTGTAATGGTAGTAGGAGAAGTACTCTATATCCTCCTTCTTTTCCCTCTCACTCCTTTTTCCTTATTTAGAATTTATCGTTACATCTACAGTACCGTTGCCGCGATCAAGATGAAACCGTGGACGCTTTCGGCGGATCGCAATCCATCGCACAACGAAAAGAAGATTAACGTTCAAGTTTCGAAAAATTTGAAGAACATTCAAATAGATTTCCGCACGATAAAAGGTCAGTAATGAGTCAAGAAGAGAGGCCAGGGAATTTCTTTTTTTGTGGTGAAGAAACAAAATCCAGCAGCTGTACGATGTGAGAATGGACAACCTGAGAAGAGTTTCCAATAGAGATTGTGTGCTTAGAGTTGCACTTTAGAGGTGAACGGCTGGTGCCAACGAAATCGATCGAAACTGGATCCACTGACTCGCACACTCTTCTCGCAGCGATTGAAAATGTGATTGTGGCAAGTAATTTTCGATGATTTCACCACAGGAAGAAAAAAACATCTATTTCCCGTCGAGCATCTTTATTTTTGCATTAGGAGGACTGATTTGGAAAGCGCTGGGTAGTCCTACGAATGGAAGTCAATCACAGCAACTTCCCGAAAGGTATACCCCTAACGGAGATCAAACCGTCTCACTCTCGCGTAAGTTATCGACCAACGATAGTTCTGCGCAACAAGCCGCAACAAGCGCGGATTTCCTGATCTTAATGAGGTCCAATAGTAGGATATCGAAGCAGATTCTATCCTGATAAAATTGTTTTTTCCCCAATCCAACGTGACTTTCAGAAAACTATCAAAGTGCAGGTACTCTGATTGTAACTATTCAGAGAAACAAAGAAATTTCTCAGTCAATTCCTTCATGCTCTTCTATGTGATCGTCGGCCGCATCCTCGAGATTTAATGCCAACAGCTGCTGTAAAGTGTTGTTTGGTTTCATCTCACAAATTCCTATAAATCTCCAAAGGTTTTCCAGGAATAATCCCAACTTATCAGCTAGCAATTTCGGGAACAATCTATGAGGATATGTACGAGCGAAGACTATTTGATAAGAATGAGAAACAAAGATTAGAAAATCAAGCCAACAGAAAACGTTTCATTCTCCAGCATTCTCTGGAAGTAAGTTTTGTGCCAAGACGACTTTCCATTGCATCAAAGAAGGATAGTGAAGAATGTCTCCTGACTAGAAATTAACAGTTTTCTGACGGGATCTTTGGAGAATAAGAAAAGGAAGAATTTCTCACATTTTGTTCTCATGTTGATCATCATCTTGAAAAAACACTCTGACAGGATTTTTACATAGATGGAGGAAAACGCGAAACACAAAAATGTAAAAACAAAATCCTGGAAATTGTTGTAGAGCTTGTGAAAAATTTCCAGGAAGAGATAAGAATATCAGAAAGCTTAGATGTTTGGTGACTTTCCTTTCCATCTACGTTTCGTATCGGATGTGTCTGAGAACCAATGGAAAATAATGCATATCTAAGATTGGAAAAAAATTGTCGAGGAGGGAAATAATTATTTCCAGTCTATTGATTCCTAATCTTAGACTCTTCAGATAACGATTTCCTCTCGAAAATCTTCTTTCAGGAATAATTCTTCTGCAAGTGTCATTTGTTGTTAAAATACTGCTGATAGTGCTCTACTGATAGCAAGAACTGAGACCATATCCTCTTAATGTCGTTGAACGTCAGTGAGCTTGAACATAACACCAAACAATCGTGGATTTGTATTATTGCTTGCCATGTACTTCAAAAAAGAATTTTGAAAGATATTCCCTCCCAAAAATATCACAGGAGAGCAACGATAGAGCAGATCTGCTGAGTTAAATAACCGCTAACAATAACTGTTTTCGAGGAGAGAAAGTTGAGAGAAAAGAATATATGATTTTTTTTAATTTTTTTTTTTTGAAAATTTCTTGTGAACCGACAATCACACACAACTATTGAAAATATTAGAAACTCTAAACAATTACTGAATTTGAGAAAAATGCGTACATCTCGCCAACTCTTACTTAGGTCATCTGACATTGTTGATGTCAAACTTTGGTTGGAACCTACTAATTGCCCGCTGTCCTCAACCAGGATCAATGTATTTTACCTTCACTACCGTAGTCCATCGCAATACACGATAGACAGGCATGTTTTCGTTGCATCTGAAACATTTTATGAAACTGGTTATCTCTGCCTTTACTAGACACACAATTCACCCTCATCGAGCGAAAAAAAGTACATCAATAATGGCAGGACGTGTGCAACGATGACGATGCAGTGCGATCGTAGCGGATACGCAGTCATTGAACACAAAAAGACAGCGCGTTGAACCTGGAGATGAGGTGTGATGAACAGAGCACAGTTAGCAGCAGAAACTCAGAGCGTATGGCAAGGGCAATCCAACACAAAAGGACACATCGAAGACACGTGAACGTCTGCGCCGCGTGACGCAACGATTCCAACATCAGTCCGGAAAAATCGTTGACTTCGTTTCCTATGCGAATGGACAGAGGTTCGAAATAATACGTAATTAATGAATATTCGGATGAATTGGTGAGAGAAGTGAGATGGGACCTAAGTGGATCACTGCAGATCAATTCGCCTCTGTTAACGCAACGATTTCTGCACGATATTTCAGCGATTTCACGTGCGTGCAGCTGTGCGAACAATAATTAACTAAAATATTCAGTTTTTGAAGAGGTATCAAGAGTTCAACATCAGTAGGGAAACGTCTGGCTCGTCTAAAATGTTCTCCTGGATATGGAATCATAATTGCTAAGAATAAGCATTGCTCCCCGAAAGAATTGGAGTTTCTATTACTTCTAGAGACAAAAGACGAAAATAGCTGCTTTCGAAATTGATTGGAAGAATTAAGAGCTCAAAATTATTTTAGAACGAGAAAAAAGGAATTTATCTTAATTTAGTGCAAGTTTGTATTTTTACAGTGATGATACATGAATTGAATTTTGGGAAAATCATAGAAAGATCTAAGCAGCAGTAACACAACGGCTACACATTGCACTGAAGAAAAAAAAAGAACGTCCACCAAACGTCACAAAAGCGGTCCATCTCAAGTTCAGTTCCGCAAATGCGATTATTCATTAACGCCGCCCCGTTTCCCACCCATAGCACCCGAAACATCTACAGTAACCCAAGGTGGAAAACACGGTACGGTATATCAACACAGTCGCGGCGGGGCTGATGTCGCACTTCGTGTGCCCTTTGCCCGCATGTCTTTTCGTCGATTCGTATCGGAAGATGAAATGAGGGGGGAACTGGCGGATAATTCACACAATGAAAACTGTTCAGAAAGTTGAAAAAATGTAAAAATTATACCATTTGTTATGCAGTAATTGTGAAGGTATACTTTAAAAAACACTATTGATTTTAAGATGACCGAAAATAAACTGCAGATAGGATCAACCGCGTAAAATTAAATAAAATATTTTAGAATAACAACAGTCGATACCATGTTTGTTCTGTAGCGTAACATGTCGTTCATTTATGCTATGACTCCCTCTGCGTCTAAGGAAAAATTTGATTTTACCCAACGAATTAGGATACACTTCTTGAATATCAGAAATGCAACATTTACACGGCTCACTGAGAAAATCCCAACTGAAAGCGATAAGAGAAAAAGAAGTGATATTCGATCAATATCTCTCGAAATTCGTTTATTTCTCCAAGTAAGGAGTCTTCTTATAGTCTCCATACTTGTTTTTCCCAACTTTTATTCGACCAAAATTCCATTTATTGGACGATGTAATGTGCAGTATCGAGAAATGTTGCAGACGAATGTAAACAACGTCTTCTTTTTCCAACCAACATAACCGCCCATCAGTCAAATTAAACAACGCATGGTTATGGAACTTTTGAGATCCGTGTCCTGTTACCACAAAAAGCAAAACTGATCGATAGTTCATTGACAGGGTATAGCTTAGAAATGTGAAAACATCAGGTGGGGCCGTTTACCAGACCTCACTCTTCTCATCCGAACATCTAATTGGATCTGACGATTACGAATGACCGTAGAGGCCCTCTCTTTCAAAATTCACCTAAATTTTTGTTGCAGACTAAAAAGAGTTTTGAGCGGTGTTTGGGAGTCAACGCTCCTATAGTTATCGACAGAACGAAGCGAAAGACTAGTATCGATCTGTATACAGCGAGAATTTTATTAAATATGCAAAACTTTCAACACTCTTTAGCGAGTTAGTTTAGTGTTAGTTTTTGTAAGAGGTAGTTAATCTTTGATCTCGTTGCTTTTCATTTTAAAAAATGGAAAGAACTGAAACCAGTAATAAAAAGCGCTTCTCGTTCTCGTTCTTGGCTTCGCTAATGAGGGTAGAAAACTTTAAAATAAGCCAGTACTGGATGCAATAAACAACTATTTAAATTCGTGGTGAGCTAGGTATGCGTTATTCTCCATTAGGATCTACACTCAGCGAATTCAGACTGCTCAATTGCTGCAAAATGCAAATTTCTTCAACTACAGTACATAGTTATTTCACTTCTGCGCAGAACACGAAAGAACTGCGATCAATAAAATTCCTAAAACGCAGCTCCAGGAGAAAATGTTTCTTCGTTCCGAACCTTTTTAACTGAGCTAGGTGAAGCTTAGTTCTAGAATTTAGAAAAATGTTCTGAAGAGATTTTCCTTTATTTTCTGGAAAGAATTTTTTGCCAGTGAACTTGCTTTCGTTCAACCTGTGGAAACTTATTGAATCATGCCATTTTGCCAAACACATACAATTTTGAGCAATCAGTTCATGGAATACAGAAACGGGAGTTGCAAATATAGGAGAAACAAGCGCTAACTCCTCTTTAAAAACTAAAAATTGGATTTTGAGTTCACTGAAAGGAAGAACATCTAGAATCAGAACATATTAAACTACCTGATGCTAACGAAACATACATGGATTGGAAAAAAAGCAAGGGGTTTTTCTATTTCAACTGAGTTTTATTAAGAATATTCAGCAATGCACAGAATAGAATTAGGATCCACACTCGAACGTCCTGGTTAAGACAGCTAAACAATCTGCACTTTTCACAACAAAAAAACAGGCATCTGCGAACGGAAAATTTTGGAAACAAAAAGATAGCTGGAAATTTAAAAGCAATTTTAACGAATTTGTCTTATCTTTTAACAATTTTAACGGTTTACTTAAGCTTTTTTAGATGAAGTGCTCATGTAGCGATTCTTAAAAGGTTCCGCTGTTACAGCAGGTCGTCAGTTCGAAACTGCGTACTGCAAACCAAGCCTTTCATCCCTCTGGGGTCGATAAATTGGTTCCAGGCTTGTTTAAGAGGATAAAGCACTAACTCGACAGATCGCTGTCGCTAATCATTGTAGCCGGATACGTGTTCATAAACCTCATTTCTGAATTGAATTTGAACGCGTTGTCGGATTAATTACCGTAGCACAGTTTATCCATAAAGAGGCATGGGTTGAAAAAATCACACAAAAATCCATCATTACAACACAATGGTTTCAATAACGTGCAATCCTATGAAATAAGTGAATACTTCAAAAAATATGCTGACAAAAAATGTACTAACAAAAACTATCCCTCTACTATAACATAATAATAAACAACGACGTAAAAATGTTGTTTATTGTGTTGTTGTTGGCGACGGCGATTCAGGAAGTGCCAAAAGGAACTAAATGGAATGCTAAATATAGTAGCAAGAGAATTCTGTCACAATTGTTTTTTTTAATGACAAATCGCTGAATCCTAACCTTAGCTGCGTCCGACTGTACTTTCATAAATTATACAATGTACTGTAGTGTGCATTTAATCCCTCAGATAAATAGGGGATTGTTGAGACGCTGAGAGGGGTGAACGAATATGGGGAGATATAAGAGAGAAAAAATATTGGTATTATTGTAGGCTTATGGTAGGTCTAGAAAGAGAGAGCGAGAGAGTAGGAGAGAGATATTGGGACAAAGAATGGGACAGAGAGTGGGACAGAGAGTTGGAGACGAATCCGTCCCTTAACGATAGCCGATTACAATAGTAGTACTTATAATGATTTTGAAACAAGCGCGGCTATTACAGTACTTTTATGCTTCAAAGAGGACTATGATTTTTCTTTTCAGAAAATGATACGCTCAATTTCGCTTTGTATTTATGCAAAAACGCTATTTCATGATCTACGCCATATACGATGGATCAACAGAGACTAACAGGATACCGGTGTCTAGTGTGAATGGGACCTAATTACAGTTTTGCTCAAAACAATGATTCAAATTCAAGAGCCAAGTCTGGAACAGTTCAACAATGGAAAGTAAATGAGCTTAGTGTCCTCTGTAAAATGGATCCAAGTTATCTTCCCTTGAATTTCTTTACAAATTAAATAATATGTTATCGGCAGCTCTCAGTGGTAATTACAAGGAAAAGGGGATCATTGATCTGCTCCAGCTTCGCCGAATATGGTCAGCGGGTATCCGCTTGAGATTTCAACATTTTTCACTTATCCTGGTGGAATTTTAGAGCACAATTCACAAATTCTTCACTCCAGGGTATGATCGAATCCAGCGAGATAGAATTACTTCTGGATTTACTTTCATTCATGTTTTCCTGTTGGGCAAGAAAAATTTTGGCAAAACCTTATTTGGGGCCTGAAGTTTCGACAACCTTTTCGTCGTCAAAGGTCTGTCTAGCCAACTAGCGGAGCTGCTGAACCCGCGCCTTCTTACGGATAGTCTGTCATCCGAGATGAACGATCCATTCAACAGTGATTACATCACATTCGTCTTCAGCGACAATCTCTACGAAGGGGGTGGTTCGTCAGCCCCGCAATTCGGTGAGACTGGCCTTTGATAAAGTCGGGATCGTCGAAACGCTACTTCGCCAATAACGTTTTACCAAAATCTCTCTGGCCCAGCTGGAAAACATAAATCCAGTTCACAACGCCGACGTTTCGAGAAGAGAGGACTTGGAAATTATTTTCAAACAATTATAATTACATCACAAGTTCTTATTTCTAATTATCCCGTTGAAAGAAATCCATTTGCGCTGTTTTCAACACCAAATTGACCAAAAGGACGGAAAACATTTCCTTGTTCCTGTACATTGTTTTGAATCGATCGAATAAAATCTTTCTGGAGATATTAGATAATTTCATAGCTAATAAATGCATGACTGCCAGAGACTTGCAATTAACTGCCCCATATCGACCACAATCGAAGAAGTGTGGGAAAATCTAAGAAAAAATAACATCGCTAATGGATGTGACAATGGGACCACAAATGATGTCTGTTATTGCTGCTTCAACTACTGCTCTCCTCACACCAAGGATTTTGAGAATTTTTCGTGTCATTTTTCATCGTAGGAGTCACAGGACATTGCTTATTGCATGAATTTTGCGGTAAATCCCTCATCTCTCTCGCTATTTGTCTGCTGCTGGCTGATTCTTACTCAACTTTTCCCTTCGAATTTTCATTCACTTTTTTTTAGAAGGTGACAATGTTATGTGCGAACACTACGATGCGTTCATCGAGCCCGAAGGGAAGAAGCGCATGGTTGCACTAGGGCGGTTTCGAACCATCAATTGTGCAGTCGCAGTGGAACCTCTTAGCAATTGCGCAACACCCGCGAATAAGGAGAAATAAATAAAATATAAATGTAGAACATGAACATGAGGCATAAAGAGTAGCAATAAATAAATAAACTACATGATCCATCACTTCTAACCAGGACTCAGCCTGACCCATAGTTATGAGAAGATTTCTAATAAGATGAAAGGAAGAGAAGAGTGTTAAGCCATGGAAGTCCTGAATAAAAATATTCCATCCATTTCATAACTAGCAGAATAGATATTTTTATTAATAGCAACACGAATTTAATATTGCAATTAGCAAAAATATGTAGGTATTCACAAAAAGAGTTTCCTATGAAAGAATGCCAGAAACAATTTACCAAACAAAGCAAATACAACCGAACTGCTGACAGCTCATCAATCCCAAATGGAATGGAAAAATATCACACTGAACGTTCCAGGTACATTGGAAAAATCAGGAAGTTTTCCTGTTTACTGACTTCTTCCAAGAAACGTTTATTCAACTGGCATTTTTGGTCGCCCTTCGCACGAAAATTACTCGCCATTGCTAAGAACATATCGTGAGTGGTAGGATACTTTCCTAGGACCGAAATCACGTGAATGGTTCCGCAAAGCCCTCATTAAAAAAAACTGAACGTCTCTTTCTCTCCTGTGAACTTGACTGTAGTTTACCTAACGGCGCTGAGCTCTGTATGTACCCTGTATTTTCGTTACTTTCGAAGTTCATAGGAACATAAAATTACCGATCCTAAAAGGTTTTTTTTTTCTAGGAACATCACCTTAAATCGTCGAATGCAGAGAGCAAGGTTCTGGTTTCTTATTGAAATCTCTCAACAACGTACGTTGTTATGTGCGTTCTTACGTACATGGAGCGTAAAATAAAGACAAATGATTGGCTTTTCACGGTTCACCAAGTCCATGGAATAATAACTGTTATCCTTAATTCTCAAAGTTTTCTAAGTTTGTTTTATGTTTTATAAATTTTCACAAAAACTTTTAGTCTAGCCCACTGACAGAGATTAAACAGAAGAGAATTGTGGTTGATGAGAAAATCATTTTTTATCGCGAACGGCATTCATTATATCTGGATTAATTGATAAGATCGGTAGGTTTCGATGACCTTTCATTCAAAAAGAAGCAAATAAAACGAAAGGGCGCTTGTTGAGAGCAGATAGGATACCGAAGTTTTCTTAAAATAAAACAATCGAGCACAAATCCGATAATAAGCCTTCAAATACGTAAGTCATTCAAAAATAGATGTGATTTTCACATAAGGAGAAGAACACGGTTGTTCTAAGAAAGTATCCATCAAAGCTAGGCCAACGAAAATAGAAAATTGTCTTTAAGGGTCCTTGGAGCGCTGGAAAAGATTCGAAAAAATGCATTTTCATGATGAGGAAGTTGAAAAATTGAACGGTTGAAGGTTTCAAATGTTATTGGTATACAACACGAGCGACCAGCCACGAGAAGTGCGAAAGTGCAGCAGTCGGCGACCGCACGTACCGCGATCATCGGCCCCTGCCGCTCTTCATCCCTAACCCCCTCTGGTGTCCTTGTTGTTCCGTTGCCGACGAGTAGATGCACTAAAAGGACACAGGTGCATAACAAGATTCCCGGACAAACACGTGCGCACATTGCGTCGCAGCGACTTCGACGGAACCTACCCTCGCAGCCATCGCAGCTTCCATCCCTTACGTCCTTGTACTTCTTGATTCCAGACTTATCAGCACAGGAACAAGATACACATATTCTACATAATATAGATCTTCGTTCATTGGGAATCACAATTCCAGTCATGAATAATAGTAGTAATAGTCCTTTCGCGCGAGAACTTTTACCAGCAGAAAGGGGTGGGCAGCCCTTTAATCACGCTTCCAAAATCAACGAGCGGGTTAAAGGCATCACCCCACGAATCTGAGGTGGTACGGATTTCAGGTGTAGTTTTTGTATACGAGATGGGAGACTATGGAGAGGCGGGTGATTCCGTCCATTTCTTCCTAATCGCCGCAAAAAACGGCCCGGAAGATACGGCTTCAGGCGTTTTGGCGCACTATTTTGTACAAGGAGTTCGACTGGAGCCTTGTGCGGCGCCGCATCTTCCGGGCCGTTTTTTACGGCAATTAGGAAGAAATGGACGGAATCGCCCTACTCTCCATAGTCTCCCATCCCGTATACGAATACTCCACCTGAAATCTGCACCACCTCAGATTTGTGGGGTGATGCCTTTAATCTGGAGAGGACGCTTTGTTGCAAAAGGCTCTCTCTTTACGCGGATGAAAAATAACGTAGTGGTCAATGTAGCAGGGCTTGCAAAACGTGAAAATTCTAGTTTTGAACTCATTTGCGGGCGGCGCTTGTAGTAATTTTCGACGCTGTTTTTTTCTAACTACTGTGGACACTAGCAGTGAGAAGAACGCAACATCTACAGTGCAAAAATGACCACAGAATGCAAAACAACGCTGGATTTACAGAACAAATCCAGTAAAAAGACGATTCAACTAACTGAAAAATTAGTTCTTTACCGAAGAAGAAACACCAGGAAAAAAATAGAACTCATAAAATGAAGCCCATTATGTTCACTTGTGTAAAGAGTTGCCTTGTAGGACCAAATGAATCCACTGATTCCTGAAATTGTGGGAAGAATTTTGTCTTTTTGTTATCATTCTTGAAACAGCTTCTCCTACAACCAAACCTCTGTAACAGTGGAAAGATCTAGAAACTGAACTCTTTTTTTTTCGAGTTTCTGCCTTTAAGTTCTTCGACAACATTGACTGAGCAGAAATGTTTGTGTGTATGGAATCTGCGTGAAATTTTTCACTGGATTTTCTAGAAGTTCCAGTGGACCCGCTCAGCTCTGTGAAAGTTTTTTTCGACAATTTACAACCCTTTTTGACACAGGATAGCTATTATTACATGCCGATGTTATCTACAATCTCTCAACTTCACAAACGATGAGGAAAATTGATTTTAATAAAAAAGAAGTCGTTTTGAGAAGACTTTGAAGGTGACTGCTGCATGTCTTTCTTAGGTTTACCTTCTAAGGGTTGAACGATTGGCGTACAGTGATCAATGACGTCTTTTAATGCGTACATAATCTTTGTGACTCAATTCCGTCCCGGTTCTTCCATGTCATATTTCTCCTTTAGATTTAGTAACTAAAGTAGTAGTCAAATGTACATGAACACCAAACACCTGCTGTGTATATTTGAATATATGTCTGCCGACGAGCTTCACTGATCGTACAGCATTATTAGGGTTAGCAATTTCAGATAAATTGTGCTGCTTAGGTCTTAATTTAAAGAAAAAAAAACTAGCTGTAACATTTTCGATATTTCCCGAACTACTTTTTTAGGATACAAGAGTGTATTTTATACAATTAATAAGGAACCGTTCCAGAGCTCCTCCACGCGAAATCAAACGCGTTCAATCATATGCTAATGAAGAGGATTTCCGCAATTTCGAAACGATGAGATGCGTTAACCTTCGTGTTCAACTCCAATTTATTTATTAATATGCATCAATGATGCTTCAGAAGAAAAAAGGAGACCATATGATATTCAAGTCAAAGCAACGTTATCGTACTTAATTTTTCGCTAATGTGTTCCTCGCGTCCAATAAACTGGTCCTTCTCCACTTCCAAAGAAGATGAAAGGTCCCATAAGGAGATTCGTTCCCCAAATTAAAAAAGCTTCGTTTTATTCATCTTACCACGGCTTGGACGACTAGTTTGACCCAAATGAGAAGAGCTCATTAGGGATTCGTGGCGAATATGACGCCGAAAGGGGAAACTTTGAGCAAGAGGACTTACCAACTTTCTGATTCTTTAAGGCGTCACCTCACGAATCTGAGGTGGTACGGATTTCAAGTGGAGTATTCGTATTCGGGATCATAGATTATGAAGTGGGGTGTGGTTCCGTCCATTTCTTCCTAATTGCCGTAAAAACGGCTCGGAAAGTGCGGCGCCGCACAGGGCTGGCGCGCTCCAATCGAACTCCTTGTAGAAAATAGTGCGCCGGAACGCTCGAAGAGGTATCTTCCAGGTACTTTCTACGGCAATTAGGAAGAAATGAACGGAATCACCCTCCTCCCCATAATCTACGACCCCGCATACGAATACTCCACCGAGAATCCGTATCACTCCAGATTCGTGGGGTGATGCCTTTAAACAGCTAACCACCACAAATTATACAGACTTAGACAGACTGCAGCTGAGAAGTTCCAGTTTGAAGCAACGAAGGAAAATAAATTAATTTTATACAGAAATGTTTAAGAATGGCGTAGTTAATGGAATGGAAAAGATCTTAAAACTACAACTACAAGACATATGTAGGTATCCTATGTCAATGAGTGTACCTCGTTCTTCGTTATAATTTCTGTAGATGGGGACAACTCTCCCATTCTGTATTTGTGAGTAAAGTAGGTAAATGTGAAGGCTTTTCACTGGTGGTCCTCAAATACCACCATTTGTTGTGCCTTTCCCACGTTCCTTTTCTAATAACTCGAAAGTAAAAGACTCGATCGGAGTGTATACATCCGCTTCTCACCCTCCCTACACCTCATGTTTTGAAACAATTAGGTTTGGTAACATTCTCTTGAACAGCATATGGGTAAAACTTTACGGGTAAATCTCCCGCACTTTTTTGAAGATTGCTTTTTTGTTTTTTTTTTTTTGAGGGCTCAAATTTTGGGAATCTTACTCAGGATGAGGTAAGAGGAACGATTTATATACATAGATGAGTGAGAACAGCTGGACTAGTATCAATAACAAACTGTGGAAAATAGAAGGTCCCGAGTTTTGTGTTTTCCTCACGGAATTTCCACAAATGTGTTAGATTTCCCACTTCTTCTTTCAAATCAAAAAACTGGTAGTGAGAACAAATGGATAATAATAAAATATGTTCTTTTTTCTGCACTCCTGTCATTAAAGGCATCACTTCACGAATCTGAGGTGGTACGGATTTCAGGTGGAGTATTCGTATATGGGATCGTAGATTAAGGAGAAGGGGGTGATTCCGTCAATTTTTTCCTAATTGCCGTAAAAAACGGTCCGGAAGATACGGCTTCAGGCTTTCTGGCGCACTATTTTCTACATGGAGTTCGACTGGAGCGCCCCACCCTTGTGCGGCGCAGCATCTTCCGGGCCGTTTTTTTACGGCAATTAGGAAGAAATGGACGGAATCACCCTCCTCTTCATAATCCACTATCCCTTATAAGAATATTCCACCTGAGATCTGCACCACCTCAGATTCGTGGAGTGATGCTTTTAAATGGAGATAAATGACCGTTCAACTGTGTTCCTTAAGAAACAAACATATTATCGTATTATATCTGAAGAGAATATATTACACTCTTTGGGAAAAAAACACTCCAATAATCCTCGAATAAGTGTGTAGGATAAAAAAGTGAATGGGTCACCGGAAGTCAGTATTTTGAAGTATTTTTTCCACCCTCATGTATCTTAAAATTTGTTTCGAAACGTTGACACTAATGAGGTAAGACAAAACGGCTATCGAAAAAAAGAAACTGGTAATCGCAACAATCGAATTAGTTTCTTGCGATTAACATCACAGACATTTTTTGTTCCTATACAATTCTTTGATAAGAATCCCACTCTATGTTCTGAAATCATACATCCTGAAGGTATATAGCAAAAAAGGCATATAGCAAAAAGCTACTCTAAGAATTAAACCTGACTTCTTTTTCCAAATAGCTGATTGGTGATCCTAGTGAAATCGTCTTATGGTAGAATAAGTTGGAATTGTAGAGAAAAAAGTTCCCAAATTGATCGGAAATTATTATTTATGCTGTAGTGGTACATATACGTCATCTTTTTAGATGGTACGACTCAAATGACTCAAATTAGCTAAGGTAGAAAACAGAAAACGAAAATAGAAATTAAAGCATAACAAACGCGCTCCTTCTATATATACCGTATTTAAACCTTAATTTCATGAAATTTTACGGTTGAATGGTGCTATAGACGCTGCTTCGACTACCCATCACATGGTTCTACATTTCAAAGTATCCGCCGTGCCGTAAGCTTTTTTTTTTGGATCACATGAAGAAGTCACTAACAATGTTAATCTGAACTCTTATATATTTATTTGCTTTGAAGAAAATCAAATGCTTTTACGGCCACGCCACGTCGAAAACAAGCCAGCTCGGCTGATCAGGTCAGTTAGGAGTGCGTGGATCGTTATATCTATTTCTTTCCCTCTCCGACAGTCCGAAACTACACCGTTTTCCTTTCTATGACTGTATTGATGAATGAACATGGAAAAAAGGAAATAAGACTTCCTCACCCAGTTGTTGAAAACGACCATATGCAATTACACAAATTCAATCGAGCTTTCAGGAGAAAGTCACATCACATGTGACTCCATATTTCGAATTGGCTGCTGGGTTTTTCGAGTAATTTTTGAGAAAAGTCTAATTGTTCTCAACAATAAGATTATAAATAGATTGCCCCTCTGTTTTATAGCGTAATAACGTTTATCTGCCTTCAAATCTGCGGGTTTTTTGGATGCACTACACTCGTAGAAAAAGTCATTCCGTTGCCGGGAATCGAACCCGGGCCTTACGGGTGAGAGCCGTAAATCCTAACCACTAGACCACAACGGACCTGGCATTCACAGCACCAGGGACGCTTTTCATGCAGCACATTCCTTCATTGCTTAGTTAACTGGTGTCTTTACTCATTTTCAGCCAGCAAATGAATATTTTTCGTTAAACGTTGTTACCTAGAAAGTCCTTAGTAAACGAAAAAGTTGCTGGCGAAAACGAACTAACCAGGTGACATCAACTGTAGCTTATTTACATTCTCATCATTTTTTTTTCGAAAATGTTCTAAGTTCACAATGCCTTCGTTATTTTGCATACACCAACAAGTAGACTTCCTTGAATTTCGCATGTGCAGCAGATCACTGGAGAACTGATTCCCGAGATTTGTAAGAATTAGTTGACTCCTCTGTGGAAGCATATGGTGCTACATTCGTTTTATGCTAATCTTTCCTATGTTGTTGTCTATTAGATCAAATATCTCACTCATAATTTGAATATCTTTCCGAAAATCTTCACGTAGTATTTACTCTTTGAAGAGAAGAGGTTAAAACCTATGTGGGAAATTTTGAGGAAGGCGAGAACCTTTACCTATCTACATATCTTCAGAATAACTTAAAATATGTGGTTTGTTTTTAGACGTTTCGAACGTTTCAAATTCATAAAGGCTAAGAAATGTGTTGTACGATTAATGCAATAAAATTTCCTTCCTGAATAATGTCCATTTTTTCACCACAAGGTTCATTGCAGTCCTTATTTATGGTGACTAAGTCAGCCGAAGTTGTATCTTTCGAAATGACCAGATTGTTGGAGCATCTCGAAATGTTGCTGATAAGAGCTGGCATAAAGGAGTTGTCGTCGGCATTGTCTCTGCTCTCACCATGCACATTATCGAATTTCCAGTAAGTTACCTTATAAGTTTTAATTTCTTTATACACGTATTGAATCATTGCGACGTTCATTCCCCCAGTTATAAATAAATATTGGATCCTCTCCGTTTCTCCGATAATTCCTGTTTTGATGTGATTTTAGGTGATT
This sequence comes from Necator americanus, assembly GCF_031761385.1. NCBI lineage: Eukaryota > Metazoa > Nematoda > Chromadorea > Rhabditida > Ancylostomatidae > Necator > Necator americanus. Next base: position 12,013,908 of record NC_087374.1, read on the forward strand.
CCATGCACGACGCCAATCTATAACGGGTTCAATCATGACGCTGTAGTCGATATCCACGGTGATCTTCTACAAGGTCCACAAAAGTGAGTGTAGATAAGTTCTGTCAGTATATTCTGATATATTTTCCTAATTGGTAGTAAAAGTGAAAGGCAATGGAAAAGAAAGAAAGAAGAGAATAAGAGAAAACAGTATTCGAGTAATTTGTATTCATTTCTCGTTGGGGTTTTTTCCCAGTTATTCACGCATTTTGTTGGTGTTAACATCTTTATTTGATCTCAAAGAAGTCATCTTTCTGTAGTTGCTTTTATTTTTTCGAATTGTTCTCCTTCCTTCGACAAAGGTAAAATTAGTCAACAACTATAATTCGCAAATTTTGAACAAACATTGCCATATTCTTTCCTGAGTAGTCAGCAGTGGTTACACAACAATCTCATGCCTATTGTCACATAGGCAACTGAAAAGTCATCCAGAATTACTTCTTGATGTGATCTCCATTTCCAATGGAATGTGCATAGATCTGGTGTGATATCACGAAATTACGATATTATGAGGTTAATGATATGGCAGAGATCGAACGATTGATTTAAGAAGGTCTCCAGGAATTAGTTAGTAGCACTTCTGGAGCGTTGTTCACAGCAATTCATAAAAACTTCCGCTAGAATTCTGCGAAATAAAACCTTCTATGTCGTAAATAAAATGCATGAGAAAAATAAGAATAACGTTATGCGCAGGTAACCGCACCTAGTTGAACTGTAAGAACAAATAGAAGTGATGAACAAAATGTAACTTTACATAGTCGGGTCAAAACGACATGAAGCACGGACATTTGCACAACCGGCTGCGCTCGAAGCGGAGCGGTGGAGCGTAGCGGTTGAGATCGTGTAGGGATCCTCGCTGCCGCCACTCACCTCTGCAGTTCGCCATGGTCCCACCTCGATTCCAACCGCTATCTCCACCGCACCGCTTCCGAGCGCGGCCGCTTAAGCAACGTTCCGTGCTTCATGTCGTTTTGACCCAACAATAGTAAACAAAATATGTTTTTTTGAGAGATCGAGGATTTTTAGATAAATTACGATGTGCCAAAATACTCTAATGTTTGGTGGAAGAACACCATGTTGTAGTCTGCGCTCTAAGCGGGGCGGTGGATCGATGTGGGACCATCGCGAACTGTGGCGGGAGTGATGCTAGCAAGGGTGCTACTGCGGCCCTAACTGCTATGATCCACCGCGCCGCTTCGGGCGCAACAAAAAAAAAGTGATGTCGATGAACTGGCACGCTTCCACAATACAGTGCTCAAAACCCCGCAAAACGATGTAAGTTGAATTGAAGAAGGAATAAATAATGCGAGAGGAATATACACTCAAAGATCAAGCTAGGTGTGAATTCCTGTAACTGAAGTGAAATCCACAATATTTCAAGTTTTTTTTAGCGGATTCGTCATTGAGTTCCCCTCACGTGAAGGGATCGCTTTCCATATGTCTGTTCGAATGGGACTATATGGAGGTGAAAATACAATTGTCCTCAACAACATGAGGAATGGAAGGTGAGTTTCAAAAATTGAGCCTATAAGAATAAGCCTTGGTTTACGATTATGTTTTTTTTTAAACAAGAAGATCTCTTTCAGTTTTCAAATTGAAGAGCGTCACTACAACGTCTTTCAACTTGGCGCACCCTTTCACGTGCAAATAAAGAGTCATTCCTCCCACTATTCGGTGCGGATTTATTTAAAAAAAACTTAGAATATTAGCAGGAGGCCTATTTGTTCGAGTAACAAGTTATCCACTGTGTTCAATTAAATAATTTCCAGATTCATGTCAATGGAAACCACCTTGCTCATTTCCACCATCGTGAGGATCCATGTCACGTGACCGCTCTCACAATACGTGGTGACGTAAGAATCCAGAAAATTCATTTTGAGCACTTCATCGGCATGAACGGAGGAGGTAAGAAAATGCTATAAAACGTCATGCAAACAAGATTTCTATGGCTAATTTCAGGCTTCCAAGTTGGTTCTTCTTCGGCAATGGTCGTAGCTGCTCCTCCTCCGCCACCAGCGGTAGTTATTGCACCAACACCTGCTCCAGCCGTTGTGATTGCGCCTCGACCAGCACCACTGGTTGAGGTGGTTCTTCCACCTCCTCGGCCGATTATCGAGGTTGTCGCACCAAGACCAGCTCCGATCGTTGTTGTCGCGCCTCCGAGACGTCCAATAATTGCCCCGGTGAGCATTAAAGATGCTCTAACTTACAAAACTCCGCTGAAAAGGAAGAAATGTTTAGTGATCGTATATCGATGGGGATCCTACATATGAGTTTAATGCAAAAGTAGCTTTTTTCGCTTTTCGCGTGGATCTGAGACACGCGTTAGTTCAGTCAAACAGTTATTAGAAACAGAATTCGAAACAAACTATATTTACTCACGAAGATTGAAGTATGCACGTAGGTTGATGGAAAAATCAGGAAATGGGTAGATAGTTGGGATTTAATTACAAATTTTAGGCGCCTATCTTTTCATTTTCGTCTTTCATTTTTTTCTTCACGTTTTTCAAAGAGGCGAGGGTGTAACGCAGTCGGTAAAAGGTTCTGCTGTGACTGCACGACCTATCTATGGTTCAAAACCGCTCTACCGTCAACCAGGTCTTCCATTCCTCCGAAATTGATGAAATGTATATCAGAGTTGTCTGGGAGATTATAAACACTGACCTGACACATCGGTTCGCCCTCGTTATTTTGAGGCTGTCCCCGCATTCCTGAACCTCGTACGGTTTTGAATCGAAGTCAAACGCGCAGATGCATCCCCGAGGGGATTGATCAAGTTTATTTTTTTGAATGGGCGGCCCTATTACTTCAAGAATCTCGCAAAAGAGTAAATATGACTTCATTTCAGGTTGTCGTCATTAACAAAGGAGGTCATCACCATCACAACAGACATCATTAGCATTGATCATACTATTGTTAGAATAAACAGTGCTACCTGTTTACAGCATTTTTAGAGAAGCACCGCAGAACGTATTCCAGAACCTCTTCCTAGTTTCATATTTTCTTTAATTGTTAGAATAAATTAATATTCAAAGTGCATTTGCGACATCATCACTTTGTGTTACGTCGGTAAGATGAAGAAATACCACTATGGGAATGTTGTGCATCAGCAACAGTGACCGGCTTCCTCGTTATAGATATGATAATGGTGCCCTAAAAGATATGATTTTTTTTGCGGATTTCCATATAAAGTAATGTTGTTTTAGCTAAAATATCTGATTGAAAACACCTATAGATGTGCCTTAAACAAGAACAAGAAAGGGCAGAGTTCATTACAACTTCGCTCTAAACTTTTCGCCTAAACGTTGAGGTGAGGGACACCAGCCTAAGGTGAGGGATCCCAGCGCAAAATTCCTCTTTCAGGACATTTAACGTAACGCACAACAAGTCGATTTCGTCACGAGACTTGGGCCAAAGGGTGAGAGAACCTCAAGCGGGAGAGCTCACCAACTTTTGCTGTCCTTGAACGACTAACCAGCACTTTGTATAATAAAAAATCAAGAATAGAGAGAAGGAGAGAACTTTTAAATGCAGCGTAAACTGACGTAGTTGGGAAACCCATAGGAAAATAAAGAGTTCGGGGTGTAAAAAACGAATATGACCGTGGACAAGCTCTATTCCTTCTTATCGTCGTAAACGACGGCGTGGGAACGGCGTTTTTTTCAACGGAGTACGTTAGGACGTGCTCTCTGTACACGCTCCGGTTCCTTCAAGAGTATTTTCATTGTATCTACTTGAATAGACTGGAGATAAGACATCACTAACTGATTTTCTAATGAGGGTCGATCGTGGATGCGGCGCGTGCGCTAGGGTGGCGTGTTGTAACGTACCTCGTGGTAATAAATGTTGTTCCCACGTCGTATCTTGGGACGATTAGAGGGACTTGAGCACGGCCACACTCACGTGTGTATTTTTGTTTCATTTCGCTTCCGTGTTTTTCTATTTTATTCCGTTCATATATCCCAAACTCCATGTTTTTCTTCATGTTTCAAAACCAGCTCGTTTTATGAAAGGGTAAGAGAAAGAGAAGTAGTTTGACATCTAGATTGATGTAAAACTGTGCATACCTGAGACTGACTGCTTTTCTTGTACCCAAATAATCGGAAGGTTTTTCTCCTTATGTCACTATTCAAAATGAACATCATCCACACATTCACATATGATAAGAAGCAACTGACCACAGGAAATATTATCCTCATGGTGAAAACAGGTCCATTCTGAATAATGCGGAATGGATTTACGACGTACGTTCGCAACATCTAATAATCTCTACATGCATTGTGTAATGTTGTTTGAGTTCATTCGCTCAGAAAAACTGGATCAGCCTCTACTAGGAGTCCTCTTATTATCAATTTTAACCATCAATCTTTCGAGAAAATTCGTGTTTAGCATTTATTTTCACTTACGTTAGAGCGAAGTGAGAAGCTGAACTGCATAATATTGTAAATCACCAATAATATGAAGGCAAAAAATAACCCAAGCATCTGCACGTATAATCGAGATTCCCTTTTCACCGACCTTAAAAAAAGTATATTTTTCAACGAGCGATTTTTTATACACTTTACGAAGAATCTGATAAGGATGTGATTCGGCGATGCGCCTTTAATCAATTTTCAGTTGGAGCAACTTCAGTACCCATCACAAATTTCTTTCTTGGGTATTTGCACATATTTTTCCCACCTTTGAAAAAAAATCCATTTTATTAGTCCAGATCAAGAATCAACAATGTAGTTAAGAATGTAACTCATGAGCAGATTCTGCGGAATTGATTATAACGCAATACCTAGTGCGTCATCCAGGAAAGGGCTGTTCGCTTTAGAACCTCTCTGCCTAAGAAAAAGAAGAAATGATCCTATCATGATTCCATGTATCCGATTGACAATGTCAAGCAATAGCCAAGATTGTTAACAGTCTTTATAAGGCTAACGTTTCGGCGTTGTCGCCTTCGTCAGAGCCTGGAAAGTCAGAACATCTGCGACATATCCTCTCAAATGCCTGATCTAAACAAGTCATCATCCCCTAAGGATATTACACCCAGAAACAAAACCAAAAGAGCCCATATCGTTGTGCCTACCTCAGTAGTCACGTTGCCGTGGTGTTAGCGTCCGATATCCGCATGGTGGAAACGCTCAGGTAATACTGATTAGGATGCAACTCGCATATGACCCCGCAAAGGTCTTGATATCAGAACCAACTCGTTGGTCACGGCTATGAACTCTTCCTTTTTATTCATTTTTGGATCTTTTGCATTTATCCAAAATGACCCTAGAGTTCTGCGACCTATAATTTCGGGTTTGTACGATAGGATCGTGCAATCGGTAGCAATGCAGAAATCAGCATTTTCACGACATTGTCTGCGGGTGAGCTACTAAAGGGTTTGCCGCATTCAATTCTTTCATCCCATTTAGATGTTCTTTAATAGGAACACAAAGAAGTCGCCCTCTTTCGCCGCTGTATTGCTCCTCATCTGTTGTGCACGGAATTACATAAACTTCACCAGATACCGTGCAGTCGCCTTCCTTGCCGAATGGACATATTACGCAGTCTGGAGTAAGACAGAAGCGATCTTGCATTCTATTTCTACTAACTAATTTTCTACTAACTAATTGCTTCTTGACATTTGTTGGAGGTATTTCCACAATTCTCTTTCGGTCCTTGAGAACCAGACTAGCACGTAATACTTTATTCAAGTCTTCGGTTACGAAAGCAGACAGAAATTGATCTTCTTCGAGTCATCCACTATAGCATATTCTTGCTGCGCACCGAAACCTGGCTTACGCGCCTCATTAGCTAGGTAACCATTAGAATTCGCGTTACGTTGCGCTAGATTGACCACACTGATCCGCTCCTGGGTATCAGAGGTCACCCTTACGGCTGTCCTAAACATGTTTTCAACGACAGATTTCTTAGTTTTCCAAGAGTGAACGGAAAGACAATGCACTAAAATGTTTTTATTGTTACGTTTTCAGGATCATGTCTTCGTGTCGGGAATTGTGTCTTCCATTTTCCGTTGGACCAGCGTATTTGTACATTAAGGAAGAATATCCAGTTTTCGTTGGGGTTTTGTGAACAGTACGTGAGGAGAATGCTGGGTAAGAATCTCGAAACAAGTGTCCATCTCGTCTTGAGTGGGATATACAATGCAACAATCATCGATGTAACGAAGTACAGAAAAGGTTTCCGTTTTAGAATGGGTTGTTCTACTTTGGACATGAATACAATAGCTAGTACGGGAGCTAGTCTCTGTCCCATGGCCAAACCCTTGACCTGTCTGTAATAGTGTCCCGACCAACAAAAAATGGAGGACTTCAAACATTCGTCCAGGAGCGTTGTAATTCGCTTTATGGAAAACCCGTGCAAGTCTAGAATGTCTCGGTGTTCTACAAGTAGCTCGAAAGCAGCTTGAACTGCAACGCTGTTTGAAACATTTGTATAAAGCGATATGACATCGAAAGATTCAATGACACGTTCTTTTTCTGAACGCTCTCTGTGAAGTTGCTCAAGAAACATGTTGCTGTTGGATAGATGCGCGAGGACATACTTAAGCCAAGGTGCAAGTACAGCGTTCAAAAGCGAAGATATTCTATCAGTAGGGCCAGCTACATTTCTTATGATAGGACGTACTCTGAACACCTCTGGATCTTACGAGAAAAGAGCAGAGAAAGAGAGTTCTTGTGTTTTTATTACGACGTATAGAACCCGGCAAGCAGGAAGTTCAGCCTTGTGATCATTGTTTTATGTGACCCGACAGCCCTTTCGGTGTAGACCCAAACTCTGTTGAGACGACGACTTTGTTTTAAAAACTCTTTATGTGATGAGGAGTGGTAGAGTGTAGTGTTACCCAGGTGTTTTCGATGACCATGTCTAATTCATGTGATCTTATTATGGTTCACGAAATTCTCTATGGTTACACTAGTTCGGAAATATCTTCACTATCCCTAGGTCAACACTGAGACAACACATTTTTGTTAACAGAGCTGGCTCTGACCATTCAATTATGTCCAAAATAATACTCAGTCCCACTAACCATTCAGTATTTAAGAGAGTTAAAAGTTTGTTAACGGATTCCTTAAGCAAACAATTAATTAGATGTTTCTTCGCTTGTATTCAGCAACCTATGTATGTACTCTTGACTGCACTTTTCTGTGGTGTTATTTTTTCCTTGTATACTTCGTTCATATACACATGGATATGTAAGTAATAAATAAACAAATAAATCACCATCATTGTAAACAACATGTGGCCACCTAATGGGCAATACCTTTCTTCCAGAGGGAGAGGGGCTACGACGATAAGAAGTCCGTGAAAGTTTTGACCTTTCAGTGGAAGTTTTTCTTCCGTGGCTGATGCTGCTTCAGGGCCCGTATACTCAAAGGAGAATGAAGCACGGTCATCCAGTAAGAACCGTCCAGCAATTATTGCTTCAATTTTGAAGTGTGTGAGATCTTGTCAGTTGTGGTTGCGGTTGTGCAGATTCGAGGCCGTGTTTTACGACGTCGATTTGGGAAGCTTCAATAGCTGCTTCATGTAAATATTGGTCCTGATTGTCCTATTATTCTCCAGCAACTCTCAGAATAGAACTCCTCCCGAATCCCGGGATGCAGAAAATCAAGGTGGAGAAAGCATATGGAAACACCCAATTTTTAAAGTGAAAAACAAAGAAAAAAATCAATGAGGTGAAGAAAGACTCACGCACTGTTGCTGAATCTGTTGATTACTAAAAATCTCAATACAGAACTATAGCAGAAACTACACAAAATAAAAATGGTGAGCACAAAACAGGCTGTCATTGATGTGGCTAGCTGAAATAAACGTGTGATGTACATTTCAAATGAGTTTAAGAACGTCACAGAGCTGATTCGCAGTGATTGGACCAACAAAAGCTGTTTTTTGACAGATTGACTCCAGTATTAGAATATTTCCTGTATCATAAATGATTCATTTGGACCACAGCCTATTTCATATGTAGTAGAAGCACCAAATTTCGGAGAAGATGAATTTACTGAAATCTTGAACAAAGAGAAACGCAAAAGTTTGCAGCAAGTCATCCCAGCTCTAACCCGGAAGGAAAAGGAACAGTACAAAATTACGCCTAATTGCATTGCAGTTGCAGTTACAAAATTATTAGTTGCATATGGCCAAGCTGGTAAGAAGTTTGACTGCTGCTGCATGATCAATGGTTCAAATTCGAACAGGAGTAAACCAAGCTTTACACGCTTCTGTGGTCGATAAACTGGTTCCAGACTTGTCTAGTTGGATAAAACTACTGACTTGATACAACGACTGCCCCTGCCTCCCAGGTTATTGTGTATGCCAGCACGCGTTCATGAGCCCAACGATTCCGAATTGCAGTGGGACGCGTTGGTGCATTCCAAACAGATTAATAGGCTTTATCCATTTGATCCTTTCACTTCAAAGAACATTGGAGCAAAATGGGTTTCCCTCAATAGAACTTGATTGTAATCACTAATGTTTTCCAGAAAAAAGAGCAGGTGACATAACTAGTCTAGTCGGAATTGCTTTAAGAAACAGGTGCAGAAGGATTTTGAAAGCTCAGACAACATCCGTAATCCACATGTCTATACATTAACGTCTCAATGCAGAATATGTTACGTCATTTGGCGTTGAGATGAAGTAGTAGTTCCCTCTTCTTCGACCTCTTACAAATTCTCATGCAGACTCTCAGAATTTGCACATCAAACCCAAGGAACTAAATCAGCGCACCTGTTGTTTTGCTCGCAGCTTATTAGCTATAACCTTTACTCTTTGCATCACACTATCGAGATAGAGTGCGGAAACAAACACACGAGGCAAGATTCGAACGTCGGGGCATCGCAAACTAAGGTGATTGAAATGATTGGAACTTTGTTACGGGTTGACCCGTCAAAGAGCAGTTGGCTCCGATCTGAGTGTCGTGCCCGCTCTGCAAGAATAGTATCAAATCACCACCCGCAGCAGCCTCAATTAAGGGGTCTCGCTCTCGACAAAATTTCTTTATTGGTGTAGGTCTTTCGGATAGATAAACCCGAGGCGTTCAGTTGATGCTGGCTCAAGTCTCGGAAAAATCTGCATCTCGCGTGGTGCCCGGTGTTGATATATTTCGCTTGACTTTTCTTCTTGTTCCTGTTCTTCGTCTTCTTTTCCCCCAGTGATCCTGAAAAAAACGCGCAGAAAGCGACCTCACCGATCAAATTTTTCTACAAGGCATCTGACGACTTGCCAATTACGCGAACGCAGGCGGCGAGCGGAAAATGCAGCATCAACAGCCTTTTGGTAGTCCGCTCAGTGATGCGATCCCTGTGTTCGCATGACATTGTGAGGTGATTCACGAGAAAATTCAACCAAGAAGCCTTTTCCGCCTTTTTTCTCTGGAAAATCTCGGAAATTGAGGATGATGGCACTCAAACTCGCCTACATTCCTAAACCTATCTTTTCGTGGAGGTATCTTAACACAGTTAGGTAGTTAGTCTACACACAGTGGTAGTCTGTTGCATTAACAAGCCTAGCTAATGAGGTAAGTACTAGCCAATGTGTTGCTGTTTGAGTTTGCCTACCGTTTGGATGCTTTCTGTAGGGTGATGAGGCGCTTGAGAGGATAAATCACTAATGGCTTTGAATTTTCCAGGCTCTGACGAAGGCGATAACGCCGAAACGTTACTCGTTGTTCAATAAAGACGATCAATACCAATCTTGGCTACAGCTCAAGGAAATCAATTTAAAAACTACGTTTAACACAATTAATTCTGTGACATGTTGTCTTTGAGGTCCTTGCTCCAAGTTTCAAGTTTAGATACATAGAATATGATAAAGATTCTTGTTAAAATAAGAACAGGTTCTCGAACTTTTTGAACATCTTTCCACAGTTTGCGGAGTTACTTTGTGATTAAATTGTTAAATACTTTGCGGGCACACGTTGCGTTTCCTGATGACATAATACTTATGTTCCTGCGCTATTGTTTCATAGGAGTTTCTTCAAAATGGTGTACTCCAAAAACACTACATTTTAGTGGGCTCTTATCCTTACATTTGTATTTCATCGTTTTACTTCCTTATATCACACTCTTTTCTATGATTAAAAAAAGTAGCAAGAGAAAAACTTGATTTCTTGTCAGAACATCACATTTATAACTTCAGAAAAGTTGAATATTTGAAATAGTACAAGTGGCTCAAAAAGATTCAACTTTGGTGTAGTTCTTAAGCGGTTGCGCTCTCATTCCAGATTAAGATAATTAGATTTTTCGGATCCAGCACATTGAAGATAGCATCTCTTGGTAAAATTAACGTAGTGTGGAAATCTAATGAAAAAAAATGGAGTCCAAAGTGTAGAATGCGTACGACAGTGTAACGTAGCCTTGCTCGGTTCCCCTAACCATCGTGAAGAATGTCGTGGGAAACGGCGTTTGTTCCTACGAGGTACGTTAGAACGCCCCTCCCCCATTCACACGCTCCAGTTCTCTCAGCAGCCTATTCACTGATTTTACTCGTATGGGCTGCTGAGGAAACCTCATTGTTTGTCGGTTTCGCGCGCTCCTGCACGCGGTGCGTGCACACAGGTGTACCGTTTTCAAGAACAAGTACCTCGTAGCAATTCAGGACAATTAGGGGGACTAGAACGGGTCACACCCATATTCGTAATCTACGTTCCAAATCCATGGTTTCTATCAGGTTTCCACACCGTCAATTTCGTGATACGCTGCCTTCGACTGGACACAAGCGTGTTGTAACTCACCGTAATATCGCCCTTCTCGGCTATCACTTCGAGATTTTCTATCGATAGAAACGTGACATCCGTAACAGCAAATAGAGGAACCGAATAAAGTAATGGAACGGCCCAGTGCACAATTGGCAATGTCCATCGATGGGAAACATTGATGAACTGAACATTATAGTATGAGGAAAAACTAATCAGTAGTTGAAAGAATGTTCTGATCATTAGGAAATAAATTACGTGTTCAAGCCGCTTCCCGTTTTTGCACATAGATACGTATCTTTGAAATGATATCATAAGAATACCGAAACATCTCATAATCACAGAGATGTACGTTTGAGTGAAGCACCATGCAGCTAAATAATGATGCTGACATTCCCAGAAAATTTGATTGAATAGTCCAGAAGTTCGAATGGTCCAAAATAAGAAGTAGTTGACCACCACAACGATGTCAATGAAGCCCTTCAAGCATCCATCTACGTGGAAAAATCTTCAAAGAATAGTACTTTTTTCATACCTGAGAAATCATGAGCAAATAGAAAGTTCTTTGTGACTGATTATATTTCCACTCTTTAGCACATACTAACATAACAACTACATAAAGAGGAAGAGAAATAATTGTTGCTCCAGTAAAAATCAATTGTGACCATAATAAATTCATATCTCTTTCGGATGAACTCTGAAAAAAGTAACTTTGTTTAATTGGTGTCATTGGGCTAGATGTTTGTGGTCCCTACTCATACCTCCGAACTCATGGTCTAGAATGGCTTAGGAGGTCTCCGAAGATATCTTTTTATTTTCAAATAAATTGCTGGAATTAGTAACGAAGAGTAAGTTGTTACGCGGATAGGCGCCTCAGGTAGTGTCTGCGAGCAGCGCACAAATATCTCCGCCTACTTTCTTTTTAAAGAAACAGTTTTCTTTGGCTGTAATGATGCCCCGGACCCTCTGTACGACTAATAATGTGTTAAAATTTTCGAAAAATCAAGGATGACACTATGAACTGATGACTTAACTGACCTGCTAATAAATTTTCCTTTATGTACTGAAAATATTCAGCGTCACAAGGGAGCGCATACGATAGTTAGATCCAAGAGATTTTTTCCACTTGACTTGGTTCAGCTTGTGCTGCTAAATATATTCAAGCTGACAAAACTATTAAAACCATTATTCGCATAGAACAACGACTCTTCTGTGAATTGAGAGAAAAAGTTATGAAATATAGGATATTAGGAATTCGCAGATAAATAAGGACGATTCCATAAAGATGTTCTTCTATATGGTGTTACGCGAAAAACGTACGTTTCAAACTTACGCGTGCACATAAATATTGTCAACAGAGGATTTAATCATTTATTTAAAAAAAAAGATAATTGAAAATATGAATAAAAGATGAATAAACAAAAATATGAATGGTAAGATGAATAAATAAAATTTTTTTTTCAAAGGGATTTCAAAGGGAATCAAAGGGATTGAAATTCCTTAATCTCAATCCCTTTGATTTTGATCCCCTTGTAATCGTAATAAGGCCTGTCTTTCTTTTTGGGTGGCTCAGGCGTTCCCTTATAAGAATGTATTCATGTCCGTAAGAAAAACGATGGGAATTGGACGTAATATGGCAATATAAAGAGTTCCTCTCTTAGTCTTTCTAATACGGACTTCTCTTTTTCATCCAGCATTTTCGTGGAACAAATATGTAATGCTTATTATTTCTCAGCGCAGCAACAAATAATTGTGAAAAGACCAAAAGAAACAATGGAAAAACGTTAATGTGAATTAAAGATCCAAGGCTAACGTACTACCTTTTTTGCTTCCTGTTGATTTTATTAACATAACAACAAAGTTAGTAATGAAAATTTAAATGAAAAGTTACTTTACTGACGTAGTAAGTTCCAGATCTTGTATGGAAACTGTATTATGCAGAAAAAAACGTCTCCCTTAAGTAAGAATTGGTCGAGCGCTATAGAATTTAAAGTTGGTCGATGTGTAGAGAACATAACATGAACGCTACTGACATCGAACGGAATGAACTATTAACTGTCGTCAGAACTCCATTTGCGGATTGGTAATTCATAATAAAGCGATTGAGCATGTCCTTGCGTTTTTAAGAAAGATTTGAATACAGCTGTTATCAGATTCATTTGTCGTCTAATTTTGGAAACAAAGGGAAAAAGAAAATAAAGAAAAAAAGACAAACTGAACCTCTGCGTGTATAATAGAAATGAGTTGATTGGAGTTCATATTAAGCAGACCGCAAGAACGAATGGACATCAAGAGCGAAGGAGTTTGAGAAGACGAGGGAGGACAAGGACCCGCGCAAAACCTATTCTCTACTGAAACAGTAAAGCGACAAGATGAGAATTTGAGAAGATGAGAATTCTCAACACTGCCAATGGAGTGGTACTGGTGAAGCAACCCTTCCAATTAGGAGGGATCACTTCAACACTTTGCTGAACCGGCGCCATCATCTCCTGAACTCAATCATGCTCATAGACCGACATATGCGGTCAATGAGGAACCAATGAACTGATCGGAGGTTCTGGTCTGTATACAGAAGATGAAAATGGCAAATGGGATGGAGACGACGGAATTAGCGCAGAGATGCTCAAATATGCTTCTTTACCTGATATTCTTGAGATGAATAAAATCATCCGTTCGCAACGAAATGACTTATGGAGACACGCTATCAGAATTTCCCTTCACAACGATTTATACGCCGTGGACCCTACGAACTACCAAGGAATTTCTTTGCAGCGTATTACGTGCAAAATGTTGGAGCAAATTATCCTGGTACGCGAAGAATCAGCGCACGGCGTGCAGGCTGGCTTTCATCCTGGACTATCTAGGATTGACCTGGTGTTCATTGCTGGGAGAGTGAAAATCTCGCAACGGTAATCAAAACCAACGCAATTAGCGTTTCTTGGAGATTTTGAAACCGCTTTCGACTCTTCGCTCCCTTGATGACAAGATTAAACGAACAACTGCTGCAGTTCGTACACTACCAAGGTGTACAATACCGTTCAGGACCCCGAAGGGTATCATTGTAGACAAACAACCCAGCTTGTCGAGGAGTTCTGCCACCTGGGTTGTGCGCTGAAGAACAACGGCAGCTACGAGGAAGATATTTAGCAAAGATGAGCTAAGACCACTTCCGCATTTGACTCTTTAACGAAGTGAATGTGGTCGTCTTTAATTACCAACCAAAGTCAATCTGTGTACCATCCCTATCTATGGTGATGGAGAGCGTTCATTGCACAGGAAGAAAGCTGTTTAGACGGTTGTTTGGTTACTTTTGGCGTTAGGTATCCCACAATGAAGATTTTTACGCGGAAATCGAAAATGGTATATCGGCGGATGACACATGAAAGGTGGCAACATTTTGCACATCCATCGAAAGTGACTACAGAAAACGCTTCTTTGGTCATATATTGATAAGACTCACAGATCGCTTTGTACATTGCGTGGTGAGATGTTTGTCGGTATCAAGGTGGAATAGGCCTTAAGAACACTCGGTGTGGGTAATCAGTTCAGCCAAGACGTAAAGTTTTGCAGGATATGGAATAGCGATGGAAGGATGGATTCTGTGAAAGCTCTCGTAGAAGACCAAGAAGAATGGATAGAGCTCGTTCAAGTACGCCGTCCTCGGCGAAGACGCGGGTAATGAGTGCGATGGCGATGGTGGTGACATCAGCTGCCCTATTAAGCAGAGTAAGTCAAATAATTAAATTACACACATTTTATGTTGAACCTTCTTAACCCATTGACATTTTTTTGTGTATCTAGGCCCATTCGACTCTTACTAACTATATTTGATCAAGGAAATAATAAGTAACAGCAAATCAGTCAGATACAAAAAAAAATAAGACATAATGAAAAATAAAGTGTGTGTGTTATAAATGTCAAGCTATCATGTTATTAATTAAGACATAATGAAAAGCAACTATTTAAAAATCTGCAACTCCAGTGTTGAGCTGCACTGTCGTCGAAAAACTAATTACATATTGCGGCAAAATTTTTTTAAAATGATATGGTATTAATAATGAAATAATGTCAACCATAAAATAACATAATAATTAAACTAAAAATTCTTACCCACTGACTAGCGCCACGCACTTTTTTGCGTTAATAAAACTAAAAATACATATCTGTATTTGATATTTGGTATTGATTAAAGAAAAAGAACCAGATCGTTGCCGTTTTCTTTCAATTTGTGGATAATTTCGTCATAATAGTTATTCCAGTACGAGGTAGGCGCATGAGAAAAACATAAAACAAGCCTAGTCACAATTGTGAAGGTGTTTATTAAACAGCTCTTAATTGTTTTGTTGATAGGTTGCTGACAAGGAAATCCATCCCGTTAGATGGAAATCCATTGTAGCACCTGATTCTGATGCAGGTGTTATGAGCAAATTATTTAGCCGTACGTGAAAACAATGTTTGACTGTTGCAGCTAATAACAATCACAAAAATAAAAAAAATAACTAAACTTCTTTAATTACTAATTCGAAAACAACACCTCAATATACTATAGTCATTGCATGACAGAAAATCCCGTCATGTGTGTATATTCAATGGGAAGGAAAGCGCAGTACGTAACAATTTGAACCCTTGTCCCATTTTAAAGTGTATTTTGATGTAAGGCACGTGGTAAACGATTCCCTGCGCTAGAATATTGGGGAATTTTGAGGGCTGAAGATCTTATTCACTGTCTGCATAGCTCCGGTATTTGTCGGATACAAAAAAAATCATAAGTAGTCAATTTTCTATGGGTTACAGTCCACGCGACACTTCAAACATTTATCTAAGGATGCAAAAAAACCGCGAGATCTACTCTCTTAGAAAATAAAACTGACTAAGTAAATAGTGCAACCCTTAAAACGTGAATAGAACTCTCCAGCAAGAAAATGGGATTCCTTCATTTGAGAGCAGCCCTTTTGAGCAAAAATATAAATACAAAATAATAAGCAAAAATATATAGAGGAAGGACGTCTTAAAAACTAATAAAAAGTGTGAACAAAAAATCGTTTTGAAAAGTGAATAAATAATCGCTGTAGTTTTCTTTGTATTAGCTATTGATAAATTGGCATCCGTAACTGCATGAAAATGATGTAAAATCCATGGTAGGGATCCGCGAGGGTAAAAGGATTATCGTTTGCGTATATTCCTTCCTTGGGTGTTGTTACTCTGTTTAAACTCTCATGCTCCTTCGATATTTTGGTGACAATAAGAAAATGGACCTTTCCATCGTGAGAATAGTTGTTCGCCAAGAATCAGTAAATTTTAGAAATTTCACGAGCTAATCGAAACAAATTTTTAACGGGTGTGGGGAAAAAACCGTTATTAGACCAGCATCACCAGAAATGAACTGTTTATTTATGGATGTGCTCACTGAGAACTGATGCAAACAACCTCTGACGGAATTTTCTACCGAAGTCAATGAACATAGCCATCTTTTTAAGGGCATCACCCCACGAATCTAAGGCGGTGCAGATTTCAGGTGGAGTATTCTTATAAGGGTTAGTAGATTATGGAGAGGAGGGTGATTCCGTCCATCTCTTCCTAATTGCCGTAAAAAACGGCCCGAAAGAGGCGGCGCCGCACAAGGCTGGCGTGCTCCAGTCGAACTCCTTGTAGGAAATAGTGCGCCAGAACGCCCGATGCCGTATCTTCCGGGCTGTTTTTTACGGCAATTAAGAAGAAATGGACGGAATCACCCCCTCCCCATAATCTACTATCCCGTATACGAATACTCCACCTGAAATCCGTACCTCCTCAGATTCATGGAGTGATGCCTTTAAATGTATTTTAAACTGCGTGTACTTCTAACTTTTTGTACATGTTTTGAATCCCAAGTTTTAAATCCAACAATATAAATTTAGGTTAGCTTTATTTCAACTTTGTGAAACCCAAGCAACGATGCATCCGTCACACTGAAGCCGAAACCGGAATCGAGGAAGCAGTCCAGATCAAGAATCTGCTTCTGGTACGGTTATAGGAGCACATTTAAATACACAATACACAGTACTGTGCGAAAGCATCTCCACTTTTCACTTCTTTTTCACTCATTCCCCCCCTTTTCAACCCCTCAAAAACCTTATAAATATCTTTTCAAAACACTTGAGAAACCTTAATCTAAAATCCAAAACCCATATACCACAACCTTATCAATGTAAAAAGTCAGTGAAGCAAATGCACCCTTAACTTCACAGTCACCGCACTGCACCTTAGAATTGAATCATTGAAATCAACACAACTAGACACAACTACATCGTATTACATCCAAGTACCTAGTACTGATACTTATTTCAGTGTTTACTGGTTTGCTGATGGGTGTGTCACATCCCATGACTTGACTCTGCGTGGGAACACACTGTACGCACCAAAACCACATTTGAATAACTCTTAATAGAAAACACCCAATCATTTCTGCATTCTACGGCCTCACAATGACATGATTCATACAACATCTTATTTATAGCTCTAAAAAGGGAAACACAACAAACTAACGTGACAAACAACAATCGTGACTTTTCAACAGCTCCAGCGTAACTTTACGACGTTAAACACAGATTGATATTTTACCGGCTAAATACAAAAAACAAAAAAAACTCTTTGAAATGGAAATCGTGGAAAATGATCTATAATTTCATTTACAAATACAATTTTTACCACGCTGACTAACATATAATAAATATAACAATCACGGCTGATTTTTTTCTTCAAAAGTGAAAATGCGCACGAAAACAAAAAGAACTCGCAAAATCTTATGTATTACTTAACCGAGAAAATTTCCCTCTGCAAGATTTCTCCATCTTGATTGCCCGACTTCGTCAATTCCTACTTTTCAGATCAGTAAAGTGGAGTGAAAAGTGGACTAGGTGTAGCATTTGCCAGCACTTTATCTTTTGCACTTCATCGAAGTGTTGGAATTCCTCGAAAGATTCCCTTTCGATATGGAGAGCATCGAATGAAGAAGAAAGAATTTAAAAATGAACAAAAAACAAAAGAAAAAAGAAAAAAACAAGAAGAGCACGTAAAGAGCGATATGAGGTATCGAAAATATACCACATTGACTGGTTTCGCAAAAGTTTTTTCTTCCAAGTAATTGGGAAACAATGAGTTTTTCCTTAATCCACTGCAATTGGTCGACCGCTGTGTGTGATCCTATACTTACTTAGATACTTAGATGGCCCGTCTTCACTGGACGTGCAGGCCCCAGTATCTCTTCCACTCGTTTCGTTCCCTCGCCATTGTCATCCAAGATGTTCTCAAGTTTCGTGAGTGACGTTGACGAGGTCCTTGAGCGGTATCCAGCTGAGCTCTCAGCTGGTCCATCCGTGTAGCAAACACGTCACCCCATCTCGTTGGCGGTCTCCCTCGGGGGCGTTTAGCGTCCATTGGGATCCACTTTAGCGTTCTTTTAGTCCATCTATCGTCGATTCTTCTCATGATGTGACCGGCCCATCCATGTTTTGCTTTCGATACATATTCCGCTGGGTCGCGAAGACGGGACATTCTTCTTAAGTTGGAGCTACGAAGACCGGCAAGGTGACCTGTGCGCAGGTTAAACTTCAGGAGACATCTCTCAAGGGCTCTGTGGGTGGTAAGTAGCTTCCTAGACGTGGCCGCGGTGTCTGCCCACGTCTTCGCTGCGTAACAGAGCGCTGGAGGGACTGTCGAGTCGAACAGATGGGCACGAAGATCTTGGTCCGTCAGTTGGTCCATAGCTTCCATGACGGCTGCGAATGCTGCCCATGCTGCTCTCATTCTTCTATTCAGTCTTCCTTCAAGTCGTTTTCCATGTTGATGTGTACAGGTATCAACGGGGTTAATAAATTGGAACCTAAGATTTGTGGAGAACGACAAATTCTTTATTGAAAAATATGGGATGTTTTGCCAATTTGTTTCATTTTAATGCGCATTTTTCAGTTGGAAAAAACTGCTGCAAACTATTTCTCATTCCAATTCATGGAATTAACATCCAATAAAAGTCTTTTTATATTAAATGCAACGTATCACGATTTTGATGTGGTGCGGAAACCACATCGAAAGTCCAGAGTTTGGTTTGTAGATAATGGAAACTAGCAGAGCTCATCTTCCTCTAGTCGTCGTAGATACGGCGTGGAAACAGCGTTTTTTTCTACCAGTACATGAGAACGTGCCACCTTGCTGACGCTTCGCTTCTCTAAGCTGCCTGTTCCACAGTTCTACTTGAATAGTTTAGATAGGAGACCTCACTGGTTTCCGACCCCTCGCAAATAGATGCGGCGCTTGTATAAGGGAGGACTGTTGCAGCTGATTTTGTAGGAAAAGGACAAAAAGAACGTTTGCGAGGCTTATTTCAGGGCGATTAGGAAGGTTTCCGTATTACAAAATCCGAACTCCAAGCTTTGGTTTCCGCATCACGTCAAAATACTGCCTCTAAGCATTGCCATAATTTGCAAAGCAGTTTGTACAACATGATATTTATGAGATGCAGTAGCATTCACTCCCCAGATCATTTTTCGTCATCACTGCTATTTTTCTGTTTATCTGAATTATGTTATGAGATGGGCGGGTGTAACGCAGTTGGTTAGGCGTCGATAAATTGGTACTACATTTGTCTGGGAGGATAAAAAAACACTGACTTGAGACATAGCTAGTCATAGGGCATAGTCCCCCGTAAGTCATTATATAGACCAGCTACGTTCGTAAACCTCAAACAATTCTGAATTGAAAAGAACTTTGTGGCGCATCCCAAGCAGATTCATTAACACCAGGCACTTTATCCTTTATCCACTTTATACTAGGAGGGCTGTGGGAATCATTTTACTTGGAAAGAGGTACCTACTAAAGAAAGCGATTACAATTACGGATAAAGATGAAGATGAGTTCTAACAGATTGTCAAGGAAACAGGTGTATGAGATAGAACAAAAAGCTGACTCGATCCAGTGCGGGTAGAGGTTGTGGACAGTGCGGAGTGCAAGGATCTCTTTTGTTTATAGCAGACCATCCCACTCAATATATAGGCAAATGATTGCTTCCCTTCAAACATAATCGCAAAAGTAAAAACCGTCTCTGGATATACATACTTCTTATTAAAACCGAATTAAAGGAATCGAAGGTAGCTGCTTCACGACCTACCACGTCAAGGTGACGAACTGCAGTGTATCCTAATATTTGTCCTTGGTGCGGAATGAACTAACTCACTGGGGTGCTGTATTGGTACACGACAAGCAGATGTTACGTACTAACGGAGCCATCCGCATCTTCCTCGGAGTGTGTCGTCCTGAAACGTCGCGAGCCCATCCTGTTCGATCTAGAATCGAATAGAATCAATCTATCTGTTACTATTCCATAGTCTGCGAAACTGTACTTCTTTACTGAAGTACGTCTGAACACCAAGTGTCCTCAGATCTCCTTTTACCTCCTCCTTTGAAAACATCCTTTTACGACAAAGAAGCCTTTTCTAGTTTAAGTCCGCGAGCAAACTCACGATAGTTTAGACAAAAAAAATGAGATGGTTCCCTTATAACGTAACCAAAAAGCGAAGGGAGTTCTCTGTGGCTACTTCTGCTTTCTCCTGTTTTGTGTGACTACTTCTGGTTTTCTGTGATTGGGGCAAGATGTTGATGTTTTACAGCTGTTATCCGTCAATACGCCTTATCAAATTTTGCATAAAGTTCTTCGTTATGGTATACCATTCGCCAAAACTAGAATAACAGTCATCCAAACAGTTTTCGCTGAATACAATCAAGCTTCTCCAATATCGTTGACGGTGACCCCTAGGTCTAGGATTCGTGCACCATAATAGAGCAAATTGCTTATAGATAGATTTGCGGCGGTTTGACTATCCACTACAGGCACTTAGGCAAGGCGTTGAATGCCGAATTGACTGAGCTCGTTTTTGCTGAGCATCTTTCTTGTAGCTGCAGTCGATTTTCAGCATATAGCGCAAATACAAAACTTTCCCACGAGTCCAATAAGTTGTCCTTCCACCATGATTTCCGTTGGGGATGTCGAGGATACCCACATCTGCTTGAATTATCAGAGCAAAGTCGCAGACTAAACGCTGCATCTATCTCCGATACAAGGTTCACAGCATAGTGCGAGTTCGCGTTGCTTGAAGCAAAAATTACTGTGGTGCAAAAGCAACATCAACGAGACACTGCTCAACTGTTTTCCGCATGATATCACTGACGGCAAAATTGCACGGGAAAGTTGCCGCAACCTTTGTGTCTTGGTCCCTTGATTTACTCCGGTTTCCACTTACACCATTCTTGGAATGTTTTCCAGGAATCCACGCATCGGAGCACTCAAAAGACGGGATCAATGAGAAGAGTCGGAAGCGACTTCGATGTCCACGAAAGATATCTGCATAGGCTTCAAATACTGCCGCCACATTTCGATCGCTTTACCGACAATGACACCTTGTCAACTGTTGACTGACCAGGGAAAAGGCCGGTTCGTCCACTGCGGATGGTTTCTCTACAATGAGCACGCTTGTTTTCTCGAGAACTCTATGAATAAAGTTGGAAAAGTAAAGTGTCTGGCGTTAATCAGTCAGCCTGGGATGCGCCCCCACGTTCACTTCAATTCGGAATCGTCTGAGGTTTACGAACGTGTATCTGGCCAATACAATGACTTGCGATGACTAACCGATGTGTCGAGTCAGTGTTTTTATCCTCCCAGACAAGTCTGGTACTAATTTATCGACCCCGGAGAGGTGAAAGGCTTGGTGAGCACTAGGGCGGATACGACCCTAATATCAATCGTGCAGGAAGCGGGACCTCTAACCGCTACACTACACCCACAATTCTACGAATAGACATTTTAATACATCACTTTCTCTAAGAAAAGCAGCTTTCTACAACATTCTTAAATTTCAGACTGGACAAAAAATCTTCTCCTGAGCTAAATGCACCGACCGGAAGTTTTTTCAACTGCACCACCGGGCGAACGTTCTCAGAGTTTTTAATGCACTCGCAATATACTATTAGTGTGATAACAAATTACGAAGTGTGCAGTCATCAATAAACAAGTCTAGTTCATTTGCATTATTCCATCTTTCGCATACTCACGGAGGTTGAACCTTTAATGGCAGCACGTATGTCTTTATATCTACCAGCGGTAATAAGAGTAAAGCTCGCGCTAAACTGAAGTGTTCGCGACAGCGATTGCAGCGAATGTACATCAGATAAAACTAGGACAGCGTCGCCACGCTGCCCACATTAGATTATTAAATTATTATTTACGAATATAAATATATTATTTACGAAATATAAAGTCGTTACTGTTGAAGCGGCAGCGCTTCGTAGGGGGTCTATTTCTCTGGGTCCCAGTTATTTTATACATTCATAAATGCATAAAATATACTGGTGCGTCTACAGAGTTAAAGACATTACCCCACGAATGGAGGGGGGGGGGGGGCGGATTTCAGGTGGAGAGTTCCTATACGGAGTCGTAGATTATTGAGAGGAGGGTAATTCCGTCCATTTCTTCCTATCTTCCTAATAGCCGTAAAAATCGGCTCGGAAGATGCGGTGCATGCACAAGGCTGGCGCGCTCCGATCGAACTCGTTGTAGAAAATAGCGCGCCGGAACACTCAAAGTTGTATCTTCCGGGCCTTTAAAGGCATTACCCCTCAAACCTGGAATGGTATGGATTTCCGATGGCTGATGGCTATTCCTAGTCGTAGATTGCAGAAACGGGAAGTACCGCTCATTTCTTCCTCATTTCCGTAAAAAAACGGCCTGAAAGATGCAGCGCGTGCACAAGGGTGACCGCTAAAATAGAACTCGTGGTAGAAAACAGAGTTTCCGGAATGCTCGATGGAACGAAGTACGGAGATAAGGAAGAAATAAGCATTATCCCACCCGTTTCTGCAATCCGCGACCCCGTGTAGTCACTAGCTATCGGAAATCCACACCACCCCCGACTCGCGGGGTGATATGGATTTCCGATGACTGGGGTGATGCCTTTAAGATGTACAGTGTTATAGAGTTAGTCGTAAAAAAGCTTATCTGTTTTGCATTTTTCTACACAGGAAGCAACAAATCTGACTAATTAACAACACACCTAACCATAACTAATTAGAAAAATTTTGCAGCAACCGTTCCCGGACTACAAACACTTCAGATTAATGATATAATAGCGAACTGGAAGATAGAGCAAAAAATCGGGGAAGGTGGTTTTGGAGCTGTATATAAGGTGAGAGACTCTTTTGGATTTTTACAGGTAACGAAAAAAGGAAGTTCGATTTCGGAGCTTAGATTGCTGTCATGTGCGACCACCACATTCTGGGAAGACAGTGGGCGCACATCTTGTCTACTTTCAAAAGGATGAAATTACAAGTGTAAATAAAAAGAACTAAATTTCTATGGGACCGTAATTTTAATGAGTTGATTATCAATATTTTCAGAAATCAAATGGAGGGGAGGTGTGACGGCAGCGGTGCAGTAGATTCAGAACAACATGAAGCACTGTGCAGTTCCGCTGCGCCCGAATCGGCTACCGCCGTTCAATGCTATAGTTCGCGATGGTCCCACCTCTACTCCAACCGCTATCTCCACCGCGCCGCTTCGAGCGCGGCCGCTTTCAAAAACTTCATGTCGATTTAACCCTACTATAATCAAAGTTCCATCAGTGTAAATCGCCATTATAATTGTTGAAGTGATGTTTGATCTGACTCTGATGCAGTGGTTCGCCATTCGCGTTAGTCCTTAAAATAATAAGGAATCTAGTTCAGAACTTAACAGATAATGAGACCTGACGTCAAACGTCATACTACAAAAACATCTCGCCTGAATGTTTTAAGTGCCTGGGGTTCTCGCTGAAGCCCTGAGAATCCTACAGTAACAGTTCACATGTACCCATTATGGCATCCGGAGTTCAACCGTGAAGCGACCATATGTTATGAAGCCGGTCCGAAAAATAGTTGAAACGCTGACATAACAAAGTACATACATTTTATCTTATCCACCATACCTCAAAATTAACAATGTTAGAATATCTTTTTAAAGGCATCACCCCACGAATCTGAGGTGGTGCAGATTTCAGGTGGAGTATTCGTATATGGGATGGGAGACTACGGAGAGGGAGGTAATTTTGTCCATTTCTTGCTAATTGCCGTAAAAAACGGCCCGGAAGATGCGGCGCCGCACAGGACTGGCGCGCTCCAATCGAACCTCTTATACAAAATGGTGCGCCAAAACGAATGAAGCCGCATCTTCCGGGCCGTTTTTAACAGCAATTAGGAAGAAATGGACAGAATCACCCCCTCTCCGTAGTCTCCCATCCTGTATACGAATACTCCACCTGAAATCTGCACCACCTCAGATTCGTGGGGTGATGCCTTTAAAAAAATTGGGTTGGCTAGGCAAATGAGCACGATTACGTTCGCTTCTCCTTAATCGTAACAAAGCATCGCAAATGCCCTTTCCTACTAGACATGTTACAACGCCACCCTTATACATGCACAAAATTCCTCAGCAACCTATTCATTGTTTTTAATTCAATAGGCCGCTGTGGGAAACTTGACCCTTACATTCCAGCTCGCGGATGTGGCGCGTGTACAAAAATTGCGCGTTCTGACGTCTCTGGTAGGAATGAACGGTCAGTAAAACCGTTTCTCACGCCGTTTCAAAGACGATTAAGAAAATTCGGCGTAAACTCATGCTCATGCTCGTAAATTACACCTTAAAAACTATTTCTGGAGAGATCCCAACATCGTCAAATTGGTGGTATGCCGCCTTATGTACATCGCAAATTGTACTCGGAATTCACTAAGGGGTTTGTGCGAATTATTGTGAAATTTGGACAAAATTTTATTTCTCGTACATTTCGACTGGCTTTTCTAGATCGTGCCTTCCTAAAAGAACTTCCTTCTAAAACTCCCTAAAAAAATGAGCCAGATAAAAGTTATGATGAGATTGCAGGTCAGCGACACAACATCTTCAACACATGCTAGCTACGCTTTAAAGACGGAAAGAGTAAATGCACCCACCAAAGTATTGAAAATGGAAGTTGTTGTTTTACGGTAAGTGCTCTAATTTTCAAGAGTTTAATGGGCTATTTCCAAAGTTTCCCATGTTAATTACAATCGAGAGTTGAAATGTTTAAAATTAGAATAAAGTGTTCATTCGAGAAAATCCAAATCTGGAAATCCATAAACTATGCAAGAATGCATTTTTCGGGATGTTCGACTTCAACAGTCGTTCTCTGATGGTAAATTAGAACTGAAGTCAATTGAGGTTAAAGATGAAAATAGTTTAAACTACTAATTACTCATTTTAAACTTGAGGCCTCATTGTATTCGTAAAGTATTCGTTTTTTGTCCAAGCATGACGTCCGGCTAAAGCCAGCTATCAAACTTCTTGTGCAGTACCCTTCGCTTGCCTTATCCATGGAAAGTAAAAATGGTTATATTTCCTCTGATATTAAACTTGCATTTCTTTTAACACCCATTTTTCTTTTTTTTTTGAAATTAAGGGGAGAAGTGAAAGTAAATTTAAGCATTGATGGAATGGCGACTTTATAGTTCTTCTCCTTAATGCGTAAGTGGTGCATTTGAGGAATATTCAAACCTGAACTTCAGAACCTACACCCCTTTAATACCGCTACAATTTCAAAATATTAGTTGAAGTATAGGTTTTTTTTTTCTTTTTCCTTTACAATTAATACATGATTTAATTGACGTAATCAGGGGCTGATATTATCTCCTGACGTGATTGCCCTCATCTTCGCTGAGCTGAGTCGTCCCTGAACAGTTCTGCCCAAACTTCTCGATCTTCTGCGAGATCTTGCACAGAATCAATTCATTCGTCGCTACTCCATGTCCTGCGAAACCTTACGGCTCTTGAACTGCCCACCTACGCAAAGTGTCTTCAAATCCTCTTTCATCACCTCAATTCAGGACTTCCGTTTTCGGTCAGCTGGTTTTTTCAAGGTTGAATCCGGCAAATTTCTCAGAAGTCGTTGACGAACGCAATCCGCTGATCTCCTCGGTACATGATCAAAGAAGCGAAAACGATTTTCTGTAGCTACTTCCGATGGCGTTGCAAAGTGTTGATACCTTTCACATGTCATCATAGGTATACCACATCAATTTTCGAGCAAAGATTTTCTTTGTAGCATATATTAGGCCAAAAGTAGCCAAGCAGTCGTTTAGGCCGCTTCCTTTCTGTCTAATCAAGTCTCTCCATCAACGTAGATGGGAATGAGCGGATAGGTTGACTCACAGCCTGCATTGGCGATAGGGGACGACTACAGACATTTTTTGAGGGAGTTAAAAGCAGAAATGGTCTTAGCGCATTTTTGTCGAACGTCTTTCTCTTAGCTGTCATTGTTCTTCAGCATGCAGCCCAAAGGACAGAACTCATCGACGAGTAAGTTGTCTGACCACCCTGATTCTCGCTCGATGTCTCAAAACGATCCACATCTGTTCCACGTCTCAGGGTATAGACGAAACTCTAGCTAGTTTCAAAGCTAGTTGCAACAAGCTTTGAAAAAATTTAAGAACATGATGAATTTTCGTGCTGTTTTCCGCGAATATAACAAAGTCGTCGTTGTACTTGACAACAGTCAAGGGACACCCTGGTGGTGCTAAAACAATGTCGGCAGGAAACTGATCGACTGTTCTTCCCATAATGACATCAATGCTGAAGTTGAAGAGGAAGAAGGAAGAGTCCTGCTGCTGCTTCTTGTTTTGCTCTAATTGCCACTTTAAACGGTATTGTACATCCGACTAGGGTTTGAACTGCAGCAGTTGTTCGGGGATTCATGTCATCAAGATGGCGAACAAACTTACCTAGTAATCCATCAGGGCAGAGCGCGTTAAGGCGGTACCAATGAGGGGAGTTGGAAACGGCGTCAAAAACATGAAAGGCTATTTGCATTGGCTTCAAATACCTCTGCTAGGTTTCGATCACTCTCACAAGATCACCTGGCATTGTAATTCGGAAGCCAATAGATGTGCTTGTACTTCCACGTTTAGCAAAGGGGCAAACCTCCTCTCCAATATTAGAACCGGAAGCCTTTCCCTTGCAGCGTTCTGGATGCGCTTTGTTCAGGAATCTGCATCGTGCAGCTTCATCCTGGTGCGTACTCCAACATGAATAGACATACATTGCCATTCTTCGTTCTGCAACTTCTTCTTTCAGCATCGCAATGCCGATTATCGGTTGAGAGGAATCCTGACTTCCGTCTGTGGAACCGTATCTCGAAACTGAGAACAATGGGAGGAATGGTGGTCAGCTCTGAATTTTCGGATATTTAACTGAAAAATGATCTCGTTAGAACGTACTCGAGCTGGAGTGTGAGAGTTGTCATCTTCCACTTGTGCTGTTCTTCAGACGTCAGAATTGTTGACCTATGCCACGTGAGCTGATGGCGTTCCTCTCAAACACGGTAGCGATAATAAGGCCGTCTGTTCACATAGGTTCATCGGACGGTCGTCGTTATCCGACGCGATTTTATTCGAAAATGGTATTATCTAGTGGTCTCCGCTGAGTCCATCATAGAAGGTAGCGCTATTGTTGTCCTCACAGGTTTCTGTAAGTGAATACAAAGGCGCATCTAGACGACGTTGAGCCAAATTCCAGGTTGCTGCACTCGTTCCCCATAGCTATTTACAGCCTACTACTTTCCTTCTATCAGCATTACCGCAGTAAATAGTTAGTCTCTGATACTGATGACGGGCCGATCTTTTTTGTGTGTTTCCTGCACCGCTGCAAGTGGCACACAGCGATATCTTAAAAGCCTGGACGGGACGGCTTGTTCGAGTTCACTCGACAGTGTTCGCAGTTCAGCGTGACGGAACGTATGGTTGTTACCATAGATTCCTTCCTCTCTCATCCCAAAATTACCCAGCTGTTTTTGTACATTCACTCGTTCTTTGGTAGTCTAGTGTATTTCTTCCTGTTATTTCAACATCGTTACTATTCAGTTAAATCTGCTCACTATTTCCTTCTGTTTGAGTACTAAATGCTATAGTGCAGCCTTCTTTTCCCAATGCGAGTAGTTCACAGAGAGCGTTGCGTACCGTCGAAGTCGAAATCTTAGGGTTTAAGGCGTTTAGTCCAGAACAAGCGTATGTTGTTAGTCACCCCATATTCCATTATGTTCTCGCAAATTTGCGCATGTGAATTGCCGAAACCCATTAATGAATGCACGAGTCAATGAGTCAAGAAACTACGACTACCTGAAAGACTACGAAAGTCGACTACAGAGCTAAATACACTGATTTGCCCTAACAACGTCCGCACATAACACGGTGAATAGTTTTGCATAAGGATACTTTAAAAACAACGGAAATATGACAATCTTCTCTAATCAACAAAAATATTAAGAGACACCTAATTGAATGGGGAACATTTCGTCAAAATGTCTCTGATTTCGATGATAAATGATACTGTTGAATTCAGAGCACTTAAGAAAGCACGTGCCACTCATTGCTGCGACATACTTGATTCTGGCAGAGCTCTTGGATACAACTTTATAATAATGACGCTCGTCGGAGCGTCACTAATGGTGAGTGTGTTTCTGGAAACTGATTCGGTCAGATAAACACAAGCTAGGCACTTCATATAAGAAATTTCTTGCAAAACACATGTGTCCAACACCACTTTTTGACCTCATTGAGGTGTTGACGTCAACACATCCGTTCCACTTTTATATTAACACCTTCTTAGGATTTACGAAAAAACAACAAATTAAAAGAAAATTCGTTCACAATGGGATGTGCAATTTCCGTTGGAATACAATGTTTAGAAGCTATTCAAGAACTGCATAATGTTGGGTATGAATATTCGATTGGATGTGTCATTGTTGCTATGACGTTATAGGGTGTGTAGCATCATAAAAATTTAATCTTCCTCATAACTTTTTTTCTGGTCTTATCTTCAATTCTATGCCTTCAAAAAAACTTATTCCTGCACTTATTCTTATGCTTTTATCAGCTGCACTTGTACCAATACCAGTATCTCCGAAATTTTGCTAATTCGGGAAATTAAATAGTTCACTTTGTGGTCCTAAATTGGTATTCTCTGAACACATCTGTGATTAGATTGTTAGATATGATTCAAAGTACTAGAGACTCTGACAGTTCCAATAGTATTAATACTACAGTAGTTTTTTTACGTCTTATTGGACTTTCGGGATCAAATCTGACCTGAAGAGGACCGAAATAGTTTGCTTAGCTGGTTAATTACGTTATGTAAAGAAAAGAATGGAATAACGAGCAATTTTGGAACGACCTAAACACGCAAATACATCAATTTCAAGTAAATTAGTCTCAGTCGCAGAGATTTGTTGGAGTAATTTTAAAAAAATCGCATTAGAGGTAATAGTAATGACAACTACAAATTCAAAGGATCCAGTAGCAATAACTGCGATTAGAAGAAAATTTGGTAACCACGAAAGTATTTGAAGAACCCTGCATTTTGGATTGAGCCGCTAAAATAATCCCACGATTCTCCAAAATTCTGAAGTCCTACTGCTCGTACCCTATAGATTTTCAGCCATAGATCCCCAGTTACTTCTTTCTCCATTATTGAATTTTCTCGCACTTAACATTCTTATTTTTCAGTACTTCAACATCACTTTCCTCGCTTTTTCTCCTTCCTCTTCCTTCCCTTCCTTCCCCACTCCCCTTTTTTTATTGCTCACTGCAACTGTCGCGTGTTTATTACACACACATGAAAAGAATATAAACCTAGTTATCTGCATCGTGATCTCAAGCCGGCAAACTTCTGCATTTGCGTAGACGATGTCCGACGTATCTATTTGCTGGACTTTGGAATGTGTCGCCGTTATGTTGACAGCGACAATGCTGTGAGACGACCACGGTGGGCGTCTGGGTTTCGTGGGACGCAAAGGTTTGACGATTCTTTCCATCTTCGGAGAAATTGAGTGTTGAATTTTTTACTTCAGATACGCTGCTATAAGCTGCCACATATCGAGAGAGATGGCAAGAAAAGACGACCTCGAAAGCTGGCTGTATCAGCAAGTATGTTCAAGAAGCGCTGCACCAACTGCTAGCCTTCTGCGTCCAATTAAAATGCCACTCTATTTGACAGAGGACTTCTGTCAAATTCATTACCTCTTCGCCGTTCTATGAAGGCAGAAAAAACTGTAAACGCCACTGGTCCGCTACGATTAGGAGCGGCGAGCATCGATGGATAAGACCTAGACACGATTGCCCGGAGATCCTTAGATGCTTGCGCTGGCCAACCCACCAGATACCGGCTCTGTCTTACCGGTCCCGCGTAGTCATGGTCTCGATTCCTTCCACCAGAGACATCCTCTTCGGGATCTTTGGGTCTAAATTCTCATTCTCTTCTCATCCTTCATGTCCCCTTCTCTGTGTTCCTGTAGAACCCTCAGAACCTGTGTTATGTGGCACACAAGTGGTAGTACATGGTTCGTCACTATTGCATTAATAAAATAATGTGGTAAGATGGATCCAACAATTGCAACAGTGTACATGGAACAAAATGGCAACACAAATATACACCGATCAAAGGATGCGATCAAAGGGATACGTTAGATGATAAAGGTATAGTAGAGTCAAAACGACATGAAGCACAGTGCAATTACGTACGCGGCTTTTTTCGAAGTGGTGAGGTGGGGCATAGCGGTTATACTAGAACCATTTCTGTCACCACCCATCGCTGCAGGTTACGATGATCCCAACTCGGTTCCAACTGCTGCCACCATCGAACGCGTACGCAAATGCACCGTGTTTCATGTTGTTTTAACCCGAGTATAATAGGATAGTTGCTTATGGATGTGCTCTTATATACGAGTTGATAAACGGTTTGTCTTCTTTCTTCGTTCGCGGACAAATCTACTAGCCCTGAGCAGTTTACTCAAATTTCAACTCCGTTGACTTTTCAAGTAGATTCTCGAATCCTAAGATCATGAACAGGGCTACTTCATCCCTACGCTCAGTCGAGATGGTACTGCTTCTCCCTCGTTTCATTTCCATTTACCGATAAAATTTGTTTGAAGGTGAAGATTCCAGTTAGCCGAATACTTTTTCTCTTTAAAGATCCTAAATAAATGTTTACGAACTGATTTAAGCTTGGCATGCAGCCATTTACGTGGGGTACAGGAAGGCTCCGAAAAACATTGTTTTGAAGGAACGTATCTCAGATTGAATTGACATCAGGAGAGCTGCCATGGAAGAGCCTTGAGGATACTGTAGCTATTTGTAATGCTAAGGAGAAATCACGAACGAGTGGTATGTGTTTCATATGGGAAACCTCATTTTGAAAGTCACAACAGCTTTAATGGATTCTGCATAATTTTCTTACATTTCACGTCCTGAGATATTTAGGAATAAAGGAGTTGTTTGCCGGTTGTCCAAAGGAATACATCCATATGATGTTTTACATTGACTCACTAAGATATTATGATAAACCTAATTATGCTATTTTACGTGGTCTACTTCGTGATGCTCTCGATTCTAATGCACTATCCGAACATCCGTACGATTGGGAACCATGTGCTACATCAAGGACAGGTATTTTGTATAGTCTTTAAACATATACCAATAATATACATAACCATCAATTACAGCCACTCCGCAGATCCCTGAAACAAATCCAAAGGCTGCCGAAACAAATCCGAAGGCTACTGAAGCGAATCCCAAGGCTGCCGAAACAAATCCGAAGCCTTCCGAAACAAATCCGAAGGCTGCCGAAACAAATCCGAAGGCTTCCGAAACAAACCCGAAGGTTGCTGAAACAAATCCGAAGGGTACCGAAACAAATCCCAAAGCGGCTGAAACAAATCCGAAGGCGCAGTGAACAATAAGCAAGAGAAATCACATTAATCCGTTGAAAATTCGGAAACATATTATCCGTTTACATTATCTCAACTCGATCTAGCTTAACTACAATAAACTTAAGCCCTGATAACTTTACATGTGTCTTGGTCACTACCTTAACTTTTTCTGGATACGACAAACCTTTTTTCTAGAGTTCGGCACCTAGATAAACAAATGGCTATCTTCGATAGTCGTGCAGTTCTTCCTAGCCTATCATTAGTTAGTGTCCTTGCGTCATACACGCATGATCTCAGGAAATTGTCATACAATATCAAAATCGATAATTCCTCGACAGAAGATGAAAAAAGACGCGGAACCGCTTTTTTTCAGAGCTTACCTCAATTTTGTTCCTTGGCATAACCATCAATCGATCCACTGATATGAATTCATCGATTGGAACGTTCAACTAGAAATGTTGAAATTGGCAACTAAAACAGTTTATGAAAAAGTACTTACGGCTACACATTACTGAGGTTGAGTCCGAGATAATTGCAGCAAAAGTGTACAGGATTTTCGAAGTGAATATATTGCTTGAAAAGATTAAAAACTAGAACTGTAGTTTCACATACGTAATCTTCATATGTAGTCTTCATATGTCTCCGATATTTTGAAAATATATCTTACAGATATATTTTCAAAATATTGGAGACAAAGTTTCGACTGAAGTACCATACTTCAGCCACGGAAGCGACAAAGATCAGTGGTTAAAAATGGTTTTGTCCCGTGGATTCTGCAGAGAAACTATTTTTTGTGCAACATCTGGGCTTTGTCAGGCATCACTGCACGAATCTGGGGTGGTCCAACTTTCAGGTGGGTTGTGATTGTACGGGGTCGTAAGTTATGAAGAAGACGGTGAATCCGTCCATTTCTTCCTAATTCCCGTAAAAAACGGGCCGGAAGATACGCGGCGTGAAAAAGACTGGCGCGCTCCAATCGAACTCGTCGTAGAAAGTAGCGCGCCGAAGCCGCATCTTCCGAGCCGTTTTTTACTGCAGTTAGGAAGAAGTGAACAGGATCACCCTCCCCCATAATCTACGACCCCGCATAGGCATAACCCAACTGAAATCCGCTCCATCCCTGATTCGTGGGGTGATGTCTTTAAGCTACCCAAGATTTTTAGTTTTTCGCAGTTTAAATTGCAAATTTTCTGTTTCTCAATATTTATCGTTATCTTTGAAGGTCCGTATATGATCATCGAACAGAGCATCGTCTCTGCCACTTTTTCAAATTAAAGAACAGTTCCTTACTTTCAAAATTTCCTAGAGATCATCATCGCACCGCAAAATTCTTCCAAATAATTAAAATCAAATGTTAAATTTCTTCTTCTGGTTCTATAAAACTAATACTTTCGTCTTTTCTAGAAAATATTTATAAATGTCAAATAGATCGACTTTTTCAAGAGAACGGGGCATTTTAAACGATGTTGGTGCCGCACAGTTCTGTATCATTCAAATTTTTCACTCGAGCTCGTCCACCCCCATAGCTAGCTGTACTCATCTAGGCCTCTGTGTAGCCAGCCCATCATATACCTCATTTGACAGCCAAGTGATCCCCGCATCGCTGAAATTATTCAAAAGGGAAAAATCAAACACAAAACTACAACGTATACAGCAGAACTCTAAGTGTAAATCCATGGTTCAAATATTAAAAAAAATCTACTCTTCTAAGACAAAAAATAAGACACCAAATAAAACATCATAAGTAAAAAATCAGATTACATCCGGAATTTACTTCCTTACGATGAAAAATTTAATTAAATTAAGGAAGCCAAAAATGCAGAACGTAGATCAGTTGAAATATTGCGAGTTGTGAAGGAATAGACGAAAAAGAGGACCAACAATTTTACTGTACGTAGTGTTTTGCTATAGTGTGCCTGCGAGGTTTTTAGATGGAACCTTTATTTGCCTGACGTTTCGGCTTTTTCGCCGTCTTCAGAAACCTAAATAGAGGATGACTGGAACAATGCTACGTTTATCCCGTCAAGTGCCACACCACCCTGGGTATAGGTAGTGACTGTAGGTAGTGCTTCGTAAAATTTGATCTTAGATGTGGTCGCGAAAGAGATGCGTCTATCAGAGGACAAAAAATAATAGGAATTTCTAACGCTCCATGAACATAATACATAAAGAACGAATGCTGCGCTTGATTTATTCGATTGAAAAGGAGATCAGGTGGAATAAGTAACCATTCCATTCTCGGACGTGGTGACCAAAAATAAAAAAAGATGAAATAAAACAGGAGCGGGCTTCATAGACTCGCAAGTACATCAACGGTTGTGTTACCGTAATAATCGGTCCTTGATAAACAAAAAAATGCCAGGTCCATAACAATGAACTAAAAGAGCCGGCAGGTTAAGCAAATCCTCATTCATCACCCGAATGCTGTTGGCTAAGCAATATACCGAAACTCCTTCATTTTTCTTGTATATTTTTGTTAAAATTTAAAGTTTGCTTCCGTCTATTTTGAAATTATTGTTTAAGACTCTCTACGTTTACTCTGTATCCTCTTTGTCCTGTGCAGTACAGAATCGAAAAGAAATCCGCGATATTTATCTCTTTATAAATTTTCTTTTAGAATCCGTTCAATCGAATATGCAAGAAAATGGTTGGAACACATACAAAATAAAACCCATTTGTGTAAAGCAATAAGACTAGGTGACAAAAATATTTTTAAAAAAGTAAGATTTGGCACAAAAATGAGAAAAAGGATGGAAACGAGCATAGGAACTAATAAGTACAAAGTATTCTACGCAACACTATGTTGGAAAAAAAAACTGGGAAATATCACTGCCGTACTTTCAACTTCTTCAGTTGCTCCCTTTCGGCGGCACTTTCTGCAGGTTCACATTCGAAGGAGGCAAGCATCGATTCTACAATCCAAGAAGAAACTTGTAAATGGATTTATTTCGTGGAACAGTTATCCAAGGAATTAACGAACCTCGCTCTCCATACAAAGCGCAAACTAATGTGTACTGTAGGACAGCGGCATTCTTTGGGAATGAGCACAAAACACCTTTCCATCGCACTACCGATCGTAGTTGGTCAGCGATTTGAGAGTAGGCCTGAAATACGCAAAAATTCGAAAGCTATCAAATATTTTTGTTTCAATCATAACGTTACATGTTTGTCTAGGTATGTATATTTTTCAAATGTATTGACCCAATTTTAAAGGCATCACCCCAAGAATCTAAAGTGGTACGGATTTCAGGTGGAGAGCTCCTGTACGGGGTCGTAGATTATGGAGAGGGGGGTGATTCCGTCCATTTCTTCCTAATTGCCGTTAAAAAAACGGTCCGCAAGATGCGGGGCGCGCACAAGGCTGGCGTGCTCCAATCGAAGTCTTTGTAGGAAGTAGCGCGCCGGATCGCTCGAAGCTGTATCGTCCGGGCCGTTTTTTTTTAACGGAAATTAGGAAGAAATGGACGGGATCACCATTCTCTCCATAATCTACTACCTCGTATACGAATACTCCACCTGAAAACCGTATCACCTCAGATTCGTGGGGTAATCCATTTAAACCGTTTCTTTCGTATGAGAAGCAGAACCTTGAGCTATGATCCTTTTCATAAATTCTGTAATCGTTCGCATTATCAGTCACCCACCTTCAAAAATCCTTACAAGGGTTTGAAGAAGAATAGAAATCTCACTTTTTCAAACACTGGCAATAAATCCAACAATTTGTAATACCCAGGCATGGTAGAGAGTTCCTTCATTCTCTGAGGAGAAGTCTTATCGATTTTACATTATTAGGAAAACTGCAATTGGTCTCTAATAACATTATATGTACTGAAGTTACAACAACCGAACCCACTAAGTCCTTCAAAACGACCGAAGGATGATCCGTTGGTGCCAGTATTACTGCTGAACAACGAGATGATTGCTGTTTAAAAACGATCAGATACGCCAAATTTTGTTACGAGTGAAATCCAAAAATTGCATTTCGCTAGATGTTCATCGAAACTTTGAAGAAGAATTTCCTTATTTTCACTTATTTTTCAGTATCAGAATCAGATATACGGATGATTCGTAACACTAATAAACTAGAAAACATATTCGTTTCTGTTGTGTTACAATGTTCTCACTGGGTGTCTTCGGTGGACATTCTACAAGAAACTCTAATTTTTCGAGAAAAAATTCATTTTGGGCTTTTGGAAATTATCATAAAGTAACTACTAAGTAAACGGTGATTCATACGAAATTTAGTGTACTTAGCACGTATAATGCTGAGGTGCACATTTTTATCGGCGATCGGCTACCGACGAAAAGAATTTACAGGTTTCTCTCTCGAAAGAAACTCTGCAGAGTCGTTCGCGAACAGAATGTTCTTTTTTCAGCCAAGATCGTTTCAATTTTACTCGATTGCAGAGTTTTAGCCCAACCGTGGCAATGGTTTTCAAGTAAATCCTAACACAGGAGAAACAGGGGGTCCGACCGGCAGTGACTCCCAAATAGATACGCGAGTTGTTTTTTTTTTTTCATAGACTCTCAATAAATGGAAAGACGACGACAATGGCAGCGAATCCCCAGCAACTTTGTCACCAGTCACTATTTTATTACTAAACAAGTGGTGGCAAATTTTCTAACAACATTAAAAAAAGGAAAAGCTAACCACAAAATTTAAGTGTCCATTGGGTAAAGTTCGGACGCTTCCATGATATATGAGGAACAAGTCTTTCAGGAGTAGAACGAAGAAAGGAATCACAATCTAAAAGAAATTCAATGCTTGGAAACTGTTAGATGTTCTCGAACAATCATACTAATAATCGAGAATCATACTCTTTGATTGCTGCCAGCTGTTTCCGCTCTCCATTGTGCGGCTTTCATTGTAGCTCGATACGATAAAAAGTTACCGCTTGGATCTAGTTGATGTTGCAGGATTTCTAATTTCGACTTTTCCACTCGTGACCACTGAAATTCGTTTAAATTATCTTGAAATTTGATTGGCTGAAAATTACATAGTCTTGAAAGAGATGGCTCAGTTTTTGCAGATTCAGTTACCGTACCCGAGGTATGTATGAGCATAGTGATTGCAAAATTCGAAAACTCAGCGGAAGAGTGAAAAAAGTTTAAGATGAAAAAATTATTAGCTTTCTCTTCGGTCGGTTGATTTAGCCAATTTTAAAGCCAACGTTTTCCAATGGACATCCTCGAACGCTATGGAAAGTCCTCTTTTTCAATGTAGTCATTTCTTCAAATCTACTTTTCTTCAAGATCACGATTTTTCGCGAATATTACAAGCTTTTGAGTGTTTTACATCGGATTTCTTGCCTTTCTTTCAAAAATAAAAATAAGAGAGAAGTTCCACTTACGGTTCGTTTCATTCTGGAGACGGCTGGCAGAGAAAGTCCAGCAACAATAGCCATTAAACTATTGAAATTGCCTATTTCACAGCATTCTTTCGCCACATCGATAAGATATTCAATGACCTGCAAAACTATACCTTTTGACCGCATAATTTTTAAGTCTATCACCATCTGGAATATATTCACTGGAAAAGTGCCAAAATATAGTCACCAGTTTTCAGAGTAAAAGGAGGCACACATACTTCAACTCGATGCTTTTTCTTCAACTGCCTCAACACTTCGGTGGCAGCAAATGAGGAAAGACGATTGAACCATTCCACATAAAACGATATCGAACCACCGGGACCATTCTAAAAGTGCAGCAAGCCTGTATTTTTTATTCCATACAGATATGATGCTCAAGAAAATGATGACTAACCCTATTCCGACCAAGATCTGCTAAATCATTACTGGCCAGAGCAACAAGAATCTCATCAACCCCGACCATGCTGAACCTCTCCTGGAAATTCGTAACGATTCGCCGACATCATTAAATAAGAGGATTAAATTAAATGGATCATTGGCCTACCATTTCGATGTGTGTCAGTTGTTGAGCGACAATTTTCGGATCAGGGCAAACTGTGATTAGGCCAACCTAGATAGAAACAAGATCAGTTAGAAGACTTTGAGTTCTTTTTTGTTCGAATGAGTTTTTTCCTTTGTTCGGATGGATACAATTTGAAGAGAGCATCAGATGAAAAGGCACGAATTCGCCCATACTAGAGCTTTCTATAGCCGTATACCTCATTCCTTGAAAAGGTTTCCGATCAGAAAGAGGAACTTCTTTGATGCAAAAAAAAAATTTATTGACAGCAAACGCACCAATATACGCCACACTGCGTTAAAAACTTTTGCAGAAAAGCGAAAACATAAATTAAGAAAATGTTAAAATTAGTTTTCAGGATTGTAAGTTCAGAAATTCTAATTTTGTGGTATTTTTTTTCTTTTGGAGTTATCTTGACTGGGGGAAACCTATGATATATCCGTGACGCATACCGCATTCGAAAGTGATATCAGGACGATTTTCTTACATTTAAAACCATCTCCAACAAGCAGAAAAAGTATCTGAGTATGGAAATTCGGTAACAAAGAGCTGACTCATTCACTTCGCAAACGGAAGTGTACACGTCGATCACGCAGAAGAACGCACCGAAAGGGATTGGAATTCACTTCGGAGTAAGTTCCAGGTTCTACTTTTTGAGATAAACGTTAACAGATATCTTCTGACTATCTGGAAGATATATTTGCTGCGAAACGAATCCACACTGAAGTACTGTATCATTTTAAAACTATTACGTATTGAAAGTATCAAAATTGATGTAGACATATGACATAAACTACATATGTGCAGAGAATCATGTCATCTGTAGAGGTGTACCGCTTTTACTCAAATCGTTTCAATCTCCACTAATGACCGAACAAGACTCTATAGCAACACTTTGGATCTTACATTTTGATTCTTAAAATAAACGGTGATGATCAGCAAAGCATGAAAGTTTTAAGTTCAGGCGCTCAGCCACTCGTAACTGTAGCGTTTAGAAGGAGGACTGCGGAAGATCATGTCAACCAAGAACTACAACGTATTTATAGAGTTCTTGTCGACGAGAACAAATTTGTTTACACGTCTGAGAGAGGATTACGGCTTGAGTAATAGTCAGCGCAAAAAAAAATATCCCGGGGCCCATATTTTGCATGTGTTCACCATCCCAAGAGAGTTTCTCAGTAAATTAACATGAATTTATGACAGAGAACTTTGTGGCAATTTTTTGAGATCCTCGTTTTTAAAGAAGAACTCTAAAGATCTTTAGAACTTTAAAAGTGTTGAAACGGACCAAAATATCCGACTGCATTGGTCGCTGGGTGTTTTCCGACAGAGTTTTCTGGAGATTTTTCACAGCTTTGTCATATCGCTCCAATCTGTTTATCTGAAAAAACCGTTTCTCATTTACACGACTGAGGATCATTTTAAAAAGTCCTTCAAAAATAACAAACCGTTGATTTGAGTGTAGATTGAAGATCAGCGGCTTTTTGCTTAAAATTCCTATCTACAGAACATAATCCTAGCAGCTCATTGAGTCTGTAAGTAGGGATTTCTGGATATTTTTTTTACTGGAATAGATTGATGTGCGCTCACCTAGTTCTCATATGTTCACTCCTGAAATCATGTGGAATGCTGGTGACCCATTCGCGACACAACCGCAACAAGTGTGAGAACATGCGGTCGCGACCTTCACGACAAAAATTCACTGCATCAGCGTTTTGGGTGAACATGCACTGCTTAAAATGACCAATTTAGTTTTTTTTTTTGGATTTTTCATTATTCCTACTTCATGTCCGAATTGAAAGCATTCCTTATCACTACCTATGTTCCAATGAAATTTCGTTTCAGCTATGTTTGAATCAAATTGTCTAAAATGTTTTTTCAACGTAGATATCGCTACAAAAGAGTTTATCGATGGAACTCAAAAAGACACCATGAAAATCGGATGTCGAACGAATAGCATAAATTAGGAAGACAATAGTAGTTCGAACAGCTCTGGGAGGAGACTGAACCACCTTCAAGTATGAGCTTTTTTCGGAAAAATTGCAGAATTACGACAGTTCAGAATATAGGATCAAGGGCAAAGGAACCAAAACTTCAAGGAAAGTACACATCCTGAAATCCGTCTATTTGTTATATATGTTGTACAAAATCCGCGTACATTTAAACAGTGAACAAGTAGTTTCAAGAAAAATTATTAAAAATTCACCTTATGTTAGTTTGATTAGAAAGAGAACACGTTTTAAAGAAAAACAAT
This sequence comes from Necator americanus, assembly GCF_031761385.1. Lineage (NCBI taxonomy): Eukaryota > Metazoa > Nematoda > Chromadorea > Rhabditida > Ancylostomatidae > Necator > Necator americanus. The sequence goes on from NC_087374.1 coordinate 12,053,604, forward strand.
AAAATAAAAAATGAAGCATTTTTTCGTACTTTTTTCTCTGATTCTTTCAATGAAGGAAAGGCTCAAACTCTGAAAAAATCAGAAAGTAGAGAAGTCCTGACATTTATTCAATATTTTATCTACAGTAAAACCAGAACGTTGGAGAAAATGGCAGTGTGATTCAATCAAGGGAGTAGCAAAGGAATGTCAGAGATAGTTATAATCAAGCTATATGATTTTGACGCACAGCTATAATATCAATTAAGTTTTCTCAATCGACTCTCTCGAAAACACAAAATTTTGTACTTTACAGAAAACTTTAACGAGCATTTAACGATCTTCTACTGGATCGTTTAATGAGGGATTAGAGGGACACTTCATCTATTATACATTATACAATCCATTCATAGCCGTTAAATACATGCGACATAATATCGAGGTGGACTCCCAGAACGTATGACATCTATTTCGGAAGAAAAATATTTGCACTGCAAACATTAGCAAAATCTTAAATTTAGGACATTTGACGGGAGCGCAAACTTAAGTTCACCGCTGCTGATTGGAAAGCACATAGATAAACACGAATTTTCTAGACAAAAGAAAATAATTTCTCAAAGATCTCAAAGGTCTTGGAATCGCATCCATGATTTTCTGCTTCAATGACTCTAGTTATATCCTTGATATTTATTAACAGAGATTTGTCTGGATTTCTTTCAAGAAAAAACTGTTAGAAATAGTTTACAAATAGTCGTTACTATGTTTGTTGTACTCATCGATGATTGGGTCATAGTCATAAAGATGAGGCCGCGCTGATCCTTTTGCGAACACAAACTTAAACAGTTGAATGGATCTGTAAAAGTAAGTAGGTGGGTTAGAGCTATGAAATAAACAACAGGAAATCAATTAATTAATCAGTTCAATCAAGGTAAAGCTAGCGATGCTTGCCGATTTATCAATTCATAGGTTTAAGGTTTTAAAATTAAGGATTAGTAAATAGAAAACACTGAGCTCTAGAAGTCGTATATAACAAGAAAATCCGATAGGAGCCATCCTCTTCAAGTATGTTTACGGCCTAAATCATTCAACATTATAGATATTCTAAACATGAGACGAAAAAATAGCCGATTTCACATATTCACCCCTTTTATTCCTTCTTTTTCTGGAATTAGCGGTAGATGACAATTCTCTCCACAGTTTTTCATTAGAAAAACAATGAATTACTAAGAGTTAATGGCGACATTCTTTCCGCTAATGCAGTCGTTCTTAATACGTCTACAATACTAATGCAGTTACGGGCTTTCACGAGAAGAACATGTTTGTAGTGTTTCTAAATTTTCGTCAATGCCATCTCTTCATGTCCGAGAAGTTGTTATGATGGATTTTCTCTTTGAGCAGAAAACATGAACAAAAAAAAATGAAGGAGGAAAGATCCCAAGAATTTTTCTCGTCACATCAATTTTGTTGAGAAGAATTTTGTTGAGCACTAATGAAATACTAATGAAATACAAGTAAACTTTAATATAAATCCATTCAAATAAAATTTGACATAAATGTAGATGTCATAAGTGTCAAGAATTTCCAAGCTGTGGAACAGCGAAATTTCTCTAGAATTTTCGAAGACCCCTTCGCTACGACTTCTTCTGAAGATTTAATCAAATTTAGTGAATATACCTCATTTTTGAAACAATTTAATTAGACGACAGTGATTTCTGTCTATGATTTACATATGTATCGTGAGAATTTACGACTCCTTCAAATTCACAACCTCTTCCAGTTAAACTTAACCGGCAACCAGAGTGGCATTTGACCTAGGGGTATTGGATTTTCTGCCAAATAACAAAAAAGGTCGATATATATAAACATTCCAGGAAAAGTGTAACTCCAACTTGTTGAAGTGCTGGATTTGCAAGAACGTTGCAATGAACCCCTTCACCCTCTTCGAGGAACGAAGGCTTTAATTCTGCTATGGAGTTATTTACTACTAATTCTCATCCACTATTAATCCTATTTCCCCGTAAAAAAAAACGCAGAACGTCATTGATTTCGTGGTGAAGTATGTGTGACAGCTATAGTGCCGTCAAGTGCCAATATGTCATTTTAGACGAATTCTCCAGAGAATTTCATTCGGAAGAGGAGTAACAGGAAAAATTGATGGCTATTAGTTTAGTGGAACGCTTGATGACAGGAATTTCAGGATATAGTGCGCATCACAAACCTGTACAATTTTTTGCATCAATTCTTCTGGGGACATTACGGTACGTAGGTTCAGCAGTAAAGTGAACATGTAATTCGCGTCAGGAACACCATCTCTTGTCGGTAGAAGACGAGCGATAAGAGCTTCTGATGAACCGCTAAGCACGTTCCCCATTGCATCCAAAACAATATCCTGGATGTGTGGTGATTATTAGAGCCAGGAAAAAATCACTAAACAAATGTTTTCAACTCACATTTTGATCAAATTTATCGCTTTTGCGCGTATTCAGCTCCAGATCTCGCCGTTTCGTCGACGACGCCATCAACGGTGAGGCGGCAAGCATACCAGTCTGAACAAATATGTATGTTTGGTTCCTTGGAGCACGCAATTCAAGTCAACGATCCTTAGCAAGCAGAAATGATATTGAAAAGAAGACTAGAAATCGTGGTGGTCGAAAATGACAACTCTAAAATGGATCGAAAAGAATTATAGCACTCCGAAAAATGGCGCTAACGACTATCGAAGCTGTCTTTATGGTGGTAAGAGTGTTCGAACAGCCCTATGCTGTAAAAATTGTTGTTTGTTAGGAATTTTGTTGATTTTTTTTCCACGAATTTTATAACGACGACATTTGTTCGTAATGAACCATCTCATTCAATATCCAATAAGCACAATATTATTGTTGTAGCATATGGAAAAGATTACTGAAATTCTTTTCACCATAAAGCAGCTGTTCTTCGCTATCAATATTAAAATCTTTGTTTGAAAGGTGATTTTCTAAAAAAAAATTCCTTTACAAGAGCTACACAAATTATAATTTTAACTATGGAAATATTCAAAAGGTTCAGAATTAGCTTTGTTGTTTGCAGTTGAATGAATACGAGTAAATAATACAGACTTTTCTAAGTCCATGGTATTTATTTTCCTGCAACAATTTTTCTTTTAAATTGCAGAAAAAAAAGCAAAAAATCGATATTTCTAGTTGCAAAATTCATTCTTATATTACTAACTGGAAGAAAAATAAAAAGGAGAAAGTGAATACTGTAAACGTCAAAACTACAGAAATGATTGCAGGATACGATCAGATAGAAAGTGGATTTTGAGGAAAAGGGTTTTAAGCCACAGAAAAAAACGAAAATAGAGTTGTGGAAGCTGGACTGAATGCAATTTTTGTAAGTAATAATGTAAATAATAATAATGCAGTTGTAAATATTTAGAAAGAAAAGCTTCAATCGAGAGCAAGAGAGCCATTCATTCATGGAATAGCAGGATGAAAAGAGAAGCATAATAAAGTACGAAAGAATCGATACGTCCGAAAAAGGCGCGATCATTTGCAGTCGACATTGTCCCGGACACAATTAATGAGAGCAGCAGAGCTGAGCGCCGCTGTTACCCTCAGGGGCGCAACTCGTCACTCATCGAACTGAATTACTTTCGAATCTATTCAACATAAACAATGCACTTTCCGCATGAATTATCCAACTGTGAAAATCCGCTATCGAACTGTGGAAAAAATAGCGCCGAAAAAAAGACTGAGGTGACCGTGCGCTGCTATGCGCTCGCTGACTGACGGCGACGGATTAGGTATCCTCGGGAGGTGGGCGTCTAGTAAGTAATGGGATGCATGTGCCCGCACGCTTTTAGGCGAACGTGTTAATGATTAATCACACGGACGACGCCTCCGGAAACAAAGCGGAGCCATGCGTGGCACAAAAGAAGCACCGAAGGACACTGTAGGTTAGTGTTAATCGTTCGGTAACACCAATCCTTTGTTTCGAGGCTGCGACCGCCTCAGAAAGAATTGGGGAATAATTAGCAGAACGAACCAAAGTTTAAACGGTGACGGTTGGTACTCTTTGGCAACGGATAAAAAAGGATTTGATTTCAGAAAGACTCATGAGGGTTTTTAGGAGTTCGGAAAACATTTAACTATTCAGTGAACGTTTTTAGGAAGCTGTAGATGTGCAGTTATTAAGTAGAATCCCTGAGTAGAACGAAAAATCGGGCAACGAATCTGGAAATATTAAATCTGAGAACACTCGGCACCCTATCCGTAAATCCAGTGAAATATTCCGACGAAATTCTATTCATTTTTATGATGATGATAGAAGATTATTTTACTCGACGAAGTCATCTAAAGTAACGATCTAAAGTAATCTAAAGTAAAGTAACAAAGTCATCTAAAGTTCGTAGTTCTCACTGCACTAATCTTTGAGGGAAGTAGACCTAGGATGTGTAATACAAAAACGGTGGCGTGCCAATTTATAATGATGCAGAGATAAGAACGTGAGGTCACTGACGGCTACTGTGGGAAAGACGAGATGGCATGTCTAATTGGATGTAGCGTCATTTTCGAGGTAGAACTTCGCAAATTATGAACTCTCAGCTATTTGATCGTCCACAATTTGTTTCCCTATTTACGTCAACACATTTTTTCCGAATCCAAAATATCAACATGATGAAGAATTTGTGTGCCACCATCAGGAAAACCACCAGAAAACCGAGAAAAAAGGAAAAAGAAAATGCCTTCCCTTCAATAGTGAGGAATAAACCTTCAAAGAGTTACTTTTTGCAGCTTACATTTCATCGCCAAATTTTACATCAAAATCTGTTGCTTCGCCTCCTTGTTAAAACACAAGTAATCAAGCCTTCTCGGATAGTAGCAGGAAATACAGAAACAAAAATAAATTGAGGGAAAATCATTAGAAGTACCGTATCACAAAATTGATGATGCTGGAATCTCCCCGATATGGGTGGGAGTGTAAATTACCCTTAACAGTCCAAAAAATGGCACGTGAAAGACCCTTGGCTGCACCACTGTATCCAACGATGCAACTTATTGCGGGTGGTGCACATAGGGCAATCGGCAACGCGTCTACGATTGTGCGGGTGGGTTTGATTTATGAACAAATGAAGATGATTAGTGACAAATGAAGATGACTAGTGTGGATTTTGGACGACGACAGGATTGTGGGCGTTCTTTCGCGTAACAAGTTGTATCGAAGGAGCCTCTGGTGCAACCGAGCCTGGACTACAAGGCGCAGCTGAACGTGATTTCGTTCAAATTCTTGAATTCCACCTCAACTCCCATTCATGGAGTGATCCCAACAGCGTCAATTTCGTGGACATGTTGCCTTTAATAGCAAATAATAGTATAATAATAATAAATAATAATAATAATAATAATAATAGAATGCTAGCGCTGAAAAAATTTGGAAGACATTTCAACAACGATTTTTAGAGCGAGGTGAAAGAGTGCTGTCAAGTACGTACATCCTTAGGGGATACAGGCGAGTCAAGATTACCTAACTTATTGTGAAATGTAGCGTTAGTGAAAGCGACGTGGTTTTCGAACTCGCACAGCTGCCTGATAGCATCTCATTACAATTCAGCTACGCTTCTAGCTGGAGGCTGGATCAAGGCGAAGGTCCCATCCCGTAACCTCTAGTGCAGTCCTTTACGCGCTTACACTAGAAGTTAGCTCATTTTAACCATACCATAATTAGAAAGTTTTGTCCAAAACTGTTTCCCGAATAAATTATTGAGCAACTCTCCACATATGCATTCAGAATGCATTTCAGAACATGTAAGGAATGCGCTGGTGAAAAAGAAGCTGTTTTAAACTCCTAAACGAACTCTCAAGCATCTAAAAAAACAGTTAGAGAAACTTAATAAAGAAAAAATGCACTGTTTGCTGCAGTCTTCACCCAGTCTCAAATCAAGAAGGTTGTACATGTTGCTAAAAAAATTCTCGGAAAATGAAGTACGCTTTTCTTGACCACGCCTCAGAGCACAGATAGAAATCTCATTTTAAAAGGGCCGAAAAAAAGCTTTTGATGCACTAGCTTTCTGGAAATTTCAGTGAGCAGGAGAATGCAGTTTTCTTTGCAGAAGTAAAGTTAAAATCCAAATTGGAATATTGTAATAGAAATAAGGTAGAAAGCGATTAGAATGATAATTAGCCTAGCGGCCCACATCTATTTGCTGCGCTAAGACCGCCTATGGCGAGAACCATACCAGAATTGTTTGCATGAATAGCGACGCCTGGCGTTTATTTGCAGAGGAGTGAAGATAGCCCCGGCCGAGAAAGAAGAGGAGGGGGGCCTCTGCCGTGGTAACTTGAGAGTTCCCAATTAGGGTATTCAGGCGGAAATGTCGCCGAAGGTGTTGCATATCATCTCGTCAACAAAGGATAGTTGAATGAAAGAAAATAGGATTATTTAAAGCACATGGGATGGAGATGTTGTTCTGAAGTAGCGGTTAGTGGTGGTAGTTGTTCTGAGTACCTTTCAGAGGTCTAATAGCTGTCTCGATATGTGAGCGGGTTCACGAGAACGGTTGGAAGCAGATGAATGAAAATTGCCGAGATTTCTAGTCATGAAGATGGACCGACGTAAAAACAGGCATTAAAGTGGTCCAGAAAATGAAATTCTCCGGAATTTCAACCACTTCAAGGTATAAGAGGAGCAGTTCTCACGGAAGAATAGAAAAAAAAGAACTATGAAAAGAACGAGAAAAAGGATGGGATAATCGAAGGTAGATAGAGTCAATAGATGAGAACATATGTATGTCCATGGAACTGAGCATATCACTCGCACCTCACTCACAACATTTTCTAGAAATTGAGAAAAGAAATTTTCCATGTATTCTCCTGATTATCTCCATACAATTGTGTCCGATGTGACCTTCCCTACAAAAACTTTCTTTTCGAGTTGTACTAGTCCTTAAATTTTCGGAAACTTTGCAAACAAAGAGCTGTAACTAGGAGTATGAGGAAAAAATAAGAATGAGTATAATGAGAAAATAAAGCAAGCCGATCTATCGTATATTCTATGAGAAAAGAATTTAAAAGGAAATTTTTATGTCACACAAAGTAATTTTGTCACAATTTTTAAGGGGTGATGTGTCTTTGACAAAGCAGGTTGCTTTTAGAACGAGAAAAGGAACGCAGTGTCAAGAGTGCATACCTACAGCAAATAAGCATGTATTGTTGTCTCACAATCGAAGAAAGAGGTACGTGGGTAGAAAGAAGAAAAAAGTGCTCTGAATTCAAGACATGAAGCAGTCAACGAAGCTATTCAAATACTTCATGTATGTTTCATTTCTGGCATTTCCCACGGCGACCCTGACTCGGCAAAGTACATGGGAAATAGATTTTCTGACAGCGAAAGTCGATTTCTCAGGAAACCACCTTAATTTCAGTGGATATTCCATAAGTTGACAGACTACAGTATCTAGAAGGGAGTAGGGAGTAAAAAAACCAGAAGTGAAATTTTATTGCATGGTTTCATGGTATCCGAATGTTGATGAATAGAAGATCGAGGTATACAAGCTGTTGAGGGGTTTCAGGATATCCCCCAGGTCCTTAAAAGCATTAAAACGTACTTCCAGGTTCGGAATTTAGCATTACCACTGCTCTGAATCACACGAAACTAAAAAATCACCTTCTAAGTCAGCTAACTGTGAACATAACAGGCGTTGGCTCTGCACGCTGCCGCAGGGTGGTGGGAAGTAGACCAAAGGGCGCCTTAGAAATATGACTCGATATCAGGCGCCGCATTTCTTTCCATTTGTTTGCCAAAAAGCGCATAAAATGTGACATTCGGCTAGCGCAATCTTTAAGTGCGCATGTTTTACGATAGTATTGGTCTAGGGAATTCCAGAAAAAGAACTTATTCAATTTTATCTGAAAAACGCTGTGAGCAGGGAATTCCAAGATACCACACAACTGTATCTGAAAAAAGACGGTAAGCAGGAACCAATTGTGTGCAGACGTGGTCGCTAGCGTTTGTTTGCTGACCACTCGTAAGAAATGCGTTTTATTTGGTGAGTCGAGGTCGGAAAAAATGCGATGAGCCAACTATGCAGTGGTGGACCAAACCTGATAAAACCTAAGCAAAGTAAGTACATAAGTAACCTTGAGAATCGCAAGCAGTTTCGGGACAATGGTGATGAGAGAACAGCTATAAAGAACAAGTTATGGGGGTCACCACAGGGACGAATGTGGGCGGAGTCCGGAAAGCGGAGAAAAGGGGATTAACAGAGGATTACGTGAGAAAGAGTGATGCACTCCGAGTGGAGGATTCTCGACAGACAGGCTTTTGTTTGAGCTCGTTTGCTGTGCGAAATGTTGTACATTGTTGAGACGATCGATGATGACTGATGGTAGATGAATCAGGGGAAAAAATAGAAGGAGGAGACCGGAGACAGGCAGAAGCCAGCAAACTCTATTTTTAGTGACAGAAAAAAAGCACTTAACAGTTACAGTATCCTTCGGTTCAACTTCATGTGCGAAAAAAATCCTCGGAAAAAGGCAAAGAAAAGAAAATAGAATTTTCCGAAAACCATCAGTAAATACATATCTAGAAAACATTGATGCAATTCTAACAATAAACGAACTGATCAGTGCAACTCCGCTTCACACACACTATTCCATTTTTCTCGCTTACTGCACCGTTTGACCGGTGGAAATGTACTATGTGTAGAATACCTTTTTGAATAGTATTTTCAGGATTATTTCCAGAAATAGTCATGAATCATGTGAGAAAATAAGAAATATTTTGGGAGAATGAGGCAATTTTCATGGGTGGCCACATAAATTTCTACCAAATTTAATCAAACCACGTAGATTGCGATAGTTTTTTCTTTAATTCGGCGAAGATTGGGATTGCATCTAATGCGCTACGAGCACATTTTATACGACGGCGCTACGCTAGATCTACGAGGACACAGTACACACTTGAATATTCTCATTTGCTCAAACATTTGAGATTGACGTAAATGTTGTGTGATTGAGGGGATTTTTTTCTTCCAAAAAATTTCCGTTCTTTTATCTGTGCTTTTCTTTCTTTGTTATACCTCTCTTTTTACTCTTGTCTCTACCATTAAGTGATAATTAGAAAACGAAAATGCTCCTCCTCGGAACCCATATATGTAGTAAATAGATTTAGTGCCGTATGAATGCCACATGAAAAAGTTGAACTTCTACACTGCTCCAGAGCGTATGGCTCCCTTGAGGATATGCGAAGGGGGCTAATCGTGAGCTCTACAACGCATCTGTTCCAAATTTCACATCGTTGGCCACCGTTAATGAATTTTAGTTGCTTTTCGATTGGTCTCGACCACTTTCAACGATTAGAACTGAGATCATGCTGCCTTTGACAAAAGGAAAACAGCTAAACTAAGTAGTATAGCAGTGGAGACAACCAAAATAATGAAAAAAAAACGATTCCACAAACGAAATGCTCAATTTTACTAATTATTTGTCAATCCTACAAAAAATCGCCTACTCCTAGAAATAACGAAATTTTGCAAAGAAAAGAACAAAACACGATGATAACAGACGCAAAATGAGGTCGTCAGATTAGCTTTTTTGATGCTGTCAAGGAAAAATTTACTAAATTATATAATACTATATTATATTAGTTATATTATTATTATATTGATTATATAAATTTTGAATTTGTTCATTGCCTCGTCTCATACACTATAATCATCAAAATTTGCCTCCACTAAACGAAATGAAGTCTGTTTTTTTTTTTGCAAATACATACATGTGTTTGAATTTGGGGGATTTCAGAACTGAGCTAGAAAAACCACTGGAAATTGTGGGATTTTCCATCCAATAATTGTCCTCGGGAACCCGGAAACAATTTTGAAAAAAAAACCTTTTCTTACTGTTATAATTCTTCATACCACACGTTATTCTTCCGTTTTAAGTGGAAGTGAACTTCATGAAAATTCTCAATACTTTTTGATGCGAAACCATGTATTTGAATTTTTGCGGCCCTTAAAAAGCAATGCAAAGATTTTCTATTCGTGGTCGTTCAGTGTGTTGGGTATTCTTCCAGGAAATTAAATTTTTATAATAAATCCATTTCATTTAATTCTCGTGCAACTCGAGCAACACTGAAGAGATGGGAAAATGTTAGACATTGTAATACTATTATTAATGACTGTTAATAAAGATTAAAAATAATTGAAACCCTTAAAAAGTGTGCATCATGAGGTATAAAAAGAAAAGTAGATGTTATAAAAGAAGAACCGTTAAACGAAACAAATAAATGACATCAGACATAAAGGAATCGCATAGTCTTCCGTTCAAAAGCAATGGCGAAAAAGCAGCGATTCTGATTAAAATGCAAGAAATGTTCAATTAAGATGACGATCGTATGATTTCGTAGCGTTCAATCCAAGTGAAATTTGTGATGTTTGCATAACTTCTTGGAGGAAGTGAAAAGAGGTGAAAGTGCGGTTTGAGCCCTGGCCAATGCTCCGTCGTAATCACGCTTGGCCTCATTTCAATAAAACAATCCAATCTAAGCGCTTTTCTATAGGAGGACATAACGGTCACGGAAGCGGAAATACGGCGTACACAGCACAGAAATAGATCAGTGATCAGAAAACTTAGTTTCCCGCTGTTGTTTCGAAACGTGCGCGGACGGAAAGTGAAAGATGATTAGTGCAGAAGAAAACTAGAAACGGTGAAGATGAACTTGCGCTATGGATTAGGTTTATGCGAAAAATAAACAACGAACAAAGCCATCGGCCTCCAGCAGAGACCAATTATTAACGCGAAACACATGTATTCCATTGCACACGTCCATCTCCTCTCCGAGGGGATCGAGGGTCAATGAATGAGGCTCTAGCACCTCTCGATATCACATGCTACGTTTACAACTTCACATGGGTTCCTCTTAGTTTTGCACACTATCTCCGTCGACCTTCACGATGAGGAGCACCTCATAAGTGATACGAGGTGCGTGGATGAGTCACGTGAGCGTTGTTGGATGCATAATTGTAGGTAGGTGAATGAGGTAACCCGTTAGCCGGCCGGCGCGGGCGTGCGCGAGACGAATGTCATACTGTTCTACAACCTCATTGACATACTTATTCAAGCGACCGGCGGAAAATTTATTCCCGTTCTCTCAGCTAGATCCTTATCTCGGCATCCATTCCGGCATGTTTTGACTGTGGAGCACTTAGCCATGCCAGTTGTGTTCAGATTGTGTGAAATGATAAGATTACTATAGAATTCCGATGAATTGTTTTGCGGCGAGTAAGACAAGATAGATCTGGACAGTGTATACCAGCAACAAACAAAAATAAGGGGTATTTTTCTGATTTTCTAGGGACCGAATTTAATTTAAAGCGCTTACGAAAACTAGTAGTTGACCGTTTAGGCGGCAACTTGGGCGAGAAAAATTAGTGTGCTAAAAGAAATGAAAGGAACAATAAAAACAAGGCGAGTTGGTGTAGCAATAAATACTAACAATTTCAGCCAGTTAAATCAGTCAGAAAAAAAAAAACCAGCTCCAGAGATAGCCGATATCATAATCGTCCAACCGTAAAACTCGTAGCCGATTTTTCTATTGTTTAAAGGCAGCGTATTACGAAACTGGCGGAATTTGACACCTGTGGGAAAATATAGGGTTCGGATGCAAATTTACTACTATAGCAGCGACCTCTCTCAATTCTCTCTGATTGTCCTGAAAAATAGCGTGGGAAAAGTTTTTTGTTCCTACGAAGTTCCGTGAAAACGCTCCACCCTTGTGCACGTACCGCATCCACGAGCGAGCGCGCAAAGATCAGTAGGGTCTTCTGACCAACCTATTGAAGTAAAAGCAATGAATAGGCTGCTGAGGAGAACCGGAGCGTGCACAAGCGCCTGCGTTCTAACGTGTCTCGTAGGAACAAACACCGTACCCACGCCGCCTTTCAGCACGATTAGGGAGAATTGAGTGAGGCCGACCTCATGACCGTAATCTACACCATGAACACTCTATTTTCCAACAGTTCTCCCAAATACGTCAGTTTCGTGATACGCTGTTTTTAATCAGGAGTTCTCATCTCGTGTGTTCACCTAGTTCTCCGTTACATGTACAACAAGGTAACGCCAAAGAAAAACGTTACATCTGGTTTTTTCACTGTACGCAAGAATGAAAAAAAAAATGTTATAAAGTAGAAGAATTGATGTGTACAGGATTAAAAAAAACCTTCAAAAATACGTATTGATACGTACATTAGTCTTCACTGAATTTTTACGATTATTACTGTTATTATCATTTTTTATCATTATTACTATTGGAGTTCTTTATAGCATCTACTTGTGATCGATTCTGGTTTCCATTAATGTTTTGCTGTCTATAAGAAGTCTTTTACAAAACGTTTAAATACGTTTTTAATACGTATAATACGTGAAAAGTATAATATCCTAAAGATGGTGAAGGCTCTGAAGAATACTCTGATGATAGCGACGGTGACCGTGAAGAACAACAACGAGTTGTTCTAGTTTGCAGTACTTTTAACTAGTTCTAATCATTTATTTATATGGAAATGATGGCTATAAGGAGACAAAAATCAGAAAAAACCAAACAAATTGATAAATCTGTCAATTTTAAATGCAAAAACCTGTAAACAGCAAAAAATCTCAATAATTGCTGAGTAATCTCGAACAAAGAGCGATTTTGTCGAATACATTCTCGGCACTGATGCCTCTAATTTGGTATTCCATTCTTTATTTGAGAATGTGTGGAATACTTGAGCGTTTGGCGTAGAGATGGACGGAATATTTATCGAAATTTCGTCAGAAATGTAGCTAGCATGGAAATTCTCTTTCGTAAAAATTTGTTATCCATCCATATGCTCCAAAAGTCTATCCGACTATCTCTAAGGTCACAGCTCGAAAAATGGACGAACTTTCTTCATAAGTCGAAAAATTCTCAAAAACACTGCGGCTAATCATATCACTTCAAATCCGGAAGAAAATGGCGACAGATTCACTGCAATGAGGAATTTCCCTAACTTTATACGTGATGTACATATGCCGGTTTTTTTTCAGCCGAATCTTCATTCAAAAATAGGAATAATAGCTAGGATTTCCTTTTTTGCCTATTTCTCCTTGCTTTTTTTTACTAAACTCATTTATACTCCAAAAAAGGGCATGTCATAATTTATAGTTTTCTGAACTAAAGAAGACCAAGAAAAATTGGTCGTGTAAGCGCGTCCTGTTTGATGAATGATAGAACTTTTCCACTCAATCATAAAAAAAAAACTTTTTTCTTTTTTCATTCAAGGTCAAGCGCACTTGAATGTAGATTTTTTTAAATAGAAGAGATCCAACTTATGACATAAAGTGCCTGGCGGTAATCAATCCGCTTGGGATGCGCCCCACGTTCACTTCAATTCAGAATCGTTTGAGGTTCACGAACGTGTAACTGGCCCATACAATCACTTGCGGGGGCTAGCCGATGCTTCAAGTCAGTGCTTCTATGCTCCCAGGCGAATCCGGTACCAATTTATCGACCCCGGAAGGATGAAAGACTTTGTGAGCACTAGGGCGGACTCGAACCTCCGATCGATCGTGCAGGAAGCGGAACCCCTAACCGCTACACTACAAAATCCAAAATTCCGTTATTCACGTGCGCACGGTTACGTCGATAGGCAATCTAGGGCTTCCATTTCCTTGTCATCTCAAACAAGATGGTGTTGACAATATCATCTGATTTTGTAGAATAGGAAAAAAGAGGAAAACATACATTAGGAAGACGTGCATACCAATTATGTGAAGTAGATACAACGAAAAAAAACTATTTACTAAAAGTGTCGCTCTCGTGAAGGGGAACTTTCGATTGTGACAGAGGGGTTTTTGTGTCATCTGACAAGTGTTTAAGTACTCAAGAGGAACTGTTCAAGTTCCATCCTCGAAGGAAAAAAAAATGAAGCGAGACCTATTGCTCTAATGCATCTCAACACGAGTATCCATTCGAAAGAGAACATTCGTAAAAGAATTTGGGAATGAAGATGAGCGGATGAAAAAAACTCAATGAGATTGTGATTGGAGCTAAATCACGTTAATCGAACATCTCACGTCTCAAGCATCGATTTGAAGGAAAAAGTAAATTTTGAAGAGTTCCTATCTGCGCACGGATCCAAACTTTTCTTTGATCAAAATGTAGAAAACAATTTTGATCAATTAATGAACCGGTTTAAGAATGGAGGACGCTCGTTTAAGTGTTCTACAAAAATTCATCAATGATCTACCATGGGAATTTCGATTTTTCGAAAATATTTGTCGACAAATGAACCGGTACGAGATTTACGAATGTTCGTAAAATTCGAAAAAAAATCGAAAACATATGATTATTTAGCGCAGTTGGAAAATAGAAAAGGAAAAGAACATGGAGGATCGTCACTCGACAAAGTGCAACAAATATTCAAAGGAATTCAAGTGTGGTAACTAAGGTCAACTGAAGTATGAAAAGTTACTTACACGTCGTGGAAGCGAATAGAACACTCCATTGTTCAACATGGGTTGACTGGTCGAATTCTGAAATGTGTTGATGTCATATTTGTTCCAGAAAGTACTGTACTACTGAGAATTATCGCAGAACTTCGCAAAACCTGCAAGACGTAGTGGTGAAGTTTTTTCTCGCTAAGACTGCTTTCTCTTTTCATAATCATTGCGTATGTATATAGCTATAAAGAACCTATGCAAAACGAAAAAAAAAACTGTACAAAGTATTAAAATGTAAGGTGTGTGTTGGTCATGAAAAGACTCAATAGCCTATTTTTATCATTTCTCCTTACCCTAGGCAATCTAGTTCTAGAAACCCCAATTTAACGAGCGAATATGTTACAGATGCGGAGCCATCTTAGCTCATATTCAAATTTTTACGATGAAAAAGCAAGGAAGTCGAGTTAATTCTAACTCAAAACGTGAACCTCATCATAGCGAGGGGAAAAAGTTGAAAATAACAGCATAATCAAAAGTTTATTTACTTTATAACAGACCAGAAAAATATAAACTATGAATTTAAAAGGTTTTGGGCTGAAAAGATATCCACACCGTTTTTATCACATTCAGGCGATCAAAAACTAACAACTTCAACATTTGAAGTGGGATCATCAAAATACGGGAAAACGTCAGAGAAAATAATGGAAAAAAAGGATTTTGAGGAAGAGATAGCTAAAGGAAGGAAAATGTGGCTAGGACATTAGCGGTGATAGCGAGCTTCCTGAAAGAAGGCTCTAAGCTAAGAAGGGACCCTGTTTTAAGGTAATAACGTGTGAGAAGCCGGTTAACCTGTATACACAACATTTTCGGCAAGGTTCTTTCTTTGTTACTTTATTTTTATTTCTGATCAAATATCAAAAATATGTATGTTTCTGTCATTTCGTAAGTTTAGCTGCAGAAAATGTGCAAACAGCTAATGGATGTGATCGATTAGATGTTTTAATCGATACAAATGTGGTACTATCTGTTCTGATCTTGGCGCAAAAATTCACGGATCGCTCTAGAAATTCTCTATAAACTGGCTCTTTGACAGAGATTGAACAGCATTACATGAATAAAAACAGTTACGCTGTGTTGATGATCCGATTTTTGCCGGTGATAGTCAAGAAAGAGATAGTAGAGGAATTTTATGACTCGTTCTTTTCTATTCTCGAAAAAGAGAAATTTTCATTTAATTTAATACCCTATGATAACGATCTGACGTGTGTCAGAATGAAGATTTCTGTCGATGACAGGAGGGAGGGAGGAGGAAAAATGAACAACTCATGCGTGGCATCTCTACGTAGTCTGCATCTTTCTTTCCTATGCTCTGAACTCTAATTCTGCAAAATTACTGTAGTTTTTCTAGGAAAAGACGTTGGTTTCAAGAAGACGCACGACTGAGGGAAATGAATTTTGCGTCTCCACTAATCTGCAGGAATGCGTCCTTTCTGTTTGAAGAACGTTATTTTCAAGAAAGCATTTCGATGGGTTTTTAGAAAACGATTGAGTGCTGGAGGTTGTGCTGGAGCCAAAGTTTATCCGTAAAGAAAATCAGTTCCTGAGTAAACTTAAAAAAACGAATCAGTTTTTAGTGATTATGACTCAAGTGTGGAAGTTCAAGATAATTTTTTTCAGAAATTATTTCGCCGAGTTTTATTGCTAGAGCTAAAATAATCTGAAAAACAATCGATATCAAAGTCTTCTTGGAACAAAGAAGATCTTTTACGTATATTCGCCGGTTGATCTTTCTAGGGAAGATTGCAATAAAATTCTGAAGTGAAAATTTGTAAAATTAGGGAAATTAGGGGAAGAAAAAATTAGGGAATTTAGGAAAAGAAAAAAGCAATGCTTTCACTATCCAGAACATGTCGTTGGTCTGCAAAAAGGGGCCAACACATTTAAAGATATTTATCGTTTACAGTTCGTGCCATAGTAAAAAAAATTACTAAGGTACTCAGAAGAAATTCTATTCCAGCCTAGAACGTCAAATTTTTAAAAAGTGAACCAAAATGATGTTGAGATTTAAACTTAAAGGCTACACTAAAGGAACTTTATTTAGAGAATAGAGGAAATTGTGATTTATTATTCATGAGATTTCTAGACGATGCTGAACCTACGAAGAGGTGTAGATATCTCCCCTACGACAAGAAAATGTTCCAGTTTCTTCGCATTATCACAGACGCGTTGTATTCAAAAGAACAGAAAAAAGAATAAACATAGCAACAACGTCGCCGGAGTGAATGCGAGAGAAAAACTCGAAAAAGAAAACAAAGGGCGTTGGCAGAGGAACGCCGATGAAGAAACTCGAATGGAATTCAGCGGTTGCGCGAAAGCACATGATAACGATGCGGGAACAGGTGTGAAAAACGGGGAATAAGCGACGGAGAGGTGAAGACAGCGTCAGAGACAACGGAGGACATAACGTTACATGCAGATTTACGCCTGCATGCTTTCAAGGTCTTCCAGTTTCAGCCCCACCGCATGAACTGATTAACGCACTTAAAAGAACGTTGCAGAATGGATGAGCGGTGAAAACTGTCCAAAAAGTCGTGAGCGAGGCTTGCGCGGAGGTCTTGACATTATTTATCGCCGGAATCTTCAGCGAGGACAAAGCGCCGTGATGCCCTGGTGGTGTCCATCGCCAAGAGGAGGAGGAGAAGGAGGAGGAGGAGTTGCCAGTTCGACGACCGCGCACGAGACTTGCACTCGCATCGCAAAACCCCGGATTTCGCCGATTCTGGCCGATGTTCCCCTGAGAAATAAACGGATTTTTCTTGATGCAAGCCAGATTGCGTACGCGTGTACCTCTTTCATGGCTGTTCTGGAAGTGTCTTAAAATGTCGATTATGTTGCTATGCGAAAATGAATGTCTTACATTTGTATCCATATAAATGGCCATAAAAGGTCTTAAAAATTGTTCTTGCACCTACTCTAGAGAAAAAATAGCTTTCCCACCGCAATTATTCGGACAAATTGTACTATTATATTTATAAACATTAAACCATTATGCTGGAATACTTTACTAGAGTTAGAAAAATATCGAATGGAGCAGAAATGTTATAATTTTAACGATAGCCTACCGAATAAAAGAAAGATACTTACTCTATCAATTGTACCGTACTGATGTTTAGTAAAATTTGAGATCTAAAATGATAAAGTCACCGTCGTATCAATCCACTTGGGATGCGCTAACGCGTTTTACTGGAATTCGTAATCGTTGGGGTTTTTTTTTGTTGGCCTATACAATGACTTGCCGATGATCAAGTCAGTGTTTTCACCCTCCCAGACAAGTCCGGTACCAATTTATCGACCGCGGAGGGATGAAAGGCTTGATGTGCACTAGGGCGGTTTCGAACCCTTGACCGTGTGGCTACAACGGATTTCTAACCCGACTGCGCCACACCCGCCTTGTTTGAGACCTAAAGGTGATGGAAATTCCCAAAATCAAGGAGAAAAATCAGTTCTGTTAGAGAATCGACTGCGAACGGTAAGAGCATGAAAAACCACTTCTTGAAATTCTTTGGTAATTTGTTTTTGCATCTTTTTTCTCTCGGTAAGCATTTTATTTATTTAGAAGATGGTAGATAAAGTTAAACGTATTAGGCTCGCCTAGTAATGATCGCATATGTCGAACAATATTTAACGAAATCGATTGATTTCGTGAAAATAATTAATGCAATAGGAGCTGGAAGTAATTCCAAGAAGCTACACAACACAAATAACACCGAAACAAAACAAAAGGGAATCGAAATATAGAGTATAGTAGAAAAAAATTCTCAAATGCTTACCTAAAATTCCAAATTTAACGAGTATGTCTCCTAAACATTGACCCGCTACATGGAAACATGGAGTAAAGTGACATTTCTCAAAATAAAATCATGGTCCCCTACATATACTTGTTTTCATAAATGGATAAATTAGCTGTAGAATTTAAGATGACCCGAAAAAAAAAATCAAACATCAAGAGAAGGAGGCAGAGAGAAAGAGAGAGAGAAAGAGTTATTGATTCCAATTTTTTTGCAACTTCAAAATCATTCTTGTCTCTGACATACATAGTCGGAGTGCTTAGAAAAAGGATGGCAGCTATGGGGAGGGAAGAGGAGCGATAACGTAATTATGTTCTGTTCAAGTAATATTCTCGAAATTGTCTTGGTAGACTGGAAAGGGCTAGTGAGGAACGTCAGCGAACTTCTTTCCAAACTGCTAGAGAAATTAAAAATTTCTTTCCTCATGGATTCGCTAGTCACTAGTGAAATACGACACCATCAAACTTTTTGTTCTTTTCTTCTTTTTCTTCGAATTTGATCTCCTCTAATGAAAGACAGAACTTCAATTTGTGTTGTGCTTCGCAGGAGGATTTTTCTTCAACAAAGGGAAAGACGGATAACCACTAACTTAACTAACTACTACCTTACCGTAACTACATTATACCAAATACTCTTTCTTTATTTGTTGTATTTCGGTAACAAACGAGAATAATGTTAAACCTCATTCAAAAATTCATTTAAAAAATAAAGTCATACAAGGCTTCCTGGATGCTATTTAAATTGTCGCCCAGCAGAAATGAAGAAGTGACCGTAGCATAAGCATACATCAATGTATAAACATTTCACATCTCAAAAACTTCCAAACTTTTTTTCTGTTCTGCATTTAAATCACAAAATCCGATAATTATGAAGAAGATGATACATATGAGGAGATGACGACGAGATGAATACTAAAAATACTCCCGGCGCACAAAGCTGGAGGAGGTTAAGAGCGAAGCGAAGAAAATCTCGTCTATCGTGCCTACATCTACTACTCGCAGAGAATGAATGAGTGGAGGTTCAGGAGGGTAGAATCCTTGATGTATGGACGAATGAGATCCGATAGCGGACTCCCAAACAGGTATCGGTTCCCCTAGAAATTTTTACACCTTCTTTTCTTAGAAGTGAGACCACCAAACACTTTAAGACCTTAAGACTTGGAAGCTTTACGCTTCTCTTCGCATGCCATTTCACACCTTCTGTAACAGTGGATGTTCTATGAATTATTAAGGGTTGCAATGAAAATTCGCTTTTTCTACTACGCTATACATTTCATACATTTACAACCAATTTACATTCACTTACGGTTGAATTTGTTAAAAAAAAAAGTTTAAAAGAAAACTCCAATTTATAACTTCAGTTAAAACTACGTAAATTACCGAAATAGCACTGGTGACCATGTCGGCATGCGGTTGTGAGCTTCGCGAACGATTCTTCCTCGGAGCTCTTCTCATCGGTGACCACGGCTGAAAAACAGACACAACACTTTTTGGAGAACACTTATCGAGGCTATCTGTAAGAGTGCAACAAATTAAAGACCACAAAAAACTTCTGAAATTACACATGAGAGACGTATCACTTAAATGGTCACAGTATCCCTCGACTAACTCGAATTGAATTCCTCGAAATAAGATATCCCCAAGAAATAAAGCGCATCTCCAGTACATAGTGTTCCGGTTCGCTTCACTTTCTACGTTCACGTATCCAAGGCGAAAAGAAGTCAAGCGCAGCTTATTTGTTTAATGATTCATGAAATTGCGAACAGAAATGGCATAAAAGAAGTTCATTGAGCACGTTCTCAACCTTTCCACTTCATGCAGCTGAGATTTCATCTTAAATGTTTCTTTTTTTTTCAGGAATTATTCCAAAACTTTAATTTCTGCTTGCGTTTGAGTTCCCTCTCCTTTTTCTTCTCAAAATCTTGATGTTGGTGAGGAAATATTGTTCGTGAAACAGAAGAGGACATCGTAGGTGATTTCCATGAAGAAGCCCATCTTAGCGCATTCGGACAGGAAAATAAGTCAGGTGAGAGAATAAAAAAAAGTTTTTTCTTCTCGAAAAACAAAAGTTTTGCTTTCAGATAGATTGTAGAGTCTTTTTTCTGGCAAGTAGTAAGGAGGGAAATTGCAATGATTTTAAGTTTACTTGAATAGTAATATTTTCATTTATATATGAAGCGAAAATCACGTTTTCATGATCCTTGACTCCATATTAGCATCATCATGAAAGTCGCAAGAAAAGCTCACAGGAAACTTTTTTTTGCAATTTTCATGCCAAAATTTTGGAAAAGATCTACTCTGGAAGTCTTATTTACTGGGATAGTTAATATAGAGAAGTAAAAAAAGTGAATAAATGATGTGATTAAGGACATGGTAGAAATTTATGGTGGAGAACGAGTAGAAAAATCGCAGTTGGAAAAACAACAGTAAAGTTTGGAGTAGTAAATGATATCCGCAGAATCCGATAACAGTAAATTCACGTACGAAATCCAAAATGTGGCTGCTGGTTGTCTGAAGGATTTGATTTATAAGGTCAGGTCAAGAAAGAATATATTCCCACACAGCTTAAAATTTTGATTGAGCTCCCCTCTTCAACCTGAGGGTTCTAAGTAGATGCGCAAGATCAATCAGCCCCTTCAAATTTTGGGCATGAAAATATACCACAAGAATAGCCCGCAGAAATTAATATTTTTCGTTTTTATAGTAATATTTTAGCAATACTCCACTCTGGGGACCTCATTTGTTGATATCGCTTACTCAGAGTTATATATTTATCGTCATCTAATTACTTATTTTATAATTTTCGATGATTCGATTATACTTTACAATTATCTGTATTAATAATATTTACAAATATAAACAAATATAAATATTTATAAACTCAGTGTTAAAACTAAAAGTATGAGCCGCGATTCGATGGATTTCCAACAAAACCTATTAATTTCGAAGTCATAACCTTGATAATGTATCATCACTTCACAAAGTGATGAGCTCAAAATTTCTCTTCGAAGAAAAAACAGCAACCGAAAGCAGGAATGAGATGAATTAAGCGAAATATCCACGGCAACTAACACAATGATATTTCTCCATGTGCAAGATACCATTAAACGAATGACATAGGTTTTTTTTTCCTTTTATAGCTCTATTCACTTTTTCCAGCCGTATTGTGCTGTCTGAGAAAATTTGATAATAATATGCATTATTCATTTCCCGCAATCTGAGCATTCCAAGGAAAAAGCCTTTTATGTCGTTTTATGTCATTTAACTGCCTAATAATGACGATTTCCCTCTCATTTCGGAAACCATAAAATTCTTTTCAAGCCTCCATTTTTGCTCAGCTGCCGGATACTTTGGAAAACTGGTGCCGTAGTCCCCACCAGTTAGAGAATTCATCGGATCATCCCTCTTTTAGTGTCCTTTCTACGCTTGACAAAATCATGGATAGGTTGAAGCGCTGGTTGCGTAGGAGGTCACGTTAAAGAATTTCTTAGCAAGTTTATCGCTACCACCTCAGTCAGCTCGAAGTTCCGAGAGAAGGAGTACATGGATGGAGGTCGTATTTGTCCTTAATGGTAAAAGAAGAGTTTGCAACACATTTCAACGGTTAACAACAATGGAAATATTCGAATCCTAAACAACTTCTCGTACCTAAATACGCGCAGAAAGCGCATTCTTAAGCGATTCATATGTGGCAACAAATTTCACTAACACGAAATCCTTTCTCACGTCAGCATGGAACTCTGAAGTTGATCCGAGAGAATTTCTCGTTTTAATTCTCACGTGGAAACTCGCAAGTACAACTTGATTTCTTTCATAGATGGTTCGAATAGGTAGGAAACGGAAACGTCTGTTTTTTTTTCTCATCTTTTCATCATAACTCAATACTCTTTCATTTCTCAGTGACCTTGTAAAGATTTTCAATAGCCTGAGACCTTCTGTGGATTTAAACCTAAAAAGCCATGAAAGCCCAACAGAATTAGCGATTCAAGACCTAATCTAAATTTCGCGCTAATCCATCGTTGTTAATAATTTATGTTTTTTTATTTTTGTAAATTATACTCGCAGTGTATTGCTGACCAACAAAAGGACAGGCAATAGGCAACGTTTCTGGATACGAGCAATGTATCCACGTTTCTGGCTAGATTGCTCGTATCCAGAAACATGCTGACAACTCGTAATCACTCTAATTTCTGAGCTGACGTCAAGAAAAAAATTCAGACAATGGGGAAAGAGTGCTACCCTGGAGTCCCGTAACTTTATAGTAAACAATTTTCAGCTACAGTTGAATCGTTGTCGTGGGCTGTTTTCAGAAACCTTGCTTCCTAACGAATTTCGTGAGAAAATAATCCACGAAATTTTCTTCTAGAGGATATTTTTCGCATGATGTTGAACAAATTGCTAGTTACTAGTCATGGATGGGCGTTGGGACTACTGCCGAAGGGCAAGCACCTCCTCTTGTATGTCATATTTGCCACGAACGCTTGTAAGTCAGACAACTGGTCTTCTAGACCCCGTGTAAATAGATTTACTTCTGTTATTCTTTGATCGGTTTACAGAAACTACGAATATGACAATTCTTACATAACAGCGGTTCTCTTGTTCACATTCGCTATTAAAGGGCACTATTAAGGGCGCCGTACTACTGAAGATATTGAGGCCTCTATGAGGAAATATAGAGTTCGGGGTGTAGATTACGAGTATGAGTATGCCCTGTTCAATTTTCTAATCTTCCTGAAAAACAACGTGGGAAACGACATTTGTTCCCAGGAGTCTATCGTTGTGCATGCGCCGCATCCGCGAACGGGCGGTTGTGAATCATGAGGTCTCCTCAGCAGTTTATTCAGCTGAAGCCTATGAATAGGTTGTTGAAGAAACCGTAGTGCGTACAAATGTGGGACGTTCTTATGTGTCTCGTAGAACTAAAGCGGTTCCCATGACATTTTTTCATAACGACTAAGGGGAATTACGCTAGACCACGTTCATGCTCTACACCGCGAACTCTACATATGTTTGCTCATAGAAACTTCAACATCGTCAGTTTTGACCTACACCTCCGTGTGTACAATATGAGTCCAGAGACTATCTAATAAACTCGCACTGATCGCGATAGAAACGTGGACAGTACCCGGCAGAGAGACTGTCCCACCAAGTTAGAGAGGACCAGTAAAATCTAGCTATGCAATAGTGTACAAGTACTTCAACCTGAGCGTCACAGTAAATCAAAAAGAAGCCTGCCCGCCCACTAATCAAAAATTTCCTAGTTGTAGTTCTGGATATTGAACCTCATGTCCCGTTCTTTGTTGAAGTAAAGGCAGCCTAACAGATGAACGACACAGTCGGTGCCAGAAATCTTGGCTCGGGTGGCCGCGACGCGTCTGCCACCGCAACACACACACTTTCTTCGCTTGGTCCGCACTATTTTATCGCACCCTAATCGAACGAGTTATTAGTTACCCGGGTTTCGGGTACTGACTGAACTTTCATGACCGAGGAGACCGGTGTTTTCGCTACTGCAACGACCTCAATGACAGCACATACCTCACGTGACATGTGAATATAAAGGATAAAGCCTAAATTCACGTGCGTATCAATCCACCTGGAATGCGCCAACGCGTTTTACTGCAATTCGTGATCGTTGAGGTTGTTTGGAACGCCTGGTGGCCTATACAATGACCCCGAGGGGATGAAAGGTTTGGTTTGGGCTAGCACGGTTTCGAACCATCGACCATGTGGCTACGGCGGACCTCTAACCGACTGCGCCATATCCGCCTGACATGTGAAGAATTAAGTGCAAAATGGATTTTGATTTTCTACATGCAGTGTCAAAGAAATCACCTATTCTTCCTCAAAAGAAAAACTTCTTTTTCTTGTTAACGTGCTATGCTTACACTATACTCTAACGTTCTGACGTCGCCGATTTATCAATTTCATCAGCTTTTGAAAGAAAAGAAAATAATAAAATACGATCACAGTAACTGCTGCTTACAAAGCCTCAATTTAGATTTTAATTTCAATGAGAAAAAAGATCGGGTTACTTATTTAATGATTAGAAATAATGTCATTCAGAATAATGAGTGTGTGTTCGATTCAGGATAGAAACTGGGAGCGAAATTGCGAAAGGGATTGAAAGAGACGGGGGAAAAAAGGTGAAAGAAGGGACAAAACAAATATGGGACTGAAAGCGCTCATGACCTTAAAGGAAAGGCTGATCACGATGTGCATAATGATGACGCTACACGCCCCATGTGAAAACAATTGGCCGGAAAACGTATTGAATACAGAAAAAGAAGGAGTGCACTTGAAAAATCGTAAAAATTTTATTAAAACATAATTTGAAAAAATATTCTAGTGGAATTTTGATACGTGTAAATTTCCCGATAACGATATTTCTCTTGTGAAGCAACAGATTTTTTAAAGATTCAAAAAAGTAGCATCGTATAGATAAATAATTCCAAGTTTATTGTCATCGAAAGGCATGCTAAATTCACAATTTGTGACCTAAAGAAAACCCTCAAAAACTGAAAATGATTTTTAAGCTTAAAACATTACCTCGGCGCCTTAAAACCATGAAAAGCGGGTTGGAATAGGAAATAAATTCTTGATAAACCTTCACAAACAGGAATCACATCTACACTGCAGCTCGCTCACTAAGACTGCTTCCTTCTTTTTTTGCTTTTTTAAACTCGCAGTGATAATCGCTGCACGGAATTTTTCATGTCTGAGCTGCTGTGATATGCGATTTCCACATTAATTTACATAGTACAACTACTGTGTAGAATTCTAAAGTGGTTATTTTATAATCTTTGAAATTCGAGATCTGCAACGAGGGCTAGTCACAGTTTCTTTTCTCTTTTTCAAATATTTGACAAATTATGAAGCTAGTTAGACCAGACGCACCATTATCACTTTATTTCCGAATTAACTGACCTACCTGTTAAGTAAAATGTCCATTGTTTATAAAATAACTAAATAGTAAAGAATACAGTCCAGTCGAAAACAGTAGCAGCACAGAGGTGATCCTCCGCCCTGCCGCAACGAATACTCTAAGGATAATAACAACTATAAAAAAGTAAACAAACAAGTATAAAAGATCAATCGAATCCTAATAAATATCAAGTAAAGATATGACGGATAAGATTGAAAAAGTTGACCGATATATGAAAATTTGAACGCATGTGTAAATTGTTGCTTTTCTGTCCATGTCTTGTTTCCGATGACAATTGGTCGTAATTGGTCGCTGGTGAATTGAATTTTTATCTTTTCCAAAGAAATATAAAAATATAAAAGTACGTCACTAGAAACTTCCCACGCTATAATGTCTTTTCCACACCCCATCAAATATATGAACAGTGAAAAAAATCCAGAGTTAATATCGAGGTTTTCTTTGTATTTCCATTCTTTTTTCTTTCAATCTAAAAATGTGGTACGGACATGAAAGTGTTGCTAAGAAAAGTAAAACACTTTTCCATCTCTATTCCTACCTACAAGCCTTTAATAACTCATCCATGAAGAAGAACGAAAGAAACAAAAATTAATTCTAGCAGATAAATAATACAAATAAATAATAATAATACGAATAACTGTGTTTTGTTTTCTTCTTTTTATTCATTTTTCGTGTTTCTAAATTCCTCGATCTACATCGGGACATTTTTCGGTTTCAAACGGTTCATCCTTGCTTCTAGAAAGAAAAAAGATCCACCTTATTCATATCCACTTCATTTTTCTTTTATAAGGTCATACTCGTAATTTTTGTTTGTATCTACTCGATGCGTTTGAGACCGCATTAATATTAGATACGGCAGCGCTACGCACTGTAACGCAGCATGAACGTATGAATTGTTTAATATGGTAGGATTTAATAGTAGGAACATCTAGTTTTCAGCAATCGTAACAGTGAAGCTCTCAAATTTCTTGACCATCGAAATTTTCCGCGGTCAAAGAGGTGAAATACGAGAACACAACATCGTGGAACACTGGTTCTTTTACGAGGTTTCAAAGGAGTATTCCTCGAGCTCCTGGAACATGCTTTTTCTTAAAGCAGTTAGGGAGTAAATTTTCACTTCTTCAACCTCACAAAGATCTTCCTCTACATAGTTTCTTACGTATCAGTGCTGTAGTATTTTTACAATATTACTTTTTAAAAAGAAACATTTGTAGTTGTGCCGTTGAATTGTGTAAAAAAAAAAAACGCTTCCAGTGCTTTTTTTTTGCATTTCTAGATTTGGACATCAAATCAGAAGGAAAAACTGAAGAAAAAAAAACAAATCGTTAACATTTGAAGCCAGTGGTTTATTTTTGGGGATGGATTATTCAGCAAATCCAATAGTACAATCACATTCATGCATATTCGAAACGCGGATAGCGCTTGCATATTCAGTTAGTGCAAATGAACAAGGAGGCTAGTCTAACTTGACGAATAATAAGGAGGATTCTACTGTGCCGCAGTTCTTTTTTTTCGCTTTTTTGTAAGGCGCACTAATAATGGAAACAGATAGAGAAGAAACAAATAAATACTAAAAGAAGGAAGGAAATACCTTTCCATCTAAATCCTCACCTTTTCTCCAGTTTGAAAACAACTCCAAAAAAGAAGGAAAAGTAGTCGAATTTCGCAGAGAAAACTTGGAATGTAACGTACAAATCTCAACAAAAGTAAGAACTATGATCGTCGGCATGGTCAGGTCAAAAAGGCCAGAGCAGTTGCGAAATGAGGTGGGACCCTCATTCATCTTTGCAGTCCGAGTGTAGAGAACGAAGGTCCCGCCTCGGTCGCAACCGCTAGCTCCACCGCTCTACTTCGAGTGCAACTCCTTACACATCTGGGAAAGGTTTCAGGTCGTTTTGATCTGATTACACCTACACCTACACGTTTACTGTATGTTCAGTAGAGAAATAGTGAATGTGTCCTAGAGTACGTTCTGATTCAACATTTTCTTGGGGGAAATTTATGAAGAGGAGAAAAACTGGAGACCACGGCTTTAGACGTAGCTGAAGAATAGGTAATGGTGAAGAAGAGAAAGTGAAATATGTGTTTTTTTAGATTATCAACACAAAATAGGATGACCCAATAAGTTGGTGGGAAAGGTTATTGAAGAGCATAATTTTCGCGACTACTTTCGCATCATCTAGGATATCACATCTATTTTTTTTCGCTCCGAATTTTTCCGCAAAAACAAAAGCCCTAAAGTTCAAGAAAATACCATTAACAACTACAAAATATGAAACAAAGAATTTCAAGGTTTAGTGATAATCCTCTATAAATTGGAATTTTCCTCTATAAATGTTTGCGACCTCCAACCGTACTTGAAAAAAAAAAACATTATTTGTCACTTTAGACAAAAATAGATCTTAAACATGATGCAGTGAAGAAAATCACAACAGAATAATGTTACGAATTCGTATTTCCCTACAAATAATACAATTCTCAAATGTATATTTAATATCCGAAATGTTTATGCTCGTATTAAGGACATAAACGCGACAAAAATCGTGTATATCGTTGTCTGAACATGGAAAATTGCATGCTGCACGGTTTTGGAATGTTCTGGACGGGTTTGAGGATATTCAAACGTCATTTGGCCACCTTAAAATGCGCTTAGGGCCACCGGTAAACTTCGCGGCGGTGGTCAGCTCGTCTTATACAGTAACGAGAGGAAAAAAAGACTCACGTTTAACATTAGCAATAAACAGTCGGGAACTCTCATTTCGCTGCAAAGTGCTCACTCGCTGAGCTTCAGATGAGTGCAACAGCTAACAACAGCTGGTTCTTGCCAACTGATGCGGCTGTCCTTTTCCATGTTGACGTATTATCAGCGAAATTTTCTCGAAGAAAATTATGGCCAAACACTTAACATAAACGAAAAGCCGGTGGACACTACACTAAATCCATGTTAATGGAATGGAAATGGGGTTTTTTCCATTGTAAGAGGTCATAAAATACTGCGAAAAAAATCCAGTCATGTAGTCAGCGGCTGGTAATAGACAGTAGCTAAGGAGATGAATTTTAATTCCATCATTTTTTCCGTGCCACTTGTCGATAATTCTACATCCGACGATTGTGGATGTGTTGTCGAATGAATGTCTTTCAATTGCACTTTTTCAACGGCGTAAGCTATTGTTAGAATTGGAAGTGGACTAAAATAGCTTTCGCTTCTTTTTTTTTGATTGCCGTTGCAATTTCTGGATTTCAATTTTAGCTTACAATGACGGTTTTCGGAATTCACTGCTTTGCTTGGCGAGAGTTGGTCGATTTTATCTGAATCTGAGATCAGGAAGGTACACTAAAACTACAGGAACGCTGTCATTATATTGTTGTTTTACACTAGTCAATTCAAAGAAAGAATATACAAACTACTAATTATGTTTTCTTAAAGGCAGCTTATCACGAAATTGACGTGGTACGGAAACCACAGAGAAAACGTAAGGTTTGGGTCCGCTTCTCCTCCTATAATTGTCGCAAAAAAAAACAACGTGGAAGACTGCGTTCTTTCCTACGAAATCACCTACAAGGCGTCACCGTTGTGCACGCTCCGCGGCACCGTTGTACACGTACGAACGGTCGGAAACCAGTGAGGTCTACTCAGTAGCTTATACAAGTAAAACCAACGAGGAGAATCGAGAGGGGCCACGCTCGTTTCCGTAATCTACAATCCGAACTCTACGTTTTCCCTCGGGTTTCCGTACAACGTCAATCCTTCGTGGATACACTGCTTTTAAACTATTCCATACACTCAGGAATGTCCCAACCCTGGGGCCGGTCCTTAAAGGCATCGCCCCCGAAACTAAGGTGGTACGGATTTCAAATGGAGTATTCTTATACGGGATAGTAGCTTATGGAGAGGGAGGGGGGAGGGGGGGTGATTCCGTCCATTTCTTCCTAATCGCCGTAAAAAACGGCCCGGAAGATGCGGCGCGTGCAGAAGGCTGGCGCGCTCCAATCAAACTCCTTGTAGAAATAGCCGGATTGCTCGAAGCCGTAGAAAAGGAATCACCTTCCTCTCCATAATCTACGATCCCGGATACGAATACTCCACCTGAAATCCGTACCACCTCAGATTCGTGGGGTGATGCCTTTGATTCATTTGCTATCAAAGCAACCCTCAACTCTGCCATTGATTGAGAGGAGAACCTGGTACTATCTAAAACAAACTAGGCACCTCTGTTTTGAAATATTAATAGATACATTCAGGAAAATGGGAAGAAATAGCTACTTTGCCAAACACAATCACGAAGTGATTGAAGGATCCGGTGATGGACGCAATTCAAGGCCTAGTTTCCAGTAATCACAACAAAAACCCAGAACAACCCCCTAGAAATCCACAAAGGATCAAAAAGATCCACATCAGTTTTTCTAATAAAACAACACTTCACAGTCACACAAGTGAATGAAAGAAAGCTACGAGTAAAGATTTGTTTTGCCCGTAATTTCACCGCTAATCCACTTTAGGTTCTTTGGTTTCATCATTCGTGTGACCGTAAAGAGTTGCTTGGTCGAGTGGGTTACTCATTCTAGAGTTCTTGAACCACGTTAGGTCCGCACTTGCGACTAATATTTGGGTTTATACTACCGCAATACTTGGAAACTACATCGAGAAGACAAATTGCTGAAGGGAACAAAAGATCGGAAGATCTTGGTCTGGGAGTGCTGCCATTAACTTCTGCGAGTTAAATGTGGAAATATGCAGAAATACAGTTCTCCCGAGAGGTACTGCATATGCTGCTGGTCTGCAACAATGCACTTCATTCTTCACCAATGAAATCTGATCCAGGAAACCTATCAAAGAGTTTTCATGGCAGAACCCAATAGTTAAACACTTCACCCGCTTGTCCAAACATCCTTTACGCATGGTTGTTTAGTTTTGATTGGACCTCCCAAGTGAAATGCAGTTATGCCTGTAATCTACTTTTTGCAAGCGTTTCATCTCCTCTGCATCATCTCTTCACAGTTAAGAACTGGTCAATTACGCTTTCTAGGAATTTTTTAAATTTAAACCCGCTTCATTAAATTAGCTCGAATTATTACAACTGTGAGGCCGGTGTGGCGCAGGACCGTTGTGGCCAAGGTTGCTGAGGGGCCCGGAACGTATACATGGAGCGACTCTCTAACATTCCTCGTAGGAACTAAAGCGGTCCTCGCGCCATTTTCCTAGGACGATTAGGGAGGGGTGAGCGGAACCACCCCTGATCTCGCAATCTGCAACTAAATCTCTGACTTTTGTCGTGGTTTCCTTCACCACGTCAGGTACGTGATATGCTGCCGTTAATGGGGTGATGGCGAGTGTAGCGCAGTAGGTGAGAGTTTCCGCAGTGACTGCACGATCGGGCGATGGTTCAAAACCATTTTACTGCCATCCTAGCACGTCGACTCTCCGAGGTCGACAAATTGGTACCACATTTGTCTGCAAGGACGAAAACACTGACTGGATCATCGGCTGGTCCCACAAGCCCTTGTATAGGCCCAACACGCGTTCCAACAACCTCGAAGCTTACGAATTGCAGTAAACTGCATGGGCGCAAGTGAATTGAAACGCCAGTGACTTTGACTTTTACTTTTTATTGCTTGCACAGCCAACAAGTCCCTGCTCCACACATAAAGATACTTCGTGAGTTGATAGCAACTTTACGATCAAAATTTCGCTAATCTACAATAATGTCACTATCGCCGTGAAGGGAGGGCTTCGTCAGAGTGACACAATCTCACCCAAAATATTCAGAAGCCCTCTCGTTTCGCTGATGACGTCGTTCTGATGACACCAACCATCAACTAGGCGGGAAGAATGCTGGCCAAATTTGATGAAACGTGTAAGAAGATCGGTCTTCAGCTGAACGTGGACAACGCGATGTTTATGAGGAACGGATGGGTTTCTAATATCTCACTCATGGTCAGCGGAACGAATACATCCGAATGCTCCTGCTATGTATGTCTAGATCGGTAAATTAACATGATGAACGACTTACGCAGGAGGAAACCAGCGGATTGGGGAGCACATAAGATCATTGAGGATGAAGTAAACTTAGAATATCTGACTGCGTGCTCACCTATTATACACCACCGTTCTTCCTACTTTGACGACCTACGCTTCAGAAACGTGGGCGTCTCGCAAGCAGGAGGAAAATGCGATCAGTGTCATAGAACGCGGAATTGAAAAGGTGGTGTTAGGAGTATCCCGTTTTGCGCAGGTGAAAGAAGGGATTCGAAGTTCACTCCTACATCATCGATCGAAATGCTGCCGCATATGCCAAGGAAAGCAAAATTAGGTGGGTCGGACATGTGATGCGTTTCAAACGAGAATCGTTGGATCAGAACCGTGCGCGAGTGGATTCTACGCGACATCAAAAGCACCACAGAAATACCGGCGACCCGATGTTTACGGATTCCTTAAGAAAAAAAACGATGTTTTTCCAGTCCCTCGCGACTTGTCTGAGGGGATAAGAACACTGACTTGATCATCGGCTGGCCCCAAAACCTCAACGATTACGAATTCCAGTAAAGCGCGTTGGTGCATCCCAAGTGGATTGAGACGCCAGTGACTTTATCCTTTTTATATGTAGAATACAAACTATTCATGACACATCTAGTTTTTTTGCTGAAATTTGATTTTAAAAAAGCAATTTTACACGAATATTGTAGCAAATGCTGCTTGTGTGACAAGCGTGTGACAGGTGTGGTTACAGCTGCATAAATAAAGTATCGAGAAGAGTCTTTCAGTTAAAAATAACACCCAAAATGGTGAAATTGTTTGCTACTACGCTTTTTTGCTAGCTATTCACAACTGGCTGGTATTTAATGCGTTATCTTCATCGAATTCCACCAGTGAGTCAAAAAGAGATTTAACTACGTTTCCTTGCCTTGTTCTCTTTAAATTACTCATGCCTATTAAGTAATTTTGAGTGATTTCTTCCAATTGCTTCTCCATAACCATTTCCATATAAATCTAAGATTGATTTTCATATTTAAAATCATTTCGTAAGAAATACGTGAAAAGAATTGTTCGGAAGAATTGGAAGTTGGAATGATAAGATACTAAAAAAAAAGTCTGAGAAATATAGGGTCAGAAAGCATATATAGTCATTCTTTGTGAAAATATCCATTAAAAAAAGATTGCTCTTCGCGACTGAAGCGCACAGAAGAAATCTACAAGAAATGAACTTTCAAAAAAATAGGACTAATCAGTTTCTCAGACCTTGTGATGCATTTCTTTGAAGAACGCTACAACGATGAATTTTTCTTGCAAAAGAAAACAGTTGGTCGAAAGAAGCCATACAAACAAAACGAATGTGAAACAACATTGAAGGATTACCAGTTATCGCTACAAAACATACATACATTCATCTATAATGGGAAATCGTTTGAAATCAAACGCGAATGTGATGATGAATCAACATAATCGATTTAAACGCTTTTGTCTGACATTTTCGACAACTATACTGGTTTTGTTTTCGCTATTAGCGACCGTGAAATGAGCGGGGACATGGTCACTTTAATATATGTCATAGATTAGTGCTTCAATAGCAATAACACGGGGAGATCAGATCCACTTGTTGCTGTCAAAATGAGCGCTGAACTGAAAGCGTTTATTGTTAGCCTGTACTGAATAGCTGGTGGTTTAATATACCTCGGGGGATTCGTATAGTCGCACGCAAGTCATAGCGGCTCAGGCCTGATGCCAAACTGTGCCATCGATGTGTGATCGGTTTGAAATTACGAGCTGAAATTGTCGCTGCTGGCTGCTTCTCGTAAAGTACATCCCAGATGGAGTTCGCATTTCGGTGTTCATTGTGGAAACAATCGTTGGTACGTACGTCTGTGTGTCTGTTCGCCAAACATTTGATGTTCCCCTCTCCGCTGCCCTGTTCCATGTTAAAAACATTGAATTTTGCTATGGATTCTCTTACGGTTGAGCCCACTTCAGCAACATCAATCAATCAAATCCTTATTCTATCCATTTCGCACGTGTTATTTTACTTTGAATTCAGGTTTCGGTAGTCCTCTACTTCTTGCAGCCTAACTGAACTAATTATAGAGTTGTCGGGCAAAATGTTTCACGCTATGTTCATGTTTGCAAGCTGCTACGATTCCGGGAAAAAGTTCATGTTGTTCTTTCTTTTCTCTCACGAAAATTCCCTCTTTGTTGTTTCCATACAGCTTTATCCTCTCTTTCTATCTGTTCCCCAAGGAATTCTTATTTTAAGATAAGTGTTGAAACTGCAGGTACGTAAAACATTGCTCTAAAAACATTTGGAGAAACACTACTTAGGAATTCTTCGGGAAATGATTATAAGTTTTTCCAGAAGCAAAAACATAGGAATTTTCAGCTATTAAAGGGCTAATTATCCTTTTAAGGGTTAATAGCAGTAAAGCCTAGTTCTCTTCAATGTATATTTGTTGACCCTAGCCACGAATCCTTAATTTCTAAATTTTAAGCCGTCTAACTTTAATCTTTAACTTTAAACTTTTTTTTTGTAAAAATGGGAAACTTATTTCATAGAATTATTATTAATTGCGTTTCATACATAATGGGTCCGCTTCTGTAATAATTTCTTGAAATTGTAAAGTTGTGTGGAATTACAATAACCTAAAATATAAACAATTCGCATACGTACGGAGAATGAAAAGTGGAGTGCAACACTCCTGCAAACATAGTAGTTATCGATTTTTCGCGCTATGGTTCTTGATCAGCTCATTATTCTTTCCTTTGGATGCCAGTTGTATGACGCATTATCAATGTGTTTTTATTATGCTTTTTTAAATTCCTACTCTTAAAGAATGTTTCGATAGCTACATTGATAAAGGAATATAAGTGATTCATCCCAACTAAATCTTAAGACGATTCAGTGACGCTAATAAATTCATATAAGGTATTCTTTATATCCGAAAATATACCTACTGCAGGCAATTTCGAGTTGAAAATTCTCGCGTAAATTGCTGTAGAATTGAATGACGAAATTTCAATCAACCTAACAATTTGCTCATATCAAAATATTCTTACAGTATATTTTCGGTCGAAGGCAATAAAATCATTGCCATTTTAGTTTGAAAGATACAAAATTTGAATCTCAAAGCGATGAAATCCTTGACAAGAAATGACGTCATCCTCTTGGCTTATTCGTGCACTAATTACTAAGTGTAAATGTGAAGTATTAGTGAAAAATGTGAACTCTTCACATTTTCCACTAATAGCTGGGAAATGGGGAAATGTGAGATAAAAAAAGGAGCTAATCTTGTGTAGGTGTCTTGAAAGCGCCTATAATGATCCGTGAATTTTTTCACAGCACTTGGTTTGCTAAAAATAGTTTGCTGCTAAGATATGTTTCACGATACATGACTTCGTAATGAATTTAAATTCCGTTGAATGATAGCTAAAAGACAATATACATTGAAATCAGCGACGTTGGAGTCCTTCAAGGAATAGAAAGAGGTAAGGGGTGCGATTTGAGGGGTCCCTTTTGTGGATTCGTAGGAGGAATTGAGACTGATCACAGTCAACCTCGTATAATTATCCAGTTACGGGTCAATGAGAGGAATGAGAACAAAACCTTCTTCTAAGAGAGTTTTTTGATAACCTACTGGTTTAGTTTCTCAGCGAGTGCGTGTCAGCCAGAAATCGGAAAGAGGCTCGCACTGTATATGGCCGAAAGCGGTTCTATACAGGGCGGGAGGCACAGTTGCTTATGTTATGAGGCAGAGACAGCCCCTACAACCACGTTTAGCTGTGAATTTCTTTCAACGAATGCAGCTTTGAGAAGCATCGTCGTATTATTCGGACCATGTTATTTTTTTACTGGGGCGGGTGTGGTGTAGCGGTTAGAGGTTCCGCTTCCTGCACGATCGATCGGAGGTTCGAATCCGCCCTAGTGCCCACCAAGCCTTTCATCCCTTCGGGGTCGATAAATTGGTACCACACTTGTCTGGGAGGATAAAAGCACTGACTTGACACATCGGCTAGCCCCCGCAAGTCATTGCATAGGCCAGTTACACGTTCGTGAACCTCAAACGATTCTGAATTGAAGTGAGCGTGGGGGAGCATCCCAAGCGGATCGATTAACGCCAGGCACTTTATCCTTTATCCTTATGTTATTTTCACTAGTTTGGGAACAGAAAGGAGTACGTACTAGGTTTATTTTCATAAGTGCTCAATAAGACTAAGTAAGTACTCAACCAAGAGGGTAAAATCTCATAAATTTTCATAATTGCGGAGCCTTGGGTCTGCCGAAAAATCCTTCTTCTCTACAAAAAGCGGCAAAAATCGCTTTCGCGAAACATGATCGCTTCCTGTGATCACGTCATCCACGCACTTATTAAGCACACAGAACTGAATGAGAACAATACTATCTCGTAGCTATAACTCCTTCATGCGCCCCAGTCAAACATCACTTTCGCTTTTATCATCATCACCGTGTAATCCTTTAGCTCGTGATCTCTTCTTAATTGTGATCACGACTCCAGAATTTCTTGAACTTCTAATATATAGAGTCATTTTAGAAATTAGAGACCTCTTTGCTTCATTATGCTTTGGACGAACGTACACTGAACGTTTACGCAGTGGGAGCCCTCGCTCATCTTCGGCCTCAGACAAGAAGTCAGCCATTAAAGGCATTTCACAAAATTGAAGATGTCGGGGCCTCTCTACGAATAGATGGAAGTAGGGCTCTAGTTCACCTACATAACTGTGAGCACGATCAGTTTCCCCCAGAAATCGGTAGTTCCGATGGTCTTCCCCAATTTTTTATGCGTTAGAACGCGAGCAACCCACGACGACCGTAATCCTAATAATAGAACTCAAACTAGCAGCAAAAGGTGCCCCATTCGGAAAATCCTAGACACGTCGCGGATTGTCATCGTTCTACACTAGTGTGCAAAACTTGAGGGCGAACGTTAATTTCGTATGATGTGTTACTGCCAAGTAAAGTAAATTGAAGAAAGTTGGACCATACATAAAAAGAACTGCTACAGTATTGCACAGAAGGTAACTAAAAGAAATACGCAATCAGCCAAACAGCTGAAATGATACTTTTATTCAAGGACAATAATTGCTTCGATTTACGATGGTCATCTGGACATTACAAAATGCAGGACAGCGATCTTTAAAGGCATCACTCCACGAATCTGAGGTGGTACGGATTTCAGGTGGAGTATTCGTATACGGGATAGTAGATTATGGGGAGAGGAGTGATTCCGTCCATTTCTTCCTAATTGCCGTAAAAAACGGCCCGGAAGATGCGGCTTGGGGCGTTCTGGCGCACTATTTTCTACAAGAAGTTCGATTGGAGAGCGCCAGCCTTGTACGGCGCCGCATCTTCCGGACCGTTTTTTACGGCAATTAGGAAGAAATGAACGAAATCATCCTCCTCCCCATAATCTGCGATCCCGCATACGAATACTCCACCTGAACTCCGTACCACCTCAGATTCTTGGAGTGATGCCTTTAAAGGGTGTGTAGTGATCACGGACGGCAAAGCGTCCTGTGCTACGTGCTCCCATGCTGCATTTCCCTCTTGAACTGCCTCGTTTTCCTGGACCAGCCCGCATTTGGAGTCAAAGACATGCTGACCTCACGGCATGTGACTTCTAACTTTCCGTGCGTGACTGGGGAGCCTCTGGCGAAATACTCTAGCACTTTCATTCATTTCCGCCGAGTTGTTAATACATATGTTATGTTACTTTTCTTATCTCGTCCATAAGTTTTGCACAACAGTGTATTACCCGTTTACTCGTGAAAAGTTGCATCGTTGAGGAGGCGGAATCACACAAGGCTCTATTCCATATTTCTTTTACTGGATCAGTACTGGAGAAATGGGCGTGCACTCACGTCCTAACACCCACACCTTTAACTACAACTGAGGAGTCCCCAGAATTAACAGTTTCGTGATTCTTGCCTTTAGGCTACTTTTAGGGAGTAAATGTCCATCAAACTTTTCATTTCGACAGATCAAAGATTTTGATCCACGTCCGAGGTCCGAGCCAACGTCGCTGTGTTTTGGTTAGCACTTTCGGCAGCAGGTTATTGGTAAACCCGAATTTGCGAAATAAAAACGAGAAAAAATTTGGTGCAGAGTACCGCCCTGAAAAGGAACTGTGCTCCCTCTCATATCTTCAAAGAATCTTCTTCTCCTCTTCTTCTTCGTCTAATATCAAAATTTCTGGCATTTTCCCAGTAGTGTCGTCAATTTTGAAATGAGTGTCTTCATTTTTTTGGATTCAAAGCGAAAACTGTCATTAAAGGCGGCGGCAAAACTGTTTGCTAGACGATTGACGGAATCATCAATAATCAAGAGACTTGATGTGAAAAATGAGAGCTGTGAACGCATGACTTCTCAAAGCAATGGCCATAAAAGCGTTTCACATCATCAAGCATGCAAACCAAGCACTCTAAGGTGTTCTTTTTCGTGTATCGCAGTGTTTGCTCAACCACTTTGGGAACACTGTGCCGTCGTCCAGTTCTGTCCCATCCCGAACTGTTCTTCTCTGATTCAGCACATTTTAGAAGATGATCAAACAGAATCTAAACTTTCAAAGCCGTAGTGCACAGATTTTTCTTGTAAAGGAATTCCCAAACTTCTCTCTGACTGAATTGTTGCACTTTTTTTATCAAAAAAAAAATTAGTTACTAGGAGTTCACCTTCTTATCCTGCAGCAAAAGTTTTTGTTCGGATGTGACGTTAATGATAGGACATGTTTGTGTTGTTCTTATGCATTAATGCGTAACTGAGTGAGAGACGCCTGCAAAAAATAACTTCGCATTTTCTACAAAAGAGATTATCTTACGTATTTCGCACAGCCTCCTCTTTCCTGGAAAAACTGATCACAACACTCAGAGCAAATTGTCACTATGTCATTAGGTAAAATAAGCCGCCTGTCTTCTGAAGTATCCTCACAACGCGAGCTCTCAACCCATATACGACCGGCTCTAATTTCAAGTGGTAGGTGAATTTTGAGATGAACGGATATTGTTGGCATTTGTTTGAGGAAAATCCTAATTTCTCGTGAATTTCTGCGAGTTTTTTCGCTGAAAATTCATGTTGGAAAAGTATCGAATTTCATGCCTATTCCTTAAAGTTTCTGATTCTCTATGAACATTTATGTTTTATAAATACTGCGAAAAAAATAATTTCATTCGTGGAGTACCAACATTTTCGAACGACTTCACAAGGGAACACTCCAATAAAAGCTGTTGTTCTCCCGTAATTGGTATTGGAATCACTATTTAACTTGTGTAAGAAGTCCAGGAATACTAATATAAACCCAATAATACTATTTCCATTCCTACAAAACGCTAATTACTTGAAATAATCCTAGAATTCTCTTTCTAGAAGCTAATCTGTGCAGTGAATTTTTTCAACTTTTTTCCTCTGGAGGAGATACAGTAATACTCGTGCACACCCATAACACCAGTTCAACTAAGAGGATTCTAGTTCTCTTTTATAAATGCTTCTTGAAACCTTTTTTGTAAGTAGCTATTTTTAAGAATCGTATTTTTATGATAAAATTTGAAACTTTTCTCGGATATAAAGGAATATATTTCAACTCATTAGCGGCCCAACTCATTATCGAATCTAACGAGTATTCAAAGACAGCACAGCGTTTAGCAGTGTTTAGACAAAGAACTCCGATTACTCTGATCATCAATGAAATTTTTTTCCTGCGTTCTAAACGTCAGAGTAGGTAATAGCCGATTGTAAAACAACATCCAGAGAAATCTCAACATTTTATAGTAAGAATTTGAGTGAAATTCCTCTAGGGGAAATTTTGCTGACTTTCAGTAGTGCCTCTGTTTTTCCTCCTATCCACTCTCATAATAGAACAAACGGTTTAGAGCATGTCTAAAGTGTTCTCATTGTCCTCATGCAGATCCATGTTTACGGGAAAGCACTCGGCTAAATCTGAATACGTTTGAGTCGCGTTTGAACAACAACCAACATTGCTACATGGTGGTTTGGTAATGGTTTGTGTAATGAAAAACTTCAATGAAAGTAGTTCTCTTAACAATTATACAATGTTTACTTAGAAATAGAAGAGGTATTGTTTTCCAGAAAGAAATTTTGCACTTGAATATGAAAAATGCAATGATTTTATTCAAAAAATTCAGGAAGTTTCATGTTCAAAGTTTGAAGGTAATTGTATACAAAGGTAATTGTCCTCACCATTATGACAACTTAAAATTTCCTATAGGAGGTGGGAGTTCACTTAAATCGTGCTATACGTCACTGAAATTTTTCTGGATATCCTTAACAATTTACAATTCTGAATTCCTAGCCTGTTTTGAGGCTTAAACTGCGGAAATTCCGATAGTAAAATACCTGTATTGATGATCAGAATCAAAAATTCTTTTTTTAAATAGTGATCGCAGCCGTCTCTTGATCTGCCTGCTATGTTGTTTGCTAACTGTCACTGTGAACACAATTTTCCTCCTTTTATCTTCTGTCGTTTTGTCTAATTTTTTTTTGGAAATATAAAAACTTGGGAAATTTCAAATCGAAAGCGATGTCACGAAAGATTCACGTGAATTTTTGCTGCAGTTGATCAAATACAAAGGTTGTTTTGCAAAACGTACGAATATTTCGGCAGTTATTCGCCGAATTCACATTATATCCAGTTCTGTTGAATAGGTTGCAGCCTATTTCTTCGTCTTCGATCCCTCTAAGGAGTGGTTTCCAAATTTTAGAAAACTAACTAACTAATTAATCAAGAGAACATTTGTAAATATTTTCTGAGCCAATAAACAAGCTGTAAACAAGATTATAGCGTTGCCTCAAACGTTCGCCACAAGTCGGTAATAAAAAGTGAAACGTCGAACATAGAATTACCTCAATTAATGGAGCAACTTGCTAATCCTCGCTGAGAGGAAATCTGAGCGCTCTTCGCTCTTCCTCGAGGGGATGTTCATCAAGCGACAAGTTAATTACTCCGTGTCAAGAACATTACTAGTTTACCGCCTTGGATGTATGCACTGGTCTCAGAATTTCCTTCCTAAAGAGTTAACTACTATCTGATTCCTTGTAGTTTCTTCCTGAACCGTAACCAATCACTCCTCTTTCTTTTAAATGAATTAATTTATCGGTTATTGATGACGAACGTCAAGGTTTGAACGTTTTTAAATCTCTTCTGTTCACTTGTGGGTAAATATTACAGATTAATTGAGATTTTCTTTGCAGGTCATCAAAAAATTTCTGCAGATCACGGAAAGCAGTTTTAAAGCATAATTGAACGGTTATCGGTGATATGAAAACATCATATTAAAAAGTAAAAACAATTATAGCAGTCGTGATATGATTTTGGAGTCAAAACCAAGTATTTGAGAAGCGCGAGAAAATTTCGGAAGGACTAAAACCCAAATTTTTCATTTTCCCATTTGTTTTTGCTGCTTAAAAGTTCGCACAATGCTTAATGTAGCGCAGTCGGTAAGAGCTTCCGCTGTGACTGCACAATCGGTCGATAGTTCAAAACCGTTCCAGTGCGAATCAGAACCTTCGTCCCTCCGAGGTCGATAAGTTGGTGCCAGAGTTGTCTGAGGGGATGAAGACAGTGACTTGACACATCGGCTGGGCCCCTGCAGGCCATTGTATAGGCCAACACGGGTTCAAAAACCTCAGCGATTACGAAGTACAGTAAAAAGCGTTGGCGCATCCCAAGTGAATCCCAGGACTTTTACACTGCTCACTCAGGATGTTGCAATCGTGGACCATTCGTCGAAACTTCAGGAGAACAACTGCAGAACTTTCGGACGAATCAGCTATCGAAACAAATTTGCTTCGGCCAGCTAGAAGTCATTGTAGCATACGGTCTGAGAGTGCATTTTCAAATACGCTCTGAGGATCTTCTAAGACGAAAACACACAACGTAAGGAATCGCACTATGGTTACAAGCGCTTACCTTCGTTGCATCTTTACCAATATTAGTGGTAAATGAGGCATGCTCAGCTATTGTTCAATTATTATGTTCGACTTGATGACTAGGCACTAAAACCTATAACCACCACCTACAAAGGCAGCAACGAGAGGAAATTTCAGTGTTTTGTTCCACTAGCTTGGACTTGGGGAAAATGTAGTTAGGGGAGTACTCAACTGAGTTCTTATTTTCGGGAGCTCTATCTTTCTTTTTTTTTCATAGCAGCTTTAACTTACATTTCATTCATTCTCTAAGGCTAATGCTTAAGTCTATGGTGCCCGACTAATCTAGTTGTTTACTTCCAGAAATAAGAATGCGATCGAGTTTTCCGTCCCCTCCCCCCTCTCTCTCTCCCATAACTATAACAACACATTTTACCCTAAGATTCTTGACACAGTTTCCAAGCATCATATTTAAAATGCGAAACGCTCCCTACAAAAATAGGAATGGGATAGATCAGGGGGCTTATATACTAACCTGATTGCTGCCTGCTTGCGGTGGCCTTGGTTGTACTGAATGGAATCAGATGTTTAAGTAAATTCGCCCTGGGCACGTAAATGCTATGTATATAACCTACATAGTTGTGTAGGAGAAATCACTCGGATATTCCAGAAAGGTGCTGCTATCCAGCATCCCTCCAAAACTCAACACAAATAAGTCAATTGCTTAGATGGGGCATGGGATCTCTGATAACTGTCTCAGTTTCGAACTGCCGGACATTGTCAACCTGCGGGTACCC
The DNA here is from genome assembly GCF_031761385.1 of Necator americanus. Lineage (NCBI taxonomy): Eukaryota > Metazoa > Nematoda > Chromadorea > Rhabditida > Ancylostomatidae > Necator > Necator americanus. Next base: position 12,095,480 of record NC_087374.1, read on the forward strand.
ACGCCGCTCGGACAGTTACCGCGAGACGTAGATCGAGAGCCTTCGGCAGAGTTATGTTGCAGAGCCTTCGGCAGAGTTATGTTGCAGGCAAATTAACCTGAGGGCGCACATCGCTGAGGGTCGGTTTGCACTTTTTCAAGTGAAGAGGTCTCTTTACTCGTCACTCGCGCGGCTGTCAGATGTTGTTTGGTCAGATAAATTGATCACTTAGGGTTGTTATACGGCATTAATAATAAGTAAAAGGTTTGCCAGAACTTGATAACTACACTCTGAATTTTGTCGGGTGAAGAGGAGAAATCTAATTCAGAGATCCTCTCGAACGTTGTTTTATGATGGACTTTGAATCTTCAACGAACTTGCAACATTAAGCTTGACAGAGCTTCTCAAAGATAAACATAAAATTAGAACAGTAGGGTGTTGCGACGCATTCCGGGGTGGATACTAACGACTAAGACGCATAGGTCACGTTGGTACGGTAGAAAACGAAGCCACTTTTATAGGTTTTCAAGTTAGTTTTTTTGCTTAACGGTCGAATGCGATGAAGAATTAATGAACATGAAACTGAATAAAACTTCATCTTCGCTTGAGAGAACAGTTTCATTATCATTAACTGTATATAACACTTTTTGTAGAAAACTTGTACGGTTGATTGTATGCGCAGAGCATTTAATTGTCCACTTCTTCACTACCATATTCTCTTTAAACACAGTTGGAGACCATCATAGCATAATTATGAGAGACTGTCAACACTTTTATGCCTTCTAACACTAAATCAATTCCGTAATTTGCGTTTGGGAACAACATAAGATTTTCCACAAATGAAATGTATTTCTCTGAGTTTTTCCATCAAAAGAACTTGACTTTAGTTAAGCGATAAAAGTTGGACAGTATATCCGTTTTTCTTTTCTCTTTCTTCTTCCTCCTTTGGTCAATCTATCTAATATTTAATCCTCTTTCTTTTCTTATTTCTTGACTTTTTCTCTTTTCCTTTTCGTTAATTTGTTCCTTCGTTTATTTTTATTACTGCGATTATATCTTCCTTTGTCAAAAGCACGACTTTTAGGAGTATAAGTAAATATTAAAGTAACAATGTAAAAAATCATGCTATATAATAACGCGCTTAGTCCGTGTGTGTGTTTGTCTGTGTGTCACGAAAATACTCCACAATGATGCAAAACTCTACATAGTTGAGGTGCCGAACCATCACCATGCACCTGATAGGCGAGCACTCTAACTTTTCACCATTGTCGAAACCTATCCCTATATGTATGTTTTCCTTGACAAGGCAAGTTAGTTTCTCTCAAATGGTAGTGAGGGCAAATAAACTTTTATGTGAATGCATACTTCCAAATTTGCAAACTACCATAAACTGCTATTTAATAACGGGCTTATTCTGTCACATGTGTGCGTCTGTGTATGTTTGTGTGTGTCTCAGTCAAGAAATTCCAAAAAAAAAGAGGGAATAATATGGGGTCGGTTAGGTGCGCTGGGGACTCAAGGCGGTAAAATTGGGTGAGGCGAGTACAATGGCGTCGAATTCGTGCTCTGGAGCCAGATAGCTGTAAAATGGGGTGAGACGGGTCCAGCGGGTTGAAATGGTGCGCGGGAGCCCCAACGCAGTAGAATGGGTTTCTGTGGTTCCTTCGCATATCTATTTCACAGCATGCCTCTTGATGCTGCTAACATCCTTTCTTCAAAAAGAGTAAACACACGTGCGAACGGCTGCTTAAATACAATACATAGTAGCCAACGTTTACGCGATCTGACGTTTAGCGTTATTTTTGTCACTACGGTAGTAATATTCACGTCATTCCATGTTAGCACATCATGCTGTGCTAATAGTTGAGAACGGAGGAAACTCATACTTCGAACAATGTTTCTAAATTCTGGAGGTTCGAGAGAAACATAAAGGTAAAATTAAGCTGGATTGTTCTCCAAATATTGAACTGAGCGTTTAAGGGAAAACCATAAAATCTTTCATCTATGCTTAAATTTCTGGGTAAAAAAAATTGAAGAAAGCGTTGATAGAAAAAAGCAATTCTAATTTTTCAAAAAATGTCGCTACAGTTGTTTCTTGAATCGGTGAAGGCGAGCGAAGCGATCACGAAAATAAGCCTGAAGTCCGGCTTTAGCCGGACGTTCAGGCTGGTATATAATATACAAAAATATAGAATAACATAGAAGATAATACAGACCCGCGCCCTTTGAGTTTGGGCAATTGAGTCGCCACGTCCGAAAGCAAATGATTTACGTGGATGAAATGACATTTCCGACATTTCCTTTCATTCAACTGATCTTATGAGGGCAATCCAACTCAGGCAAAGTTTTCAACCACTACATTTATTTTCTTTCTCTTTAACGCACTAAGTTTATATTATATTTGAAATTTTGAATCAGGGAGTAAGAAGTACGATTAGAGTCGTTCAAGCCAGTCAGATGTGATTTCATCTGTTCTAGAAGAGTTCCTATATATACTAAGAAATATGTTGAAAATATCAAAATATCTGTTCCTTTTTCGATAAAAAGGTAAGATATATGCCGAAATAATTTTTGAAAAGTGATTATGGAGTCCTTATTCGAAGGAGCCTCTCTCCAGTTGCACCGCACTTCTTGTAATCTACCTCATTTCTTCACTTGCTCCTTTTCTTTTTGGAATTGGAATGGGAGAAAAATCTTTGAGGGATAAGATGAGGTTATCAATTTTAAACGCAAAAAAGTGAAGCTAACATCCTCCACCATTGATGCTTGTACAGCATTAAATTTGGAATGTTATACATTATATTTGAATGCAATCGTTGAACATTCTCACAAAAGTTTTATTTCAGTTCTTTTACGACGTCGAACAATTAAATCAAAAAATTTGGAAGACATGAACTAAGACCATTTCTAAGAAAACGAAATATCCCTAAAATGTCTATACCAACCACTGAAGGAGTATTTCAAGCATTTCTGGTTCAGCTACTGCTTCAAACGTGCAGATTATATCTTATTTTTACGATATCCAGTTATTCAGTTCAGTTATTCTCGAAATTTCCTTGAATTAGAAGTAAAAAAGGACGTAGCTTAAGTTCACTTGCTTCTCTCAGATCTTCATATCACTAACCAAAAAACAATGGCGGAGGATGGCGCAGTTGGTTAGAGGTCCGTTGTAGCCACACGGTCGAGGGTTCGAAACCGCCCTAGTGCAAACCAAGCCTTTCATCACTACGGGTCGATAAATTGGTATCAGACTTGTCTGGGAGGATAAAAACATTGACTTGATTATCGGCTGGCCCCCGCAAGTCATTGTATAGGCCAACACGCGTTCCAAAAACCTCAGCGATTACGAATTCCAGTAAAACGCGTTGACGCATCCCGAGCGGATTGATACGCCAGTGACTTTGACTTTTATACTTATATACTTGGTCGTAGATGATGAATGCAGGAGTGGTTCCGTTCATCTCATTCTGCATCACTGTAAACAGACGGCTTTGGAATGAGGTTCCCTACGGCGTCCTCTGATGCAATGCGCCACTTTTGCGCCCCGCCCCCGCCTGCGATTCGTGCAAGTAAGTTTTCGACGAGTCGCAGGCGGAGACGGGGAGCAAGGGTGGTGTAATTTACCCGATATAAGTATACTCCAACGAAAATCCATACCACGCCAGACGTACGAAAATACGAAAATAAACCTGGCACGAACTTCTTAACACCCCCAAATGAGTAAAAATAGCATGGTCCCAATAATACGACGATGCTTCTCAAAGCTGCATTCATTCAAAAAAATCACAGTTACTTGGATGGGGGGCTGACTGTCTCATAAGATCTAGGCAGTTATAAGCAATCGTTCCCGATGGTAGGGGATCTGAGGCTCAAAGCTGTGTCCCTCCTTTTTCGCTTCCTTATTAGTGAAGATCTTTGAAGCGATTAGCTTTTCAATTCCTTTGCACGAAAGTGCACTACAACGTTTGCAAATTTCAACCTTCCAAAAAAGTGTTCTTTATGGCTTTTTTATATGGACACGTGCTGACCAAAAATGCTAACATAAGTCTTTTATCGCTTTTCTGCAAAATCTTGCGAGCTTGAATATCAATCTGTGGTTGTCTGCAACTCGTGCGTCTAGAGTTCCCGGAGACAGGCGTCTCTTGGCGGCTTCAAACTCTCCCCTTTCTCGTATAATCGTGAAAATGTTCAGTTCAAGTCGTTATAATCATGTTTTTCGCCGACTTTGTTTATTGTGGTACCTTCCCGAAAGCCATTTAGCGAAGCAGAGAGGTCTCAGTTGATGTTGGCGCTGGAACTCTGCTTTGCAAGATTTTGCGCGGTTTCCTCCTTTCCGTTTAAGGAAAAATCTCCTTTCAAAAAAGAGGTGGTCCGATTTCGTATAGAACTTTGTAACAATAGCAATATCCGTCAAGCAAAACCTTTAGTAACGATGATGTTGTCAACTTCATTAGGAACCCCGGACTGGACGACTCCTATGTCCAGCGTAGAAAGGATGGTTTGTGGAAGTGCGAGTTCCCCCGGGTGGTTTTCAGCGCCATAATAAACTCGAAAAGTCTCTCTCTCTCAGATAATTTCATTGAAGGAAGTGGAATCCAATGTGAATTTCTGCTGGCGTTCTTCTGAAGCCAGTTTTTGGCGTCGACGTCACCAACCACGACCATACAGAAAGTAATCTTTTCTGTATAACTTTTCCTTGACTGATACGCACAAAAACCTTCAACCTTCTTCTTCCTCTCGTTTGTAGTTTGATGTTGGAGCGTAAGCGTAAGTCGAAGCTGGCATTGATCCACATCTTTTCATCCGTAGTGTCCGATTCGGGTCGTCAGTTGTTCGAAAGAGTCGATCTTTATTGTTATACTCTGCTATCGTACGTACAGATCGTAATCCTAGTCCTTTTTCGTTTCAGCAGCTTAGATGTCAACTGCAATTCCGTCCTCTCAGGGCCTGACGTACCAAACGATCCTCCAGAGTCAAGAGACTTTTTTCTTACTGCTTAAATATGCATTCATTTTAAAACCCACAGGCAGATTGCAAACTTCTAGTTCCACGGATTTGGTGTGACATCGTTGAATCGTTGAAACTATTTGTTGAAGCCTCGCCTGCACATCCCATACACTTGATTGCAGAGTTTTTGTCGGTCTGCATGGAGTGCAAAGATTTTGCAGATCAATCCTAGCACAACTGAAGCAAGAAGTCGTCCTTTGAGTCCTGTATCTCAAGCCAGATGAAAGACCGATTTTGCTCCGCGGTTCTCCCTACCCGCAACCTGGGGTCGAACCACCCAGCCTCGCGGCTAACCGGTTGTAATCCCTCTAGTGAGGGAGATCAGTGGTTTAATTGCATATATCTGCAAAGTTTGTCTCTTACATATTTATAAAAGTGTTGATTTTGCGTCTTTGGACTGGTGTACCGTGAGGATAAGAGATTCTGCATGATCAATGGTTCGAACCCGCTTCAAGCAAACAAAACCCTTCATCTTTGCCAAGGCGACAAATTGGTGTCAGAGCTGTATAGAGGATAGAGATACTACAACAATAACATTACTTGATAAGAGACCGATGATATGACAATATTACCTACAGTGCATCTCTACCGCTCACAACTCAGTAGTTCCCTTTCATTAATTCCTACAATATTGAATTGAAGTCGAAAACGTTGCCGCGCTCCTGTGGATCAACGCCGACCACTTCATCCTTCATACTTTATGTGCACTTTCTGATTTGTAGTTGAATGTCCATCCTGAGAACACTAAAATTGATTCTGATATCGGGGCAATACTGAGACAATTTCGTGCGAGGATTAGTTTGTTCTCTTCACACGATTCCTCTGCAGTAATCGTATTCGTTTTTCTTTATTAGCACAATTTTCAGTTTTTTACAGCGATTACTGATGATTCCCATTGAACAACAAACTTACTCACCCCTCATCTCGTAACTTCCTACTTTTCACGGAAATTGATCCAGCTGCAACTGTTATGTTTAAATTATTTCATTTGATAATCGCTTTCCGTGCGTTCTTTCTGTTTGCTCTTTCAAGGAATCGTTCGAAAATCCGTCGATAATCATACTGTATCGGGACGGTGACTCCTTTAGGATCCAGGGAGCTCTAATACTAATTCAATGATGTTTCAATACGTTAAAGCATTGGTGCTAGTTCGAAAATCTGTTTCACTGGTTTTGATGAAGAACTGGCAGTGTCTTAATACGTAACGGTCCGCTAAACGTTCTAGCCATTCAATTTTTCTTTGATTTTTTTTCTTATTCGCATCACAATTTTTCTTTCATTTTTCAATTTTATTGCTACACTAAATCTCATTGACTGCGAAACTATGAACTTTTCAGTCTCATCTCAAAAATTTCCTCTTTCTTTCAGAAATTCAGAGTCTTTCAGCCATTCATAACTTTTTTTGTTTGAATGGTGTACTTTACAGTGAGCTGAATTTTCCTAGCGCCATCTGTTTTTATCAATGACTTTGAATGTTTGAAATAGAATGTGCGAAATGGTAAAAAAAGTGAATGATCGGCTCAAAACTATTGACGAAGAAAAATGTTATATTTTCAAATAAAAAAGAAATCGTCCTTTTTTTTCTTCTCTTACATTTCTCCTAAGTCAATTAGATCAAAGGGACGCGTGTAGCGCAGTCGGTAAGAGGTCCGCTGTTGCCGCTCGGTCAATGCTTCGAAACCTCCGTCTCTTCGAGCTAGATAAATCTGGTATCAGACTTGCTTGGGAGGATAAATGCACTTGATCTGGGCCTCTGCAACTCATTGTATCGTCCAACATGCGTTCCAAAACCGCATCCCGAGCGAATTGATAAGCCAGATACTTTAATTTTTATTTATTCTTGTTAATTAGATCAGTAGTGAGTTTTATCACCTGCCACAAAACAGACAGGTCCACAGTAACTCTGCGAAAATATGCGGAAATATTCGTAATATTTTATTTGAAAAAATTTGAACAGAAGGAGCTCTGCTCTGTAGATCAGCGTAAGGATTTCAAAGAAATTCCTCAATTTGGATTCGTTCGTTGTTAAATTTTCATGTGCAATATTTTGAGCTCAAGTTGAAGATGTGATTGAAGAATACTTCATTTAATGGTGGAAAAAGAGCGGAAAGCGATGTTGCGCTACGCTGATGTGACATTTTGTGCGGAGGTTGGCGATTGGTTCATTCACTCCTCATCCACCCCGCCCTATTTGAAACACGTCCGTGTTCGGTACGCAAATTTTCGTCATGTGCTGAGAGTTCAGTCAAACAGTCCGGGAGCATTCGTATGTTTTACCGTCGCCAAACTATCGTGCATGCTGCTGTCCCATCTAAGTCCCGTTTCAGCAATGAAAAGGTAAGTGAACTGATCTCTTATCTAGATGGAAAACGTCTTTTGTTTTCGCACCTCTTTTTTCGTATTCTTATGTGACATATTCTTCATATTCTTTTCAAATCCTTTCATATTCTTGGCTGCAGATCCCGGCTGAATTAAACATATACGAACAATTATTATATATGAACTTGCAGCTGAGAAATTGTCCTTTCTAACTCTTAACTTGAGGGTGTTTTTCAACGAAAGTTTCACAAATTCTTGTAGGAATTCCTATAAGAATTTGCGATACTATCTTGTTTTATCTATCTCTTCACAAATTCTTATAAGAAAATGAGAATTCACATTGATAACCAGAAAACTCTTTAGGCCTGAAAAGCTTAGAGATCCTGGAGACCTCCAACAATCCGTCGATAAGCGGGAACATTTTATCATTTCACATTTTCTAAATCATGAAATATCTAGCACAAGATTTTCCTAGATTTCCCAATTAGAGAACAACTCGAAATTGTAGGTCAGATGTACTTGGTTACCGTTTCACAGGGGCAATGAATTTTTATATTCACACTACTTATTTTTGCAAAATCCGTTTCACATAATCTCTTTTCACACAGCAATAAGCATGCTGCATATCAGAAAACAATGATTTAGTGGGAAGAAATAATGGTTGTCCTTTGTACCTAACAACTTAACTGATTTTGTGGTGCGCGCAGAAAAAAAAAACTCTTTTCAGTGCAAGGATCTTCACGAAGTGTTATGTGTAATGTGGTATATTTTACATTTTGCTTAATGGGTCCCACATCACAATATTTTGTGCTCTTTTCTCTTCATGATTTACGTTAAGAAACACTGCTAGATTCTCTCCCCTAACTTCGTGACTTTCTACCAACTCCATGAATTCCCTGTCCCTTAAATTTGCGATATAAACACATTTAATGAGATTTTTGCTCGAATTTGAACATTATGAAGGGTACGACGACACTAAATCGTTAATTATTTTATTTCTGGCACCTTAAAAAGATAGAGTGAAATACGAGGGAGTTAATGCACTCCTACCTCGGACAAGAAAATCCCAATAGGCCTCCGTTCCAATTAAAACACTCATTTCTAACTGAAACGATATTAACAGCAAATGTGACATTAAGTGCCACCCTTGAGTGGTATCATCTTTCAGTCTTTTTTCTTTCACAATTACTCATTAATTAATTGAAATTGAACACACACCAATTTGTTATGAATAATGAAAAAGAGGCGAATGTCATAGTGTTGTGTACGTTCATAGCAGTATGAAGGGAAACGTAACTTTTCGAAACCCAGGAAATTACAGTATGTCACGGTGGTGTTTCTGTCGCAGACGGAATGCATGAAAAAAAGTTCGAAAACGGAAATCATATCAAATGTTAAGGGAAATCAACTCATGTAAAGCTCCCTATTCAAATTATTCACAAACATCCTCTTTGAAAATGTGCAATTTTCTTTGAAATGGAAAAATAAGAAAATAATATTGGATGTTGTCCTCAAAGAAACTCATGTAAAACATTCAAAGTGACGAAGTGAATGCTGCGGTTGTCAATTACGCTGAAAAAAAAATTTCGAATTGAATTATGTGAAAAAGTGTAGCAGTGTAGCAAAGTGAATATGAGAAATGAACAGAACACTCTGCTTAAAACTTCATTCCATTCTTGGTAATAAAAGAAATTATGAAGTATTTTCGAGGTATTTTGCTCAGGACACGGCATCATTTCGTTCTCCAGACCATATACTAAAAGCTAACTAGGGGTCCCAGAAAAATTTTTTTATTTGCTCTTCAAGATTTTATGTTCAAATTATGGGTCGGCATTTGAAAGCTGATTCCGTTAAATGAACTCAGGAAGCAAGTTGATAAATTCATTCGTGAAAACGCGCGATTCCTCAATCAGCGTATATAAAAAATCAGAAGGGGTTTTCAAAAGTTCACGTCTACATAATTTTAAAAAAATGGGAACAAGGAGTAATCTGAGCGCAAAATCTCAAAGAATAGGGGAATACGAATAAGAGAATATGATTATTTTAACTACCAACTATGTCCCTCAAATATCTGTTCAAGTTTTTCTTTCTACGATATCAATTCTTATTTAGACGAAACACGATTGCTAAGCCAGAAACGTTCGATTTTTTGCGAAAAACGAATTGTGGTGGTAATTTTGGGATATTACCCAGAGGTTGAGAGAAAAAAAAACGAATTCTCCACGAGAATTTCCATCATTTTTTCATTTCCTTTGTTTACAAAAAAAGCGAATTTCTGCGCTTAGAAAAGAAGTTTGCTTTTTAAAGTTACCGAGATTTTTGTAGCACACAGACCGGTCATTGAAAAACAGAAAATTCAAAGAATATCGAGTTTGTTAAATGGTTCTCACGCGTTTTTTTTTGTTTTCTGTGTTTATGCTGCTTGTGTCTATGCATTTTGAGCAAGAGTTTAATAATAATATTTGTCGATTGGATCACTGAATTACATGGCAATTCAATGAATCCGTTAACTACACGTTTTGTATTTATTTCTGATTTTGTTTGTTTGTGTTTTGGTTTACGAGGAAGAAGTTCGAAGCAGCAGCCAGAGATAACCCTAAGCCTTGTGGCAGAAAATTTTTAATACAATCAAACCCTAAAATAGTCTTGTTGTGTAAAATTCAGGCGAAACTCTAGAGAGCTCTGTTCCATCTTGTTTTGTTCTGTTTTATGGCACACCTGCAGGTGTTTTCAATAAATAAATAAATAACCGTCAAGCTCCATTTAATCTTGACTCCTTCATAAAAAAAAAAGGATTAGACGTGAATTTCGTCCCACCAGTTACAGATTTTCAAGAATCGCAATCTTTGTTTAAGAAGAGAGAGTGAAAGATCGATAATACATTAAAAGAGAGGGAGAGAGGCCTGTGAAAAAAAACAGAATTTGAACAAATTCATATCGAATGCTCGTTCAGGCACTTTATTTTATAGCTCCAAATGTGCAAATCAAAAATGTTCGTTCATCCAAAAGCAGTCTTTTCTCGTTTTGATGCTTATTTCAAAAGGAAGAGGCAAGAGTTAAAGTGAAAACCACGGCAGAGCACAATTACTACGACAGTAGGACAAGGCCCGTCACGGAATAAATGACGTCGTTTTTGTTTGGTTCCTTATTTATCTATTTACCAGTCGCAAGTAATTGTAAGAGAAAAATAGGGGAGAAAAACAGCAATCCTTTTGCTGTGAAGCCAATTTTAAATGATCTTAGAGAGTAGCTAGTGGTAAGATTATGTGTAGTTTAGAGAACTAACCAACTCAGCGTACGAATAAAGTTTAATATTTTTATTTCTAGAGTTGGTGTTCTCTGAACACTAGGAATTGAACCATTTTTCAAAAAGTTCTCGTAAAAGGTCACAGCAACTGCTGGCGCATAATTGAGCACTTCCGTTCACGTCGTTGAGGGAACGCCAGACACTTAGCGAAAGATCTAAAGGTGGAAATTCACCTCCTCCACGTTTTAACATTTTCCACGTATTTTAATGTCTCTTACGGGCCCGATTCTTTTTCTTCTTAAAAAAGGGATTGAAAATTTCACAAAGTATTTCTTCCACTAGTTTCGGATTTAATGGTAGTTTTCATCAAAGAGAATTGTCTGCAATAATTGTAATAGAAACTTTTGATGTTTCCTGGCAATTTGTAATCCTCTCCAGTAGAAAAATAAAGAATATTCTGGGAATTGTAAAAATCTTTGATCTCATTTTGAAAAGATGGCATAACTATGAAAATATTTAAAATTTGTAATTAATTTTCCCTCCCATTAATTTATAACTATGTGTTTACAGGTAGAGATTGCTGTGATGACCTTTTTACAAAGACAGGAAAGAAATACTTCTGAAATGTTGGTATTCTGCAAAATTAGCAGTTGAATCCACCCCTTTCTTCCATAAAAATTCTCTCCACGCATTTCATTCGACTATCGATCATCAGCGTTCAAGGTGTTCAGCGATGCGCTCTTGCTTCTATTCTGCTTCGTCTAGAATTGCGCTCTAATTCATATCTGATAATCTGAAGGACAATGCACGCACCTCGAATGTCTCGAAAAAAGGTAGGTGATAATGGTGGAGAATTTAATTAAGTGTGCTTTCTGTTTATATAGTTCGATTTGCTGACAAATCACAAAATTTTTGATGCTTTCGTGGAAGTTTGAATTTTCGAATCGCAGGTTAATTCATACTCGTTTTTTAATTGAAAATTCTAGAATCTCGAATCTAAAATTAATAATTTCTAGTACAATTAGCCTCCTTTCCATTATTGGTGGCTAGTGACAATATTCGTTTTTCTGCAGCAAAATCATTTAACAGATCAAAAAAGCATACATAAAGATGACAAATGTTCCTCAAGCTACCGTATTTTCAAGGGTATTTCTTGAAAAAAAACACCAGAAATGCTAAATATGATCGAAACGATGGTGTCGTAAAGGTGTTTCGGTGAAACGTGTGGCCCGATACCCGTTAAAAGGGCAATAAAAATGTATTTATAATAAAATAGATTTGTAGAAAGTAATTTTTTTTGCACAGATGAAAATTTTTAGAATTGAAGGATTTACACGGATACAACATGAAAGTGATTTTTTTTCTCAATCATCAAACACTTTTTCGTTTTTTCCTTTTATCTTTTTTCTTCTTTCTTTCTTTTATAACCCTCTGACTTCTTGAAGAACTGAGCGCATAGGGGAGTCTATCCACAAAAATATGTTTTCTCTTCACAGTCACAGCAGTAAAAAGGTATACTGTGAGAAATAGCGATCATCAACTATATACAATTTTTGACTGATTTCACGGTCCTTTGAATAAAAGACTTATTTTTTTGAACGACTAATGCTGCTTCTGAATCTTTAATGTAGAAGTCTTCACAAAGGTTCCAGAGTTCCAGAAAATCTCCACAACAACATAAACGTTTTCCGAACAGTAACATTGATTGTTTGTGCAGTGATGCTATGGAAGTATTGTTTAATCAGGCTCTCTTGCTATTAACACAATTGTTCATCTAGCGACGTGCTACTCCATCACCCGGCAAAAGTTTTCTTTTCTTTTACTATTAGGGTGTTCGGAAAGTATCTGCCAAAATACGACAAAATTTCAAACAACACAACTTTTTAACAACATTTTATTATTCGACGAAATAATCTCCATCAACATCTACAACCTTCTGCCAATATCTCACAAGATCGCATATTCCTTTGGCGTAGAACTCCGGCGACTTGGAGGCGAAGAAAGCCTGAAGGCCATTTTCGAGGTAATCACGATCATCGTAGCGCTTCTTTTCCAGGTGATGCTGAAGCGATCGGAAGAGGTGGTAGTCGCTCGGGGTCAGGTCCGGGGTGTACGGTGGGTGCAGTAGAACTTCCTATTCGAACTCCAGAATTTTCTGGGAAGTCTTCTTCGCGATGTGAGGGGGCGCGTTATCGTGCAGCAGGCGAACGTTTTCGAGCTTCGGGTGCTCCTTGCGGATCTTGTCGGCCAGTCTTTGCAGCTGAGCTCAGTAGACCTCGGCAGTAATTGTCGTGTTGTCCAGCAGCAGTTCGAAACGGTAGATTCCATGAACTACCTACCAGAAGCTCAGCATGACCTTCTTCTCATGGATTTCATCTTTCACGAAAGGATTCGGCATTTCATCGCACCACGCGCGTTTGTGGGTGTGGTTGACGTAGAGGACCCATTTTTCATCTGATGTTGTCCAGCAAGTCGAATCTGCGGCTTCTGGAGAGCAACTGAGTGCAGATGTCCAGGCGTCTTTGGCGGTTGCAATCAATGCATGTGGGAGCCACTGACCTAGCTTTTTCACCATTTCGAGAGATCGCAGTCCGTTGCTCACTAATGACTGCGAACAGCCAAGACTGGCAACAAAATATCGCTCCGCCAGATTCCTCGGTTCGTCGAACGATATTGCAGTCGTTCGACCAGAGCGAGGCTCATCTTGGAGTTTCTTGTTTCCTGCTTTGAAGCGCTGGAAACAGGCGCTCACAGACCGCTCAAAAGGTGCTTCAGTGCCGAATACTTGACTTAAGTTTTGATGGGCTTCAACTGCGGGGTTTTGATGGGCTTCAACTGCGGGCCAGATTCGAACTCGTAAAGGAGTACGTGTCGAATATGGGTCGAATGTTCGGCCATTATAGGATGAAATAGGCAAGGAAGAGGGAGCCAGATGTGTTATGTGTATACAAACGGTAGTGTCCTTATACAATATATTTAAAACGGAAACTTCCAAAACATCTCAAAAAATCTGCGCTACAGCGAAATTTTCGGCAGATACTTTCCGAACACCCTAATACTTTTCAGTATCTTTTCGAACAATATATTCTTGTTTCATTCGTGAAATACATCTTCTTTTTGTTTTTTTTTTTTTCACAGACAAATGGAGCTTGGAATCAAGTCCAAACCGCCTCCTTTGCATCTCCCAGTGATTTGATTGGTGACTTTTGCCCGGATCAACGTCCGGGATAAAGAAGGTCATGAGCCAATCCTGCCACAGCAGAAACAGAGAGTCTGTCCCCTAAATCCACCTCCATCCCATGGCATGCACAACACAACACAAGGTTGCTTTTGGTCCACGACTTACACAATATCCGCCATCTGTGGACGGGCTAGGTACCCTTGCTATTAACCGGCAGTGATCCCTCCTGTAAGGGAGAACCTCTAGATTCAAAATCTTACGCATGTTACAGTAAGATAAGAAAAAAGTAAAGAAAGACAGATGAGAAAAAGTCTCTTGGCTTGGTGCGGTACGCCAGGAAGGATGAGGTTGCAGAAGTCATCTATGCTACCGAATCGGAAACGAGTAGGATGAAGACTTATAGTTATAACGCATGTACGCTTGCATTTGAACTATCCATTTAAGATCTGATTATGCAAACCAGGAAGACTTAGTGGAATCGTACCGACCGAAGTGAGACCGCACAACACACTGAACGCTGCATATGAAACTGGAGAAGAAATATCGTTGGAAATAACCGGTAGGAAAAGGAGTTAATGGAGTAGTGACGCCCTCGCCTACACGAGGATGGCAAAGAATATCGGCCCTTTTAAACAAATTAAGTCCCTAGTCGGACTTCTGCAGATGAGAAGATGTTCTCCAACGCCAGCTTTGACTGTTTTCGTCGCTTACGGTAAGCATCAAGATGCGAAGAAAAAGAAGTTGAGGCTTCCTACATGGACCTAGAGGAGTTCTATAGGGAAAACCGAACCTTCTACAAGCTCATAGTCGGCAATATCAAAGCCAAAATTGGCATTGGAAGAACGCTTGAAGAACTTCACTTCATTGGACTCATTGGGACCCATGCGCATGCAGGATGCTCCTCCCAACTGCTTTCTACAGCCGAGCCTAGGCAGATTGACCAAAAGTCCAAGAACTCCAGAATGCGATGATGACCATTGCAATCCGCGTAGGGACATGAGCATGGAGTGGTGTTAAACTCATGAGATAGTTTACTTCTTATCGGATTCAAAACTTGAGAAGTTTGGAGCTTGGTTTTATTTGTTCTTGATATCCTATTCGTAATCGCCTTGTACTTCTATTGGACTGATTGTTGATGCTATCAGTCGTCCTGGCAAGTGCGAAAATTGCCTCGCAGGCACATAATATCCTTGAAGGTGTAAGATTTTATTTTTCTCTCTTTGAGGGCGTCAGTTCTATATTTGGAGAACAATGAAACTTGATTTTACATTTATGTTCCTCTCAAATCTCCATAATTTGGGAATATTATTCAAAGTATGAGTCTCCTCCGTTCTCAATCATTAGCAAAGAACGATGTGCTAACGTGAAATGACGTGAATGTCGCTATCGTAGTGATAAAAATAACGCTCTACGCCAGATCGCGTGATCTGTTGGCTACTATGTATTGTATTTAAGCAGCCGTTCGCTCGTGTGTTTCCTCTTTTTAGAAAAAGGGTGTTAGCAGCATCAGAAGACGTGCACGAATTCGACGCTGTAGGACCCGTCTCACCCAATTTTACCGCGTTGAGGCTCCAGCGCACCAAACCGTCTCCATTTTATCCGTCTCCCTCTCTTGGAATTTGTTGACTGAGACACACACACACACATACACAGACGCACACACGACAGAATTTGCCCGTTATTATACAGCATAATGGTTTGCATATTTGGAAGTATACATTCACAGAAAAGTTTATTTACCTTCACTAACATATGAGAGAAACTAATTTGCTTTATCAAAGCCAGCATACATGATATCACAACTTTCGACAATGGTGAAAAGGTAGAGTGCTCGCCTATCAGGTGCACGGTGATGGTTCGACACCTCACCGGTGCACGGTTTTGAATCATTATGGAGTATTTTCGTGACCCACAGACAAACACACAGACACACACGGACTAAGTGCGTTATTATATAACCATTGTGAACGTCTGGCTAAAGCCAGACTTCAGACTTTTTGTAGTGTTCGCTTCGCTCGCCTACGTCGACAATAAGAAATAACAGTAGTGACTTTTTTGTAAAACTATAATTGTTCTTTTTATCAACCCTTTCTTTAATTTTTTCCACAAATATTTAGGCATGGATGAGAGATTTCATGATTTTCTTCCTAACGCGTCAGTACTATATTTGGAGAACAAACTTGATTTTACATTTATGTTTCTCAGAAAACTCCACAATAGGGAAAAATTACTCGAAGTATGAGTTTCCTCCGCTCTCAACTATTAGCACATGAATGATGTGCTAACACAAAATGAGGTGAATATCACTATCGTAGTGATCAAAATAGCGTTCTACGTCAGATCGCGTGAACGTGTTGTGCGCGTGTGTTGGCTTGTATTGTATCTAAGCAGCCGTTTGTATGTGTGTTTTCACTTTTTGAAGAAGGATTTTAGCAGCTTTTAGCATTTTAGAGAGATATGCTTGAAAATAGACACGCGAATGAGTCATAGAATTCCATTCTACCGTTGGGGCTCCAGCGCACCAAACCGACGCCATGGTATCCGTCTCATCCGTCTCCCACTTTTTGGAATTTCTTGACTGAGACACACACATGCACAGAGGCACACACGTGACAGAATAAGCCCGTTATAATATAGGAATACATTCACATAAAAGTTTATTTACCCTCACTAACATATGATACAAACGTGGCTTATCAAAGCCAACATAGATGCGAAGACATCTCTGGACAGTGGTGGAAAGGTAGAGTGCTCCTCTATCAGGTGCATGGCGATGGTTCGGCACCCCACCGTTGCGGAGTTTTGCATCATTATCGAGTATTTTCGTGACACACAGACAAACATACACACATACACACACACGGACTAAGCGCGTTATTATGTATCATGACATATATATTTTATAATAAAAAAGAGGAAAAGAGAGAGAGCGTTGTTAGAACAACACAAATCTAAATTCAGAGAATTACAGAGAGAAAGAGAATAAATAAACTACTGTTAATTATCATTGATCAGTGTAGGGGAGCGAAGCGAACACCACAGAAAGCCTGAAGTCCGGCTTTAGTCGGACGTTCAGACTGGTATATTATAAATACATATAGCTGTTATGTAGTCTTCTCCGTAACAAAATAAAGGTATTTACTCGCCGAATTCATATGGAGCAAATATGTCAATCAGCTTGATCTCAAAATGCGCCTGCGACTTGTACTCACTTTTATGAACGTTACTTGCCTCCTCGAACTATGAGTGTCGTAGGGTGAGTATCTCACATTGCGTAGTTTTATATGGCGAGTGTGACAAGATTAACGGAGGTTACAGCTCTTAGCTAACATCGCATTTCGTTGCCTCCCTAATAAACAAGTCGGTTTTACTTTTGCATTCTGTTATTCCATCATTTTTCTGTCACTCTTGAAAGTATAACGTATTTTCCGTTATTTTTATTTTTATTCTTTCTTCTTTCTCAATCTTCACTTACAAACGCATTTCTCATAGTGGAGCTCATGCAGGCCTTCTGTGTAAGGGGGGGGGGGGGTCAGCCTGAGGATTGACAGAGACAGAAGTTGAGAGCGCAAAGTTCCAGAACTATCATTAACTGAGATCTCTTCGCTAAGTTAGCCGGCTTTTGGGAGGATTCTGCAATGGACAATATCGGCGAGGACTACGACCGGCCCGTTGAAAGCCTTCACGACTACAGGAGGAAGGCTGAGAGTTCTAAAACTACCGGGAGACGATTGTCTCTCGAAACTCCTGAGCTGATACGTCAGCGTGGAGCAGCACGAGTCAACTAAGAACTCACGTCTGAGCTCGAAAGGCTTTGCAGAGATAAAGAAAGACTTTAAACAGAGAATAGCAGAAGTGCTGCTGAAGCTGCAGAAGCGGGAAAAGGCATTGCAGTGCCCGTCGAGACTTCCCCAATCACAATATCTGTTGTTAGAAACCCACTTAGAACAGTTATTACATCGAGAAGATGATGGAGAAAATCATCTACGGCTTCTACTCTGATCTCTTCAACAGCCATGTCCACTTGCGTTCTCACCTTTTGCGGGAAGATGGACATGTCATTCCAGACGTTTTCTCATTCAAAGTACTACTCGCTAAGAAATCTGTGCTTTGCTGATGGCATCGTTCTGATAACATCTAGAATCAACTTAGCGGGACGAATGCTGACCGAATTCGGCGAAATATGTGGATGCATGTCTTCAGCTGGGTCTGAAAAGACGATGTTTATGCGTAACGGATGGGTCTCGGATGCTTTATTTACATTCAACGGACATCCGAATGCACGAGCTACGTTCATCTGTGTCGAAGAATGAACATGAAGAACGACCAGACCCTCTAGCACGAGGAAACGACCGGCGTTGAGGATGCAGCGAAGAAAACCAGGAACACCCGCTCACCTCTTTAACACCATAGTACTCCTTGCGTGGACAACTGCTTCAGACCTGTGCATTTCGCAAGCGGGAGGAAAATGTGGTGAGCGTCGTTGAATGCGTAATCGATGGGTGATGTTAGTGTATACCGCTTCACACAAGTGGGAGACGGGATTCGAGTGTGAGTAATGGACGTCAGCGATCGAAGAATATAGACCCCGCTGCGTTTGCCAAGGAAAGTAAAATAAGATGGACCGGACACGTGATACGCCTTAACGACAACCGTTGGACTAAAGCCGTGACCGACTGGGTCCCACGTGATGTTAAGCCCTCTACAAGAAGACCGCCGACTCGATGGTCAGACTTCTTCACGAAGTCGGAGAAAATTTGGATGTTCTTTGTGTCTCACGCAAAAGGAAGGACCACTGAACGACTCCGGCACGCAATCGGTATAAGTGGAAAAATTACCGGCCTAGTTCGAAGAACAAGTTGAGTCAGGGTAATCAAGGTAATCAAGTAATTTTTCATATAGAATACTAAATGCAATCAATCGTCGGCATAGGGTAATCTGGAAAGAGGCGAACTCCTTACTGTTCACTTGGTAAGAGTTGCGTCACCTTGTCTTTGCCCACTCTCAATCTCATGTAGCCACTCCTTATACAATATGACACATTTTCGAATGCAATCATGCGGAACATAACTGCAAATGTAGTGCTCAGCCTTACATTGATTAACAAGAATTTCTAGTTCCTCATCACTTTGTTGATTGGCTGCTCTATTTCAATCTTCTGCACCTCAAAAAGATACTTAGATAAGATACGCTCTTGAAAATTTCTTTTGAACTACATAAAAGGAGCAACCACGGATCTCCCTCACTAGAGGGATCACAGCCGGTTAGTCGCGAGGCTACGTGGCGCGTCCCTGGGTGGCGGATAGGGGGCTAATCGCGGACCAAAAGCGACCTTGCGCTTGCCCAGAGACGCAGGTGGATTCAGGGGATGGACTCCCTGTTTCTGCTGAGCCAGGACTGACTCATGACATCCTTGTATCCCGCACGTCGGTCCGGCCAAAAGCCTGCAATCAAGTGACTGGGAGGTGCAAGGGAGGCGGTTTGGAGTCGCCTCCAACAAATAAGCTCCACATGTCCACACCGGGAGAACGAAAGTTCTCCCAGAAACTCATGGGACTAGAGGCTTGCAACCTGCCCATGGGTTTTAAAATTTTTAAGCAAAACACAGTAATAGAAAAGAGTCTCCTGATTCCGGAGGAAAGCCTGGTACGGTAGCGCCAGGTAGGACGGGGTTGCAGGAGTCATGTAGGCTACCAAAACGGAAAAGGACTAGGATGACGATCTGTACTTATAACGCACGTACGCTTGCATCGGAAGCGGCCATCGAAGATCTGATGATGCAAGCCAAGAAGATCAAGTACGACGTCATCGGACTGACCGAGACGAGACGACGTCACCCTCTCAACGCCGTATATGAAACTGGAGAAGAACTGTTCTTAGGAACATGCGACAGTAGAGGTGTTGGTGGAGTTGGCGTCCTCGTCAACATGAGTATGGCAAAGAACATCGACTCTTTTGAACAACTTACGACCCGAATCGGACGTCTGCGGATGAGAAGATGTGGCGCAATACCAGCTTTGACTATCTTCGTCGTTTACGCTCCAACATCAAGCTACGAAGAAGAAGAAGTCGAAGCTTTCTATATGGACCTGGAGAAGTTCTACCAAGAAGATCATGCCTTCTACAAGGTCATAGTTGGCGATTTCAACGCTAAGGTTGGCCCAAGAAGAACGCCGGAGGAACTTCACATCGGGACCCACGGCCTACAATGGAATGACCAGGGAGAGAGGCTCTCCGAGTTCATCATGACGACTAAGACCATCCATGGGAACTCGCAATTTCAGAAGCCCTCTTCTTTACGCTGGACGTGGGAGTCACCCGGTGGAGGGTACCGTAATGAAATAGACCACATCATCGTCAATAAAAGGTTCTGCCTGACGGACGTCGGTGTTGTACCAAAGTTCTACACGGGATCGGACCATCGCCTCCTCCGAGGAAGATTTTCCTTCACAAGGAGAGCAGAGAAAGCCGCCAAGTTCAGAGAGAGAAATCCCAGGACTACCATCAACTGGGATCTCTTCGCTACGCTAGCCGGCTTTTGGGAAGATTCCGCAATGGACAACATCGACGAGGAATATGACCGGCTTGTCGAACACCTTCACGACTGCGCGAAGAAGGCTGAGAGTTTTAAAACCACCAAGAGGCGCCTGTCTCCTGAAACTCTTGAGCTGATACGCCAGCGTGGAGCAGCACGAGCCGCAGGGAACCAAGAACTCACGTCCGAGCTCGCAAGGCTTTGCCGAGAGGCGATAAAGGAAGACCTTAAAGAGAGAAGAGCAGAAGTGCTGGCTGAAGCTGCAGAGGCGGGGAAAAGCATCCGCTATGCCCGTCGAGACTTCGCTAGTCGCAAGACGAGGATGACTGCTCTCCGGAACCCAAAGGGAACAGCCATTGCATCGAGAAGGGGGATGGAGAAAATCATCTACGACTTCTACTCTGATCTCTTCGACAGCCATGTCCACTTGCCTCCTCACCATCTGAGGGAAGATGGACAAGTCATTCCAGAGGTTCTCCCGTCCGAAATACGACATGCTATCATGTCGGTAAGAAATCGTACGGCACCCGGTCCCGACAGAATAAGACCAGAACACCTGAAGAGCCTTCCGCCAGTACTCATCAACACCCTGGCGAGGCTCTTTACACGTTATCTGTCGGAATGCAAGGTTCCTAAACAGTGGAAGACCAGCAGGACCGTGTTGTTGTATAAAAAGGGAGATCCACATGACATCGGCAACTATCGCCCAATCTGCCTACTGTCCGTCATCTACAAGCTCTTTACAAGAGTAATCCTTAATAGGATTGAAAAAGTCTTGGATGAAGGACAGCCATGCGAGCAAGCAGGGTTTCGAAAAGGATTCAGCACGATTGACCACATTCACACTGTTTCGAAACTCATCGAGGTATCACGAGAGTACAAGATGCCGCTCTGTCTCACCTTCATCGACTTGAAAAAGGCCTTCGACTCAGTTGAGACGGAAGCGGTCGTGGAAGCCTTGGACAACCAAGGCGTCCCTACTCAGTACATAAAGGTACTTCGAGAGTTGTACAGTAACTTCACGACCGGAATTTCGCCATTCTACAAGAACATCATCATTGACGTGAAGAGGGGGGTCCGACAGGGTGATACAATTTCACCCAAAATATTCACAGCCACCCTCGAGAACGCAATGCGAAAGTTGGAATGGGACGACATGGGAGTGAAGGTTGATGGTCGGCAGCTACACCATTTGCGCTTTGCTGATGACATCGTACTGGTAACACCTAGCATCAGCCAAGCGGAACGAATGCTGACCGAATTCGACGAAACATGTGGATGCATCGGTCTTCAGCTGAATCTACAAAAGACGATGTTCATGCGGAACGGATGGGTCTCGGATGCCCCATTCACGCTCAACGGAACGAACATATCCGAGTGCACCAGCTACGTTTATCTGGGTCGGGAACTGAACATGATGAACGACCTGACCCCGAGCTGGGCAGGAGGAGACGAGCGGCTTGGGGAGCGTACAAGAGCATCGAGGATGTAGTGAAGAAGACCAGGAACACCCGGCTCCGTGCTCACCTCTTCAACACCACCGTACTTCCTGCTTTGACCTATGCTTCGGAAACCTGGGCATTTCGCAAGCAGGAAGTAAACGCGGTGAGCGTCATTGAACGCGCAATTGAGAGAGTGATGCTAGGAGTATCCCGTTTCACGCAAGTGAGGGACGGGATTCGAAGTTCTCTCCTACGTCAGCGATCGAAGATTAGAGACGCCGCCGCGTTTGCCAAGGAAAGTAAAATAAGGTGGGCCGGACACGTGATGCGCTTTAATGACAACCGTTGGACCAGAGCCGTGAGCGACTGGGTTCCCGCGATATTAAGCGCACTACAGGAAGACCGCCGACCCGATGGTCAGATTTCTTCACGAAGTCCTTGAAAGAAAAATATGATGCTCTTCGTATCCCACGCGAAAGGAGGAACCACTGGGCTACTCTGGCACGCGATCGGGACAAATGGAAAAATTACTGGCGCCCGCTCGACCAGTTCGAAGATCAACGGGAGTCAAGGTGATCAAGGTGATCAAAAGGAGCAAGGAGGAAAACAAACTGAGAACTAAATACTGCGTTATTTCCCTTGCCTCCAATTTATGCTAGTAAAACTACTAGAGTAACTATCCTGCAAAGTCCATATTCTAAAATTTTCTTAAATTCATTTCATTTCTAAATTTATTATCATTTTTATTTTTTTAATCAAATCTGCCGGAGTGCAAATGCCAATTTCTACAAAAAAAAATTGTGAAAAAGTTGTCGCTTTCTATATCTTTTGATATTTGAGGAGATATGTGAATGGATGATTTTTTTACAGTTATTCTATGCAGTAACTACCGTATCTCATTCACGCCAGACTTACTGCTACAATATAATAAATTTATATAAATGTTTCGTTTTTCTAATAAATTTCTATAAATGTGCTGTTCAATTTTTGTAGCATCACTGTAACTGACTCTATTCATAGGGTTATGAGCAATCGATACAGATTATTAGGACTTCAGAATTTAAAAGGAACTTTCACTGGACGTAAAAATACTTGATCTCTTATCCTTTTTCTCTTTTTGATATTTTCCCAATTGGTTTCTGGGGTTTGCGCATGGGGAGCCGCGATTCATTATTCAGAAACCCGGGAGACTTGCATCTCCAAAAAAGGCGAAGTAATTGAGATCTACTGTGCGTTCCACTTCCGTTAACAATTCTCATGCTACTTCCACTTGAGCGAAGCATCCAACGGAGTAGAGGGCGATAAGATCTTTAAACGGATAGATAGAGTTCATGGGTTTATAGTTCGCAAATACGAGCGCTGAATTTCCTCTAACTATCCGAAAGAAAAGGTATGTAATATGGGCTTGTCACACCTGAAGCCTCTGCGAGACACCTAATAAAGTGCCTAGTCTGCGGGAGCGAGCGTACGCGTTGCGTTTGCGACCGAACCACCAGTGAGCAGCGAGCAACCCACCATTGCAGACATGGCATGTTAGTGGGTGCATCGCAGGAAGGTTTGGTGCGACAACATCGTCGGCCACGGCCATCGCCCACAACGTAGATAATTGGGGAATTGCGTGCGATGGTGATTGAGTCCAATCTGTTTGTGAAGAGATCCAAACAACCTTAATATCGTGGTATGATCCGTTTAATTACAGCAAAGCTGAACTGAAACTCTATCGAACAATTGGAGGGGCCACTTCAAACCACGCAAAAGTATGATCTGAGGGCAACTGTAGTTGTCTCAGTTACTCCTTGCCAAATAAACATGAAGTGACTGCGCGAAACCCCAAGCCCACCAATTCGACCGAGCCGTGGATTCCGTTTCACCCTAAATTATGCCTTTGTGGCGTCGACTCACCAATTCCTCGACGTTGGATCCTTCGTATTCTTAAGTTTCACACGCACACACACAAACACACACACAGACACCATATCATAAAGGACTACTTAGGTAGTAGCCAACAGTTTACATGATCTTATCATTATCAGTGCGATAATGTTGTTCACGTCAATCTATGAGAACATATCTTCTGTTACAGAAAATGTCTTTTCTTATTTGACTGTCACTCCTATTAATTTTTATTCATCAATGAAGGCGAGCGAAAAAAAAAACACCGGAAAAATCTGCAGTCCGGCTTCAGCCGGACGTTGATCCTGGTATTGGATATCTCACTGTTACGACTTTCTCAACCTTCCTTACTTTTCACACACATTATTAATACTGTCAGTCTATGTCGTGTTTATAAATTTTATATGTGTGTACAATCCGCAAAAACTATTTTATCTGTAGGGCCAAACAAATTCTTTACATATTCCTTCACTTTGTTCGGCGCCACCGTAATGTCTGCTCCTACGCTAAGCACTAAATCTTTGCTAAGTCGCTGCCCACCTGTTGCTTTAGGAATATAATGTGGTCTTTGGAAGCCTGATTCGGTTCATAAACAAAAACATTGAAAGGAAATGAATTTCTAGCGAAACTCTGCACTCTGCCACCCTCCCATATTTCATATATATATTCATATATATATATATATATATATATATATATATATATATATATATAGGCTTATTTTCTGTTTATCAAGTACGAAGGGCGAGTATAGCGTAGTCGGCAAAGAACGCCGCGACTCCACAATCGGTCGATGGTTCGAAACCGCCCTAATGCAAGCCTTTCATCCCCCAGGGTCGATAAATCTGTTCCAGACCCGTTTAGGAAGATAAAAACACCGACTTGACACATTGTCTCGCTCCCGCAAGTCATTGCGTAGGCTAGGACACGCGTTCGTAAATTTTAAACGATCCTTAGTTGAAATGAATGCATTGGTGCATCCCAAGCGGACTCGTTAACGCAAACGCTTTATCCTCTATCCCTTTATCGAGTACAAAATTTTGTCACCTCACAAAATTTTGTCTTCGTCGTCTATATACTTTTGTAGAAAACATGATGGATTCAAACTGAGTGTTAAATATTTTTCTGCTTCTCTATTCCTTTTATGATTGATTTCACTGTTCTAAAATAGTTAGTAATTGGATCGAAATTACACGTATGTACTGACGAGGTGAGGTCCCATGTGAACCTACTTAATTACCGGAGTTTCTCTCGAATTCAGCATGCTTTTAGTGCAATACAGGGGAAACTGGTTCTGCGATAAACCATTCTCCAATAAATTGACATTCTCTTCAAAAATCAGATTTTCATGTGATTCCGTGCTTGGTAATTTCATCACAGTCTTCAGGCTAGATTTCGATTTTTTTTCGATTTTTTTCCTAGAAAAGAGACATTCTCGAATCATGTGATGTTCACGCTTTGTGATTCAATCAATTCTTAATTTTTAACAACTTTCATTAGATTCTCTTACATTTTATTCAGGAGTTTTTCAAACAATTCCAGGGCGGGAATTTTCGCATGGCAGCACGCCGCCAGTCTGTGACAGCTCAAATATCGCGGCAGGCAAGGTGGGACCTTTGAAACTACGACGTATTCAATCCTATAGATGGCCGAATATTTGCAGAAAAAATTTCACAACATTTGATCTCTAAATTATCCACAACATATATTTATTTTAAAAATTTGATGTCTGGAAGTGAGCTCATTTGAATAGTTCTTTGCCAAAAATTCACGTTGAAAAGTTATTCATGTTTGTTTGCACGAGAAGTCCTTGTGAGCATAGAAAAAAGAGGTCAAAAATAAAGATGATTCGAGCAAATCATAAAAATTACACTCAAGAACCCCAGTAAGAAGAATGCAGAGAGAATCAGTCGGAAGTAGAGAAATGTAGAAAAAATACAAGAAAAAAAATTGGTGAAAAATTCGTATTCCTCTAATTGTGGCTATACTACTCGGTTTTTAGCCGAAGTTGACTAACACTGGATCTTGAAATTCCATTATCAACAGGTAATTGATTGAGAACGGAGCAATCCCATTGATCGCTATGATCAACTTATACGATCGATATCTACCAAGAATTAGCCGAAGCATCCAGCTTGGTTCAGATTTAATTGTTTTGCGAAACAATAATATCAAGTTTTTCAATAGACATAAATTGCGGAAGCTTTTCTTGTGTAATCCAATAAATTTTAATAGCAATAACAACAAGACCAGAATCCTCAGGGAAGAATCATTACAGATTCTTCGCCCAGATAAAGATATGTAGGGACCGGTACAGTACTAATCTTTTCCTTATGCTTGCTAGCTTTTTTTTTTTTTTTTTTTTTTCATCTTAAAAAGTTTGAAGGAGAGGAAACGTGTTTTTTCTCGCAAAAACTCGTCCTTAATTTTTTTGCACCAATTATCTTTTCCCGATTAAACCAGTGAACCCCTTGCTTAGAACCTCCAGCATTAGCACTGACAGCGTAGTATTTCGCTTTCATCGTTTCCCACAGCATTATTTGTCTCCCTACAAGATTTCCCACATCTACGTTTGAAAAATTTGGGAACGAATGTGGGCTTCCACAATTTCGTCGTTATTAGTCGTTGTAATTAATCAAAATCTCACTCATCCATCGTATGGCATCTATCCAAGACAAATAAACTGTTTTACGTCGGCTTTTGCTGAAAACGTTGCGCAAATTAGTTTTGAGCCGAGGTTCGAATCGACTGTTCTAAAATCAGATCAATTTCAAATCAATCAGTTTTAAATTTTGATTTCGAGTAGGAAAATATAAGAATTCTTCTACCATCATTTCAGATGAGTAGAAAAAAAAATAGATTGAAGCTCTCCACAGAACGTTAACGCTCTCATGCAAGTTCGCAGGGGTTTACTTTCTCTCGTTACTCACTACAAAACTGAAAAAGCAACAAGCAAAACAAAAACAATTTCTTGGCGTTACCATAATAAATGATGGGCAGAGTGAAATGTTGCTCGGCTGACTATCACGTTTCCACTAGTTCTTAGTAAAATTGTTCTTTAGAAAATTTTTGGAAACTTCTCGGCAAACTTTTTCTCCTCTCAACTCAACCTTTTCATTCATCTCAATCCAAGCGACAAAATGTAACCTATGATATTGATAAAATGAACTATGTAGCAGCTCTTGAAGAGCATTTCGCTATAGTAATTATTTTGTAAGATAAATGCGAATACCTTGCCTTAGAATAGTAGAAGAGCATTCCTACTCTGTTGAAGGATGTGCAGCTATTGTAGAGCTCTCCGTAGCAATCTCAAGCAAAGTGTCATACGCATTTGCTTACATGACCGTACTTGCACTGTACCGAAGTGCAAAATATGTCCGGAAAAAAAAGAAAGTGATTGCATGAGTTCACATGTTGTTTATGTGATTTCTTGCATCCACTGCATTGATGGATGCGTAGGAGAAACGGCTAGACCCCTATGTGTTCAAGTTAAAGGCAGTATACCACGAATCTGAGGTGGTGTGGATTTCAGGTGGAGTATCCGTATCCGGGGTCGTAGATTACGGAGACCGGGGTGGTTTCGCTCATCTCTACCTGCATCACTGCAAACAGCCGCCTCCAGAATGCTATTTTGTACGACGCCATCTATTGCAACGCCCCACTCCTTGCGTCGCCTCCGCTCTGCGATTCGTCGAAAATCAATTCGGACTGCCCCGATAGGCAGTAGGGGACGCGACGCGTGCAAGGGTGGCGCATTGCAGTAGAAGGCATCGTACAAAACAGCAGGCTGCTTGCAGTGATTCAGGGATAGATGAGCGGAACCACCCCGGTCTCCATAATCTACGACCCCCTATACGGATACCCCACCTGAAATCTGTACCATTCCAGATTCGTGGAATACTGCCTTTAAAGCACAGTTGGACAGCAAAAGGAAGTCACGGGACTCCACGACATTAAGTGGTCCCGAGTGCGACGTCACAACGGAGAAGATTCTGAAGCTAAGATCACGATATTGGCCTAGTACCTAGTATTGCCGGGCAAAAGGGTCTGGAAGCACTTTAGATCCATTCCTTAGAGTTCAGTGATGAATCGCAGAGAGAAATGCCTCGGTATTATGGGGAAACTTTTCCCCTATTCAAAGTTGATATTTGATTGCGCTAGCCACCTCACCCTGGGTATCATCATCCAAACAATAACCAAAACTCAATATGGTACGCAATTCCACTTTTACAGAGACTAAGGTTTTTCTTTGTTGCCGCCCGGATAGAGCTCTTGATCGGATAAATCACGGTCGATTTCACCATTTCATGCTCTGAAGAATGCGAACTCGCCCAAAACGTTTGCAAGTAATGAAGGACTCTAACGACTTAAACTATAATCGAACACGAAGTCGATATAACGACTACGTGTCCAGCTCAGCTGAAAACAAGTACTGAATCATCATGCCGGGGATTATTAAAAGTCGTACATGGAGATTCTTGCTTAATCTCTATGGTTCCGAACAACGGCCTTTAATGCTATCTGAAGAGTTTACATTTCCATCGCATTTAAGAAAACGTTGGAGATGACGTAGAAGGAGTGCAGTGACTGCTCTATCAAATTGTCTTTCTCTTCTAAACGCACTTCTCCGACCAGATATGTGATCATTAATGTTTGCAAAAATCTAATAGGATCACACAGATTTAATACAGTTGGACAAATTATATTCAAGATAAATTTCAAAAGAAGATAAATGAAAGTTAAAAAAGATCGAATTAAGTATTTTCCCATCACATACAGATTGTAATCTTACTCTTACTAATGTAAATAAATATTGGCATAAAAGTTGTGATTCTCAAATTCACCTCAACAAATGGGAATTTCAGACGGCTGTCTACTGTCATCGCGCCGCAATTTACGAAAATTGAGCCTGTGAACATTTTACAAAAGGTTGAAGGTGTCGAAATAAGGTTAAGCGACACAGCACAGGTTGGTGGCTAACGCTGTTTTCTGTTGTTTATTTGTATTCCTTATTCTAAGAAGAGTGAAGGGACTCGCTCTAGGATTACCAAATGAATATATTGATAGATTCGTAGTATTCAGAAAAGAACACGCCAAAAAAGAGGAAAAAAGTGTTGCTTCAAAGTTCATTGAGGGATTGCTTAACCGCTTCTGAGAAAAGCAGAGCACCGCATGAAAAGGAAGAGGTGTAGTTCATCTAAGAACTTCAATAAAGGTAATCTGTGGGCAACGAATAGCTAGCTATCGAGTGACCTCGGCCGCCTTTCCTCAGTAAACTCTATCAGCAATGCAAATCTCTCCTGGTTAAGCACTACCCTGAACTGAACGTTCAATGCAGTCCCTCTTACTTCCGTTAACATTTCCAGGAACGAGTAACTGAGCTTAAGGGCATCGTATCACCAAATTGAAGAAGCGTGGAAACCTAATGGAGAACATAGAGTTCGGGTGTGGATCACGAATATGAGCGCGATACCCCCCAATTCCCCCAAATCGTCCTTAAAAAACGGCGTGGGAAACGGCGTTAGTTCCTACGAGGTACGTTAAAACACTCCCCCCTTGTGCAGGTGCCGCGTCCGCAAGCAAGCGATCGAGGATCAACGAAGCCTCCTCAGCAACCCAGTCAAGTAAAACCAATGAAAAGGATGGAAGTTAAAGAGATCGGAGCTTATACAAGTGGTCGTGTTCGAACGTAGCTCGTAAGAGCTAAAGCGGTTCCTACGCTGTTTTTCTGGTAAATTCGGGGGGAACTGAGCGTGAGCACGCTCATTTTCGTGGTATACACCCTACCACTCTGCTTTTTTCCATAATTCTGCCTCTCTATGTTCTCCATAGATCCTATGTCCCACTCGTGCAAACCACGGTCAGTCAAGAAGGTTACCATTCCTCTAATATAAAAGCTCACTGCGTTGACAGAGTGAATAGAAACAGCAACAAATGTTCCAGTCCAGACATTTAATCGCTGAAACAGTTTTGTTCCATCGGATAAGACTTCATGGTGTTTGATTTTTTTTCTTTAAATTTTAGTGCTCTTGTTCAAAATGTGAGGATACGTAACCTCACGAGACTTTTACTTAATACTCTAAAAATTTTATTCTTAGAGATAACTTTACAATTTTTGGAACTAACTTTTCGATTTGTTAATCGTGTCAGCACATTAACAGATGCCGCATTAATACAAATGGGAGCCCATCCCAGAGGAAGGGAAAATGCTCCAGATGTTTTCCACTTCCCCTAGCTAATCAAAACTATAACTCCACATAAGAAACAAAAATCTGACAGTCCAGCGCAGATGTTTTTGTAAAGCATAGAATTTAGCCTAAGATGACCTTCACAGTAGAATAGGTAACGTCTATCTGAGGTCAAACATTTAACCTCCTTCCTAATCCTTTTTCTAACAGAACCTGTGAGAAAATCTTCGGATTACCTTTAAGACTGAACAGATTTCGCTCGTAATCAGTTTAGGTGAGACAAGCTGCGCTGAGTTGAAGTTCATAATGCGCTTAGAACACTAGGGGAGCACGCTGAATAAAATTCCGTCAATAACAAGTACAGTATGAAATCATCACGGTAGATGAAGAATAAGCGACACAGAGCTCGGCAAAGTGGAATTTGAGAGAGGTTTTTGAAAGGGGATTTGAAACTAGTTTTACGGCTACTAACCTTCGAGCATGCGAACACATTTTTGGATGATGTCATCGGCAAAGCTAGAGTTTCCATTGAAGGCTCGGATTGCACAGAACCTGTCGTGGAACTTAAAAAAATGAGCCAAGTAAATAATGTTAAATGCCTTTATAAGTGCAGCGACCAAAAAAAGAGAAAAATTACGTTTTTGCATAGTGTTACTCAATTTGAGTGTATCATTTACAATCTGAAAAATACCTTAAGCAGAGTAGCTGCTGTTTTCTGTTTGAGAAAAAATTAATAATCCGTTTTCAGAAAGCTTCCCTTTACCATCATAATAATCTTTTTCTACGATTTTTAATACGGTAAGAAGAAAACGTATAAAAAATTAAACTATTGTGTTCCGTGTGAAGAAACTGTGAGGGAGCGTGTGAAAACAACTGCATTTTAGCTTGAACAGAAAAATTGTTCGAGAGTGAAGAACTAACGCTCCATCCAATTTAAATTTAGTCTCACATTTTTATTTTCTTTTACCTTAACAATTTTTAACCATTTTTATTAAGTTTAATAGATTCAATTGAGTCCTCTTCAACCACCAGTAACCATCAGTCAATAATCGATCGACCAAAACTGCTGCTGAAGAGCGATTTTTCGTTGAAATATTCCGTTGTTGTTTTGCAATGTTGCATAAACAATAGTAAAAAGGAAAAAGAGAGGCAAATAACAAATGTTAAACAGAACTCGTTGGACTGAAAAGGAAAAAAATCAAAAAAGTAAACTGTAGTAAAAAGCAAGACAATACCAAAGTAATGAAGTGAAAGCGTTTTTGAAAACTATGGCTGTGAAGTATGTAGACTAATTTTTGCGGAATTCACAAAATTACAGCATCATGCTAAGAAAAAAATCTTTATATAGCATTCTGAAGGAGACTTGAACTGAAAAATAAACCGGAGAAATTGCTCTATGTATGCGTAGATCTGCGCTGGAATGCAATTGTTGTTCAGGCGACGTGATACAAAAGAAATGGGTGGAGCAAACAACAATTTCGTGCACACACATTTTAATATCACTTTCGGAGCGAATACCTAAAAACAGGAACCATAAATATTGCTCCAATCGAGAAACATTTTGGTGTGAAAACCCAGCGTCACAAAAATTAGACTGCTATTTTCGAATACACGTTCATTGTGGGATTTTACTATAGGGTAACAATATGTGGTTTTTTGTCGAATTCTGGGTAGAGCGATCTTGTCAAAAACTTATTCGGAAATAAGTATTAATGTTAAAAAATAAATAGACATTGTTCCAATCACTGCAGCGTTGTTTTCTATACGGCACTTACTATGCATGTATACATAGGGGTTTTGACAAAATAAATAACAAACTTTAATAAAATAAATAATAATAACTTTCAATTCAGAGCCATAGCCAGTATAATTATAGCTTTAAATGCAAAGATATTTGGAAAACACGGGATTCTTCACAACGCAATACTATAAAATCCTTGAAGTCTTATGTTATAGACTGTATATTTCAGTATCAACGCGCCGTTGAACAGTATATAATGCGAAATTCAGTGCAATTTGATCCGGTCGAATTCGACATACTGGATCCTGGCGGATACCGTATCATGCAAGGTTGGCGAATTATTGGAAAGATAGTTGGAAGAAAAAAATTCAAAAAAAAATTGATGAAAAAAGGCGAATATTCTCACGGCCACACAAAACTTGATGTTGTGAAAGGAAAAGTGCACTCACTACGCTCTTAGATAATTACAGGCAATCATGTAGTTCGTGAAACTTGTCCATCTCGTAGTTAAGGAGGAATTTTTCAGCTAGTCTTTATCCGGATGGATTGATGGTGCATGAAGGAAAACGGAAAGTGTGTGAATTATCGCTGGCAAATGACGAAGACTCGCCCTGCTGTATCGTTAAGATCAAACATCCAGTAACGAGTAATTATTTCCTTCTAAGTAATTGTTCATAATATTCGTCTTAGATATTTTTATTTTTTTCAGATTTATATATAGCACCGTGTTGTTTAAGTTAAGGCGTTTGAAAAATCAACAAATTATTCGAATGACTTACTTATGTTGCACTTCCAATCTTTTCTCACTTGCGTTAGCTTAGCGTTAGAAGCTTAGCAATTAAGCATAGCGCGACACTTTTACCAAGATTTGCTGGTTTCCCGTATTCGATCAGTCTGACACACCTTTCCCACTTTTTTGCAGCTACTGATTACTAATAATTAATCAATAATTACAAATAATACCTTGGTAAGAATAATCACTTAAGATATGGAATAAGGTTCATGTTCACATAATTGAGTTCGTCAATTTTTTGCCGCTATAAAAATGCTAGTTTTTTGTATTCAACATCAACATTTCGTAAGTTCAGAGAACATCAAAAGAGGCTGTAGATCATTTAAACTTTCGACGCTTATGTGAAATTAATATTGCAAGGTTTTTGAAAATGTTACAACTCAGCGTTACCTGCTTTTCCGAAAAAAAAAATTCCACATATAATTTTTTGAATAGAATCACGTCTTTACGTTATTTGTATTCAGCTTTTACGGCCAAAGATTATTGTTTTCCAGTTTAAAAGATGAGAAATACACCTTTTATCTGTTGAACTAGATAGCTAACGAATAGAAATGGAATTAATCGTAAGTGAAAGTTATAAAGAACAGATAGAATGAAATAAAATTAAACGATAAGAAAACGATGACACTCTGATAAGTCATATCTATCATTATAGAAAGCATAATCCGTGGCACAGTTTGATCAAATAGGAATGTCTAACGTCAAACCTTTCTATGCATCGGAAATAGATGTTTTACAATTGATGAGTTCCGCCCAGCAAGGTCTGCTACCGTACTAGCACCAAAATTCGTTTAAAAAAAAGGAAATACACATACTCTCTACCGTTATATTTCAACGTCCACTGCCATCATTTATTTACTTTTATTTTATTTCAATCCGAAAACTCAAAAGAATGCCTCAAATCTCATGGTTTCTTTTCAAAAAAACATAAATTAGTCATTAAAATGACCATTCTATCCTTGAAGAAGTGGTTTGATTGCTCTCACCGCTATTTTTACTCAAACAGAGTTCATCATGTATGCCTGGAACGGATATGACAGTAATATTTTTCGAAAAAAAAAAACTTCTCAGAAATTTCTGCGTTTAATGTTAAAGCGACAATTATTTAGAAGGTAGATTTTCGCTTTTGTGGACACAATTCTGCAAAGAAAATACTCGCAAACCTCCGAACCAATCACAGTGAATTTTCGTGTCGATCGTTTTTTATTACAGCTTATTAGAGTTACAGCAATGAATAATTTACACACATAAAACAAAAAAAAATCCAATTATTCCGCTCATCTCTACAAAATCGCTTAACACTTTGCACTTTACAACTGCACTCTTATTATATGAGAACTAAGCTATATGAATATATTATGTGTTGTACTGTGAAGTCCCGCAGATGCACACTCCACCTCCAAACCAAGGAATTTCAAAAAAAATCACTCAACTTTATTCAAACCATTTTGAGTAGATCTTAGTTGCTCATAACACTTAAAAGGTGAGGAAATGAACAATAATAAAATTTCAATAATTTCCCCTCAAAATAACACTGGGAAATTGAAAAGTTGTTACGATTAGGAACAATCTAGCGGAGATTTGGGCTATTTTCGCATTGGGGACTTGAAATATTTATTTAGTGAAGCGTACACTAATAGCTTGAATGTTATCCATAAATTCTTTCTTATTTGATCACTTACCTAATTTTCTATTTCATTATGTTTATTGCATTATTATTGGAATTATCATAATTCTATGTCTTCACCTACTTACTGTCTTACCACCAGACTAAAATATAGATATTGTATTGTATAAAGAAGTTTAGAAGGAAGGGAAGAGGGAGTTTAAAAGAAAATTTAATTGGGCACTACACATTTTCAAAAATTCCTCAAACTATGATATCGAATTTTGCATATTTGAAAGACACATGCATGAATTGTTTAGATTTCTTTATTTTACCCCATAGAATTAGTCAATAAAGTACTAGCTTATTTTTCAAGATGAGCATTTCAGTTTAGGTATGACTGTTTACGAGTTGCGAGATATGGGTGGAACAATATGTATCCAGTCAAATACGGATGAAATGGATGGGTGAGCAGTTTTGGAAAAAGAAATTTATTACTCATTATTTCATACTGCTCGGTTCTCCCTGAGTGATTTAAAGGCTGGATACATTGCCAATATTTTTCTGCGTTTTTGTAGGAGAAATCAGGCTAAAAACAGATCACAAGATATAAAAAAGTGAAATATTAGTAATTACTGTACTTCAGCTGCTATCTGCGGTATCAATTTTTATTTTGCACACCAGGTAGCCCTACGTGCGTATCACAAGTCTTTGTGTGATGTCTACATAGTCGCGGTCGAATATGATCAAGCGGGTGAACGCGCTGCGCAGCCGCAACGCGCCCATGCGGTTAAACACGTTAGTTTCGTGTACCAGTGGATCCTCGAAAGAAATGCACGTTGCGGTTGATCAGTGCAACATGAATACTCCAAACCTCCTTAGAATAAAATGCATAAACTGATATTGCGACTGTTACAAGGCCAACATTTTTAAAACTAATATTCAGTCTTTAGAACTCGAATTGTACCGTCCCGTGCGACATGGATGAGTCTACTGTTCGCATGTGGATGTGTTTTCTCCAGAGAAAGATGGCTACTTCTCACTCAGGATACGACACGGGCCGTTATAGCACCAGTTTCCTCATTTTTCCGTGAGAACACTGTAAAAGTGAGTCGTTCTCAAGTTTTGTTTTCACCTCATACGGCGACCGGGTTTGAAGGCGTTGAAAGGAGGAAGGGAGAGGGACGAGTGAAATTTCAGTTGTAGTTCGAACACCAACATCCCAGTAAAACGTTTATTTCATATTTTTTGCCCCAGTTATTGTTCTTTATTCCTAGGTTGTTAAAATTGAGGAATTATGAATGTAACCTCAAAAATGCGTATCCGATTGCAGACGTGTGCTGCAATTCAGCCCATACATACGATGGATTTCAATTAGTCACTCCTTTGGATTATAGGGATTTCCGTGAGTTCTCGGCAAACTTAGTGATACCTCAATACACATCTACGTGCCGAAAATCATATAATTTACCAACAATGCTGAGGTTGGCAAGAACGCAAAGGAACCCCGAGATCTCATGCGCTGCGGCATCGCACATCAGTTGGAGTTTGGCAAAAACTGCAGTTATGTCTAAAAATCCTCTGGCGTATCAATCTACTTCGGATGCGCCAACGCTTTTGACTGTAATTTGGAATCGGTTAAGTTTATAGATCCGTTTCGACCAATACAATGACGTGCGGGAGCCAACCAATTATCAGATCAGTGGTTTTAGCCTCCTAGACATGTCTGTTATCAATTTATCGACCCGGGTGGATGAAAGGTTTGCTCGGCACTAGGGCGGTTTTGAACCATGCATCGACTGTGCAGTTACAGCTAGACCTCTTACCGACTGCGCCACACCCGCTCGCGTCAGGACAAAAACTAGGTGAATGGTGATAGTAGAGTAACAGAATGTGACTTTCAACTGCACTTAATTAGACCAGACAGAAATAGATCCTTGATAGCAAACACGATAAATATAAAAAAAACAAGCTCAACCAGCAAAAGCAATTCAGAGGAAAGCGAGAAACAAAAGCTATAGGCCTCATACGGGACGCTGTTTATTAGAAAATATATGTGACTTCTTGACAAAGCGTCTTGCAAATCAAAAGCCATATGGCACATTTCTCATGCGGTGTACATCGAACTTGAAAAAACCCAATGCTGAGCCCATCCAAATCCCTTCGCTCTGGCAGAGACCCCGACAACAAAGAAGGCATATTCAGCTGTTCTCGTGAAAGTTCTAAGAGAAAGTTGTGATTAAGTTAATGGAATTAGCTAGACAAGAACCGTAGCTTCTGGACTACAAATCCACTGCTCTTGAAGGAACAGCAGATGGGGCAGAAGAAAAGCATGAAGTTCTTTCTTCTATTCTGCTAGTGTTGATGCTTATACACGCAGTTAAACTGTTTATAAATGTAGTTAAACGGGATTTAAGTCTAAGCTTACTTTTTGAGTGTGTCCTCATTCATTATGTTTAATGAGAGGTCATTTTCTAACCATAAAAAAGTTGTAAAAATTATAAAGAATTTAAAGGAAGTTCTCCCTTCCCAAAGAGAAATAGAGCTAGATTCAGCTAGATTCGTTCATGAATATTTTAGCCGAGAAAAAAGGATAAAAGGATAAAGTCACTGGCGTATCAATCCACTTGGGATGCGCCAACGCGTTTTACTGGAATTCGTAATCGTTGAGGTTTTTGGAACGCGTGTTGGCCTATACAGTGGCTTGCGGGGGCCAGCCGATGATCAAGTCAGTGTTTTTATCCTCCCAGACAAGTCTGGTACCAATTTATCGACCCGGAGGAATGAAGGCTTGGTTTGCACTAGGGCGGTTTCGAACTTTCGACCGTGTGGCTACAACCGACTGCGCCACACCCGCCCGTCTAGCCGAGAAAAGAACAGTAATTTCAAATGGCGCTCACGTAGAGCTGGCGAATTTAGTTAGCGGCCATTTCCACAAAAAATCCCAGAGCGGATTTGTTTTGAGTCAACACATTGTAGTTTGTTCAGGTGCGAAACACAAAACATCACAAAAACCACTGTACGTCAAAACCTGCGGAGGTCCCATCTAGAATCGTCCTGCTGAAGATTATTTCAAATTCCCAAAACAAAGTAGAAACTACGTACACAACGTACGTTATGACGTAACCTGCCATTTGAATTCAAAAAAGTGGCTGAGTTGAATTTGTTCACCGCTATCAAATGTCCTTTAATTCAAATTCGATGCGAATGCCTCGTCTCAAAAGAAATGATCCCTCCCAAACAAACTACTTCAAAAACTTCACAACCACCTCCTACACCTAGGAAGACAGTTATCAATTTCCTTGGAGCAAAGAAAAACATTTGAAAAGAAATACTTTGAAAAGTCTTGGATAAAATAGAACTTCTCGAACGTTTTTGACCTCGCTAGCGTATGAGCTTCACAATGACCAAAAATAATTTAATTAAATAATTAAATGTTACCATTACACTTTTGCGCCAAGAAGAGGGGACCCAACGGAAAATTACAAAGGATGGGAGGTTCGCACACGCGAGTCAAGAAAGTTACTTTGCTTCCGTTTTTATTTTAAAGAAAGTAACACCTCCACGCAAATAAAATCCGTATTTAATTTCCTTTCCTCAGAAAAAAACATTAACCCATTCCCTTACACAAGTAAAGAGTTGTTTAATGTATAGAAGGAAAGACAACTTTCACCAATATTGTACTTTGGGCGGAAATTGAGCACTACCGTTATCTTATGTCAAAATTGCAGGCACAATCAGCAGTGGCAGCATTCCCTAAACTCATTTCACTTCAGTTCAGGAAATTACAAGTGGCTATTTTTTCCCCATTCGCTCACAATTTCTTTCCAGTCTGTTACGTCTATTGCATTGCTTTAGAGAGATACACCTTATAACGTACCGAATTCAAAGATTTACGGTGGCGGTCGCTTCATCAAACCCCAATTGATATGCCGGGAAAAATTCGAATTTCATTCATAACTAATTTTTTCAATCAGCCCTAGTAGAGTATTATCCGGGATAGATATCGAGCATAAACATGGATCGGTACTCTCGTTCTGCGAGCGAGAGAGATGGAAAGAGAAAGAGAGGGAGATAGGGAGAGAGGGGGAGAAAGGAAAATCTCTTGATTCTTCTTCTTGATGGATGAAGAAAAAAACAGAAGTTTACAGAAATAATAAAATAAAAAAACTTGTAACAAAGGACAGCTACACCTCTAACATTTTTTTCAGATTGAATGGGCGACAAGCAGCGAAAACGAGATTCGCCTGATCGGTCTCTCGTTCGGACTAATTCAAATGATCCGTGAAGCTTACCCTTCGCTCATGCATATAGTTAAAGAATTTCGCACTCGTAGAGGATGATGACTTCACAAAATTCATTCTTAACCAATAAATAGTAGATGTGAATATTATAAGGTCTTTTTTCGAATTGTTAAAAGCATTTCCCAGCGTTATGTGCTCGCCGTTCACAAAGTTTACGTTTTATCGTTCCCGCTTTGTCGTATAAGAAGCATTTAATCTAAGCTGAAGAGCTCTTCCCGACCACGAGAGCACTTCAATCTATTGAAAGCGAAGCGCTGCCCTTTTTTCCAATCCTTCTGGTCTTGAGAATTACCGATTTCCCGAACAAAACTAATCAAGTTGTGAGTACTTTATACTGCATCTTGCCGATTGATCTTATTGTCGAAATATTCATTCAAATATCCGTCTCTTCTCGTTTTGGAATTGAGGCTTTTTTCGGATACTCCATGCATACATAATTTGCATGGGATTTCCCTTTGGATCTAGGAGCAGCGGAATCCGTGGATTTATGAGTGCAAGATGAAAATTGTGGTTGGTTTGAAAGCAGACACTCACCAAAGGTCTTTTATTTTACGTATAAGAAGAAGGTGATTAAAATCGCTTTGGGTCCACCACATTAGCGTCTTCAGAAAATACAGTAGCCACGATAATTTTTCACCCGAAAACAAAAAAAGAACGTGGATCCGCATTTACTTTACTGGGACCATTGCTCACCAAATGCACTTTTTTCTAGGCTCGCATTCTTTTGACTTTACGAAACTTCAGCAGAGTATCATAGCGACGGAAGGACAGATGTTCCGTCAAGACTGTAGCGATGAGAGTGCATAGAATCAAGGAGTGCGTCAGAGAGGCAGACAGCCACCGATATGCACAGCTCGGCGTACGCGTTGCGATCGGAGAGGTGCAAATCAGCTGAGAAATTCTACTTTAATATAATTCTTGAGATGAATTTGTTGTTATGAAATGAGATTCCCTGTTCCTCGGTTCAACTTCAATCCCACTTCAATTTATTGCTCTTGATACATATCTTAATTCACTTTTCTGTAGGACCAATCACCAATAGTGTTCAATGTGCAACTACAGTGTCTTGTACTCTGAAACTCGTGTCTCCGTATTCATATTTGAGTTGCATTTGAAAAGGCACTTTTATCGAAAAGTATAAAATCTGATAAATATTCACTGACCTGTTGCAGAAACTGTGTGATCGATGACTTCATTTTAACTTGCAAGTGTTGTTGCAGCTAAACCCTGAAAAAAAAAACTGACTTGAGAACAAGTGCATAAATTAGATCGTGCACTCCATTGCATAACTAAAAAGGCAATCATTTAAGGAGCCAGTGAATAGCAGGAGAAACAAAAGTGAAGGTTTATATCTACTTCAAATATTGTATATGTTGAGTTTCAAAACTCCGTGAATCCGGTGTTAAGGAGAATAGAACAAATATAAACGAAACATAATAATCGTTCGAGAACAGCAGCATGAAGCAAAATCTTAACTTCAAACACATTTAAATCTTCAATTCCTTAAAGTACTTAACCTACTAATTAATCTTCCCGGAAAGCAGTATTAGTTTTCGATGAAGTGAACTTTTCTCACGGCTTAATTGGAAGATCTGGATGGGAAATATCCAAGATTCAGTGGTG
Source organism: Necator americanus (assembly GCF_031761385.1). Classification (NCBI taxonomy): domain Eukaryota; kingdom Metazoa; phylum Nematoda; class Chromadorea; order Rhabditida; family Ancylostomatidae; genus Necator; species Necator americanus. Next base: position 12,135,338 of record NC_087374.1, read on the forward strand.
TTTGCTGTATGTAGCTGGGCATGGGACAAATTTTTTGACGAATTTCACAAAAGAAATGAAATCCTTATAATTTTCCAACTATCTTCAGGCTATTCCCTTTTTCCTTGAAATAAATGAATTTGTAGAAGGAACATAGTGAATAAGGACCTATAAACATCAAAAGTATTTAACAAGAGTATGGATGATGAAGGTATGACCCCCTAATGACAAATCCCTTTACAAACTTTCGTGATTTTTTTTAGTTTGGTACAGTACACGAAAATGAAAGATTTGTTCTAGCCCCACGCTAACTGACGACCTAAACATCGTATTAATATGCCAGTAAATTATTAATATACCTAATATTCCTGAGGAATCCTCCCCCTTCCTTCCCCTCCCTGAAGAAGAACAGTGAAGTTCTGCAAGTACATATTCGGTTGGGAGCAGTTTAGCAAATGCAGCGGCAGGATGTAGTCATTACATTCCAGTTCCGGAGCTTGCGAACATTTCAGGAAATGAGAAAGGAGGAGATCTTGAATGGCTGAGATGCCTTAATGAACTTACGGGTTAACATCAAAAGTCTACAGTATTAACATCTGACGATCATCGATGGTAAATACATCATAAATATTCGTTAACACTTTTTTCTTTAAATGCACTCGTTCTCCACAACTCTCTTAACGTTAAATTTTATTTCACAAAATGTGTCATCCATGAAGAACACGCATGGGAGACTTAAAAATAGAGTAGATCATAAATTTAAGTTTACAAAAAAAAAGTAAAATAAACATGTCTTACTAAAGGATAAGGATATTAAAGGAGAGTTTTAGAATTTCTTAGAATCCAAATGCTGGTCAAAAATTGCATTATGATATCTTTTACAGACATTAAATCCTGCATGCTAGTGCCTGCCACATCCACAATATATGTATGCTTTTAGGATTTTGTGGTCATCTTGATGTAAAAGTACGTAAGCCCGGTAAAGCCCTACGAAAAAAGATGTACCGTTTTTGGTGGGAGCAGGGTGTTTATAAAAAGTCAACTGATGGCTAAAGGGTAAAGAATCCAAGAAAAAATACTTCTAACTGGTTTAAACATATTGAGGAAATTTAAAATCGTCCCCATAATAAGCTGGTAAAATTTTGCTACTATTAATTTGCCTGGTAAATGAAAACCCAATATCTGATACAGCGAATAAATACAGCTCTTAATGTCTGATCCCTTGAGCAATAGTGGTTTGTATGAACTTTAATTAATTTGTATGAATAGCGAACTAGAATTACGCAGCTTATATGTGCCAAATCTAGCAATTACCGTATCAGTCGCAGACAGACCCTAGAACATTGTGTATGTAGCCCGTGAAATGTTACCGTGTTCATATTGCGTTTGCTTTTGACAAGTGTCAGAAAATATGACTGTTAGAATTATTATGTGACGAAAAACCAAATGTATGGTCTCTCAGGGACCTCAGTTGGCAAGCAACGTTGATTGATCGGTCTTAGCAGAACACGGATTGGAGGTGGTCACCAATGGGACTCGTATTTGCACACTTTCTCTTCTCATACTTTCATAACTTACTTTATTTTCCTCCCCAATAAATAAATAAACAAATAAATAAAGGTTCTGTACTGTGAAGGAATACTGTATCTGTCTCTGTGGAAGTACTGTACCTGAAAAGTCAAGCAAAAAACCATAGAGTCAACCAAATCAACTCAAATTTTATCTAGAACACGTTGCCTTTTTTCAGTTTTTCAAATCTCACTGGTTTCTTTTTTGTGCTGTATGTACGACAAACATAAATATAAAGCAAGGATTTGAAGTTTTATTATTTTTAAAGGCATCACCCCACGAATTTGAGGTGGTGCAGATTTCAGGTGGAGTATTCGTATACAGGATGGGAGACTACGGAGAGGGGGGTGATTCCGTCCATTTCTTCCTAATTGCCGTAAAAAACGGTCCGGAAGATACGGCTTCATTCGTTTTGGCGCACCATTTTGTACAAGAGGTTCGATTGGAGCGCGCCAGTCTTGTGCGGCGCCGCATCTTCCGGGCCGTTTTTTACGGCAATTAGCAAGAAATGGACGGAATCACCTCCCTCTCCGTAGTCTCCCATCCCGTATACGAATACTCCATCTGAAATCTGCGCCACCTCAGGTTCGTGGGGTGATGCCTTTAAGTTTGCTGTCGAGCTTAATGAACGAAATTATTTACGCACTACTGAACTGATGTCAGAAAATCACATGTTATCTTTAGAATCAGTCGCTTATCTCCTTTCAACAACAGTCATGATGAATTCCGAATAAAACTACAAATAAGATCCCTGGAGAGAAGAAATATTGAAAAGCAACGTACATCGGCCAACTTTAATATGTACGTTTCTGTTGATCTTGAAGTTATGAATCCGAAAAATACTGTGGATTTTGAATAAGATTGCAGATCAGAAAGAGATGAAGCCTTAAGTGGCACCCGTGCAGATTAGATATGCTTTATAAAAAGAAGCAAACGTTTAATCACAGCAAGGTTTTCGCTCTGGCAAATCATCTAGAGGTCAGGAAAAGAAGAAAAATCATGAATTCACCTAGTTTTACTTAATAAATCTCAAAAAAAAAACTTTTTCTGCTCTTTTATTTCGTTTCATTGATCAAAGTAACGTATGATACGTCATTTTACGCACTTTCCTCTTCGAAAAAAAGAGGAAAATTGGAAAGAGCGGATTTCAAAAACACAAACGTTTCTTTGTAATTGATAATCACATAAAACTGAGGATAACGCTGCATTCGCAACCATATCAGAGCAGGCCTCGATTAGTTAGCAAAAATTGCACTCGTTTATTCACGATATCGTTAAATATTTGAACAGTCTCACAATTTTCCAGAAAATTACAAAAGAGACTTCAAAATTGGAGAGTTTTTGAAGAAAAATGTAAACATAAGTACACGCCATATTTTCGAATTGTTCTCGATGAGCTTCAAAACAAACACGCTTATAGGAATCAACGGTCTCCAAAACAAGGCCGTTTATCTTCTCCAAATCAAAATTTTCCACTGCTAAAGTTTGTGAGAACAATTCTGAAATGGTAGCAGTGGTTGCCTAAAGAATAGATTTGTACTCAAACCGTTAACATGAAATTTGCTCAGGCATTTTCAAGGGAAACTCTAACCGTCCGTGAAGAAATGGACCATTCTTTAATTAAGAAATGGACCACTACGGCTTTTACATGCTTTTATTATCTTCCCACTTTCCGTCATCTACCGTATCAGAATAAACAACCAGCCGCACGTCAAGTGAGTTTTTTTTTAAGGGACAATTAATGAAATCTTAGAACCGAAGTTCGTGCACCAAAGCCAGCTGTGCTAATTCAATGAAAATAAACATGAACATTTTTCTTCATTCCACCTCAAAGGATGTAACATTGAGCGATTAAGTCCAGGAAATAATGCAGTTTGAAGTGTAAGTGTTCAGATTTTCGGAAAGAAGTATCTGTCAGTTTGAAATTTGTTAGAACATCATTATTCTCTGTAAGGTTATTGATAATGAGGGTGATCAGATTGTCGAATGGAAATGGAAAAAAATCAAAGAATAATTTTGTTCTGTCAGATAAAAAGGAGATTATTTCTTGGTACCACTGGAATCTGAGCATATACACTCATACGTATCGGAAATATGTGTACTTTTTCATATTTTCAAAGATGAAAGGATAAAACGTCTACTATACAATATTCGATATATATATATATATAAGTTTAATAGAAACTGAACAATTGTCCAAAAACGAATGAAGACGAAAAAAACGAACGAAAATGTTCCGTATCTAATGTTTGGGGCAGAACTTATGACATCCGCTAGCACCTATGTTTTTTGGACATTACTTTTCAATGAAAAGGCATACTAATACTGAAAATTTCTAAGCTTGTCTTTCAGAAATTCGTAAAATCCCTTGAAAAAAAGAGCAGATTTGTTCTTTAGGATTTTTTTTAGAGATGATTGATGTGTTCAGCTACATCGTCATAGTTTCAAGATCAGATGTTTAAAAAGCAGAGAACTAAGAGATTCTGCTTCCAGAACGGTTCATTTAGGAAAAATAGCCTCCATATAAAAAACAGCAGGATAAGATTTCTCGGAATCGAGCAGAAGAGGAGAAATAGTGTAATAATGAGACCATGGATAATTTCCCGGCAATCAACGATTCTTGTTGAAAAACAGCAAACGAGAGAAGGAAAGACAAAGAAGTCCAGAATGTGAAAAGTTTCGCCGTTGAAGCGAAAGAAGTACGACGAGAATAGAGTTCGTCTAGAATGAGCTGAGGCAAAGAGGTCGACTAGGGTGGTGTGTTTGGAGGAAGGGCGGTCACAATTAAGGGGAAACTGCCCCCGAACGAAGGGACCCACGACACGGCCCGGTTGGATCGCAATTCAATTTAAGGCTTTCACTGCCTCTTCCACTGCTTCCTAACCCATCTGATATGCATGATGTCCGCGCGTAGCGGCATCTAACGACCAGATATCATTTCCATTTCCGAATCGGCTACTACATAGCGCACTCGAACTCGCAGAAGAAACCACAAACAAGCGTCAAATCAGCGCCGACATCAACACTTCAATACCACATAATCATTACGACACTGTGATGCAATGCCGAAGAGTAGCAGTAAGGGACTGAGAGGAGATCCAAGCAGACGAGAACGTACGACTCAGACAAAGATTTCCCGAAAAAATAAAACACAGCTTCTTTCAGTCAAAATCAATACCCACTTTCATAGTTGACAAAATGCGCATACTCCCACATAAAGCATAAATTTAATATTTATAGACATAGCTACGAGCGAAGATTCTGAGTTTTGACCAAAACTCATAGTCACAAAAATGAGTATATTAAATGCACTATAAAGCTCCCAACTCCTATGCTTACCAGAAGAACTGAGAAGGAGGAAAATACTAGGAAAACCAATCCTGTTTGAAGGAACAGCACCACCTCCGAGATGTGTTGGAGCCGGAATATCCAGAAGGAGGCCTATTATAAAACGCGTTTGCATTTGTTCATCTGAATTAACTGAAAAACTGGCTCGCAGCCAAGACACGCCCACAAATTTTAGTGCCTTTCGTTCTATTTTGGCTCCTTTCCATTGACTCTGAGATCCTCTCGTTCTGAAAAAAAACAAAAAAATCACACATATAATTTCTTGTCTTGCCAGATTGCCAGAAAGAGGAAAAAAACTCATTACGATAGGAATTGTTGAATCTGATTTTGTTTGTGTTATATTGATTGTTTCCGACGGTTGGAATATTCTGTTATGCATATTTAGCATTTTCTCGCTTCCTATTTTGAAGGCAGCATCGATGCATTCAAAACACTTCTGGAAATGGCAGAAACATTCTGATGTGACAACTGGCCGACAGCCGAAAAAAAAGAGGAGAGTGTCTGAACAAACAAAAAAAAGCAAGAGAAATGCAAAGCAATTATGAAGATATGCGACTGCAATTGAAGACAACGGCACCGCTCATCATATCTGCATCTCCTGGATCAACTGCCGCTATTTTTACGTGATTTCCCTTAGTGCTTCTTACCACCAGATTGCTATCTTATTGACATAGTGTTCCCATTAAAACAGTGATAAGCTCCTGTGTTCCGACGTTTGAACAATGAACTTTCTTGGCCAAGATATTTTATACTTAGGAGCAAAATTCACGCGAGGAACAAGGAAAAACTAATCAAGCTGAGGATTTTTAGCGTAAAGTTCAGAAAGGAAAAATTTAAAGTCTAAAAAATAGACAAATACAAAACAAAAACTGAAAATGAAGCAATGCTATGCAATACTCCATTGACAAACCAAAAAACCATGAGGGAATAGAAATGTTAGAAAGTCTTTTTTTAATTTATTCATATACACAACGAAGAAGCAGATACTCATCATAATGGTAGCTAGCGGACAAGCGCTGTGCTCTCGCAGACCTGAAACGTTATTAGGTACCTCATAGAGGTGGGGTGCAAGACCGTTTGTCATTTTTTTCGGTTGATCAGGGTGAACTGAATGTGATGGCGCTCATACTCGTGAACTACTCCAACCTCATCACCTTCTCTAACCTTATTTGTTCGTAGAGACACATCCAGCACTCCACATATTTCGTGGTATGCTGCCTTTAAGCCAAAATCGAATGGTTAATATAAGTTAACATAGAGTTTTTTCAATATAAAAAAGAAGAAATAGTGAAGAGAGGAGGCGAACGTTTTCTTCTATAATGTTTATTCCTTTATGGAAATCTCCAGTTTACAGTTTAGAGGAAAAGATGAGTCCAACCAAAACTTAAGAAGATCCCAAAGATAGTTGTGCAATACAGGAGTGCAGCATGTGGATTCGGCGAAGATGCGTAGCTTGCATAAATAGGAATCAATCAAATCAAAGCAACTTCCATCCCTACAAATTGATGGTCTAGTCACCTAAAGATTGTCCAAGAAATCGAGCACATTCGAATTACAGACTGGTCGGAAAGTGACAAGTTTTGAAAATCATTTTATATCTACCATCTAAAAAGAACAGGGGACAATTTTCTTCAGAAAGACCATTATTCCCATACAAAGAATAATAGAATCTTGCCTGAAAATTTTAGACGGGGCTTGTTATAGATGCACACCCCACTTACCATAACGACTCTGTCTGGTACTATGGATATTTCCAAAAAGATCTCTCGCTTCCGAAATTTCACGGTGATAGACAGAACTGATTCGAGATGGTGATCATACAACACTGTTTTTACAGGATACAAGTGATTCCATCCAACCCTTACCGAGCCAAATTTTTCCGAAGTGTTTTCTTGTGTTTTGCTCCCTGTTGATACTAAGGAAGTATGCTCTCTTTCTTGAACAAAACATATTTAAATATTGCTTTGAATAACACCAAGGTGAATAATAAACATTCGACTGTTCGTTCCTGGAGTGGGAGTTCCCTTTTCGGGACCAACATAAGCACAGCACTTCAAGGTTAAGACCAAAACAATGTAAAAAGAACACAACGCCCAGGAAAAATCGCCGTACTCTTGACCAGGTCTTGATTTACTTCTTTGTGCAAATTTTCTGGAACAGTACGCGAATCTCGACATCGACTAAACTACCAGTGAGCGAATATTCATTTATTTTAAAACATTTGAAACCGTGAGTGATCAGCAAATTCACAATACCTAAATTATAACTGGAATCATTTCAAATTTACAAAAAAAAAAATTCAAAGTCAAAATTTTAATCAAACAACGTCTAGGTTCTGCAAGAATCATGTGGTCACATACAGAATCCCTCCAATCTCTGCACCACAAAGGGCAAAAAGGTAGTGGTTTTGTCGAAGTTAAACAAATTTCTGAGCTTTTTTTATTCCTTTGAGCTGTAGCCAAGAGTGGTATTGATCTTCACCAACAGCTAACATTTCGGCGTTATAGCCTTCAAGCCACGAAAAAATCAAAACCATCAGTGATTTATCCCTAGTGCGCCTCATCACCCCACAGAAAGCACTCAAACGATAAGTAAACTCAAACATTAGCACATCGGCTAATGCTTACCTCATTTGCCATATTTGGTAACGCAACATACCATCACGTACCACAGCTATGGGTCACAAGGGTTTTTTATAGGAGCCTGATGTCCCGCCCTCAATTTTTTTCTAGGCTCTGACGAAGGCGTTAAAGGCAGCATACCACGAATCTGGGGTGGTACAGATTTTAGGTGGAGTATCCGTATACGGGATGAGAGATTATGGAGAGGGGGGTGGTTCCGCTCATCTCTCCTTGAATCACTGCAAGCAGCCGGCCCCTGAGTGCTGTTTTGTACGATGCCTTCTGTTGCAGCCTTTGCACGCGTAGCGTCCCTTACGGGGCAATTGACTTTCGACGAATCGCAGGGCGGAGGCGGCGCAAGGGGTGGAGCGTTGCAATGGATGGCGTCCTACGAAGCAGCATTCCGGGAGCGGCTGTTTGCAGTGCTGCAGGGAGAGATGAGCGGAATCACCCCGTCTCCATAATCTACGACCCCGTATACGGGTGCTCCACCTGATATCCGCACCACCTCAGATTCGTGGTATACTGCCTTTAACTGCTAATAAAGATCAATACCAATATTGGCTACACCTCAAGCCAATAAATAAGATGCTACGTACTCAACGCGCCAAAATTCAAGGACGAGCATGGGCAAATTTCTGAGGCTTGAGCTTCTACTTGTGATGAATATTTCCAGCATATCCAGTTCTTAACCTCACTATCAAATCCCTGAAGTAGCTTAAAACCTTTTGCTAGTAACCGCCCAATTTCTTCCTTTTTTGAATCATTTTCATTTGAATTGGAAATGTACAGACCGATTTAAGTGTGCGATGAAACAACGATCTTTTCATTTCTTCCCTCATCCTATCCTTTGTAAAACTGGTAACTTTTCGCTCATATAACATTTACTTCATTTTCCATATCTGCTTGCTTTTTGTTTCCTTCGCGGGATTACCTTGACGAATATTGGACGGGCTATACACTCCAATCCACCCACTGCTTTCAAAGTTGTTAGCATAAAGAGATTTTCTAAGCAACTAGATCAGATCCTAAGAACGAAACTTCAAGAGGAAACACAATTTTCGATCTCAAAACGAAACAAACGCAGACCTAGATGTACTTTAGCACTCTGACCATAAGCCACATACCACACATGTACAAGGAGTAATTTGGACTCGTCGAGAAATTATCCGGGAAACGGTAAGTTGCATTTCTCAGGTTAGATCTGCTCGGAGTTCTTCAAAAATGAGGAAGTCCATGTTTCTTAAAGTGAACACAACGGTAGACGCACTTTAGGATCTGTGATCTACTTTTATTAGAATTGACAATTGCCAAAATGTACTCTCACCTGAGCACTTTGGGATAAACGAAAGTTTGTCTCATCAACCTCCTGGAATTCACTGATTAGCTACCATTCCTCAGTGCAAACATTTAGAGAAATTTCCAGAAAAAATGACGTTATTTCAAATACTACTGGACATTAATATCGTTTCATACCTTTTTCGGAAAGGAATGAATATGATAAGTATTATATAAATGATATGTAATACAAATAATAATAAATGTATGTGTAGATAATAAAAAGCGGAAGAGATCCAATAGAAGATCGCACACAAGACTGACTGTTACCTGAACCTCATGGCCCTGCTTTCATTGAACGGAGTCAGGCATCTGACGCTTTAGGAGCGTACGAGCTATATAACTTGTACTGTTAACTGCCGCAAGTTTCCCAAGTATTGCAAAAAGGTGATGTTGTTCAGCACACTGTCAGAGTCCTTTCACTCATGAGTCAAATGCCTAGAGATCATTTGACTCATGAGTGATGTCTTTGGGAGCAAACATCCATTTCATATAGCTGGACTGCCAGTCGCTGTCGAGAGAACTACAGCAAGCTACTCCGTACAGGATGCTATTTGTATTCTGTACGGAGTGGCTTGCTGGCTACTTGCTGGCTATCTGCATGCGCCATTTACTTGCGTTGCAGGAAACACACATCAGAGGACCTCTCATCATCAGCATCGAAAACTGAGTAATATACTGCTGTAATACCGATGATAAGGAAGTAGGAGGCTGCACTCTTTCACCAATTGTGTTCAGGACGCTGCAAAGAGAATGTTCCGGTTTTGATGCTGAGAAAGAAGCCTCTGTATCTGTAGAGACAAAAATCACGTGTAATTCATTACGTGACACTTGTGATCTCGGATATCGGACAACTAACTGAACTCATGGACGAGTTCTGACATCTAGGTTGTATGCCCAGAAACGACGATAGTTACGAGAGAGATATTCGACAAAATGCGCCATGACTACTTCGGCCGGCATCCAACTGCTTAGCAAAGTGCCTATGGTCAAACCCAATCACCAAGGTGCTAATGCTGCACGTTCACCCGTTTGCCATCATGATGTAGGGATCGGAGAAGGACATCTACGGTAATGGAGAAGCTAAACTGCAACTGATAGCTAGACTGCGACTGAAACTGAAGCTGTGTAGACGGATGTCTGACTGTTTTGGCCAATTTTGTGACATAACGAAGAACTTAACGCAGTAGTCAATGTGATGGAACGAGGGAAACATTGACATTCTCCCTAGATCTCCAGTGGTGTCGCAGAAAACCGTCTTCACACCATAAAAAGGCCATCTGATCGCCCTGTCCAAGCTAGGTGGTCCAAGTGGTAAAGGATGATTTGAAAAAGCATGGAAAGGCAGTTCAGGCGAGAAAAATGTTTCGCAGAATATGGATCAGTGCCAGATGGGCAGATTCTCTACGAACTCTAGCGGAAGATGGAATACGAAGGGCTTAAATATGTTTAAGAACAACTCACCTCGACAAAAATGCGGATAAGATACGCAACATCTACCCGTTATTTAAGTCAAATCAGATAAGTCACAGCACGGTGTAGTTAGGTAAGAAAAAAATACGCAAGAAAGAAGAAAATGTCATATGACTATAGCAAGTGCTGGTTTACAGAGCTATTAAGAATAAGAATCGTATTTAACAGCAGCCAAAGTGAACTACTTAAACAACCTCCATGAAAATCATGAGCTTCCATGAAAAGGGATCATTTACAAGTGCTCCAGCGGACAAACATGGAATCTAGCTGCCTCTAGAGCAGAACAACATCACATCGAAGTCATGGGAACTGCCGTTTGTTACTAAGTTATATATCATGCTGTCTTCTAGCGCTGCTTTTTTCCCATATTTTAGGCCAGACTATGAATAACAATAAGGAGCTGCGCCTTCCGTTTTCATTACTGACCCTTTCCTTTTAGTCCCGCGAACTCACTATGAATTTTGTTGCTCCTAACATCCTGCATGAGTAGTTGTATGACGGTAGTTTACCACAAAACTGACTATGTTGCGATCTCTTCATGAAACGGTGGGGAAAGAGGTGTAGATCACAAATATGAGCACAATCGCACTCAGTTCCCCTTCTTTGTCCGGAAAACTGAGTGTGAAACGGCTTTGCCGAACGAATTTTCCCAAGATGCGCTTTCCAGCGTGTTACGCATGCGCGCCGCGTCTGTTAGTGATAGGGAACGACAACGTAAGCAATTCACTAACCGGAACGGTCAAGAAGTACCTATGTGATATGCCGAAGCGTATCCAGAAGGCTACTGTGGCTCGATAAATGCACCGCGCGACTCCTGACAACGCCACAACCGCCACAGTAGCCTGATCGCTCCTCTTGTGCTCCGTCTCACTGAGGCTTCGCCCACACTGTCTTCCCCGCCCATCTCGCGGCTCTTACGATGCATTTTTTCTCGTCGCCCCAGCAGCTGTCACGACGCAATTTTTGAAACAAACAAAAAAGGAAAGTGCTTAGTAATTAAAGTTGTTCGAAGTCACAGATTAAGATTCAAGAATTCAGATTCAAGAAGTTCACATAAATGAGATAGTGTTTAGAAATGTGAATACGGGTGTTTGTTTTGGGGAACGGTCAAGAGGTACCCGTATGATGTGCCGCCGCGTATCCAGGAGGTTAATGAGCGTCGTTAATTGCACCGCGCGTCTCCTGATACCGTCATGATCGCTACAGTAGCCTGGTTGCTCCTCTTGTGCTACGTCTTCAGACGCCCCGCCCGCCACCCTCCCCACCCATTTCGCCGCGTCTGCCACTCTTACGACGATTTTTTTCCGCCGCGCTTTTCTTATGATGCACTTTTAAAGTCGAACGGAAAGGAAAGTACCTGGTATTAGATGTTGTTTGAAGGTCTACATAAAGTGTGTTTGCAAGTTAATATAAAAGACGGAAAGAATGAAATAGGTTTGTATAAGTGATATGCCATTTAGAAATGCGAGTGAAAATGAAATTATCCTGTCTCGACTTGTTAGGTGGAAAACACTCATCCATTTCTGGGAATGCGAGATATCTTTCAAAAAATGTCTCACTGATCGGTGTTATGCTATCTTTTTTTACTTTTTTTCTCTAATGATTTCTTTTTGTTTATCTAGCTGGGTAAAACTGGCATCCAACGATTAACGAGGCGCGAATAATGCCTCGCAGACATACACTGTACCTAAAGGTATATCTCGAAGATACAAAGGTCTCTGTTCGCCACTAATACAGCTAACCTGTCATATTGATTTTATGCAGAGAATAGATAGAAATGGAGCGATAAAACGAAAGAAGTTTGAAGAGCCATACAAAGGTCTGTTATATAAAACTGTATAAGACGTACAGCAAGTATTGAAATATGTCAAATATTGGTATATTTCAATACTTGCTATACATAAACATTATATCTATGTAAAATTTTGAAAGGTAAAATGTGAAAGGAGTTAAAGAATGTATACAAGTAATAGCGCATAATGTTGCTGTTATTATAACTGCCGCAGTTGAAAGTTGAACACGATTCGTTGAATGGCATCGTGACAAACACATACTTATGCACTGCTAGTTTATATAGAAAACTTAGGGCATGAAATGTGTTAAATTATGAGATGTTTGAAAATATATGCGTGTTTTCTTTCCCTGCGCATCTTTTTGAAATAATTTTTCTTATTCTTCTCCTTTATTCCCAATAATATGGCTTAGTTTACTATATCCGTACATCGAATTCGCCTCGGCATTCGTTCTTCCTCCCCTTAAATTCGCACTATCCACCGCTTCGTGCGGCGACGTCGCGCGCGGCGTTGTTGGGCAATAGGGGGCGGGGTGTGGTGATCTCGGCGGTCGTGAAGATGTCTAGCTGGTGGGCGGCGCCGTAATTACGCGAGGCGCGCGGTGCCAGGGGGCGGGGTAGCGGTTTTCCGGGTCCTTTCGACCCGTTTGTTTTTTGTTGATTGCTATTGTTCATTATTAGCGCTTTAGTGGTTATCATGTACTCGTTATTATTTGAACTGAATTCTGAGATGGAAGCCACCGATTAATCTCTGAAAACACAAAGGATACTTCGGGAAAAATGTTCCACTGTTCGGTGTCATGCTGTATTTCTTTACTTTCTTCGCATTCCAGGCATTTCTTTTCGCATATCTAGCTATGTGAAACTGGCTTTCTATGCCTGGAGAAGTGAGACTAATGCCTCGCAGACATTGAGAGTACCTAAAGGCGTATGGATAGGACCTGATACAGAGCTTTCGTTCCTGTTCGTCACTAATACGCCCAAGTTGTCGCATTGATTAGTTGCAGACAGTAGATATAAATGGAACGATAAACAGGTAAAATGTAGAGAGGAGTTTAAAAAATGTATGCAAAGTAATAAGGACATATTCGCTGTCCATACAGTTCTTACAGTTGGAAATTGAACATCAAACTCGTCGAAATACATTGTGGCAAGCACATACTTTTTGCGCTGCGAGTTTAGATAGAACAGGTAGGATAAGAAATGTATGAAATTGTGGCACGTGCCAAAATATATGCGTGTTAATATTTTTTCTGCAGCATGTTTTTGTTATAATCCTTATCATTGTGGAGTTTGTCAAAAGAGGTCAATGTAGGTCACGCATCCTGAAAAAAATCGTCCTGAAAAATGCCGTTTGTTCCTACGAAGTAAGTAGAACGCTTCGTCTCTGTATCGGCCCCGCTTCCAAGAGCGATCGGTCGGAAATCAGCGAGGTCTCTTCAACAGTCCATTCAAGTAAAACTAATGAACAGGCTGCTGAGGCAGCCACAACATGTACAAAGATGGTGTCTCGCAGGAACAAACTCCGTTTTTCAGAACGGATTAAGGGGTATTGAGCGTAGCCACACTCATACTCTAATAAGGCAATGTCGTCAATTTCGTCACATATTCCCTTTAAAGTATAAAGCAATCTGAAGATCCAACGTGTTCATGTTGGGCATCTAACACACACTTTTTATACTCATATTCACTATTTTATCCTCCCAGACAAGTCTGGTACCAAGTAATTGTATAGGCCAACACGCGTTCCAAAACCTCATCGATTATGAATTCTAGTAAAACGCGTTGGAGCATCCCAAGTGGATTGATACGCCAGTGACTTTATCCTTTATCCACTATTTTCAAATGGCGACAAATCCATGTGAAGTATGGTACTTCATGTTTCCATTCCCTCGTTCAGTTTTCTACAAAGTTTTCTCTTTCTTCTTCAACACTTTAAAACCCTTCATCTCTAACCTTGCACCAAAAGATGTGGCTTATACTTTCATATTTATAAAAATATAATGTGACACAAGATTGTAAAATTGCCAATACCATCAAATACAACACTAAGATGAAGCAGCAAAATGTATCACAGTTAACCCAAAATGTATCACAAAGAAATCTGATCGCTAAAAACTCCTATTGAAGATAACCGTAATAAGGCTAACAGATAAAATCTGTAATTCCTCTTCGAAACTCCTTGTGAAACGTCGGAGTTGAATTAATTGTAAAAAGTTCAACTGATGTATAGTCAAGGAAAACAATGACAACAAAAAATGCTCACAAAAACGAATTAATTTAAAGAAATGTACTGGTTCAGAAAAAAGACAACGGCCTCTGGATTTGCAAGCAGGCGTTTTTTGCAGTGATAATGACTAAACAATGTAAAGCTTAAAAAACCCAACAAAACAATTTTCCGCGATTCTAACCAGTCGTCTTGATATTTTAAATAATCTTTCTTTTCTTCAAATCCTCTCGAGCTTCCTTTATCTCCTTTACCAATTCTTCCCTTGCAGCCTGACAATCGTTAAATGTAAGGACACCATGCACCACTGAGGCCATCGCATATATCTTAATGAAGTCCCATTGAAGAGAAACTTATTAGAGAAATCCAACACAAAGATCTTAAGAACTCTAGAAGTGAAATTTGTTCTATAACAAATGTTTGCAATTTCCTTCTTTCTCTTCGAAACCGTCGATTCAAAAACAGACTTTATCTAAGAGGGATAAGACTATTAGTGCTGTCAGTGTTAGTCAGTGCATTCTTTAACATTGACAGCAAACCAATGATGCACGTTTAATGAGCAAGGAACTCAGTTTGCTTTCCCAGAAACTTCTGTTCTTGTTTTACCCGAGTTTCCTTCTTTCTGTGGAGCAACAGAAAAAAAAACAAACTTGCAGGATACAAATAGAGAAAAGTAGCAAAAATCGTGAATAGGATTTGAAAGAAAAAACAACTGAGAATTTAAGAACCAAAGCTATGAACCAACAGAGAAAAAACGTACCCCGAGAAGAAGAACGGCGTAGATTGGAGCCTGAAAATGCAGATATTGTGGTAGAGAGAATCTTTATGCGAACCCATCTGGTCTCACACTTATCCGTACCCATTCATTTCAGCTCTTTGGAAATCTCAAGCCTTCGGTACCTCCTGGCGGGAGCCATAGACGTTTTTCAATACATTTATTTACCTTCAACGAAAGCTCACTTGATAAATGTTCTATTTTCGGCAATGCAAAAAAAAGAATGGATCCATCTGTTACGTCATGAGTCTAAGCGGGTGGAATAAAGTAAGCGGAAAAGGACGGGAAAACTGGTACGGAGAACTTGGAAAAAATGACATACCATACTGAATCGTCAAATCCAGCAATTTTCAAAAACCCCACACCAAAATTCAGCTTCCGAAGTGAAGAGAGTTTTGTAAGAGAAGTAGCACCTACATGTAAATAAGGGTCCTTGGGGATAAAATTATTGTGAAGCAAAAATTACTCTCTGGCAGTTGTCTTCGAACATGTGATTGCCAGCTTCCCATGTTGTCACCAGTTTGCTTACGTTTACTACCATAAATATCGTTTAGGCTTGTTCTTTTCTGTTACCTTCACTTCGTTCATTGTTTTCATTGCTTCATACAATATAAACAGGAATCAAAATCTCTGTTATGTTCGCACCTCTTCTGTTAACCTAGTTTACCATTGCAGTATTATCCAACATGCTGCCCAATAATAAAGAACTCTGCTTGTTTTCAATATCGAAAAATAGTGGTATCTAAATATCGGTGGCTCCTATTGTGAGAGCCAATCTGAGCAGGTACGCAAAAGCATAAGTCCCACTTGGCAGAACTAGAAAAAATGGGCAGTTCTGTAGTTACCACGGACCTTTTTTTGGTCTACCGAAACAACTAAGAAAGAATATCACGAATGGGACTTACATACAACACAACATGGCGGAAGCAGTCACAATCGGGGCCAAGTTTCATCAGAGGAAAGAATCCCGTTACGCAAGCGAGCCATAGTAAACCAACAGGCAGCACATGACCGGCATAAAGGACGGCTTGTGAAACCATTTAGTCGCCTAAAAGTAGTTGTTACATAAAGGTGAATGGAATACATGAGTGTCTACATAATCTCATCGACCATCTAACATCCCAGAGTTGGATCATCCTATCTGGATGTTTGCCTTACCCCCAGACCTACTTGCGATCCGAAGAAAACATCTTAGAAAAGTCGGCAGCAAAGAAATCCTAAGTAAGATATATGGAAATGAAAAGAAGTAATGTCGAAGAGAAGGGAAAACACCATGGAAAAAACAACACCCAAATCACGTAAATGGAAATAATGTGGACGATCGCGATAATCTGCTCCAACCAAAAACAAGATGTGCATGCTGCCACGAATGGAGGGGTACTGTAGGAAAGGACTCATTCATGTTGTTCTTCCCTTCTTTTTGGGCCCAATTTTCTTGTGGAGTGACTATTTTGTGTTGTATTTTTTTTCGGGTGTTTCTTTGCGAGAAGACCGGAGATTTAGAAGGAGTAGCTCTTTTCTTGTGTGGTGGTGGTGGTGTGAACTGTTGTTCGAGTTCCCTACATTCTTCCGTGGTTCTGATTGCAGTTGCGTTTCTTAGGCTAAGACACTTTTCTGTTTTGTTTCTTTGTTTTTTCATGGAGAGTTGACATTGTTCTTCTCTAATTCTGCCCTCTACATTTATCTTCGTGTTTCTTCGGCCTCATTCTTTGCTTCAGTTTGATTATTGATCAGAAATGTTTAGGAAACATGGGAAAGCCGAAGGGAATCCGTACGGCACGCAAATTGAAGACACACCGTCAGTCGCAAAGGTGGTGTGACAAGGCGTACAAGAAGGCCCATCTTGGAACTCGATGGAAGTCCAATCCGTTCGGAGGAGCTTCTCACGCAAAGGGTATCGTTCTTGAGAAGATGTGCGTACAATTCTCTTGTATAGTAATTTAATGGGCGATTTTGTATTACGCATGCTCATCAAAAGCACTGGTTTTTGCTAGCGCTTCTAGCTTTGCCAGCCGTCAAATTGAGCTATATTATTTTGCGTTGCTTTGGGTGAGGTAACTGATTTCTATGTTGGTTGTCTCAATTGGACGCATACAAAAAAAAAAAAATTCTATGTATGAAATGCTACTGTTTTCGGTTTATGCCATGATATGTGGTTCTTTGAAAAATCATATATTTCTTATTTTTCAGTGGTGTTGAAGCTAAACAGCCCAACTCTGCTATTCGCAAGTGCGTCCGTGTTCAGCTGATCAAAAATGGAAAGAAGATCACTGCATTCGTACCCAATGACGGTTGTCTGAATTTTGTAGAGGTTTGTTTTTCTATTCATTCGCATTGCTTTTCAATCTTAGTGTTCATTTCATTGCTGTTGTACGTTAATCCTTACAGTTCTGTTGATTTACTGTGCAGATGAAGCGTAAGTGACCAGCCCACTTTAGTCTGGTTTTTCTTAAACCACTGCTCTAGTCTTTTTTTCTGGACTTTTCTTCTTAATTTGATAGCAAACAGAATTGAGGCTGACGTAAAAATGCAGTGTTAGATGTTTTCTTCTAGCCTCTGTCGTCATTCCGGTGCTTCCATTCTTCTGGGTGAGCTATAATTTTAGTTAAAACATATAGTAGTGGCTCGGTAACTATACGCTACACTTCCAACACAGTTGGTTGTCCTCGAAAGTTTAAGTTTTTATTTGGTAATGATCCGATTTTATCATGAGATTCACTCTATTCTCTGCCCGACATTGTTTTGTTAACAATCTCCAGTGAAATAAGTGTCTAGGTTCCATTCATTTATTTTAGGTTTTAAACACTGTGTGAACTTTTTCAGTAGGATCTTGGTGCTATCCACTAATCGTCAATTTTTAAGGAAAAATCCATTTCAATTATTTTTCTGTGGTGTTTTATAATGGAGGAGGACATACACCATCCTACTTCTTAATACACAACTAAGTTTCTTAATTACTTTTTGTAGCTATTAAGGGTCGATTACAAAAAAAAGTGATGTCTTTTGTTAAAACTACAGAAGGTGATTAAATGCATCACCCCACGAATCTGAGGTGGTAGGGATTTCAGGTGGGGTATTCGTATACGGAGTCGTAGACTATGGAGAGAAGGGTGATTCCGTCCATTTCTTCCTAATTGCCCTAAAAAAAAGCCCCGGAAGATGCGGCTTCGAGCGTTTCGGCGCGTTATTTTCTACCATAGATGCGATAGTCGGGGCCGGTGCTCTTACCCCCTTCGCTTTTGAGCGGCTGGGAAAGGGACTTTCTTCACTTTTGAACGGCTGGTGAAATTACCCTCTTCACTTTTGGGCGGTTGGCGAAAGGACCCCTTCATCTGAGGAGGGTTCAGATTCTCCCTATCGCACCTATGTTTTCTACGAGTTCGATTGGAGCGCGCCAGCCTTGTGCACGCGCCGCATCTTCCGGACCATTTCTTTCGAATTCGGAAGAAATGGACGGAATCACCCCCTTCTCCATAATCTACTATCCCTTGTAAGAATACTCCACTTCCAAATAAGTACCACCTCAGATTCGTGAGGTTATGCCTTTAAGAGGATAGTAAAGAAAAAACAAATGGAGTAAACCGTAGGATCCTTCAAGAATGGAGAATTGTAAGTGTAGTTTAGTGATCCCCACACATCAATCCTTGAAGCAAGTTCGTTTAGCAAAATTTAAGGGACCAACAGTGAGTTCATATCTAGTGTTGTCACCATTGCACATTTCTGAAAAACAACTATTTGTGAACTTTGTTCTTTTTATTTCGGAGAGGAGGTGGTTATCAAATTAGTTTTTTGTAATCCAGTCATCGAAATGAAAGATGTAGTTTTGTTTGTCTTTATGCATCCAAATTGCCTGTATGGTCTGACAATCATTTTCCTAGATGATTTTGAATCCACGCTTGTAAGTTCTAAAGTTACAAATGTTTGATAAATAGAGGATAAAGTTTCTGGCGTTAATCAATTCGCGTGGGATCCGCCCCCACGTTCACTTCAACTCAGAATCGTTTGAGGTTCTCGAACGTGTAACTGGCCTATACAATGACTTGCGGTAGCTAGCCAATTTATCAAGTCAGTGTTTTTTTTATCCTCCCAGACAAGTCTAGCACCAATTTATCGACACCGGAGGGATGAAAGACTTGGTGAGCACTAGGGCGGATTCTAACCTCCGATCGATCGTGCAGGATTGGAACCTCTAGCCGCTACACCACACCCGCCCCCAATCCTTGATATATTAAATTTTTGATACTGAATATTACCGCCTTTAAATGTGTTGCCGGAACATGACTACTGATACTGTTTTGTAGGTCCGAAAGTTCGAAGAAAAAAGAAAGATCTCGATGCTAATGTGTCAGATAATTTATGAATCTTGATATTTGAATAAACGGCGTTGTTGTCTTTTGATCGCATGCAGACAACATATCCGAGCTCATCAAAAGCACTGGTTTTTGCTAGCTTCTCTAGCTTTGCCAGCCGTCAAATTGAGCGATAGCAATGAACTTTTTTGGGTGAGGATGACGTGTGAATATCGTCATTCTCAATAAAGTTCGCACAAACATTTTTCTCATTATTTTTCCAGGACAGTCACTTTTCTCGATATGTTGTATTGTCTTGAGTATTTTTATTTTATGTCTTCTTAAGGAAAATGACGAGGTGCTTGTGTCTGGTTTCGGACGATCTGGTCACGCTGTCGGAGATATTCCCGGAGTTCGTTTCAAGATTGTCAAGGTTGCAAACACTTCCCTCTCGGCCTTGTTCAAAGGAAAGAAGGAGAGACCACGTTCTTAAGCGGTGTTCGTTATTGTTACTTCTATTCTATAAAATTTGTTGGTCTTTACTGGAGTGTCTTACGTGTACTGCAAGTTTTTGAATTCATGAATTAACATCAGGCTCAGTACGGGAGGGATACGTATTGCTTGAGAAAGAAGATGTGTAATGGCACCTCATTCATAGATGTGATAGTCGGAGCCGGTGCTCTGACCCCCTTCACTCTTGGACGGTTGGGGGAGGGACCTCCTTCACTTTTGGACGGTTGACGAAAGGACCCCCTTCACTTCTGTACAGTTGGCGAAGGGACCCCCTTCACTTGAACTGCACCCGATGAGCTATACCCCCTTCACCTGAGGAGGGTCCGCTTCTCCCTATCGCACCTATGACCTCATTGTTGCGAAAAGCTTCTATATCAGTAAATTTTTAACGTTGGCAAATACCTCGAGGCATAAGTGTTATAGTGAGGAGCCCGACTCTCTTCAAGGGAATGTCGTCTAGCTCATGGGGTGCAGCTCAAGTGATGAGGATCCCTTCTTCAGTCGTCCAAAGGAGAAGGAGTCCCTTCGATATTCGTCCAAAAGTGAAGGGGATCCTTCCGCCAACCGTCCGAAAATGAAGCCAAAAGTGAAGGGGTCGGAGTACCGGCTCCGACTTGCGCATCTATGCTTCGAGGGTCATGAATTCGTTTGTAGAGTATGTATTGGCCTTGCCGTGGAGAAGTACTGCATTCTATCTTGAACACATGATTAGTACAAGTCTTTGAATTTTGAGTAACCGACTAGATGGAGTTTGATTTTAGACGATCTTCGGAGGACAAATTTGGTGCTGTATTGTGGACATCCTATTGCACAGCAAATTGCTAGTTGGAGTTGTGATATAAGTCTTAATTCGTTAAGGATTTACAAATGTTTTCGGAAGATGTGAAGTATCAGTTCTGCTGGCACGTAATGTATGTAAGAATATGTAGTTAACATTTCATGAATCACAGATACGTATACGTATATACGTACCGTTTATTTCGAACGTGTTTTATAAGGTGGTGTGTTACATGCTCGGTCGAAGCATGCAGTGGCTCTCCTCCACCGAGTACGACAATTTCGGTGTATGCAACATTGCATCTCTTTCTTTTAAATGTTAGCAATGATGGATGATTTTACAGAAACTAATTTTGTCTGAAGAACGAAGATCTTGTTAGGAGGGCAGTATCACGGTTCAAAATGATCAAATTTGGCTTTGCATTTGTAACTCCTTTGAAATTACAATTTGAAGACAATACTGAAATCTTTGGAGAAAACTCGGTGAAGAAGAGTTCACTTATGGTGCAATTGCGTAGGCAAGTTAAATGAAGTCGAATTAAGCAAGTCTGTGTTCGCTTCAATGAAATGTTTTCGGTAATTAGTGGGGGTATTATTGCAGCGCAATTAGTACATTGCAGTCAGCCCGAGAGCAGTGAAGAGTGAGAGCTAAACCGCATCACTTAAAAGCAGCGTATCACGAATTTGGCGTGAGGATCTCTCCACGAAAAGTTAAGGCTATGGGCGTAGATCGTGAGCACAGCGCGACCACGTTCAATTTCCCATAATTGTCTCAAGAAACGGCGCGGGAAAACTGTTTGAACATTTCCCAACTTTGAACTCCCAAACAAGGATTTTGGTCACCTTCTTAATTGAGAACTTAAGATGCTAAAAAGACCAATTTTAGAGGACTTCTGAACATAACTAAATGTCGACCGTAGTCGGATTAAACCCACATGAAACTTGGTGCAGTTGCGTAAGCGACTTGTCTCGAAGGCGTGCTGAGGGGGTTGTGGGGAGGGGGGTCGAAGTGCGAACATTGTGAACTGCAGCGATGAGAATTAGTTAGTCTCTCCTCGATCGCACTCGCCAGCTCCACAGCGCAGCTTCGATCGCACCCGCTTGCGCAACTGGATTATAGCGTCATGTCATATTGGCCGACTATGGAAGATTTGTGGTTGAAATTGCAGGGTTCGATACATTAGGTACCTTGCGAGCACAATTTCTGCTCTCCGGATTATCTACGAAGATCTTATCGAACGATTCTGGCTGTTAAAAACATTGTTTGGTTGCAAAACATTGCAAAGAAGCCTAACGTCAATGCGATAGATAGAGGGGCATAGCACATTTTCGTCCCGCTGTTCTACGACTACGTAAACCGCTGAATCTCACCAGACACGTACTGAGGAGTCCTCAAGTGAACGGAACGTTCACGGGAGGAAACGAAATCCAAGAGGAAAAATACTACGAAATGATTGATGAAGATATACGAGAAATATTGGTAAAGCTTGAATATTTAGTAAACTGGAATTGCAGTCAAGAGTAAAGACGAACGTAGTTATTTATTAGTGTTTGTTTATTCGGTTGTCGCTAAAGTCCCTAAACTTTCTCCTGATTAACATATAAAGATAAAAATGTAGGTTTGCAACTCGTTTTCCTTGTCATGTTTGTTGCGCTCTGTTATGGATAAATGATCCTCTTTTCTTGTTCCTTGTTGTAGTTCCTTGTTGTAAGCTAGTGTTTGAAAACAGTTAGCAATTGCCATTCTTTAATGACACGTTCTCAAGGACAGGAAGTTTTTTCTGGAATCGCGAAATGTTCGATTGAAGGTCGTTTGAATTACAGAAGGAAGTACATTTACGAGATTTCCATCACAACATTTGTAGAACGGAACCGGCATTGAAATTCCGATCTCCTCCGATACATCGAAGTTCAGGACTTGCTGTATTTCATGTTGACTTGGTTAACACCTCTACATTTCATACAGGCATTCAGACAAAACTTGATATCTTTAGAGAAGTAGCTTGCATTAATTGAGTTTAATCACATTATCTTGTAGTAGTAATTCGATTATGTTCGTCTCAATTCGTTGTCTGCCAAAAACTGAAACCAAGGAAGGAGGAAGAAAATTGAAATGAAAATATGTGCTACTACTTTCATTTCAGTTGTATCCTTCGTCTTCTGATAATATTCGCTTATTGTAGTCCTAAGACTTGGTATTTTCTGTTCAACTTGTCACTTTCATAGAAGAGACTCCAGTTGATGATCTCTGCTCACTACTATTTCTTTTAGAATGTTTAGGGGACAGGTTGCCGAGGAAAAAGAGTGAGACAAAAATGTTTTTCAGCATTTTAACCTATAGTCTTGGAATTATTGGAAAGCGGATGAATATTATATATATATATATATATATATATATATATATATATATATATATATATATATATATATATATAATATTCATTACAAGGTTATCTATCCATGTGTTTATGAACGGAGTGCACAAGAAGCATATAATACAAATATTCACTCTGAAAAAGTGAATACCACGCACATAAATCCGCTAACATCTTTCTTAAGCCCTTTTCCGCTGTCGCCTTACGTGCGACATAAAAAATATGTACTTTAAGGGCAGTCGTAGCGGCGACACGCTTGTTTCGCTTATTTCAGCACTTCCAGATTAAAAAAAATAAAATTTGTTCGTGCTTGCGATTTTGTGCAGAGAACTTTTACTTTTTTACTTCTCTTTCTATTTCACATATAAGAGAAAAGAAAGAAAAAAGACTGCGTATGTTCAAACAGACAAGAAGAGGGAAGACGACGCGGCACTAGCGAGACTTGTGACACCTGTGTCCTGGGAAGCCTCAAATACACATGGGGATGCACGTGGGTGGCTGCTTCTAGAAATATCATACTTTGAGAAATTTCAAAATATAAACAATTTATTTTGTTACTATTCTACAAACTAAAATTAGCTAGTAATGCTGTTTACAACAAAATAAATAAAATAAATAGTAATGCAATAACTGTATTTTCTAATTTTTAAAATATGTGACTTAGCATTAGGAAAGCATTTTTAAAGGCATCACACCTCCAATCTGGAAGTCCGTACCACTCCAGTGAAGTATTCGTATACGGGATAGTAGATTATGGAGAGACGAGTGATCCCGTCCATTTCTTCCTAATTGCCGTAAAAAACGGCCCGGAAGATGCGCTCGTGCACAAGGCTGGCGCGCTCCAATCGAACTCGTGGAAAACAGTGCACCAGAACGCTCGAAGCCGTATCTTCCGGGCCGTTTTCTACGGCAGTTAGGAAGAAATGGACGGAATCACCCTTCTCTCAATAATTTACTATCCCGTATACGAATACTCCACTGGAACTCCAGATTCGTGGTGTGATGCCTTTAAATAGTGAAAGTTTATTGGAAATGGGTGCATTTTTGCACAAAATCAAGTAGTCCGAGCCAGCTCAGTTAATGAAAAAGTGTTGCCTACTTTATTTGAGTATTGTTTCATTTTATGTAATTAAAACAATTTTTAAATCTCGCTCAGTTTGCGCACTTAGACCAACTGCCGTTCTATACCGATAGAGCTGATAATCACCAGTAGGTTTTCGCGCAGTTTTTCTTCGGGAAATGAGAAGAAATCTATCGGAACACGCTCGAACAGGTACATGCTACGTTAGTACGGTGATCCATTGAAAAAATGAAGTGAACGACAGCGAGAGTAGTCGACCTTGCGGCGATCGTACGCTATGTTGGAACTACTGCAGACGATCTAGGACTTTTTCTTTCCTGCAACCACCGCAGCATGGCACGCATTCTTAGGAGGAGATTTGCAGCGTTTTTGTAACCTCGTAGTCTGCACGTTGAAGAATTGAATTGAAGTGACTTCAAAAAGACGATAAGACCACGTTAAAAAAAACTTGTGTCACTTAGAAGTTTTCTGCGGAAAAATATTTAGAAAAATAGAGAAGAAAAGTATCAATTCCTAGGGGTTTTGGATTTTGTGAAATTAATAGCGTTCAAAAGTGTGCTGAAGAAAACGAACTCTCCGTTTTGTCTGCCGACAAACGCTTACCCTGTTTTGATTTCTTTGCTGAAAGATGAAAAAAGAATTACGACAGCGAGCGATTCCAAAGAACACAACTGAGGTCGTGCGAAAACAAAGCGGCAGGAATGCCTGGAAAATCTTTGGTTTCGGAATTTTTAATCTTGGAGGACGTTTATGCGTTGCTCCTCACGAAAAAATAAACTCCGAAGAATTAGAATAAAAAATATTCGAGGACGCTAATAATGTGTAACAATTCTTTCGAATCTCTTTCTCAGATTCCTATAAGACGACCAAGCTCTCGTATATTGTTCTTACTTCTACTTTAACGTTATGGGAAAAGAATTTTCCAAACGCAGGGAACGGACTCAGCAAGGAGTGTTTCTTTTCTCCTTTTATGTAAGGCAATAACTTTTTGTGTTGTTCAGAGTTGAGACCGCAGGAGTGAAAGCTTAATGAAGATGATCACATGAGGGGATCGAAATTCCTGACTCAGATTAGTGTCTTTTTTTTGTGTGCGTCAGGCACATTAGATAAACAAATACATAAACAATTCCGTTTTCCTTTTATGTCATTTTCTACGTGTCCACAAGTAGATGCCACAAAACTTCCTTACAAAAATGTTATTGGTTTCTATACGAAGATTCTGCTATCCATACTGTACATTTTAATAGCCTTGCGAAAAAGAACAACGCGAAATCCGAGGGAAAATTCCAGCGGACACGACGAGTTTGCTCAAAGCCTTAAACCTCTTTCACATTTACGTGCATCGCCTCATCAACGCTACCGAAGCATTGTGTATGTTTCTATCGTTCTGCGTTCATTGTAGTGTCAGCTGCGCTCCGTTCGCAACCTGTTTGGCGCAGAATGTCGTCAGGTATCGTGGATATCTTATTCGAGTGTTCGATCCCTTCGTACGGATAGCTTTTCAAATCCGAAGAGAGACAGACGAGCTTTCCCGGAAGCTTTGCATGGGCGTAGTTCATTGGCTATGCATGAACGTCGTGCTTTGTGTTGCTGACTCCATTTGAAATGGGAAGAAAACAATTATGTCAACAGTTATGTGCAACGACGGTAATCTTCTGGAGATTCTAGAAATTTCTCGAACTATTTGTTTTGTAAGATCTGCTGACAAATATTGGATTTGAAGGATAACACATTCGATTTGCATGACAGTGGCACTTTTTCTGAGAGCACGCCGTTGGCGTGAGCGTCCGATGTGAAGACCGGTTGAATGTCGGGTTTTCGCGGGATGAATGCGAGCCGCCCGTGACCGGATCTGGGTCATGGAGTAACCGGCGAACCGCCCTCGTGCTACTGCTGTGACTGCTGCTGCTGCTACATCAACTCAAGCGTGAACGCAACAGTTTTTGTTCTCTTGCTTAACGGATTTACATTCTTTAGATTCTGATAAAGTACATAGGGACTGTAGGAGTTTGAAATATGCCGGAGATTCTCAGTGAATTTAATTATGCTGTTTTCCTTTTTTTTAAAAGGTATTTAGCAACTCGCGAAATATATCAGTTATTTCGATCTCGTCTACTCTCCTCAGAATTTAAGCGCATAGAATGTATAAGAACTTCCAGACGAAACTCCACTACCACTGACATTTTTAAATTCAAAAAGAAGCCAACCATGTTTGAACTTCAATAGACCAATGGCACTTCGAATATTCGAATCTCGAATCCTGTATGTGCACGGTAGTAATACCTGAATATCCGAATCCTCAACTTATTTTCGAACAGTCGAACACCAGTTTTTTTCAGTTTTTTTTGTGTTTGTTTCTCTTCTCTACATTTCTTTTTCTTCTACTTTTATTTCTTCTTCTACTCCACTCATTAACATTACATTTTATTCACAATTGCAATTATACCTCCATAAATTACCAGTGAAGCGCATTTTTTCAACCAATATTTTATTTCATCCAGTATTTTTATTTTCTTCCTTCTTTTCGCTGACGCGAGTTGGAGACCTTGGATTGCTCATAACGTGGTAAAAACGGCAACTAATAGCTCGTAAATCTCAACTTTATGCCGCCTATTTGGTTATATGCCATTGTAGTTGGATGCTGTTTGGTCTATGAATGTTTAATATTTGTTTCCTGCCGAAAATACCACAATTGAAGAAAATTCAAAAAGTTTTAGTCTTTGAAACACTTTTCCAACTTGAAGGGTCCCAATAATTTGCTACTCCGAATTTTTAGTTTACATCTTAATTCAAGAGGTTTGTAAGTATGAGGGCGCAACCAGTGAGTTGATGCTGCCGCTTCTCGCTCGCTGGCGGACACGTACGGCCGCTCACGCAGACATGACGCGTTATTAGGTGCCTTGTAGAGGATTATGGGGCGACAAAGGTGTGCCCGTCCCCACACTTTTTCTCTGGATAATTAGAGGGATTGAACGTGATCGCGCTCAAACTCACGATTTACAGCCAGAATTCTAACTATTCTAAGAGTGATCACAACATTATCTTGGAATGCTGCTTTTATTGTTATAGCTGTGATAGTCACTGATTAATGGAATTTTGCAAGTGTTCACACTGAAAATCTTGCGCTCTGTAACTTGAAATTTTAGGATTTGACGACTCAAATACATGTAGCATAGCAGTACTTGTATCTACCCGAACGACCAGTACACATCCGCTTCGGCTCGCGCACCTTCTTCAATTACACTTACCTCTTCTACGTGAAACTCCACTCTTATCAAACTTTCGTCAGTACTCACATAAGTATGTGAGTAGTTGGCGTCAAACGTGTTCAGCTAGAAAAACGCAACGCATCTGTCGTAGCGAACAATTTTTTCTATTTGAGATATTCTTTGTTAACACGGGCTTGCAGCAATCAAAGCTGCATTGCGTTCAATCGATCGAATACATTCAGCGACTATACGTGTGACTTTTGCAGAGAGTTCTCTTGAGAGGTTGACAAAAAGAACGCTGCGAATATAGGAAAGTCTGAAGATAAAACCAAAATAGAACAAAAATTAAGAGGAAATCTTAAAATTTGGTAGTGATGTAGTGTAGCGGTTAGAGGTTCAGCTTCCTGCACGATCGATCGGAGGTTCGAATCCGCCCTAGTGCTCACCAAGCCTTTCATCCCTCCGGGGTCGATAAATTGATACCAGACTTGTCTGGGAGGATGAAAACACTGACTTGACACATCGGTTAGCCACCGCAACTCATTGTATAGGCCAGATACACGTTCGTAGACCTCAAACGATTCCGAATTGAAGTGAACGTGCGGGCGCATCCCAAGCGGATTGATTAACGTCAATCTATCATCTTCATCCTTCATCCTTTATTTTAGCGGAGAAATTTGTCGGTTTGTACACCGATTCTTCTGCCGAATATGTTTGTAGCGTAACTATCAAAAATACTAGTGCAGCATTTTTTTATCAACAGCAAGCAACGTAAACCGTACGTTCCAGGATTCGTACTTCACTTCTATGCACTGAAAGGAACTCATAGATTTTTTTCGAATCAATAATCGAAGGGCGAGGAATGTTTAAGAGTTCTTGAACGATTTGGAGGGGTGAAAAGTGGAAATGTTACTTCTAACAATTCTTATTTGAATACCACTCTGCTCAAACTTGTTTACCTTCTTTTTTGGTCGAGTATTTGCTGAAAAATTTTCGCTCTCCTACTTGAATAAAAAATGAGCTATCTTCAGTGTGAAATTTTTTCTAGCGATTTCTGTTGATGCTCAATTTGGGCTGTAATTATAAACCGTTTTCAAAAATTGGACTTCTGAAGAGGATGACACTTTGAAAGAATTGAATGTTGGCTTTTTTCAATTGGAACTGATCCGCTGTTATACTATGGTTTTATTACCGAACGCTATTCTTTACCACCTCTCTAGTTTTCCTCATGGAACTTACCTATACGTTTATCAACTCACTAATAGTGCTAATCGAATACTGAACGTTTCTGAGATGGTTGACGGACTATGGTTGTGTCACATGCTTACTTTAATTCTCTTTACATTGTGACCTAGAGAATTTTACAACTATTTTTACTACTCTTTTACACTCTTTGCAGATGTTTTATCATTTCCTCGCCTTTTTGTACTTTTGTTTTTTGTTTGAATGGAAACATCTCCACAGTCAGTTTTTTTTCTGCTTTTCGTCAGCATCCTTGAAAACAATTCCCGATGACAGACGCAATATTTGCAAAAAGTTGAAATTACAGTCGGAGCCTTGGCATAACCTAGACCTGAAAGCGTTTTTAACCCGTTCTACTGCTGGAGCTTTTCGCATAGGTACTGTGCTATTGTGGATCCTTAGAATGCTTTTCGTTTCTCAAACCTTTTTTTAGAGAAAATTTCCGGAAATTTCTGCGCGTAACCACCAACATACTTAATCATGCAAACGTTCCTATCTCAGACCAGGTCCAGACTCATTCAATCACTTGAACATTTTCATAGATGGCATGTGCGGCAGCAGCATGTGCTTTACATTCGTTTCTTTTTCGTTTTCTAAGCCCTTGAATTTGTACGTACTCTGGATTAGTTTTTATGACAGAAAAACCTGAATGCCATTTCCTACTCATCGCTTTTCTTTTCCTGATAGTGTAACGCGTTTGTGCAGGAATTCCTTTGTACTGTGATTGCAATGAGATTATGCTGGAATTATGTATTATAGAAAGAGAGAGAAAAAAAAATCAATCTATTTATCCTACGGATCGGTGACACAGCAAATTGTATCACACTCTGAATCCTATTTCTTCTCAGAAACGAAGTTAAAAAAACAGGTTTGGGAAGAAACGGCGGTTGTGTCTATTCCTATTTCTCCAACAGAACATCTGTCAATCTTCAGGAAGTAGAAACTCTTCAAAGAGCGCTGGCAAAAGGAGGTACATGAGTGAAATTCCCTGATTTTTTCTTGCTTCTTAACCACAGCTTTCATTTTTTATTTAGTATTTTAGTACTTTAGTAGTTTAGTATTTTAGTATTTATTTTGTTTGTTTGATTGTTTGTTCGCATATAACTTATTTGCTCCTTTCTTTACTTATTCACTTCTGTCTGAGATTCTAGAAATTTTAGCTTAAAGCACTAGACCACTTTAGATTTTAAATCTTGTCTCTATATGAGTTCGGTAACGACCGGTCTAGATCAACGGTCGACCCACTTTGACTCGATACAAGGACTAAATAATTTTAAAAATATAAAAACTACGGTTCGAGGACTAAAAATCCGAGATCTGATGTGATCCACATGGACGAAATTTCTTATCTGTTATTTCCAACAATCACCAGAAGGGCAGCAGCTGTGTAGCTGTCTTGAATCCAGAATCATGAGGCCACTGTAGCATACATAAAGCGGGCTTTGTGGCTAACAATGTATCGCATATATTCTGTATCGCGTTTATTCCCTACGACAAGCAAATCTTCTTCAATGATCCCATTGAGCGGGTGTCCACAAAACTGCGTCTAACGATGTACTACAATTGAGTTGTCCTATTTTTGCCTTTTTTTAAGTCTCAGTAGCAAATTATGCATGATTGATGGGCTACAACCGGATTCCAGTTAGTAGTCGGAGGAACAGAACTTTTTACCAAGTTCTTAATTTAGTGGTGAAAACGGGTTTATGTGGAATATAGTACGTATGCTTAGAGTTACGGATGATTATCTTTAAATAACTCGGATTGTAGGGCAGGGGTTGAACGAGAAGCCTAAGATTCATCCACCAGCTCAGGCGTTTACTAACTTCAGAGAGACTGCGACTATAATCCATCACTTTTCCTCGAAAATCCGAATTCATAAGGAATTCACAGTGATTCTGCACTGCTGTATATGAGAGTTAAATAATAGGGGAGCGATCGATGACTAGAGGTCATAGTTCTTTATCGACATCCATCACGCATCAGTTTGAGCGATTCCGAGCGCGGATCGATTGTATGGCTAAACGACATCGTGAGAATCACCTACTGAATATGTGGTGGCCAATCCGGGTGAACCGGTCTGCATTCACGTAAGAACAGACAAGCGCATCTGGCCGGGCCACCTTGTCATACGCTAATTTTCAGTCTATGGTCGGCTCTTTAACGATAATTAGACGTTCGCGTTAGCAATATATTGTTGTCATCGGAAGCCAGTTATTCGACTGATTCTGTTGCGTGGAATCCAGCCAGAACAAGTGCCAGAACTTGGTCCGAGGTGTTAGGTGATAGCGCGTAGGCAATTTGATCAAGTCATTGTCTACGCGCATCATGAATCTCGTTTCTTATCATATCGAAGCCTGTAGGAGGATTTCGTGGGCATTGTGATGTTAGATTTAGCGCGATAGTCGAAAGTCTAGATAGTCAATATTTGTTTTGTCCTCCTTTAATTCTTTACTTTTTTCACTTGTCATGTCCTCTTGTAGTAATTCCGTTAACGTGCGCATTACCGCATGTATAACTACTCTGACCTTCTTCAACTTTATCAATTTTCTCACTGAATATCTCAAAAACTGAATCACCAATTCGTATAGATTTAAAAAAAAATGAAATACGGCAATCTTCTTCCTTTTTAATAGCGATTCTTTGTAAGAATTTTCATTTCTGATGTATTTCGCGCATTAACGGCTTCTAAAATATAAATTTCCTTAATCTCTTGTTTTTTAACGAGCTTATGTAGAACACGACTGGTGATGGGCTTTGCAGAAAACGCTATCAGCCTATGAGGATATAAAAGTCTGGAAGTCTTGCACTGAATCAGACCAGACGTAGAGTTTATCAGAAAAAAAGGTTCAAAAAATTTCTACCGAAATAATGCGCTGTCTTAATACTGAATAATACAGAATTCTGTTCTGCTATTGACTATGGCGTTGTCATAAGTTTCATTTGTGGTTTTAAACTGTGGGAAATTTGAAAGAAAAACAGATAAATCATCCCACGTCAATGTGGAATTTACAACATTTCTCTTATTTAATGCTCTCTTATTCCTCTCATTTAATCTTAATTATCGTGGGAAGCGAATAAGATCTAAAACATACAAAGTTTTAAGTAGAGATTTTTCCGCTGATTTTTCTTGTGAAGGCGAATTTTAAAATGGAACGGAAAGTTTGCGTATTTGGAAACAACTACAGTTAGAGTTTTTCTAATCTAACAAGGCGATTCCATATGAATTTCGAAGAACCCAACTCCCATTTCGGGTACTACGAGTTAGTAGCTAGTAGTTGAAACAAGTAGTTTTGCTGATCAGAAACTTGTCCTTGTTTTCCTGTGTACAATGTTTTCCGGCGCATTTCCGAAGATTTACATGTTCATGGCGAAATAATTTTACTTCACAGCATGCTAAGCGGAAAATCGCTGCATCTTTTCTTCTCCTTTGCGAATTTAGACGGCTAGACGGCTCATGGAAGTATTGGATATTGGTTTCCACTTGTAACAAGGTGTCATGGCTTTGTTCTGCTCGAGAAGAAGTTGGAGTCGAAGGCCCCATTCTGGTCATTTCTGACGGGATTTGGGGAGAATCTTTCTGGAGTACGCCACTGCTTTGGTCTATGTAGTCTCTCGGAACCCCTGCGAGCAAAAGTGCACAGGAGTCCCGGTCTGCGGCTCCCTCGTTGAAGTCTTCAATCCCATTTCCCCACGTCCTGTTTCCCTCCCCCTTTTCCATTATATGTGCTGATGAGATTCTCGGCTTCAGCAGTGTACATACACATATTAACTAAATAGGTTCCATTATAACAGCCGCAGGTAGATAAAAGCAGCTAATAGCAAGATTGGTGCGGTGTAGCGCAGTCGGTAAGAGGTTCCGCTGTGTCTGGACATCATCGAAGGTTTGAATCCGCCCTAGCGCCAACTAAGCCTTTCATCGCCGAGAGGTCAATGAGTTGGTATCGGACTTGTCTGGGAGGATAAAAACACTGACTCTTACGATTCTGAATTGAAGTGAACGTTGCGGCGCATCCCAAGCGGATTGATTAACGGTAGACACTATCTTTTTACACTTTTCACATTTAAAGGACCATCACCTGCACCGGAGTTTTCTGTAATTAATCTCACTTCCTATTTTCGTTTAGTAGTTCGTAAAATTTAATCAGTGACCGTTATGGGAGCTCCGACAGGTTTTAAGGTCAAAATGAAGCATGTTGCAACGTTACGAACGATTTCACTTTTTGATCTCTCTCCCAACTTTCTCTGTGAGAGAGCCCAACAACGTCAATTTTGCGTTGTACAGCCTTTAAATGCTTCTTTTCAACGAACAAATACAGGATGCACAATCAAGTAATAGCGACACCGTATATTGATGAACATTTAAATTAATTAGTGCTCATACTCAAAGTTAGATGTTATCGAGGACGTCACCTATTAAGAAGTCAACTTGAATGGCCTTTCAGCGACAACTCTACCAGCTCTTTTTTCGGCCCACAACGTCCCACACTTTGTCAACATGAGTATAAGCGGCATTATTGATTCGTAATAGTGAGAGTTGCAAGTGCGCCCATGCTAGAACCAGACTTGGTTTGGACGATGTTTTTAGCTGTAAAAAAGAAGCTACACGATGATTGATGGAGTGTGAAATGCTTGAAGGGCGGTTACCTTTCTTTGCTTGTTCTTACTGCAGTTTGTCAGAACTGTTCTACGTTTTGTTACATGGGCAATGTGGGATACATTTCTCCCTTGAAATGAGGTGTTTCTACCCTGCTGTCAGTGTTTGAGTGTACTTTCTCGTCAATATCATCTGCCACCTACGCTCCCGTTGTTCGTCGATTTGCTCGAGCAGACAACACCAATTTGTCTCTATCGCGAGCAAGGGTTCCACTGGTTTCTCTTGTCGCGAACGACTCATGTCTGTCTTTGAAGGACTTCACAAAGAGTACTCTGACCATCGAGTTGGCGGATGTCCTGCGGTGTGTTTAATGTCGCGTGGTATCCAGTCGCTTACAGCTATTTTCCAACGATAGTCGTTGAACGATCAATGACGTAGGACTGAACTTTGAATCCCTTATTTTACTTGAGTAAAGCAAGCTAATCCTAGTATCTCCCTTTCAATCGAGAGTTCTATGACGCTGATTGCATTTTCTTCCTGCTTGCTCACATGGCTTCCCTTAATCTGGTGTTCCTTCAATTTTGTTTGGTATTATTCTTGTGAAGAGCTTGTAGATGGCAGGCAACAAACAAACTGGGCCATAGTTGCCGATGTAATGTGGGTCTGCATTCTTATATAACACCACGGTCTTGCTGGTTTTCCACTGCTTAGAAATCTTGCATTCCCCACAGATGATTGTATAGCCTTGTCAGTTGATAAGTACTGGCGGTAGGCTCATCAGATGTTCACACTTGATTGTATCAAGACTGGTTAAAGTATCATTTTTCACCGATATGATGGCGAAATGAAGGACCTCCGGAATGGCATGTCCATCTTCGCTCAGATGGTGGGGAATAGAGTGGATGTGGCTGTCGAAAACACTGAGTAGAAGTCGCAAATGACCTTCTATCTCCCCCTTTTCGATGCTGGAGTTGTTCCATCTGAATTCCGGAGAGCAGTCATTTTTGTTTTACGATTGGCTAAGTTCCGGTGCGTAGGGAATGCTCCTGCCCGCCTCTGCTGCACTGTTGCTCTTCTCTCTTAAAGGTCTTCTTTTATTGCTTCTCTGCAACACCTCGTGAACGTGAGTTCGTGATTCTGCAGCTCAATGCTGACGTATTAGGTTTGAGAGTTTTCGAAGGCAGAAGTTTCTTGATGGTTCAAAAATTTTTTTCTTTCCTCGTACAGTCGTGCAGATGTTCTACGAGCCGATCAAAATAATTGTAGTTGTTGTCCATCGCTTTATCTTCCCAAAAGCTGACTAGCCTAGCGAAGCGAAGAGGTCGCAGTCGATGACAGTTTTCAGTCTTCGCTTTATAAACTTCCTTTCTGTGTGAAGGAAAATTTTCCTTGAAGGATGCTATGGTCCGATCCCAAATAAATCTTTGGCACAACAGCGACGCCCCCCCCCAAAAAAAAAAATCCTTAAATAACAATAATGTGGTCAATTTCACTACGGTACCTTTCTTTAGTTGACTCCCACTTCCGACGTAGAGAGGAGAGCTCCTAGGACTCATGGTTTTCATGGTTGGTTTTATTTGTTTTGATAAACTTGGAAAACCTCTCTGTTGTCCATTCCATTGTAGGTCAAGATTTGAAGTTCTTCATGCGTTCTTCTAAGGCCAGTTGTGGCGTCGAAATTACCAACAAATACTATATAAGATACGGTCTTCTCCGTATTACTTCTCTATGTCCACATAGAGAGACTCTACTTCTTCTTCGCAGCTTAATTTTGAAGCGTAAACGACTAAGAGAGTCAAAGCTAGCGTCGAAACACACTTTCTCATCCACAGATTTCTCGTTGACGAGGACACCAACTCCTGTACTGTCGCATGTTCCTAAGAACAGGTTTTCTCCAGCGTCATAAACGGCGTTCAGTAAGTCCATTGAAAATTTGATTATGCAAGTTAGGAAGATCAATTACGACATGATCGGAATGACCGAGACGAGTGGATAGCGTCGTCTCGGTCACTCTGATGATGTCCTTCTCTTCCTAACTTGCATAATCAGATCTGCAATGGACGTTTTCGATGCAAGCAAGCGGGCACTGTAAGTATAGATCGTCATCCTTTTCTGTTTCGGTGGTCGAAACTCTTGCAATTCCCGGCGCTACTTTACCAAACGTTTCTCCATATTCACTAGAATCTTTCTTGATATCGTCTTCGTATAATTTTAAAACCCAGGGACAGGTTGCTGACTTCAGGTTCCACTGGTTTTCTGAAAAACGTTGCGTTTTCCCGGAGAGGACAAGTGGAGGTTATTTGTTGGAGGCGATTCCAAACCGCCTCCCTTGTAACTCCCAGTCACTTCACTTGAATGGAAGCTTTTGGCCGGACCATTGCTTGGGATACAAGAGTATTCTGAGTCAATTCTGGAACGCTGATCTTTGTGGAAGTAATCACATTTCAAATTTTCAAAAGGTCATCCTCCGCTAGATCACATAGTTCATTGCTACCAGAAACACGTAATAAATAAGTGAATGAAATAGTCGTTAAAGTGTATTCATACTGCATGCATTACTGTTGAAGAATTGCATTATGCGAGGCATCCTTAGGGCAGTGTCACAACTATTTGCGAAACGGGGCTGATGAACACTGTGTAACCTCACAAATCAAGTTAAATACTCCATGTGAAAATAGGAAGTCAGGGAAAACGTAAAAAAAGTAGGAATGGAGCTTTCCTAACGTTTGAGAAACCGCAAAGAATTCTTATCTTGAGAGTTTCTGCAATAAGATATGAACGTGGGATTTCGATGACTCCTCAATCTCCATTAATCTCAAGCCTATTTTGTTTTCGATCTTCCTAGATTTGAAAATACAAAGTCTTCACTGGTTCATTATTGTTGTGCAGCCTAAAATATAACGCTATTTAACTGTTTTTCTATAGACGGGAGATGAAAAAAGAAGAGCAGTGTTCATAATATTTCCATTCGCATCTTAAAGTACGGAAAGTGTTTGTAGCGCAGTCGGTAAGAGGTTCTGCTGCGGATGCACGATCGATGGTTCGATACCGCGCTGGTGTCAACCAAGCGCTACTTCTACTCGAGGTCAATAGATTGGTAATAGACTAGTTTCGGAGTACAAAAACACTGACTTAAATCTGTTGACTCCCTCAAGTCACTGTACAGCCAAACACAGCGTCCTTAAACAATTTCCGATTGAAGTGAACGCATTGTCGCATCCCAAGCAGATTGATGAACTGTACCCTATCCTTCATCCACTTTATACTAGTGTACATTCCAAATCAACAGCAACGTTTAAAGGCAGCGTGCAGCGAACCTGAAAATGTTCGAGCCTATACAAGCTTCATAGTTGGCGAGTGTAGGTCATGGATGTGAGCATGACCACGTTCAATTACCTGTAGTAGTCAGAAAAGGCGTGAGACATATAGTTGGGTCAAAACGACATGAAGCACGTACAGTTGCGTAAGCGGCTGCGTCGCGGAGGAGCGTAGCGGTTGGGATCGCGTAAGGATCCTCGCTACCGCCATCCATCGCTGCACTTCGCGATGGTCGCACTTCGATTCCAACCGCCGCTTCCAGCGCAGCCGCTTACGCAAGTGTCCGTGCTTCATGTCGTTTTGACTCGACTATATGATGTGATTGTGGGGATCGGGCAGCTTCTGTGGCTTGTTTGAGTTATGTTAATTGGATTGCAGATTAGGAATGATTTGTGCATGTTCTATTGCGTAATAAGTTGTATCGTTGAGGAGACAAGATCACACAAACTGTTTAACACGCTTTTCTTTGGATTATTAGGAGGAATTGATTCGTGGTCACTTCCATATTTATCAGCTACACCTTTTCTCCATCTTATTAGCGCAAAGCGATCCCAACAACGACAATTTTTTGATCCGCTGTTTTTACAAGTGAAAAGCTGTTCAAAAATCGGAGAAGAGATGTCGCTTAGTGTTCTTCATAGTATCTCTTGAACCGCATTTGTACTCCATCCGAGTTCGACGACAGTGGAATGCAAATCGTACATGTTTATCAATGTCACACTCCTATTAATCGGTTGAGATTTACGCCGAACATTGCGGAGTACACACAGAACAATTCGCCGCACAAATCCCACGTAGTGACCCCCGAAATTTAGGAGATATCGCATCGGACTCAAATGAATCATGAGTGCGATGTAATTAAATGTAGTGAGTGCAACAGGAAATGCTAAAAAATTTTAACTGCATGGACAACAAAGCAAAATACAACACAACTGGACAACAGAAGGATTTCTGTTATGTCGTTAAGTATATCCTAAATTTGACCTTCTTTGAATCTTGGCATTGTACAGTTGAATGATGCACTATTCTTTCAGCAAAAACTAAGATCCATCCTTATTCTGGCTAACGTTTCGGTATCGTTGCCTTCTTCAGGGTCTGGGAAATCAAGATTGCTGATTGCCTTAATTTTCCAGGCTCTGAAGGAGGCGACGACGCCGAAACGTTAGCCGGAATAAAGATAGGTAACAATCTTGCTCTTTGCTCTTTTTTTTTTGTTTTGGATACCTACTCCACAGTTTGAAGCTTTGGTGTTTGATCAAAGAAACTCAGAGAGAATTCCTGGATAACGTCAGCACTGAATACCTTCAACAATATGGACGTCTTCCGCAACGCGCCTTCTCAGCTTGACACATGCTCACTTCTACGAAGCTGAACACATTCGGTGCTGATCAATACATATGTCATCGTGAAACGGAAGAATTTCAAATAACGCACAATTGGGACATCAAGTATTTTATATCCAGCATTTCCCAATTACTGTGAATTACATGGATCGCTAACCCACATCATTTGCCAAGAAATGAAGCAATCCGTTGTGAAAACAAGTCTCGAATTGTTCCGCCTCCGCTTTCGCTTAAGTGACATATACGATAGCGCTCCTAATTCATAACTTCATTATAAATATCGCATCGATTTCCTTTGGTAACTTCCTCGAAAACAAAAGTAATTAGAATTTCTCATTCGCATCCGGACGGTACTTCTAAACCTCCTTCAAATACTTAGCACTGATGACCAAGTTATGTGATGATATGTGAAAAGCATGTGCGGAGGGGTTTTTATTTTGTGTCACAATTTTACTGGATTTTATTCCGGTCAAAATCAGCATAAGAGAATTGTTCAGTCATTTTAAGATAATATCTAACAAAATCACTCAGAAAAAAAGTTCTAAGTTGATTAATGTTCGCTGTGGACCTGTTCTTCCTAATTCCGCAAGACTTCGAAAGGAAGTTGTAGTGACTTCGAACGTTGCCATAGCTTCTGTTCGTCGATACTTTTTGCAGTTTTTTTTTGCAAAAATCAGGATTGTACTGTACTTCGCAACCTTCATTCGCATGCACAAATTCTTTAAATTTCTTGCAAACGTTGCATTACGCCTTGCGTATACGCTACTAGTACTGTATTCTAGAAAATAATGTCTTTATTCTAGAAAATAATGTCTTTCTCACTTATCCTAGCTTCAGTTTTTCTTTGACCTAAAAAAGGTCTTCATTCTACATACTAAGATTTGATGATTTAATGGCCGAAGAACAGCGACAATTACGGCAATTATATTAAAGTTAAGGATAAAGTTTCTGGCGTTGATCAAACCGCTTGGGACACGCCCCCACGTTCACTTCAATTCAGAATCGTTTGAGGTTTACGATCGTGTAACTGGTCTAGGCAATGACTTGCGGTGGCTGGGCGATGTGTCAAGTCAGTGCTTTCATCCTCCAGACAAGTCTGGTACCAATTTATCGACCCCGGAGGGATGAAAGGCTTGGTGAGCACTAGGGCGGATTCGACCCTCCGATCGATCGTGCAGGAAGCGGAACCTCTAGCCGCTACACCACACCCGCCCCGGTAATTATATTATTGAGAAATAATATAATTACCGTAACTGTCGCTGTTCTTAGTAAATGGTAAATAGTAAAAAAAATAGAAAATAAAAATATCTTGAAAAAGTGCTCTTTCAATTACGCGCATAAATGACTTTACGTCCCTCTATCTCTGCTAACAACGTGACTGAAAAGGACTTAGCAGACGGAACGCGACAGTGATATCTCTCAAAGAATTTCATTTGAGAAATCGAACTTTTTTGTGAACACATTTTGCACGTTTGCTGAAAATCTGAAAAAAAAATTAGATCTATGCTCTTCGAGTGCTGAAATGGTTCTCATTTTTTTGGGCTCAATATTGCAGATATTCAGCGTAGAAACTTCAGAAACCTATTATATCCACGAATTTAATTAGTCCGTATGTGCATAGTTAATTTTTGTCTTTCTGCTCTATTATTACAAACAGTTGGTGTAAATGCTATGTATATTTGATCAAACGGAAATTCGCAATCATATCATAACCATATAAATTGAAATATAATAAAACATATATATAGATTAATTTTGAATACTTTTAAATATTAAAATTGAAAGTTTTTGTTATCATCTGTCATATCATTCTGTTTTTTTTTTGTTTAAAGTCTAAATTTCCAACCTTTTACATTATTATTTTTATTTTAAAGTTTTAAAGATAAATGGGATAAAATAAAATAAAAATTTTACATTATCACCTTTTGCTTACATAACTGCTTCTTCATTTCGCTTATAATCAATGTGATAGGAAATGCCAACATTTCGACTCTCTTTTCCCGGTTTTTGGTTTGTCGCCTGCGAGATGTGCTCTCTTTCTCTTTGCTTTAGTTTCAATTCCAATGGTTAATTGTTTTGTTCATTCTGAAAGGTTCAAATTTTAAGGAAAGTTCGTGAACGGCGGATAAACCTTAAACGATTGTAATCGTTCACGCTGTATCCTTAAGTATCTTAGAGGAAGCTTTGAGACGTATATGTAGTTATCCATGATGATTTTATATTTTACAACCCGTTAACTTGAACAGCCCTGTTTTCGAAAGTCGAATGAGTTGATTTGAGTTGTAATGCTTGTTTTCACTTTTTCGAATGCACTGACGATTTCTCGGCCGAATCATTTCCTATGGCTCGACGGCAACGCTACGGTCGTGGTGATTCGCCCCAAATTTCGCTCTCGATCACTTGAAATCGAAAGTTTTCTAGGTCTCGACGCCTTGTGAAGTGCATATCCAACCGTTGTTGTGTGTTGCAACTTTTCGGCTACTAATCTCAGTAGAATCTCGTCGCTTACGTGCTACTGCTGATCGGTGGCACGTCTTTGTGGCATGGCGACTTTGGCCGCCTCGCCAGGATCTCAATCCCGACGTTATGCTGACGATGTCGGTATTTTGGAAAAGTCGGCAAAGTGAGTGATTTTGGTTTGATTTTTACATTTCAGATTTTTCTAACTTCTTCTCTTCTTTCGGTTTTCTTTCTTAGCATTCTGTTTCTCTGTTTTTCTTCTTCTTTACCCATTTCGTTGTGCCTTTGGTGTGATTTCCCAATCTTCTCTTAATCTAAGGAACTGGAACCACAATCTTGCTCAGCATATTATTCCATAACCTTGGGAAGAGTCTTGAATACCCAATACATGGTTGGAACGTTGTCTTCCTGTTGAAGAACCCCCTCCAGTAATACAGACTTATCACCTTTAGAGTGAATGTTGCTAATATTGTCGATATTTTGCTTCGCATGCGAAAGCCTAAAAAGACTCAGTGTCTTTTAGTTCCAAATGGAAACCTACAACACATGTTCCGAATTACTTCTCAGAATTAACTTTTTTTTCAGGCCTATTTTCCTCGGCCATAAACATTCTGTTTTCAACCGTTTAATTCGCCGGGTATAGATTTTGGGATGCAAATTATGGGATAATCTTATAGTGGGTGCGCAATTTTGTTTAGCTTTAACTTTTTTACTTACTTAGGTTAGGATACGCTGTTTGGCAAAAATTTTGAAACTTTATGGGGACATAATAGTTCATCAACTACGCTACCAATACCTGAATCATGGGAATTCCGCACTGAGCCGATGCTCAGACGTCGAAGGGCGACCTCACTTCTTTGCAGATGTGAAAATGTCTATTTTCACCATGAGGGTTTCATTTCCTTTTTAACCCCTTTATTTTTTTATGTGCTACGCTATCTTAAACAAGAATACTGTTTGGACATAATTTGCATTTGAAGTGGGATGCACATAACTTAGTGAAGATCCTGTTTCTTCGCCCAGAAAGGTTCTCTAGGTCACTGTTATTGCAGAAGTTCTGGAGAATTAGGTGTTGGTTTAGGGATGCCTGCGAGTACATTAACATTAAAGGCATTACTCCACGGATCTAAGGTGGTGCAGATTTCAGGTGGAGTATTCTTATAAGGGATAGTAGATTATGGAGAAGGGGGTGATTCCGTCCATTTCTTCTTAATTGCCGTAAAAAACGGCCCGGAAGATGCGGCGCCGCACAGGGCTGGCGTGCTCCAGTCGAACTCCTTGTAGAAAATGGTGCGCCAGAACGAATGAAGCCGTATTTTCCGAGCCGTTTTTTTACGGCAATTAGGAAGAAATGGACGGAATCACCCCTCTCTCCATAATCTACTATCCTTTATAAGAATATTCCACCTGAAATCTGCACCACCTTAGATTCGTGTGGTAATGCCTTTGAGTTCTTCACCCCTCAGAAATCTATGTTGGTGCTCAATGACAGCGTTCAGAAAGGTTTTCGATTTGGGTTCTCTCCTGTAGTAGTCTGGATTTAGGAACGCGAAACACCTATCACAAACCTAGAAATGAGATGAATGAAAATAGAAACCAGATTATCTCAGTTTATACAATGAGGATGGGGCAGGTGTAGTGTAGCGGTTAAAGGTTCCGCTTCCCGCACGATCGATCGGAGGTTCGAACCTGCCCTGGTGCTCTCAAAGCCTTTCATCCTCCGAGGGGCCATAAATTGGTACCAGACTTGTCTGGGAGGATAAAAGCACTGACTTGACACATCGGCTAACCACCGCAAGTCATTGCTTAGACCAGTTACACGATCGTAAACCTCAAACGATTCTGAATTGAAGTGAACGTGGCGGCGCATCCTAAGTGGATTGATTGACGCCAGAAACTTTAACTTTAACTTTAATTCAATGAAGCAAAATTTCGAAGTAATCAAAATAGTACAGGATTATCTACTATCTAAGAAATTTATTTGCATTAATTGATACTGCAAATCACGTATGCGGTGATGATAGTCCTAAATAGAAAATAGGCATAAATAGGAATAGTAGGAAATTTTATATATGATGATGTTAAGTCCCAGCTAGATGTAAGCCATGTATGAGGAGGAGTGCACAAAAATGCAGCGAAATTGATCCACTAATGAATTTCGGCATCGGTGTCCTTCGGTGCACGGTGAAATTATCCGGTTGCTGTCCTCTAGAACATCTCACCCAACTGCAGCCACATAGCGTTCGCTATCGTAATTGCACTGGTCGTCAACAAACAATTGGACGAGTTTTGCGAAGGAAATGATCAGCGCAGTTGACAATTCCAATTCATTGATCAAGTTTTCAACAGCCACAGAGATTTGATGGAGTGATTAAGTCAGGTTGAAGGTGTGGAAATTTGAGGCGAATACGGTAGTGGGTTCGTGTTACGTCTGTGAATAATAGCTGAGATGAAGCGCTGCTATCTTATAATCTGTTAGTTCAATGGAAAGTCGAGAATGAGAATCAAGAATGGGATTGCGTGAGATCTTGAGCAAATATGGAAAAAAAATGCCGTAGACATCACTTATCGATAGCGATTAACTTCTAACAGAGCGATTACAGTAATTGTACTGACGCTGCAAAAACAAACAGTTTTCATACATTGATCATCTTAGTGAGACGAAATGAGAGAAGAACTTTAAACTAAAAACAACCTGAAAATGTTGTGAGAACAAGCGAGCAGTCTTCTTTCTGTTGTCTTCCACAATCATTGCGCTATTCTTTTATTCTTCCTACCTTCGCCCAATGTCCTTGAGCAGACAATTGGTCAAAAGATCCATTTGTTTAAGGAAATGGTTGGAGTAAGGGAAAAATCTTGAATTGTTCAAATATAAAGTGACTAATTCTTTGAAATTTTTAGTCTTCTTCCGAGTTTGAAGCTCGAAGAGCTGGTGACACTGATACTGATCGTCACCGCAGTTTTCTTCAAAAATCTCTCCATTGGAGTTGTGTTAGGCATTGTGTTATCTGTATATATTGCTATCGTCTACGGGGACTTCATATATCGTTCCTATTTGACACTGAATCGCGACCTGAGGTAGGCGAGGTCCCTTATTATCGTCTAATCATCTTGATTTTAATTCATTTCAGTGGGCTGTATCTGATTTTAAATATTAAG
Source organism: Necator americanus (assembly GCF_031761385.1). NCBI lineage: Eukaryota > Metazoa > Nematoda > Chromadorea > Rhabditida > Ancylostomatidae > Necator > Necator americanus. Next base: position 12,178,820 of record NC_087374.1, read on the forward strand.
TATGATCTGTGGAAGAAATTGCGAGAAAACCGAGGGCTCCATGAGATCTTCCTTGAAGTCGTTAAAAAGTGTGTCTTTCACGAGTTCTTGCGATTTTCGTCACACTTCTTGAATTCCTTGCAGAAACCATCACAAAACAGCAATGATAGACATTGAAACTGGACGATCGTTCACTTTCGCAGCTTTCAACAAGGAATGCAATCGATATGCAAATTTCTTCCAGGTGTGAGCGACATGAGCAGCGACATGACTTCCTCTGCAATTATGTAACCGTTTTTAGGGTCAAGGATGTCGTGCTGGCGATGTGGTGGCGCTTTTTATGGAGAATTCAGTGGATTTTGTCGCAGCGTGGATGGGATTGGCGAAGATCGGCGTGGCGACAGCATGGATCAACTGTAACCTCAAACGTGAACCACTTGCGCATTGTATTCAGACAAGCCGCGCCAAGGCCATCATCACCACCCGACTACTCAGACATGGTTAGTTTCCTTTATTGAGGGTTCCGTCAGCGTGTCAGGAAATAGTGTAGCAACCTTGTTGATGTTGTTGTTGATAGTTCAACGGAAGTGATTTCCAGACTAAAAAACATCTTTTTACTCAATTGACGCGGCTTATTTTTTGTTTTGAATGAGGCAAGGACAAATAGTTAACGGTCCCTACATTGACAATCGTTTTGGGCCGCCTTCTTCAGAGTGTGTAAAGCGAAGTACTTAGGCCACTTTTCTAGCTTGATTTTACACTTATTTTTTTGAACACTCAAATCCGTTACAATTCCATAGTTTCTCCGTCATACTTTGATGGTCATCCGTCGATGTATCCGCTGTGGGTCAAGGAACAACCCAAAAGCGGATTTGAGACCAGTGAAAAAACTGAACAGCTCTTGCCTCTGCTTCTGGAATGCTTAAGGGCACAGAATAAGTGGTAATATGATGGGGATAACAGGATTGGGAAACGCGGTGGTTAGGGGAATGTTTCCCAACCTAGGATCTATGGCGCGCTATTGTTTATGAGGTGAGCGGCGGTAGATGTCGACCGCTTTTCCGGATTGCGGCGGCCAAGTTGCGGAGCTAAAGTGTGCAGACTTTGGCGTCGACTGACTTGTTTGCGGGCAGCAGCTTCCACCACAGCAACACCCGCAGGTTCGTCGCCACGAATGTCCCGCGTGGGAAGTCACCGAAAGAGAATTTTCTGGGTTCTTCTTCTCCTTACTGAGCAGTTGTAGACGGTAGTGTGGATAGCCGTTTTCCTGCCCAACATCTCGTTTATGTTGGCGGCGGTCTGAGATGTTGAATGGTGTTTCTTCCACTTGTAAAAGAAAATTACCCGGGTATGACATCGATCCACTTGAATTACAACGCTGGGACAACAGAAGCGCGGCGCTCTTATATACCTTTGAACAGTAAGCTTCTGAAATAAGCTAGCCTCTACCTGAGCTTTTTGGAAAAAAGATGTGTCCTGGTTTCCAAATGTTGCCTCATTTTGCTCATTCAGCAACGATAAACACCTGGTCGATCGTGGGTCGACCAAGACGAAAGCCGTCTTGTTGATCGCGGGTAGTTCCTTTGCGATGTTTGATAAGCCGACACAGAATGATCTCTAAAACTTTGTGCATTGAAAAATAAAAGGACAAAGTCACTGGCGCATCAATCCACTTGGGATGCGCCAATGCGTTTTATTCCAACTAATCGTGGAGGTTTTCGAACGTGTGTTAGCTTATAAAGTGACTTGCGAGGGCCAACCAATAACCAAGTCAGTGTTTTATCCTTCCAGATAGGTTTGGTACCAATTTGTCGACCCCAGTGGGATGAAAGGCTTGGTTTGCAATAGGGCGGTTTCTATCCATCGATCGTGTGGCTACAACGAACTTTTAACCGACTGCGCCATACCCTCAGTCCCATTGTCCTCGTTCCTGACAAAGAATCGCCGCTATTAGTATAGTTTTCTCATTAAATAGTCAATTTATTTTAAAAAAAATGGTATTAACCGGTCAAAAGAGATTCTCTTTTTTCACTCAATCCTAACAAATTTGTGAGTTTATGTATGCGTACGATTTATCGCGTATGCACGATGCTTTGACTGCGACCACAAAATCAAAATCTGATTGTGGCGCCTGAGGGGAATAAGGGTTTCTTAAAGTCAAGACATTTATTTTGGCAAAATTATTAGCTGGAAATTTTCACGTATAATGTACGTTTATCACGCGCAAGTTTAAGTAGGAGCTGCTAAAATTTTCTTGACCGAAAGTCCTATGTTTCATTACTGCTGCCTTTTATTTCAGCTCTGGATGAAGCTATAGATTCCGAGCTCCTCTCTTCCGATGGTATGGATCTTTATGTCATTGGAGAGGAAGAAGATGGAAATCGGTTCACGCTGCTTACTGAAAAATTGCAAAGTCAACGAACAGTAGAACCAAGACGACTGGACGTTATCGACTTCAAAAGTGCTTTTTTGTAGTAACCAACCCACATTCATTACTATTCTTTCCACACTAGGAATTTATGCGCAATTCTTTCCACTACTCAGAAAAAAAGACCTCTTGCCTCCCTCTTTCCAGGCATCCTTTGCTACATCTATACAAGCGGAACAACCGGACTCCCCAAAGCTGCCGTAATGAAGCATTTTAGGTAGACAAGATATTATATTAGTTGCTGAATGAGTAATGTAATGAGCAACTGAGTTATCTCGTCACCACAATGTTTGCCTTTCAGATACTATTCCATGGTGATGGGCGCTGCAAAATCATTTGGTATCTACCCTTCAGATAGAATTTATGTCTCAATGCCGATTTATCACACCGCTGCTGGGATTCTTGGTGAGTTTACTGAAGGAGACAGAATCGTATACTTTCATGTCTCTCTACATCTCATATATAATATATCAATCGAGTAGTGGAAATAGAAGGACGGACTTAAAAAGTGATTGCAGTCGAGATTTTTCTAAGTGTAGCCGTTTTTAGCCGCTAGGATATGATTCAGCTAAAGAACGCGTCTAGCAAAAAAAATTACTTCTGCAAGCTCCTTTTTCTTCCCTTTTCTTCTTTTTTTTTATGAAAGAAGTGACTTTTATTACGGTTGTGCCACCTGCCTTCAAAATGTCCTGATCACATGTATTTAGTCTTATCACGACTTGTCCAAGATGAAAGTATTAACCTGGTTTTTAACGCGCTGGAGCAACGAGTTTTTCGACTCCTCACAGGCGGGCTCCGAGCGGTTTTCTTGGCAATTTGCCAAAGCTACGTAAAGTAACGTCCTCCGGACCGAAATTAGCCTACTTTTGGTTGTTTTCACTCTTTTTGCTTTTCTTTCTGGTTTTTTTGTCTTTTAAGTTTTTTTCATATTTTTGTTATATTTGCTTTTGTTATAGAGATTTATATTGTATATAAGTTATTTTTTGTTAACGTATTTATTTTCATGTTAATGTCTTTTGTTGTTTGTGAGGGAGGGAAAATAGGCAAAAAAAAACAAAAAAAAAGAACTTACTTACTTAGATACTTAGATGGCTCGCCTTCACTGGACGTGCGGGCCCCAGCATCTCTTCCACTCGTTTCGTTCCCTCGCCATTGTCATCCAAGATGTTCTCAAGCTTCGTGAGTGACGTTGACGAGGTTCTTGAGCCGTATCCAGCTGAGCTCTCAGCTGGTCCATCCGTGCAGCGAACACGTCACCCCATCTCGTTGGCGGTCTCCCTCGGGGGCGTTTAGAGTCCCTTGAGATACATTCTAGCGTTCTTTTAGTCCATCTATCGTCGATTCTTCTCATGATGTGACCGGCCCATCTATGTTTTGCTTTCGATACATATTCCGCTGGGTCGCGAAGACGGGACATTCTTCTTAAGTTTCAGCTACGAAGACCGGCAAGGTGACCTGTGCGCAGGTTAAACTTCAGGAGACATCTCTCAAGGGCTCTGTGGGTAGTAAGTAGCTTCCTAGACGTGGCCGCGGTGTCTGCCCACGTCTTCGCTGCGTAACAGAGCGCTGGAAGGACTGTCGAGTCGAACAGATGGGCACGAAGATCTTGGTCCGTCAGTTGGTCCGTAGCTTCCCTGACGGCTGCGAGTGCTGCCCATGCTGCTCTCATTCTTCTATTCAGTTCTTCCTTCAAGTCGTTTTCCATGTTCAAAGAACGTCCGAGGTATACGTATGACGGAGTTTCCACGATTTGGGAGCCTCCAAGTTGTACTCCTCCGTCCTCGCACTGGGCGTTCTTCATGAACTGTGTCTTCTTTCTGTTTATTCGTAGTCCTATTCTCTTCACTGCTTCGTTCAATTCGTTGAGCATAGTTTTTGCTTCATTGGTACTGCTCGAAAAGAGAACGATGTTGTCCGCGAAACAAAGGCTCGAAAGAAATCTTCCATCAACACGTATGCCCCTTTCTTCCCAGGATAGTGATTTCATTATCCATTGCAACCCAGCCGTGAGCAGCTTCGGCGATATAGTATCGCCTTGTCGTATCCCCTTCCCAATGGGTATGGTGAGAGGGCGGTGGAAAAGCTGTATTCTAGTCGTGCATTGATCGTAGCAATTGGCTAATGTCCTCACATACGACGCGCCCACACCTTGATCGACCAGCGCTGACAGTATTGAATTCGTTTCTACGCTGTCAAAGGCGTTCTCATAGTCGACGAAGGTTAGAACAAGGAGCTGGCGGTATTCCTGGCAAACCCCTATGACCCTCGACACGGTCTGGATGTGGTCCAAGCAGCTGAAGCCCTGGCGGAATCCAGCTTGTTTTTGAGGCTGAGCTTCACCCAGCGTCCTAGATATGCGCGTGAGGATGATCTTGGTGAATACTTTGTATAACACGCTCAGAAGCATATCGGACGGTAGTTCCGAAGGTCCTCTCGGTCACCTTTCTTATGGATAAGAACGGTTCGCGAGGTCTTCCACTGGTCTGGGATCCTTTCTTTCTGAAGGTAGGATGTCATGTGCGCTGCTAAGATTACATGAAGCGGATGGCCACCAGTCCGAAGAAAGTCTGCTGATATAAAATCAGGTCCGGGGCTGTGCCAGGTTTCATGCTCAGATAGCGACTCGTACTTTCGAAGGGAGAATCCGTGGTGGAGTTTCGCCAGTGGGGATGATCGGGCTTGACACAGGAGTTGATGAACGGAAAAGGTTCGAGTAGAACCTCTCCGTAATGATTTCCATCTCACGACGAGAAGTCCCGTCTTCGCTCAGCAAGGCTGTTAGCGGAATATTATATTCACGGAGATCCCTGCGGCACTTCTTTAGATTCGTTCTTCTTTGTGCTGCTTCCAGAATCTTCTTCTGCCTGTACTTCAAAAGATCCTCCTGCAACGCTTTTCTGCAGCTAGTGTTTGCTACTAACCGCTCAATGTGCGATGCATTCGGATCAAGCCTCGAAGCCCTTCTTCTTTCCAACAATTCCTTGGTGGTCTTCGAAATTCGATCCAAGTTTGTCGTGCGCGGCTTCGAGGCACGTTCAGCACAGGCTCGTAATCCTTTGAGCAGCATCTCATAGTCCACGTGTGGGTCCTCCTCGATGTGCCAGTCACCTTGGGACAAGGAGTCCTCGAGTACGCAATCGTCGTAGGCGACTTCTTTTCTACTTCGTTGCCGATAGCAGATGTTCTTTTCCATCGTGTGGCTGAGTCGTATTTTCGCACGAAGGAGACGGTGATCAGAACCAGTACAAAAGTATGGTACTACTGAGACGTCAAGTAGACACCACCTCCTGTTTAAGAGTATGTGGTCGATCTCCGCACGAGTTGCGCCATTGGGTGATTCCCATGTCCACCGACGATGATCTTTTTTCATGAAAAGAGAGTTCCCATGAAAGAGGCGAGCGGAGGACAACAGCCCGGCGAGACGATTGCCATTCTCATTTCGATCCCCTAGTCCAAATCTTCCAATTCTGTGTTCCTCTTCTGTGGCCTTTCCTAGTTTTGCGTTGAAGCCTCCGACAACGAATTTGTAGGAGGACTTCTCGTTGCGAACTACTTCCTCCAGCTCCTCATAAAACGCGATCCAATTCGGATTCATCAGCTGCTGATGTTGGTGAGTAGCAGTTGATGATACTGATGGATTTTTGGCGCAGAGGGCGGAGGCGAAGAATGGCCAGATGAGGTGACACGATCTCGTGAGAATCGACGAGATGGACGACAGATGGGTGCACAACAAAACCAACACCGCCTACATTTCGCAACGGAACCTTCTCTCCACGAATGACGAGTGTACCGTCATTCGTGGAGAGAAGGTTCCGTCGTACGTCGCTCCTTCTGCACTTGGTCTCCTGCAGAGCAATCACGTGAAATTTGATACGCTCTGCAGCTCCGAGAAGGGCATGCAGGTCAGCGTCTGTGGAAACTGTTCTCGCGTTGTAAGTACACAGGCTGAGACAGTTTCTTTGGCGAGTCGTGCGTGTGTCGCCTTGGTCTAGAATCAATGACGTCCTGAGCAACCTGAGATTTGATCGCCTCTCACCGGTCGCCATACCGTCCGACGTCTGAGACGGCTAGGCCCAGTGTGCAGGGTACTGAGGCAGTGAATATGCTGGAGTGACAAAGAGACTTTTCTTCAAACTGAGCAGCCATGCCACGGCGAGCTTAGCTTTCACCACAGGTCGTCGCCCAATCTATATGGATCAGGGAACCACCTTGCGACATTTTGCCAAGACGGTGGTGAATCTTAGCAGTGGTTTACTCTTAGCTAGGCTTCCGATTCCGAGAAGTCGGAATGTTGGATGTGTCGAACTCCTTCTCAGCTTGGGAGACCCTGCCGGAGGACGAACCTCCGCTGTGCATCGCAGTTCGATGCCCAGTGTCACCTCACGCCACTCTGAGGCGGTAAACCGTTGTGGAGGTTGAAAAAAAGAACACTAACAAATAAATAAATGCAATTTTGAACCAAATTTCAGGAGAAAAACATGAACAAAACAATACAGATACGATATAGATCTCTATAATAAAGGCAAATACAGCAAACTTAACAAAAATATGGAAGAAGTACCATAGAAAACGGGAGAATCAGGGGAAAAAAACATAAAAGTAAAGGATAAAGTTTCTGGCGTTAATCAATCCACTTGGGATGGGCCTCCACGTTTAATTCAACTGAGAATTGTTTGAGGTTTACGAACGTGTAACCATACAATGACTTGTGGGGGCTAGCCGATGTGTCAAGTCAGTTCTTTTATCCTTGCAGACAAGTCTGGTACCAATTTGTCGACCCCGGAGGGATGAAAGGCTTTGTGGGCACTATTAGGGTGGGTTTGATCTTCCGGTCAGTCGTGCTGTCGCTGCGGAACCTCTAACCGCTACACTACACCCGCCCCAGGAAGAAACATAGGGAACGAAAACAACTGAAAAAATGCGGGAAATATCTATCCGCTGCCGAAAATTTTGGCGAAGTGTCCAGCAAACCGCTCGCGGACGATCCGCAAGCGACTAAAAACCGCGTTGCTCCACCGCGACCGCCGCAACTTGATCTTGCTTTGTGTCATTTTGACGCGACTAAGCACGTGGGAGTCTGTTCACATACGTTCACCAGATGTTTTGCTATTTTGCTTTCGGATGTTTTTCTTCAGTCTATGGATCGTATTTTTTTAAAAATTTATAAGATGCACAGTTCTGACAGTCGCGTCTCCTACTAAACAACTTTGACAAGGGATTTTAATTTGCGATGTCTCCTGTGAAATAGGATACACCACGACCTGAACTAAGTATATCCAATCGTTTCCAAATGTCTTTTAAGGTGTTGGACAATCTCTGTGTCGAGGCTCGTGTTGTGTGATTAGAAAGAAATTCTCAGCAAGCAATTTCTGGAAAGACTGTGTAAAGTATCAATGCACGGTAAGTGATGCATCTCCTTATTTTACACCACACGCCGTTCTAGTTTTTGCTATTATACATAGTACATGCTGCTGTCAGAAGCCCTAGAGTAGCCGTCTTTTTAGAGAACAATTGAGATGAGATGAGTTATACGTATGTTGAAGGTTTGGATGTTTGGATGACAACCATCTTGACCTCCAACATAGAATCTCACAGAGTATTAATCGCTGGGAAGGTTGCTGTGATGGTTGAAAGAACTTATCCCATTCAATTCATACTAAGCCTAAGCCACCTATAGCATTTTCCTGTACTTTCACAGTTCTTGGCAGTCCACTTAAAAGATCATTTGGTTCAGTTTTACCTCAGAATAACTAAAAATAAAACCATATAATATACATAACAACAAAAGATGAACTAACTACTGCTTTTCATGCGCGGGCAATAGAGAAATAGCATAGCGGTTAGAATCGAGAGGGACGCTTGCTAGCAAAACGCATCGCTGTGGGCCGCGATAGTCCCACCTCGATCCCAACCGCTGGCTCCACCGCTCCGCTTCATGCGCAGCCTTGCGCAACTGTAACGAGCTTCAGGGCGTTTCGACCCAACTATATTATACTGAATGATTATGTAAAGACTCACAGTATCTTGCTGTTGTCGACACGGGCGCGTGTATTAGGAAATGTCTCTTTTACACTGTTTGACTGTGAGAGGCACGGTAAAAAGCGATCCGAGACGGGACCCGCCTCCGACTAGAACTGTGCGCACGCAGAACAGACATGAATGCTCATTTATAAAAATGATACGATTTAAAAAATAAAGATAAAGTAAAGTAAAATGAAGTTGATCGCAGTGAGAGAGTCAGGAAATGAATCTTCAGTCGATAGAAATGTGAAGGATTATACCACAAATCCGACGTGATAAACGAATCGGCGAAAAAACCTTCCGCCGGAGGTGGTTCTGCTCATCCCTCCTTAATCGTCGTGGGAAAACGGCGTAGGAACCGTTCTATTCCCTGCGAAGTACGTTAGAACGTGCTTCTATGTACACGTTCCTGTCCTCTCAGCAGCCTATTCCCTTGTTTCACTTGACGAGGCTGGTGAGGAAACCTTATTACTCTTCGATCCCTCGCAAGTGGATGCGGCGCGCGTACAAAGGCTTCGCTCATCTCTTCCTCACTGAAATCGTTACGAAGATATGAGCGGAACCACCCAGGATCCCGCAATCTACAATCCCATCTCTAAGCTTCCCCGCCGATTCCCTCACAACATCAAACTAATGGTATGGTGTTTTTAATGGTAATCAGGGGAGTTGATGGTTTATACATTTCTGGAAATCTTAGGCCTCCCAATACATTGGAGAGATTTGCCGCTACCTACTTGCTCAACCAGTAGTGCCAGAAGAAGCCATTCACAATATGAGGTTGCTGTACGGAAATGGTCTTCGAGCAGAAATTTGGCAACCATTCGTGGATAGATTTCGAGTGAAAATCGGCGAAGTTTATGGATCAACAGAGGGGACGTCAAATCTTGGTATCTTTCTATTCCGTGTCATTTCTTCTACTTTAGAATTATTTTTCTTTTCTAGTTAATATTGACGGTCACGTGGGAGCGTGTGGCTTCCTGCCCATCTCACCTTTAACTAAGAAAATGCATCCAGTGCGTCTAATCCGTGTTGACGATAAAACTGGTGATGTTATCCGATCGCCGTCAGGACTCTGCATTGCTTGCAACCCAGGTTAACCTCTGTTGAGATACAATGAGGCATTTGTTTTTCAGTTTTTCTACACATTATGTGCTTAGGTGAGAGCGGTGCGATGGTGTCGACGATACGAAAGGACAATCCATTGTTGCAGTTTGAAGGATATCTCAATCAATCAGAAACCAACAAAAAAATCATTAGAGACGTATTCAGCAAAGGAGATAGCTGTTTTGTTTCTGGTGAGCTTGAATTTTCTTACTAGCTGCGGTAGTCACTGATTTGCTCTCGTAGGCCATATTTTTGAAAATCTTTCTTCAGCAATTCCTACGTACTTGCGCCTGGAGTGCAAATGTTTTGTATTTTGAGTTTTTCTTTCTTCTTCAACGCTCTTTTTCATGCATTGTTTGTTGTATGACACGTTATGAGATGTCGTGCATATGACTGCTTGAATATACAAGCCTAACTGATCGTCCAGTGACTTCCGTTTACAGGTGACCTGCTCCACTGGGATCGTCTCGGATACGTGTACTTCAAAGATCGAACCGGGGATACTTTCCGATGGAAAGGTGAGAATGTGAGCACAACTGAAGTGGAGGCTATACTTCATCCAGAAAAAGGCGTCGCAGATGCCACTGTCTATGGAGTGTCTGTGCCCGGTAGGTTGTTTATCGATTTTTTTGTGTGTTATTTATGTGTTGGTAATGAGTAGCTTTGCAGAAAGAGAAGGTCGTGCTGGCATGGCTGCAGTTGTACGAAATGGTGATGACAAGGCTGATGATGACGAATTTGTTGAGAGAATTGGCGCACGACTAGCTGCCAGTTTGGCACCATACGCATTACCACAGTTCATACGACTTTGCCAGGACGTGGACAGGACAGGTGGAACAGAATATGCCGCGTTTTTCTGAAAACAAATTTTTCTACAGAAAATGAGTGAGGTTCTGAGATGATTAAGCGAGCAGAACATTGTACATTTAAAACCGTATCGCAAGGTCGAGACGCTTTAACGTCTCCAAATTTGTTCAACATTCCGGATAACGTATGCATCATGATCTGCTAAAACCTCATAAACATCGAGACAATACTCTAACCAACTTTGGAAGCACTCTTCTCTAGAGTAAAACATTTAGATTTGGCTCACAGTCTCATCAATGTGCAGCTCAGTGTCGCTCGTATAAAAGAGCAAATTTTCGAAGTCTCTATGTGGAAAACTCATTTGATCTAGTTTTAGGTACATTCAAATTGGTGAAAACGAACCTTCAACGACTCGGATATAAATTGAATGTACCCGAGAATAAAGTGTACATCTACAACACGAAACTTAGGAACTATCAACGTCTTAATGAAGAAATCCTTGAGAAATTGGAGCAGGGTTCGTACCCGCTTTGAGAAATGTCTTAGGTGGCAGCAAATATCAGGTTTAGCATTCCATTCATTCGTGTAGATTTCATAGCTTAATAAGACTTCTATCGCTCATCTGTGTAATCGCTATAAGACGTATGAGAGTATGCTAGTGCCTTCCATTAACTACAGGTCACCTCGAAACGCTCAATCAGAGCAATATTTCTTAATATTGACCGCTGTCTCGCTTTACTTTTTTGTTGAATCGAAGCACAGCCAATTTTTCTCCCTTCAGTATCTTTCAATATGTACATCTTTTACAACTGAATCCTGTGAATTAATCTACCTAGTCTTTCATCAGATCAAATCAGTACAGATGTAGTTTTGTTGTGCAACTTTTTTGTTGAATCCTTTATTTATTTTCAATTCATAAAAATATGTTGTCAGGCAACATCTCTTATAAATACTTCCCATTAAACTGATGCCTTCATGGAACGTTTGTGATACGAAAGTCAGGAATTAGATCTGTCCATCCTTCATATTTGCAGGTAGGGCTCGGTCTATAATTTTATTAGCTTGTGCATCTGTTACAAAACACCAAAAAAATTTTAGTTTTTCCACCTGTTCGCTTGACTTACTTCACTTAATTGGTGACCTGGTATTATCTTCTTAGGCGAGTCCACGCGTTTTCGCCGAGGTGTGTTGCTCTTGAGCATAGCTCTCCCCAGCCTTCTCGATTTCCAGCAAGATGTTGCGTAAAATCAATCCATTCGTCGCTGCCCCATAGCCTGCGGGACCTTACGTCTCGCTTGAATGTCCTGTCTATCCACGCAGAATGTCCTCAGGTCCTTTTTCACCACCTCAGTCCAGAAATTCGTTTTTGGCCGGCGGCCTTTCCCGGCCTGAACTCGACAGACGCAATAATACTCATTGAACAAGGCAATCTGCTGCCCTCCTCAGTATATAACCAAAGGAGCAAAGACGATTTTCTGCAGCCGCTTCCGATGGCGGCGGAAGATGTTGACACCTTCCACGTGCCATCCGCCGTTACACCGCTACCACATCGTCTTCGACGTGAAGATTTTCATTGTGGCAGTCATCTAACCAGCTTCCTTTCCGTGCAATCGAAACTCTCCATCACCATAAATGGTGCTGCCCAATATCCTGATCCGTACATCACGATTGGGCGGATTGCGGATAGGTAGACTCGCAGCTTGACTTCGTTGCAGACTGGAGTCGACTACAGGGATTTCGTTAAGGAGTTAAGCAAGTAAATAACCTTAGCGCATCTTTGCCGAATATCTTTCTCGTAGCAGCCGTTGTTCTTTAGCGTACAGTCAAGGTAACAAAATTCATGGACGAGTTCGATCGGTTGTCCATCTCCTCTGATTCTTGTTCGAAGTCTCGGAGTGACCTACATCTCCTCGCACTTCTCAGAGCGTAGACGTAGTCTATAGGCTGAAGTAGCTAGCTTCGATTTACGGTTGACAAGATGTTAAAGTTTCGCACCGCTTACCGCGAATATAAAAGCATCGTCAGCGTACTCGAGATCGGCAAAGGGCGTCCTGATGATCCCGGGATGATATCGGCCTGATACTGATCTACTGCTCTTCGCTTGATGTCGTCGATATCGAAATTGGATAGGAACGATCTTACCACTGCCCCTTTTCTTACTCCATGGTGTTGAACATCCGACTGATGTTCGAACCGGAGTTGTCCATTGATTCGTGTCATCAAGTAGGTAAACGAGTGTGGTGGTACTCCATCGACGCGAAACGAGTTGAGAAAAAGGCCTCAATGAGGAGAGTCGAAAGCGGCTTAGAGGTCCGGAAAGGGCAACTCAAACACCGCTGCCAAATTTCGATCACTACCTTAACGATTTAAATGAATTTGAACAGCATTTGACAACTCTCCTGACTTACTGTTTACACAAATTGTAACGTTGAAGTGCGATCTTTTTAACTGAAAACATCATATAAGCTGTTACAAAATCTCTCGGAAAGCTATTTTTGAATATGCATGGGAGGGATCAAGTGCTGTCCAAATCCACTGACAAAGGTTTTGTGTCTTGGTCGCGAGAGAAAATGGAGCCGGTAGGGATTATTCCTCAACACTTTGCTTTGAATCTTAAAACAACCGCCGACGTCGAGCGCATGGTCAGATATATGTGAACAGATGAACAGCGCGAAAAAGAAAAACATAGGAAGCAAGAATTTTGAAATTTTCTCGGAAAAATTGGACTACTTCTAGTTCGCACGTTTTGCCATTAGCAGATTCCATCACCGAGTGTCATACTATATAGTTCCATGATTCATGGTTACTAATCTAACCACTCTATTGGTTTTTAACAAAAAAAAAACAACTCGTGTTCAAGGCATCTCCCCCGAATATGGGGTGGTGGGGGTTTAAGATGGGTTATGCCTATACGGGGTCGTAGATTATGGGGAGGAGGGTGATTCCGTCCACTTCTTCTTAATTGCCGTAAAAAAACGGCCTAGAAAATGCGGCGCGTGTACAAGGCTGGCGCGCTCCAATCGAACTCGTTGTAGAAGATAGCGCCCCGGAACGGTCGAAGCGGCATCTTCCGGGCCGTTTTTTACGGCCTTAGCTTAGGAAGAAATGGACGGAATTACCTTCTTCCCCATAATTTACGACCCCGTATAGGCATAACTCATCTGAAACCCGTACCACAAAGATTCGTGGGATTATGCCTTTAATCCAGAAAATAGTGGTAGCTGAAAAGATTTTCTCACCAATTTGTTTAGGATAGGGAAGATTGAGATTACTCATGATGTTGACAAATTCCTCTTCGGATTTCGTCAATCTTGGATTATATTTTTTCTCTTCAGCAATCTGAAATTTATGCATGAAACGTGATGCTAACAGAGAGGTCTTGCCTTTTCTTACTGAGGTCTGAAGAATTCCGTCGTAGTTATGGCCGACATACACAGTAAAATCATCGGGAAGTGTGAATAACTTGTCCCATATGGATCGGTACAGTGTTCGAGCATTACCTAGATTTAGAGAAAAATTTCGCTTTTCTATCCGAGTTAGGATTTTGAGGACGTATATGTTTAAAGTTTATTTTAATGCTGTTTTGCTCTTCGTTGTTTTCTCTTCTCTTGTTTTTCGTAAAGTTCAGTGTAAATTGAGATTATAGAGACTAAATTTAGATAATGACGAATTCGCAAAATAGACCAAAAACTAAGAAAAAGACTTTAAAAGAACTGAACGATGCGAGCTGCTCGAATAAGGAAGACTTCCCAAAATTAAGTACTGCATTCCTCTTTGTGCTAATTTTGTCGTTCATCTCATACCATGTCACCACGGAGGAGAAGGTGGGATGAGAGAGCGCGTGTCAGCGGACAGTTATGGAACCTACCAGAGTATTCGATTCGTATTGTAATCTCTACAATGAGCACCACCTGAACTGTGCATTTATACAAGTCCTCACGAAATTTTACTTTGATTCGGTGTGTTTCTCCAGTTTTGCATGCAACCTACGTTTTTTTACCGAAAACAGGCGAGAACCACTGATGATTGGATTGTCTGCTGAGCACATCGACCTACAATCATTTCCTGCCCAGACATACTCATTATCTACACGCTAGCTATCTGTGATAATAAACCTGAAGCAATTGTTCTTGTCATTCCACGAGTTCATTATTTTCAAAAATTGCCCCCATTTCCCTAATTCTCCGCGTCCATATCAATACATCAGCTCGAGTTGATGGCAGTCGCTTCGATCCATTAGTTACAATAAAAAGAACAAGATATAAATTGTGATATCTTAAGCCATAAGGTATCAAACTGGCTAAGGAGCTAAACTCGTGTATCGTTTGCTTTCGGGTCCCTTTCAATCCCCAAAGGAATTGACTGTGCATGCCCTAAAGTCGCACAATGGTCCCAGACGTGAATGAAGAGTTAATTTTCCGTTGTTCGAAACAATTTGTTACAACTACCATAGGAATCATATACTGGCAATCGTAGTCTTTTTTATTTTAAATACGAAATAAATTGAGACAAAGATTTTCTTAAAATAAAAATCTAAAAAAATTCAATATCTAATCTCTAATAATCGAATAATCTCTATAATCTGATAAAACATCTTCTCTATTTCTTTTTTGTCTTTATTTGCTTTTCTCATTTTCTTTCTTTTTAAAAATAAACTTTAGCTGACCTTGCTGGAAGTCAGTTCTTCCACAAGCTCTGATAAGTAACGCGTCTCCGGTGAAAACCATACGATGAGCCTGCGAAACGTAACTGAGGCATCCTAAAAAATGAATGCTACCTTTCTACTCACTGGTTTTTTTCAAAAAACTCCTCAAATATTAAAAAATACATTAACAAAAATATATTGGTCAGCCCCTGGCCATGAATTACTGACTTTCTCACACTGGAAAGTTCCATAAAATATCATCAATAAATCTCGCAGAGAATATCAGGTGTTTATGTTTCGCAAACAACACCTTTTCATTTTGCTCGCTTTCGATTTCCGTGTCTTGTGATTATTTCTGCGGAAAAGTCCTAATTGTTCTGCCAGTAACGAAATGCGTTCATTTTTTTCTAGTTGTGCACGGTAACCAGTAGGAACTAATCAATCACCATCGGTATGTCCGGGTGTGGCGAGCACGTCCAGATGTTCATGACCAAATTTTATTTTGTCACCTTCCTTGACATAATGATCCGCTTTGCCACCCGAATTCGCAGCTAGCACAGATTTCATAGTGGGAAAAGCCTGTAGATGTGACATAAGTGAGGCATGGTAGGGTCAAAACAACATGAAGCGTATAAGTACGCGATTGCGTACGCGGCTTCTCTCGAGGCGCTGCTGTGGAGCGTAGCGGTTGGAGGAACCCTGCTGGCACCGTCCGTCCCTGGAGTTTGCGATGGTCCCACCTCGTTTCCAACTGCTGCCTCCACCGTGCCGTTTCGAGCGCGTAGGCAAATGCACCGTGCTTCATGTCGTTTTAACGCGACTACATTTCTTATGTTTTGGGCTGTTTTTTGTAACAAACCGTTTTAAGCACACCGGTACCGGTTACATGATCAGCATGGACATGTGTGTTGAGGCCATAGACAAGATCAAGGTCGAGATCTCGGATAATCTGAATCGGAATAGTCTTTCAGGCTGTCATTATTCCAAAAAAAAATGCTCCAAAAAACCTATTAGGAAGTTTCAGTGGAAAAAGAGAATATCTCAGTTGAAAAAGTTATTAAAAAGTAATAGTAATTCTACTCTGATCTAGAAATGGTTTTCTCCAAAAAAAAAAAACATGGAACTATTTTCAAAGATTTATATTCCGGACTACCTCAGCATCTCTATGAACTGTCTCCAGAACCGGGTCAATGATTACAGCTTTCCTAGTAGCGGAACATCCAAGGATATAGGTGTAAGTAGATGAGGCGAACTCAATCAGCTATAATTTGATTTCTAAGATAATTCAGAATGAAAGTAGAATAAAAATGGATTTATTCCATTGGCACAATTATACTTCTATTGACTTGGTAAAATTTACACAAACCTGCCTAAAAATTAAGGGGTGCTTCATAGTTCCCAGATCCTGAGTTTTCAAGTTCGTCTTTTTTCCTCGATGAAACTGAAATAGAAGTCTACCAAAGGTGGGAAAATAGAAAAGAAGTGCACGCTACATTCCTCTCTAAGATTGAACTATTGAAGAATAAAGAGAGGAATTTGCAAGGAATAGATTCAGCAGAGCGTGAAAAAAAAGATTGTCATGATATTTGGACGTGAATAAAAGTTACTGTAACAACACGAAACATTTTGAAAAAATGCATGATGGGGAATCCAGGAAGTACTAGCGACGAAAGTACTGGAAACTCATATTTGTTGATCGCGTCAGGTGTTCGCTGAATCTGTGCGCTGGCAAAGAGAAAGAAATGGCTGCAATCGATGGGCGAACAGTCAAAAACCATAGTTGTTTGCGGTAGCGTTCAACCTGTCTTCGATTCCAACAACGTCATGATTTCCCGGCGATTTTTACTTTCTCGAAAAATGATTTGAGTGGATCTCAGAGCTTCGAGTTATCTCTTGCTAGAAAAGAAAGCATGACTTGTCCTTCTGCCCGTACTGATGCGAAGGTTTGATCTGAGGAATATCAATGTACTTTTTGCGCTCGTTGCTTACTTTTTCTGTTGTTATCGCTCTCGTATTTTTACTATTCATCAACTTTTTAAGTATAGCCAAATAAAATTTGTGGTCAGGAATCCTGGATAGTGAGAAAATAAGAAAGAATGTCATTCTAAGTAGTTCTATTCCAGTGCCAACCCAAGGACTCCGCTTTATGTTTGTGTTCCACTCTTTCGTCTCACCTCATCCAAATTGGCATGTCTGTAGCAATATGCACGTACAACTTTACTCGTGCGCAACTTCTTTTTGTATCGCTTCGGCGAGGTCGCTTTTTTCTTCTCGCAGAAGTTGTAAACTGTAATTGAATTAGTTGAATTAACCCTTTACCCAGTATATGTCGTCAGGTCATTGCGCAATACCCTAAAAAAACATTCGAGGAAGAACAGAAGTAAATTGCCAAGCAGAAAAAAAGAGAGATCTCTTCTATTTTATGAAGGAGGTCTCTTTTTTTATTTTTATTTTTTCAGATCTTTTACTCTTAGATCTTTTACTAAAGAACAAATTACGTTTTTCAGTCAGAATTCAATTGAGGTGACTAAAGTAAGAACGGCTGCATTCAGTATAAACACATATTTATTATTATATCATATTTAAACACATTATAAATTCCGTAACGTATCACAAATGAAAGGTGAAAAGTTATGAATAAATGATGTTGCTCTTCTCATATGAGTACTAAAGAATACGTACACACGTGACACACATACGGTATATCGCTTGAAGGCATCACCCCACGAATCTGAGGTGGTACGGATTTCCGATAAAGTATTCGTATACGGGATCGTAGATTATTGAGAGAAGGGAGACTCCGTCCATTCCTTCCCAATTGCCGTAAAAAACGGCCCGGAAGATGCGCGCGTGAACAAGGCTGGCGCGCTCCAATCGAACTCCTTGTGGACAATAGTGAGCCGAAACGCTCGAAGCCGTAACTTCCGGACCGTTTTCTACGGCAATTAGAAAGAAATAGACGAGATCACCCTTCTCTCAATAATCTACTATCCCGAGTACAAATACTCCACCTGAAATTCGTACCACTCCAGATTCGTGGGGTGATGCCTTTAAGGCTGAGCGAATCTGAGTAGTCCCCCTACTTGTTTTCAGTAATAGTCCTAAGAATTAATGGTGTTTGGCGCATATTTTATCGAGAAGAATATTGCTTATGTTTCACCTGCCGTCCCGGAGAAGAAAACTCCCTCGTTGTTAAAGAAAAAAACAGTTTGCTCTAATGAGAACCCTCCGTGAACACGGGCGTTTAGTGTGGTGTTTTTACAGAAATGAAGGGGAAGCACTTTGGCACCTGCGACACCTTTTGTTTTACACAGAATTTATTCCGTAATATTCCGACTCATTCAAGAAAGGAAAAATGATAAAGGAGAGTGTTGAAAACTTCAGACACCCTGCATACTTGCATAAAATTCACATTTTCTTGTGACTCCACTCCCACCCATTGCATTTTTGAACACAAATGTCGAAAAAAATCCTGAATTTGTCTTAGTAAAAGTAAGTGTGCACTCTAATTTCTGAATCTCATTTTTCAGAAGTGGTTATTTTAGTAACGATAACAGTGAGATTGGAAAGTTCATACCTAGAAATTTGCCAATTAATTTTTAACACAAGTTCTATTCACATTTTGCTGTCATAGCAACGTTTAAACTTTTCAAAAACCGATATGTGCAAATACCCGTTTATAGGGTCATTTGAGAACAAAAGACTTAAAATTAAATGGTTTTAAACAACTCCAGACAATTCCCTATGGATACCACAGAGAACGTGCAAGACCACAAATATTAAAAATGAAGGTCTCTACTGATACTGCTGATAATCTAAACAGTGAGAGAACAATGAGAAAATTCGAAAACAAAAACAGCTAATTGTGGCCACCAGAACATCAGAACAATGTACAATAGTGCAGCAGCCGCAGCACGAACAATTTAAGAAACTCCCAATACTGGAACTTCTCGGATAAAATGATGACAGAATCTGGGTTACATGACTATTTGCACGAAACCTGAGAAGATCGAAGACTGATGACGAAGACTAATGTTTTTGTAAACTGCGTTGCATCACATGCAATTGTTCGAGGACACACATCCAGAAAGAAAGAAAGAAAAGAAGAAAGAATCGTATTGAGAGAAACAAAAGCAAGATTTTCCAGAGAGAATCGTTCGGAGAGAAATAAAAACAAGAATTTCCAGAAGGAATGGTTCCGAGAAAAAGGCGGACTGCCTATGTACCTCTCATGTTGAGATCTTGACGAAAAACGATCTCGTCGAAGAAATAATCCTTGATTCATCCTTCACCGATGATGGTTCCTCATCATATAAGCATTAATCACTTCAGTGAAAGCATACAAGAACGACTCCACAGAGGCATGAATAAAATAACGTACAAAGTGTTGGAATGGAATTCCTGGCTGTGTACGTGCGTTCGTACTTTCGTGAATACATAGAAATAGCTCAGATATCCCAACAGTCTGCATGGATGTACGGATAATTTGCACAGTTTTTTTGCACGAATTCAAATAAATGTTCTGGTGAGGTCGAAAAACCACAGATTCTAGTTCTAACGCATCGATACGCATCAATGCAATACACTACCACAACAACCGTTGTTTCTACTTTAAAGTTACGATTCTCTTGCGAATATCATCGCCTAAGCTAACGTTTTGGGTTCGTATCAGATCAAAGAAACGCTAGACGTCCGTCTCCGAATGGATTGCTCCAGTTGCATTCTTGAGCCGTGATTATCACTAAAGCCTTGTTCCGTCTGGTATAATTCAAAACGATTCTGACTGCGAGTTATGCAAAGACCCCTCCCGTCCAATATGATTACCGCTCAACGTCTCAAAAGCTCTCTGCTCTCATTTTAATTCTTGACGTAACAGCATTAATAATATCCGGTAATATTACTATATTATTGTTATAATTGTTTAGTGTTATTATTATTATCGAGCATAAACAGATACATTTATATGCAATTATACAAATTGTACATTGAAATTGGTATTACACCCTTTTGTGTCTTGCAGCATTTATCTTTATGATAGGACGTGAGTTAGTTGACTAGGTACGCTATTTTTTTTCTCTTGCATTAAAGGCATCACCCTTCGAATCTGGGGTGGTGCAGATTTCAGGTGGAAAGTTTCTATACGGGATCGTAGGTTATGGAGAAAAGGATGATTCCGTTCATTTCTTCCTAATTACCGTAAAAAAACGGTCCGGAAGATGCGGCGCATGCACAAGGCTGGCGCGCTCCAATCGAACTCGTTGTAGATAATAGCGCGCCGAAACGCTCGAAGTCGTATCTTACGGGCCGTTTTTCACGGCAATTAGGAACAAATGAACGGAATCACCTTTCTCTCCATAATCTACGACTCCGTGTAGGCATAACCCACCTGAAACTCGCACCACCCCAGATTCGTGGGGTGATGCCTTTAAATAGCACATCCTACCATGTGTGGAATGGACATAACAAATTAAATTAATTCAAAAAAGGAAATTAGTTGGTTAGTGGAACCGTCGTACCGACCGTTTTGGATGGGTTGACCATAAAATCCTTCTCGAAACTTCAATAACTTCCGAATAGAAACCTTCTTGCGAAGTTGAATGTAGTCGTGGTGATAAGTGACTAGCAGCGAAACTATAGGCGGCATTCAATGAAAGAAAAGAATTAGAGATAATTGTTTTATTGCATGGGAACATCACGTGTAGTGCCGAGGAATGGAACCCCGAAAATTCTAGAACAGAAAGAAAAAACTCGGAATTTTTATTCGCAACCTCAGCATTACCAACGTGAAAAGGAATCACGTGATTTTGTTGAGATCATCTTTAACCTAGTTCAGTAAGTCATAAATTTTACTTGATATCTCGTCCCCTCCCCTCAACTCATCATCGTAGGCGCAAAAAACCGGTTCATTACTCTCCGATAGTTAACAGCGTTCTAAAAAAAAGTTGCCCCATTGATTGTGGGTGCCTATCGATCGATCGCGTTATCAGAATTTTGTTTGGTGGTGCTGTGAAAACAAAGTGCATTCCCAGAAGAAAAAAAAACCAGCTTTACGCATGAATTAAGGCAGAAAGAAATAGAAAAATGAAAACGAGACATCGAGAGAAGCACAAGAAGAACGTCAATCGAAAAATGACTCAACAGTTGTGACAAATGACGATAGAGGCAGGTGAGCTGGAAGTACGCATCCAACAAAAATGCAGCGAGATCTGCTGACATACGCTTTGGACGAGATCAGCATTGCAGCACATTTTTGTGAGATTCAGTAATCTGGAAGGAATTGAGGAGAATTGGAAGAGATCAGGAATAATGTCAAACTTTCTGAAGAAACACTTATAGGTAAACAACTATGACAACTTGTACGAAATCCACGCTTTGTTGCAGAAGCTTGGATGTACTAGGCTAGAAACCATAAACATCCACTGTTTATGTGGCATTATGTGCCTCTTTGCAAGGAGTCTAGCTGGAAAATTGACGCTACTCTTATTATTATTATTCCGAGCAGTAACTCCTCCAGCACTTTTTAATGGCGTCATAGTCCATAATTACTTTGTAGTTTCAGTTATTGTCATTTATCAATTACCAAAAATCTCCCTTCGTTTATCTGCTTCTGATTCAGATGGTTGTTTGTGAGTTACCGATGCATTTAATGCTTTCCAAGCATTTTTTGACACCGTTCCCGCCGGTGCATTTCCTTCGTGTCCAGACTTCGGACTTCGCCGTCAGCTTTTGCATGATCTCGGCAGATTTCTTTTGTATTTTTTGCACCGATGTTGCCTGTCCAAACACTTTTCAAGCAACTGGCTTCCACTTACCAGCTTAGCCTTACTCTTTCTGGCTACTGCTGAGGGTGGCACATCATGACCGAGTGTGGAAATTCCTGATTCTAATACGTGCTCTCTTAATAAGTGAACATGAAGTAGTGACACACTGTTGATGAACTCCATGAGATGACCTCCCACTATGGTGTAGATCAAGAACTTTGCGGGTTTTGACCTATGGGGTCATATGCGGGCCACATCCTAATACGCGGAGCTCCGCTAACGTCACGACAATGCGACTGCTTATACACCTTTCAATTTTAACCTCTATCCTTTCTCTTAATGACGTTTTAGGTAAGCACTACGATTTGAGCTCTTTTGGTTTCGGCTTTTGATGTGGTATCTTATGGAATGATGACTTGTTCTGGATGATGCATTTGAGAGGATATATTACAAATGATCTGACTTTCCGGAAGACGATAACGCCGAAACGTTAGCCGTAATAAAGTGTGCTAACGATTTTGGCTCATGCTTAAGGTTGATAGTCGACAAGTTGCGACCTCCCACTATAAAGAGCCCAAAATTGTCCGGGCAGCCGTCGCAAACTCCCACGGGCACCGAGAAAAAGAACCTAAAACTTGACCAATTGAGCTGATCATATTGCAGAGTTCTAGGCTGCTGCTGATGGTCGCAGGCGTGCAACGTGCACTTAACGGAAGAAATTTTGAGTTGCAGTTTGTGATAAAAATTCATGGACATTGAACATTTGAAAGAGCGTACGGAGCAACATGTTTAACAGAGCTGTGTTGAGCGGTGACGATGAGCAAGACAAGGCGACGAAGGCGTCGAACTACCTTAGACAATAATTGGATTTTTCCTTCGATGTGTACAATGTGAAATTGGACAGAACTTGCACCGTAGGGATCAAGAATACACGTAGGTCGTAAACTATATCTTCCACCAGTGATCAATTCCATAGATTTTTTGCGCTTTCGGTCAAGCTTATCATCGTCCACGGAAAGGAACAAAAACGCGGGGATATCTGAATGCGGATATTGCCATGTTGTTCAAAGTCCCTTCAGAATAAGGATAAAGTCACTGTCGTATCGATCCACCTGCGATGCACCAACGCGTTCTACTGCAATTTGTAATCGTTGAGGTTTTGGAATGCGTGTTGGCCTATACAAAGGGCAGTGTTAGATGTCAAGTGATCATGATGACGAGACAGTGTTTTTATCCTCTCTGAAAGGTCTGGTATCACTCTGTTGACCGCGGAGCGATGAAGGGGTTGGTTTGGCTAGCTCTACGGCAGTTTCGAATCATCGACCATGTAGCCACTGCGGACCTCTTAGCGACTGCGCCACAACCGCCCTTATTATCAACATTACTAATATTGGCTGGTACTATCTTTATTATATATAGCAAATGTTATTATGCGCTGTTTACATTTTTTACGCTTGTCAAAAATACTTCAAGCTTTCTAAGATAACCTACGCCTACGATCTAAGATAACTTATGGTTTCTATAGGAAGCTATCGAAAAACTCTTCTCTGAGTTGACATTCGTGTATTTTTTACACCTGCTTTCTCGCATCAGCATCTCAGTTTGAAAACAGTGCTATAAACGCAACGAAACAGAAATCTTTCGCAGGCCTATAACAAACTACTGCTGGTATAGAACACCTGTGGCTATAATTCAGTGAAAGTGTTTAACTGCCACCTTGTGAGTTAATCACTTGTGTTTTTTTCACCTTTGCTTCATATTAGTCGTTTCCTCTTTTCTTTCTTCCACTCTCTTTTCACCCTCTACTAACATCCTACGTTGTTTTTCCTCGTAAATAGAGTAATATTTCATAAATAAATAAACAGGTAATTAAGTATACTCAGATGATGGATTACCACTTAAAAACAATACAAATGCTGGATAAAGAGAAGTTCTTGTCGACTTTGTAAACGTCTTAGCGGCCATTTATAGGCATACATCTCTGATTTATTTTTTGTATTCTTTTCAAACTGGTTAGCCGTGGTTAAAAATCTAAGACATTTTTTAAATTGAAGTTATGACAAAAAAACAGGTCAATTCACTATGGCAGAAAATCCTTAGGAAGATTTCTTTTCAGTCCTAGCAGCAGTTTGCATGATTTTTTGCAATCCATTTCCCTAATCAATCATGCAAATGTTTCGCAGACGGTGACCTTGGGAAATAATTTTTTTTAGCAAATGCTCTCTTTTCAAAACTCTCTAAGTTGTCAATTTCCAACCTCTCCATCTTGAATATGAATGACTAGTACTGGAAAAACAAGTTAGACGATTGATTAACAAATTTACCATGCACTTTTCTTTTTTTTTCTGATATGATGATTGGAAAAATCACCAGGTGGTTCTCCTTTTTTGTTACCTAAAATAATAGACCATGCTTCAAGCTTCTAATCAATTTTTTATTTGATGTTTGTTAGTTCAAGAGTAACCAACCAATTTTTCCCGGTTTACTCTTCTTCTATCTCCATGATAAAAAAAACCGCCTTATGTTTGCACCTCAAGATACTCATCCGACGATCTCATCATAAAATAATCAACAATTGTCACGTGGGAGCCGATGCTTCCAAACGCTTCTATATGAAATTTGTTTTCTATAACATTTCAAACAACGCACAACAAACGACGAAACCATTAATAACGAGATTTGATTGATTCATTACTTGTAACATAAATACTACAACAGTAGCGATAATCTGACAAAGACAATTTCACACAAGCGACATCATACTACATACCGTCAACTGAGGACATAAAAATCAGCATTCTTATAACTTTCAGCCGCAACTGTGTATTTTCTTCATCGCCTTCTGCGCGGTTACAACACGTGTCACTTTTTGCGCGGTTACAACACGCGTCACATTAGATCTCGAGGTTGAGTTGTCGTAGTTGATTTTAGGTTTCCGACAAACCATTAGCTGGAGTTGTTCCACAAACGCCAATCGATACTCCTTTGAACGCCAGATGCAGACGTAGAAAGTTTGCGAATAGCAGATCAAAGCGAAGAATACCTGAAGTTTATTAATGTACTTACTAAAATTCCGTTTCTATTAAGATACGCCAAGATTTGCTCAATATTTCCGCCGTCGGTTCGCTTCCGATTGTACATACCATGTTGCTCTGCCATAATGAAAGCAGATCGGGGGAAAATCCGAAAATGTAGCCGACGTTAACACCAAGAATTGCCATGAACCACGAGAAAATGAAGATCACAACAATAACTCGCAATCTGCGTAAAACTTTCCGTTGTTCCTTGTTAGTGCGCGATTTTGCTGCAATCGAATATCGCAATGTAATCATGTAGTGAACCGCCATACTATAATTACTGCATGAAACAAATCCGCCAGGAGACATGAGAAGTCCAGCCGGAATTAATTAAGTATGACTAGCTTCGGTAAATAAGAGAGAAAATGTTATTTTATGTACATATCTAAGAAGAAATGAAAGAATTCCGCACTTCTAAAGTGTACAACTCCGATAATAACGGCATATACGACCAAAACGCAGCAGTTTATAATAATATTTGAGACCGACCAGTAAAAGCTAACGTTTGGAGCCAACCCTGAAAGGAAAATAAAAAAAACTGTTTCGTGGATATTAGCAAAACTAATATCAATGAAGCTTGCTACGTAAGCTCTAACCTAGAGGAGGATTACAGAAGGGGATCACTTCGTCGTCCTGGGCTGCATATCCCCAAATCGTCACAGAAAGAGAGTAGGCTGAGCTAAGAGAAAATGCTACCAAAATATAGGGAACTGTTCTGCATGTCCGGTACCTAAAATACTAATTTTTAGTAAGCAAGTTTTTATCGAGTTGAAGCTATCATTTTCTCACATAAATCTCACACCACTCTAAATTCAGTAAGAAGTACGCGAATTCGTTAAAGGCATCACCCCACGAATCTGAGGTGGTGCAGATTTGAGGTGGAGTATTCTTTTCAGGGATAGTAGATTATGGAGAGGAGGGTGATTCCGTCCATTTCTTCCTAATTGCCGTAGAAAACTGCCCGGAAGATGCGGCGCCGCACAAGGCTGGCGCGCTCCACTCGAACTCCTTGTAGAAAATGTGCGCCAGAACGTCTGAAGCCGTATCTTCCGGTCCGTTTTTTACGGCAGTTAGGAAGAAATGGACGGAATCACCCCCCTCTCCATAGTCTCCCATCCCGTATACGAATACTTCACCTGAAATCCGTACCACCTCAGATTCGTGGAGTGATGCCTTTAACATAAAGAAGAAGCTCAGATTACTTTAGAGGCTGTCGCTACTGCAATATTTTCCTTGAGCGAAATCCCAAACTTCAATTATCAATGACGCATATGTCATATTAAATTCCATTTTCTTTAGATTGAACATAAATTTATTTTGATTGCTCATATCCGCTTTCAAATTATTCAAGTCGCTTCTCCATCCAAATTGTTAGAGAAGTGTTGAATTCCACAGAAGAAGCTCCTGTGAATAAAAATCGTTCATCGTTGATGATAGCCATGGAAAGCAGAAATATTTAATGAATTTCGAGGAAACTTCAATAGAAAGCGAATAAAAAGGAGTAAAACCTAGCATTGGTGTTCTCGTCAGTGGATATAGGAGAGTGTGTAACTCCTTTTGAATTCCTAATACCTAATTACCTAATATAACTTGGATTAATGGCATCAAACCATTTAGTCCTCAGAAGTAGGCAAAGTTTTTGTGTATCATCTCAAATGCACGAATGTACCGATAAGATTACATTGCAAACTACGAGCAAACCCGAACCTGTAATTACAGTTTCTTTGCGAAGAAAATAATAATTTTTTTTAATCAAAAACGGGACATTCTAAGGAGAGGATTATTTTCAGATGATTAATTTTTTTATGGAGCATCTATTCCCTTAAAAGTCATAGTCCGCGGGCTGCCTCATTGAAAAGGATGAAGAAGAGACCTGACTGTCGCTTAAAGGCATCACCCCACGAATCTGAGGTGGTGCAGGTTTTAGGTGGGTTATGCCTACACGGAGTCGTAGATTATGGAGAGAAGGGTGATTCCGTCCACTTCTTCCTAATTGCCGCAAAAACGGCCAGAGAGATGCGGGGCCTGCACAAGGCTGGCACGCTCCAATCAAAGTCGTTGTAGAAAATAGTGCGCCGGAACGCTCGAAGCCGTATCTTCCGGGCCGTTTTTTACGGTAATTAGGAACAAATGGACGGAATCGCGCTTCTCTAATCTTATCTAATCATAATCTACGATTCCGTGCAGGCATAACCCACCTGAAACCCGTACCACCCCAGATTTGGGGGTGATCCGTTTAAACAACAATTAGCAAGTACGTCTGAACCAAATTAGTTCATTGTTAGATTTCTCTGGGGTGTTTCTGTTCCCTGATTGCTACTTTTGCTACTGGACTCGTTTATTGGTGATCCTTGACGAGTGGTAAGTGGTTTACAGATTCTGCAGACAATACATGGTCCGTCGTGTCTGTATAACCCACCTGTTTTCTACGCAGCCTCAAAAATGCTATTCATAACACTTACCAGAGTGGGAAGAGCAAAGCAAGTAGTAGATCAATGGAAATCACAAGAGTCATAACGGCTTGTTGACAAATAACAAACATATAAAGTGTTATATAAGGAAAACATTGTCTTCTTGTAAACGGTGAAATGAAGACGATGAATATCACATTAATTACTTCCGACAAAAGACAAAGAATGTGGCATGCTGCATTAATGGCAAGCAGCACTCCTGGAAAACATGGATTAAGAACGGTGCCCGCTTCTGCTTCTCACTTCAGGTAGTTTTCACCTTCAGGAGGAATATACCATCTACATAGAAACTAAGTTTGCTAGCTTTTGCAGGGTTAATGCCTGTTCTCAAACTTTTAATAGTGATCAAGCTATTGATATGAAAATAATTCCGCACTGAAACTAGGAAAATAATAGTGTGCTTGCTAGAAATTCCCAGCTAGTAGGTGAAAGTATTAATAGTGAACCAAAATAAAAAAAGCCATCGTTTGAAAAAATACATTGAAGGAGATTAAAAGAATAAATTCACGACCTCCTGCTTTATTGAAACCAGGCAGAAACGAAAGCTGTTTTTCAAATGTACTAGTGAAAAAAAATCCGTAGGTACTTTACGTAGGAACCATATGGCATTCATCAACTACTAAGCATAACGAAACTTCTAGTGAAGAAACATAGTATAAAGGTGATTACCAGTGAATGTGATCTAAAAATGAGCGAACACAGATTGTAAATTGGCTGTGACAATCTAGTACAACGCAATTTCCGAGGCAGTTTCTGTAAAAATCTGAGCCTTTCCAGAAGAAAAGTAATTCCATTATTTCTAAATTACATTTTGCTATCAACAAGTTTTTTTTTTGAAAGGTCTCCTGCTAACATTTAATACCTGAAATTATACATAGAGTGTTTCAGCGGTTGTTTAACCTCCGTAAAAAATTTTTGAACCCTTAAAAATTATATGATTTCTTATTCACCAATACAATGCCTAGAAAAGGTCTAAAAGGGAAAACTTTAATAATACTTGTGCTATTAATTTTTGTTTAAATTAACAAAAATATAAAACATATTGTGATGGGGAACTACGAAGTAGAGGGAGAAAAACGTTAATTAACGCCACGCAATCAAGCAGGCGATTGAAGGTGATGTATGTAACTGTCACTATAGCCCGTTGATTACTATACAGTAAGGTTGTTGTGATTTTTTACACACAGTACGCGTCACTCAGGCTCGCTTCCGGAATCGCGCTTCCAGAACTTGAAAAATTGTAGATACGAAAGCACTTACTCCAAAATACAGTCGCTTCTGAGTATGCTCTCTTCTTCGTGAATGTGGCAACACTGAGAAAATGCTGTGTTTAAAGTGAACGATGTTTTTCGCCCCAATTTGATTCACGAATTTTCTCCGCTACCGAATTCCCACAAAGAGCTTGTTTCCTTGGTCACCTATACCCAAAACTGAGGCAACAGAAAGCTATTTAAAGGCATCACCCCACGAATCTGAGGTGGTGAAGATTTTAGGTGGAGTATTCTTATGAGGAACAGTAGATTATGGAGAGGAGGGTGATTCCGTCCATTTCTTCCTAATTGCCGTAAAAAACAGCCCGGAAGATGCGACGCCGCACAAGGCTGACTCGCTCCAGTCGAAATCCTTGTTTCTACAAAAAAAAAAGAGCGCCAGAACGCCCGAAGCCTTCCGGACTGTTTTTTAATGCAATTAGGAAGAAATGGACGGAATCACTCTCCTACCCATATCTACTATGCGGTATACAAATACTCCACCTGAAATCCGTACCACCTCAGATTCGTGGGGTGATGCCTTTAAGTCGCTTCATTCTTCTGTCGAGGATTTGTTTCCATCATAATACGTAGATACTCAGCGCAAAAGGTTGTCACTGTGTTGTTTTCAATCACCTACTTTCCGATTGTGGTGGGATGCCATTTTTGCAGTAATCATGAGAATATTTAATTAATAAAAGCTGGTAGACAACAAGATTCACATAAGCTAGCAACATAGTATTTGTTTACAATAATATTCCAGCAGGAAATATGTAGTGGAAATTAAAATAGAAATTGTTTCTGGACAAATGCTTGTAAATAAAGCGATACCTGAGTCATGAGAATGTATTTTGATTTGCAACGCACGAAAGGAAGTGTGGGAGTCATATTACTCAGAAGAGGAATAAACAGATTTTTGAGAACATCTGTTTGGTTTAGTGTAGGAGCAATCATGAAAGTACATCAATACAGCGTTCATCCAAATATTTTTTCTTTTACAACTAGTTTGTAAAGGAATGGTGAAGAAAACATGGGCACTTGATTTTTTTTAGGATGTCATTTCTTCGCAATCATTTCAGAGAAGAATTTTTCTAAATAAATTTCAAGATATTAAGCATCTGTGCATTCTCCTAGATACCTAACTAGGCAAAGGGAGATAAAGAGCTTTTTGGAGAGATTTCCGGATGAACACCAGCTTTAAATGAGAAGATAATGAAAAATTGTCGCAAAGCACTCTCTTGATAGTTCATTTCTGAAGTTCCATAACAGCTGCTAATAAAAAATGATATTTAGCGGAAAACTCTAATTTCTGAGACTGAAAAACACTCCTTCGATTGTCGAATTCTAAAGAACTCTCAATTACACCAAAACCAGACCTGGCTTTGTATGGGTGGAATCCTTTCGTACAGTTGTCCATAATAGTTGTATATTGCCAAAATTTCCAACGATGTTAAAAAAGATCACCTCGATCGTTACGCATTGGATGCTCAGTTCCTCAAGCATACTAAAGAAAGTGAATTAGTGGTGGTGTAAGTACGGAATAATCGGCAATTTCAGGCCGAATTGAACAACTTTCAGTTACTGTCGTAAATAATGTAAATGATTTCAACGGTATTTACGAAATAACAACAATTTAATAAAAATGAATCTCGAACCACCGTCATTTTATCTGGATGTACATTGGCATGTAAGAGGGCGGAACATGAGTGGAAATCAACTTGAATGAATATTCAAATGCTGTCAAGAATGCGCTTTTTAGGCGCCGCCCATTAGATTTTACCACCTGTAAAGATGTGAAGATAAAAAAAGAGATATTAAACTATTGCTAAACTACATTATAGAGGATCTGTAAACATATAGACACTTGGAACCGTAACCATAACTGTACCAACTTCAACTATCATCGTATACTTGACTACAAAGGGTTACAGAAACAGAAGACTCTATGTGAGAATACCTTTTATCGACTACCGACTTTATTTATCATCGTAATCATCGCTACTAGTTTGCTTAAAGGCAGCATACCACGAATCTGAGGTGGTGCCGATTTCAGGTGGAGTAATCTTATCAGGGATAGCAGATTATGGAAAGAAAGGTGATTCCGTTAATTTCTTCCTAACTGCCGCAAAAAACGGCCCGTAAGATGTCGCACCGCACACGGCTGGGGCGCTCCAATCGAACTCCTTGTAGAAAATAGTACGCCGGAACGCTCGAAGCCGTATCTTCCGGCCCGTTTTCTACGGCAACTAGGAAGAAATGAACGGAATCACTCTCCTCCCCATAATCTACGATCCCGTACACGAACACTCAACCGGAAATCCGTACCACTCCAGATTCGTGGGGTGATGCCTTTAAATTATACTTGACTATTCATGAACGACCAAACTGCTGAATTTTAGGCAAACTTGAGAGTATTCCACAGTTCTGGATTGTATTGGATTTGGATAAAATCTTTTGCGGAATGCGCCAATGATTTTGACATCAATTTGGAATCGTTTAGGTCAACGAACAAGTATGCCCCTCCTGAAATGACTCGCGAGGGAAAACCAAACCAGTGATATCTATCTAACAAAAAAGAATTCCTTTGTGTCGATCTATAATGGGAGGCAGGGAGCATTCCGCTACTCTGGCCCAGGAAAGTACTGACTGTCACAATTCAGGAAAAGAAAATGCGGAAGTTCGAAGCGGGGGCATACTACCGTGATTATTTCTATGTAAGATTCGTTTAAAAGTAAAAACGTCTCAAACTTCACTTTTTGGTCCTATAGGGTATTAGAGCCATGGGAGCGTCACCAATTACAACAAGGTTAAAACATCTTATAATTTCAACGGAATGATTGTGCTATGAATGACTTCTTTGAATTTCTTTCCCAGTTAGAAAAAAAAAACCAATTCTGCTATAAAATTCACGTTAGACTAGTTGCAGAAACATAATAGTTGAGCAGCGTTACGGTGTAAGACCTAATATTCTTGTATAACATCTTGCTTATCTCATAAGAAGAAATTTTGGAAAGTTTAAAATTTTTAAATCCCCTCGTACCTTGCACATTGATGGGATTGTCTCAGAAGATCTCATTTATGAAATATTTAGGTGTGGGAGAACTCTTTTTTTTTACCAACGTCAAAATGAAACAATGTCAGCGATTACACCTGTGTGAGAAAAAAATCTAATTCCGCTGTAAAACTCACATTACCTTACTTGCAGAAGCAAGATAGTTAAGCAGCCTTGTGGTGTAAAATCTAGTATCATGCTATATAATAACAGTCTTATCCCTTCACGCACGTGTGTGTGTGTGTGTGTGTGTGTGTGTGTGTGTGTGTGTGTGTGTGTGTGTGTGTGTGTGTGTGTGTGTGTGTGTGTGTGTGTGTGTGTGTGTGTGTGTGTGTGTGTGTGTGTGTGTGTGTGTGTGTGTGTGTGTGTGTGTGTGCTGCAAACTGTAAATTAGGGTGAAACGGGTCCTACCGCATCGATTTAGTGTGTCTCCGCCAGAAAGCTATAAAACGGGGTGGGACGGGTCCCATATGACGTCGAAATGGTGCGCCGACGCCAATAACCGTTGTTATGGGGTGCGGTGGGTCCTACGACGCCGAACTGATGCGCGGGCGCCAATATCCGTTATTATGGGGTGGGACGTTATTATGGTATTTGGGTGAGACGGGTCCCACCCCATTTTATAGTTTATTTCTTTTTAAGTGAACTTGTCAAGAAACACACGAAACGTTGTGAACTATTTTATTGCAAAGTGCTTGGCGTGGCGTTCCACTCCTATATACTCAAACGCGACTCTACTCCCACCGCACCTTTGCCCCATAAGGCAGCCAACATGCTTTTTTCAGGGATTGACAACAAGAATGAAACCGGCTGCTTAAAAAGTAGTTGACATGATCTTGGAACCTTACCTTTATCAGTACGATGATGACTCTAATTGTTGAGGAGAAAGAGAAGGGAACTCATGCTTCGAGAAGAGAATAAAAAATAAATTGTATGGCGCTAATCAATCCGCTTGGGATGCGCCCCCACGTTCACTTAAATTCAGAATCGTCCGAGGTTTACGATCGTGTAACTGTCCTAAATAATGACTGGCGGTAGCTAGCCGGTGTGTCAAGTCAGTGTTTTTATCCTCCCAAACAAGTCTGATACCAATTTATCGACCCCGATGGATGAAAGGCTTGGTGAACACGACGGCGGATTCGAATCTCTAACGAGCGACTGCGCTGGACCCCCTCCCATGCTTCGCATTATGTTTCGAAATTTTTGCGGAATCTAAGAAACATAAATGGGTGTACAATCAAGTTTGAATACCCTCCAAATGTAGCACTGAAGACTTTAGGAAGAGGCCATGAAATTGTTACTTCACTTCATGATCATTTCGTGAATGTTTAAAGTTCTGAAACGAAAGAATGAAAGGAGCGTCGTTAGAAAAATACAAATTCAACTTTTTGGGAAAATGCCGCTACATTTAGCTTCTATTGATCAGTGAAGGAGACGAGGTTTACACCAGAAGAAGTCTGATGTCTGAGTCTAGTTCCTGTATAATTTCTTGCTTATTTTATAAGATGAACTACTGTCAATGAACTTGTGTTGGACAATATCAAGGCTTCAGTCGACGATCATTACTTTCGTCGCTTTGTGAAGCTTGTTTTCTCATCTCTCAGCGCAAGAATAACTACTTTGTGCGTTTTTTTAAGGGCAAAACGCAAATGAAAATATTTGTATAGTTTCACCATTTTTAGTTGTAGTCACTGTAACCACGCAATTACAATTTAGTCAATTTACGTAAATTATTTTCTTTTCTTCTGATGCATACAACCTCCTCTGTTGAACCCAGTCGAAAACTCCGTACAGTCACAACCGTTTTATAATCCACGCTGCTGCCTGAACATTCCCGCAATCGAGGCGCTCGTTATGTTCACATTATTTTATATTAGCACTGTTGACGAACAAGAATGGAGGTTTGGACAAAATTCAGAATAATTTCTCACGCTTCTTATTCTATGCATTGCCTATGGCATTGACTGGAGTGGGCCCCAACTATCAGTGTATATACTCGGCGCCGGCCATCTTATACACGTACAACTATAGTTTCTATATACAGAATATAGCTAACCGTTTCCACTCCAGTTTAGTCAGGCAAATGGAACACCAGGAACTCCTGGACTTTTTCGTTACAAATGGTATGCTAGTCCTAAGTCATATATTTTATAAAGCAGAGAATACAATTATTGCAGTACTATTTATTTGTTGTAAACACCACTACTAATAAATTTTAGTTTATAATATTGCAACAAAATAAACTATTTATAATTTGAAATTTCTAAAAGTTTGATATTTTTTTGGAAGCAGTCACCCATATACACCAGAGGCTTCCAAGGACAAGTATCACGCAACTCGCTAGTCTTGTATCGTTTTCTTTCTTATTTGTTAAAAAATACAACACAGTCTCCTTTCTTTTCCGTAATATGTGAACTAAAAAAAGTTGAAAAAAGTAGAAATGCACTGCAGAAACCTATAGGAATGAATAAATTTTATTTCATTTCATTTGGAAGTGCTGACAAAAGCCAAACGAAGTGTCGCCGCTACGGTGACAGGGAATATAAAGTACATGTTCCTAATGTCGCAATTACGGCTACAACCGAGTGCAAATGGTTAATAGTAGGTGATGATGATATGTATTAATAGTATGGTTTCCGGGGCTAACCGCTACCACTGTCAGGTCAGCGTTTGCTGCAGTGATGAGATAATAACAAGGTCAAAGCTTTATTCAGTGCACCTTACGTCTGATCCCGGACAGTATACGATGCCTCAGAACATGTGACTTTATAAGGATTGGTTCAAATATGTCAACAGATTGAGCAGTGAGACTCCATGGCTCCTTTTACCTCCTTGGCTTTAGCTCTAAACTAACTTCTGCTGAGTGCTTGTTTGTGTCAAGGGATAATGCATTGCTCTTGGTAACGGTCTCCTTAATTGTTCGGTTTGGTCGGAATGGTGTGGAAGACAGGTCACTTGTACTACCGGATATGCAAATATATCGCTTTTAACCTAGAGTTTTCAGTGTATCGTGTTCTTGTTAAAGGCATTAACCCACGAATCTGAGGTGGTGCAGATTTCAGGTGGAGTATTCTTATCAGGGATAGCAGATTATGGAAAGGAAGGTGATTCCGTTCATTTCTTCCTAATTGCCGTAAAAAACGGCCCTGAGGATGCGGCTCCGCACAAGGCTGGCGCGCTCCAGTCGAACTCTTCGTAGAGAAAAGTGCGCCAGAACGCTCGAAGCCGTATCTTCCAGGCGGTTTTTACGCAATTAGGAAGATATGGAAGGAATCACTCTCCTCCCCATAATCTACTATGCCGTGTACGAATACTCCACCTGAAATCCGTACCACCTCAGATTCGATGGAGTGATGCGTTTAATGTTCTTCTCGCGAGTAAGTCAGTCTCGGGATGCTTTTACTGGTATGCAGTGTACGTATAAGATAGTAGTGATTTGGATGCATAAATTAAACAGAAGCAGCTAATGGATGCTTACTTTAGTGTGTTTTTGAGGACTTCAAGCGCGATTCGCTGATCCATCTCCATGTCAGGTCATGCAACTGCAATGTTAAAAAAAGTCTCGACAGAGAGCCTCTGTACTCTGAATTACATTTTGATGGGTTATCGTCTGCTGGAGAGCGGTTGACAGAAGCGTGTCACAAACGAAGTGACGTTGTGGTGAACGTCCAATGTGTTTTCATTGCGTACGCTGCACTACACGCGTCACTGTTCAAGAGGCTTTGGGCCCTTTGTTCTACGCTTTTCACGGGCTACATATCTCAATCAGCTACTTTATTAACATGTAAACATGTCCACTTTACCTCATCAAGATTAGCTGATCAAACACCTAACGCAAACCGTGTACTTTACTATATGTTTCAAATCTGTTTCTAACCGACAATACCGATCACAGATTAATAATTTATATTTCAAAAGTAGAAGTAAAGTGCGAAGAATTGCGTCATGCTACAACAACAAGAACAGTGAGACGGACAGCTTCACATAAGTGTTATCATTTTGCATACCGATAGCCAAAACATACAAGTCAGAGAAAGTCTCCGCTTCCAGTCATATCCTGTTCTTTCGTGCTTCGGCTATTGCGTGGTTCAAATACGTGTTACATAAATTATGACAGTTGTGTAATCACAATTGCTTTCGGATTTTCGACAAGCCATGATGAGCTTAAGTTCTTCCATGAATGCATTTCGATATTCCTTCGAGTTCCTGATACATACGTAGAAGCCCTGCGAGTAGCACATCAAAGCAAAGAATACCTAAACTTGGTTGGTACAGCTAAGTTTTTTTTACCAAAAAAAAAAAACTGAATGTTGTTCCACATGTTTGACGTTGTATCACTCATTTTTCCTGAGGAAAAAAAAAACAAAAACGTCGGTAATACTTCTGCAAATTTGTCGTAACGTCTGCATGCTTTTCGCTATCTGACACACTTTCCCGTTGTTTTGTCTCGAACCAATGAGCATCGTAGCATCACATGCATCCGGTTGAAGAACTTCAGATTCGGTTGTACGTATCACGTTGCTCTGCCAAGATGAAAGGGACGCAAAATACCAATAAGTAGCCGAGGTTAACATGAAGTTAAATCAAATATACACAAGAACCACGAGAATACCTAGACAAAAAGGATGACCTGTAACCCGCGTATAACATACGGTTGTCCCTTGCATGCGCACGATTTTCCTGTGATCGAAGATCTTAGTGCATTCACATACTGAAAAGCCGTCGTTCGATTATCGTATCAATATAAGACATAATAATCCCGCTGGATTTAATTTATTACAGGTGTCGTCGATGAGAACAAACTAGGTTACTCTCGGTGCCTAAACTGGTTGAACTCTGTGGTGCACAAATTTGATAATAATGGCATAGACGAGCAGAATGAAGCAATTTATAAAGATATTTGAAATTGAAGGAAATAACTAACGCTTGTCGCTAGTCCTAGGAACCAAAAATTGCTAAATACGTATACCAATCCACTAATTCTTACTTTGAAGCTCGCAGAATCACTTCCCAATCGGAAGAATACAGAATGGGATTACCTTCATAACCTCGAACTGTATACTTTTAGATCAATCACAACACGCAGAGCACCAGAGGCATTTTGGACCACCGCCAAAAGTCCAAAAATGAACAAGAAAGATGCGTGCATTGCGATCACAAAGGAACCAGCTCTATATAAAAATCTGTGCGGGTTTTCATCTATGGGGCGGGCCGTCAGGTCCCTATAAAAAAAACCCTTGTGACTCGTAGTTGTGGCACGTGGTGGTCTGTTACGCTACTAAGTCTAGCTAATGAGGTAAGCATTAGCCAATGTGTTGCTGTTTGGGTTTGCCTACCTTTTGGATGCTTTCTGTAGGGTGATGAGGCGCTTGAGAGGATAAATCACTAATGGCTTTGCTTTTCCAGGCTCTGACGAAGGCGATAATGCCGAAACGTTAGCTGTTGTTTAATAAACAAGATCAATACCAATCTTGGCTATAGCTCAAGGCAATCAATTAAAAACTACGTTTCAACATGCCGAGATTCAAAGACAGTCGAACATGGGCAGTACTATATTGTATTCCACGGATTTGATTTTGACCGCAACTGTTTATCTCGATGAGAGATCTTTGAGTCGTTCATAAATCATCACCATTCATTTAAAACAATAATAATAATAAAACCTAGCATTGGTGTCATTGTCAGTGTGAGTGGGAGTCGTATAAGAAAGTGCGGAACTCTTTTTGATCTAATTTAACTAATAGAACTAGGATTAATGGCACCAAACCATTTAGTTCTTAGAAGTAGGCAAAGTTTTTGTGTATTATCTCAAATGCACGAATGTACCCATAAGACTACATTACGAACTACGAGCAAACCCTAACCTGTAATTACAGTTTCTTTGCGAAAGCAAGAAACAATAGTTACAAAATACTATGTTATTTCAATCAAGGACGGGGCAATTTAAAAAGAGAATTATTTTTATCATTAATTCGTTTTAGCATCCATTCTCTTAAAAGTCATAGTCCGCGGGCTGCCTCATTAAAAAGCATAAAGAAAAGACCTGAATGTCGCCTAAACAACAATTAAGTACGTCTGAATTAGTTCATTGTTAGATTTCTCTGGGGTATCTCTGCTCTCTGATTACTGTTTTACTACTGAACTCAATTTATGGGTGAAGGCAACATACGGTCTGTATACAGGACAATATACGTGTCTGTATAACGTCTGTATAACCATTTATAGAAGTCATTCATTTTGTTTTTAAGCATAGAAAGGTAAGAAAGAAGGTAAGAAATGAAAGGCATTGCCCAAAGTTGAACATAAGTAGGTTGTTCTCATTCTGCGACCAGTAATGAGTAATGATAATTCAGTGTGTGTACCATGAATCAGTTTTTATTATAGATCTTACCTGCATTTGGCTACTTTTACAACCTGATGTGATTTTCTTGTCTATTATAACCAAAACACTATTGTCCAGCACTAACAAACAAACACTTGTTATTAGGTTGAAAATCTTCTACCTAAATCTAAAAGAATCGAGAAATTTCAGAAACTAAATTTCATTTCAGAGTTTTTTTTTCAGAAAAATTAGGTAAGGGCATGAATAGTAGGACGATCAACTGCTGGTTCAGTTGGTTATCGATAGCCACCACACGAGAGCTAACTGCAACGTCTGACTGTTC
This sequence comes from Necator americanus, assembly GCF_031761385.1. Taxonomy (NCBI): domain Eukaryota; kingdom Metazoa; phylum Nematoda; class Chromadorea; order Rhabditida; family Ancylostomatidae; genus Necator; species Necator americanus. The sequence goes on from NC_087374.1 coordinate 12,217,080, forward strand.
CAAGTCTTCAGTCGAAGTTAATTTCTACGACCTCAACTTTCAAAAAGTCCAGGCGAAATGGATTCCAAATCGACTGCCTGATAAGGGCTCATATGCTAGTGTGCGTTAACATCAGTGAACCACTGTTCTTCCAAACAAATCGCAAGGAGTCTCTCGAAAATCTTGTGACCGATGGTAAGGGTCAGATTTTTTACCACAACGATACATGACACGCCGTCTGATTTCCATGCTACGTAGAACTGCCAGCAAAGGCAAGTAGAACCACATCAACACCAAACATCCCTTTAGAGAGCGCGAAAGTACTAATGACATACCTCTTATAGAGAAGAGTAGTACGATAGCCGTATACGTCGATCAAATCCATAAATTAACCGAAAAAATACGGGGAAAAGCGGGCGAATAGCTGGATTTACTGTATGACAATGCACGGCCGCACACCGCATCGGACAGTCGCAAAAAAAATTGCAGGGCGTTGCTAGCGCGCAACTCCCTTTCTATTGCGGACATTACGCCGCCATACTACTATTTCTTACGACTGCTGAAACATCACCTGTACCGAACAATGTTCAGAATTGAATATATTTAAAAATAGACTGTAGGATAGAATATAGATGTCCACGATGAATATTATGTTATGTTATTTTAGTATTATATAAGTTACGTCCAGTCCAAACTCGAAGGTATTCGAAAGTACGCTGTTCAAAATATATTTCCTTACATTCTAAGTGTTCTAAGTCCCTCTTCTATTCTAAGTGTGAACAAATCTAAATTCTCTTGGTTCAGAGACCACAAGCATGTGCTTCTCTAATAGCTACCATACTTAGTAGTTGGTGATCCGTGTTTTTAGCTGCGGGTTTCTTTTTTTTTCTCTCTTGCTGCGTTTCTGTTGCCTTTACTTGAACCTTATTGACTGGAATCCCACTTTGTCAAGTTTTTTTTTTCCAGAGTCCAATCCTACAATTGGTCTTCGTTCTCTCCTTGTAGAGGTTATTCATTGGAAGATGGCAAAAGTTGGTTAACCTTCTGCTTGAGGTCCCTCACCCGTTCTGCGTTGATTAGGTCACTCAAACGTAGTATTATAGCGCCGTGATCTCAGGGATAGGATATCACGTAGGGATTTCTCACCTTCTGTACGCCCAATACTTCCTTGTGTTTGTTTGTGGCACAACTATAAATGATCTGAAATGAATAAATATTGTTGGGTTTTTATTGTTTGAAATAAAGTTGCTAAGAACAATAAAAAAAACTTGCTCAAGGCCTTCCGAACAACTTAGTATGCATGCAATACACACAACATACTTAATAGTAATTAATGGTATGTTATAACTTTTACCTTCGTCACTAGCCAGGTGACAGTGTCATTTCATCACTGTCAGCATCTGCTGCAATTATGAAGCAATAAAGCTATGTTCAGGATGTCAAAGCTATGTTTAGCTACTCTTCTATTCTGTGTATCATATATTGTTATTATTATATTATATAATATTATATATTATTATATTGTACGGAAAAATTGAAGATTTTTTGGCTACAGATATTTTCTATTAGTAGTACTACATTAACTACTGTACGGAGATTTACATTGGTTTGTGAGGCTTCCAAAAATATTTCACTTCTACCACAATGAGGGTATTGTCAGAACGAAGAACACTCGATGATCCTAAATTAACGTTCAGCGGGGTAACGCTTCACATTTAAACACACTTCACAGTTAAACCTCTCGAATTTATCTTGTTTTTAAAGGATTGTCAAGAGCTCAGGCTTTGCTGAAACTAGTGGCCCCTTTAATTACAGTAGTGCTTTGTGCGAAATGCTGTCGCAGACGCGTCTCTCTATCGATGGATGTACCAATGTATCTCTTATATCGCTCTTTATGTGGAATATTTTGTGTACAGTCTGCGTTTAAGTTCTTCTCACCGATTGAAATCCCACGTTGTGTTTTTCCCAGTATACGAAATAAATAGACGTAAGGGGAGAGCGCTGAGTGATATAGGGGAAACGCTAAATGAAACCTTCTGAATGTAATTACAAGTACGTACACTGTTAAAAAGGTTCCTCTGTACCTAGCCTGCTAGAGAACAGCTCACAAAAGCGCATCACTAAAATGAGGCAGTGGTGGACGTCTGATTCCTATATTTTTCCACTCTTTCTCTTTCTCGACACACAAAACCGTCTAAAAAGGTTGCGCGTTGTTAGCGTTGTTGTTGTTAGCGTGTAAACATCTTTGAGGTCATGTTAGGACAAAACAGCTAAATTACGAGGGAATGTCGACCATAGTTTTATAATTCACATCAAATGGTGGAAGTAAAATACGAAAAATAGAATCTTGCAATAGCAAAGACAATTATTGACAACGTATTCACGTAAAGCTATTTATCACATTGTTAAATTAAATGTTAGCTTCACTTTCCCAAAAATATCCAAGTCAACGTCGTATCCACTCCCAGTCGTATCCTGTTCATTTCTGCATCGTCTCGCGCGTGGTTCCAACATGTATCACATGAAATCTTGTGCTGGAGAGGTCAGAAGTGCTTTCAGGTTTTCGGCAAACCATGAGTTGAAGTTGCTCTACGAATCCTTTTCGATATTCCTTTGAGCGCCAGATGCATACGTAGAAGGTTTGCGAGTAGCAGACCAAAGCAAAGAATACCTAAAGTTTGTTATTATAGTTACTGAAACAAAGGTCATTGATAAAATACGTTGAGTATTGTCTAAGAGCTCAGACTTTGTACTATTGGTTTTCCTGAGGAACAAAAAATTAGCGTATATTTCACAGCTGGGTGGCTGAGACTGTTACAACTCACGCACTTTTCCTACTTGACGCGCCTACCTTCCTTTTACTTTGTCCCGATGAAGTGTGCATAGCGGCGCCTGAAGAGCGTCTACTTCAACAGCACTTACCATGCAGCTCTGCCAAAGTGAAAGAAGACCAGGGGAAAATCCGAGCACGTAACCGATGTTAACACCAAGAATAGCCATAAACCACGAGAATACGAAAATAATAACGATAACTTGTAATCTGCGTATAACACTCCGTTGTTCGTTGCATGCGTGCGACTTTGCTGTAATTGAACATCCAATGTATAGACTACTGACCAACCACGCTACGATTACTGCGTGGGGATAACACTTAACGATCTAGTAGAATAAAATATATTATGGATAACAGAATGATGAAATAATGGGGTGAAATAACACGTATATAAGCAAATTACCTCTAAAATGCACAAATCCGATTATAATGGCATAAACCAGCAGAACGCTGCAATTTATAATTACATTTGAGACCGCCCAGTAAAAATTAACGCTTGGCGCTAATCCTAAAAACCGAATATAATAATCAAATATTTCACCGGTTTTGATTTTGAAGTCCACTTAATCACTTACCAAGTGGAGGGTTACAGAAATGTATCACTTCGTCATCCTGAGCTGCATATCCCCAAGCCAACACGGAGAGCGAGTAGACCGATCCGAGAGAAAATGCAATAAAAATATAAGGAAACGTTCTGCATACCCGATACCTCAAATTCACATTGCTTTGTGAAGTTAATATTTTAAGTGGAAATAAATGACGTAAATGAAATTGCTAGGAACCACATGCTTGAGGCAAGGACATATTTGTACACAATTCCTTAAACATGGCTCAATGCTGTAAAACGGTTTCTTTGCTAAATGAGCAACTGATTTTACTTCACATTTTCCTTTCCGGCGCTTATCTGCAGCACAACGATTTTTTTCTTATAATTTTTCTTGATAAAGCAAAACGCATCTCTATAGAGAGAATATTGGCGTGAAGAAATCATTTGACTATCGACCTCACGATGAAGGACAAAGTTTCTGGCGTTAATCAATCCGCTTGAGATGCGCCACCACGTTCACTTCAAATCAGAATCGTTTGAGGTTTACGAACGTGTAACTATAGCCTATATAGTGATCTTCGGGGGCTACCAATGTATCAAGTTAGTGTTTTTATCCATCCAGACAAGTCTGGTACCTATTATTCGACGCCGGAGGTGGAAGGCTTGGTTAGCATTGGAACAGATTGATTAACGCCACACAATCCAATCAATCCTGCAAACTCAGGGGAACATCTTACAGACTGCGCTACCCTGTCCAAAGTCACAATAAGCAGCAATTTTTAATATCATCAGAACAGAACATGTTGAAAAAATTCGAAGAATGAGTTCACTTAGCAATATTATCAACGTTAAAGGCAGCGTATCACGAAATTGAAGTAGTTCGGAAATCCCAGGAAATCAGTACCGTTCCAGTTGAATATTACGAAACAGTGCATTGCTCCGCTCAACTCTCCCTAATTGTCGTGTAAAACAACATGGAAGAGGTAGTTTTTCTACAGGAGGTAAATTGGAATGCACCACTCCTGTGGCGCGTCCACGAGCGGTCTTAGACCAATTACGTCTTCTCATCTGGTTACTCAAGTAAAGCTCATGATTAGGCGCAGAGGGGATGGCAGCATGTACAAGAAGGCGTTTACAAAAGATTGTTCTAGCGTCTATCGTAGGCGCAAACGCTTTTCCCACGTCGTTTTTTTTACGAAGATCAGGGGAAGTTGAGCGGAGCCACGCTGGGTTCCGTGACCTACAACCCGAAACCCGAACTCTACGGGTTACCTGGGGTTTCTGTACTACGTCAAATTTGCGATACGCTGCCTTTAAAGTGTGAAGTACAATGCGAGATCACTCATTTGTTAGTCTCAGTTAAAAGTAATCTTTGCGCTTACATATAACACTAGGATTAATACAGCGCGAAGTCCTGAAGGTGTGAAAATCAAACGATACCTTGTTAACAAGACAAAATCTAATTTTTTTTCAGTGAAGCGACCGTATCTTCTATCAAGCGCTTCATTTCCATTAGTGTCTTCTCAGATATTTTCTTTTCACTCAGGTCATTAACTTGAAGATAAAGCAATCTAGCGTTCGGCCGAAATGAGGTCTCGAAAAGATGAAAGAAGCTACGAATGTGTGTGGCTACCTGTTTCAATATTAATTTTAACACTAATAATGGTTGCAGAAATTTCCCGATTGCCGAAATCCAATGTTTACAATATTGTGCACTACGAATACATTTTACATGAATAGAAGTTTGTAATCTCTTTTTGATTCATTAGTGGAGGCTATTTTGATTTAGCAAATAATTTCTTGTAGGTCACGGCGTGTAGCATATAATGCCGTTGTTCTTTGCTCGAAGCGTAGATAGATTTCTTCAGACGGTGCGATTGAAAACAAAATCTCAGGACTTTTGAAAAATAAAACTGTTACTTTACAGATGCTGTCCTTTCCTGCTATGATAAAACGGTGTGTTATAAAAATGTTCACAAAACTTTTTTTCAAGTCACAGAGTTTACATGGTATAATTTCTGTCTAATCTCAGCCCGAAAAAAAAAACTTAAGTTTCCAGACGATCGTCGTTGAATGTTAATGATTACACACCTGAAGACGCGTTCCGTACATTTATCTACTTGTTTCCCACTCAAATTTTAATGCTACTCATAATACTCACCAAAGTGGAAAGAGTAACGCAAGTAGTAAGTCAATCGAGATCACAAGAGTCATTGCAGCTTGTTGACAAATAACGAAAATATACAGTGCTATAAAAGGAAAGCACTGTCGTCTTGTAAACTGCGAAAAGCAGACCATGAATACTACGTTAACTCCTTCCGATAAAAGACAAACAATGTGACATAGTGCATTAATCGCAAGTAGTATTCCTGGAAGAAACAAGAATTCGGCAGGATCAACTGCTCTGCTATCACCCTTTTTGAAGCGGAGTAGCACTGCAGCTGAAACTCATCTCCTTGTGGGAAACAAGACGCTGCCAGAGCTATTAGGTTGGCAACGTATTTTTTTACACACGCATATTCTTTACGATTTCGTAGTTTGTTAGTCTGTGCAAACTGTATCTGTAGGATCTTGTAGGATCATGATATATAATAACGGGCTTCCCGTGTGTGTGTGTGTGTGTGTGTGTGTGTGTGTGTGTGTGTGTGTGTGTGTGTGTGTGTGTGTGTGTGTGTGTGTGTGTGTGTGTGTGTGTGTGTGTGTGTGTGTGTGTGTGTGTGTGTGTGTGTGTGTGTGTGTGTGTGTGTGTGTGTGTGTGTGTGTGTGTGTGTGTGTGTGTGTGTGTGTGTGTGTGTGTGTGTGTGTGTGTGTGTGTGTGTGTGTGTGTGTGTGTGTGTGTGTGTGTGTGTGTGTGTGTGTGTGTGTGTGTGTGTGTAAAAATGTGTGTGTGTGTGTGTGTGTGGTGTCGAGTTGTGTGCGTCGACGCTAGAAAGCTCTAGAATGGGTGTGTGACGGGTTAGGCGTGTGTGATTGTGTGCGCCGGTGCCAGATGCCTGTGAGGGGGGTGCGACGAGTCACGTGTCAGATTGGTGTCCCAGCGCCAGATAGCTATAGGAATGGGTTGCGACGGGTTCACAGGCGTCGGATTGGTGCGCCGGCACCAGATACCTATAAAATGGGGTGCGACGGGTCCACCGGCGCCAGATACCTGTAGAAGGGTTTGCGATGGGTTCCGCGGCGTCGAGTTGGTGCGACGGCGTCAGAGTGCTATAATATGGGGTGCGACGGGTCCACCGGCGTCAGATTGGTGCGCCAGATACCTATAGAAAGGGTTGCGAAGGGTCCACCGGAGTCAGATTGGTGCCCCAGCGCCAGACAGCTATAGAATGGGTTGCGACGGGTTCACAGGCGTCGGATTGGTGCGCCGGCACCAGATACCTATAGAAGGGGTTGCGTCGGATAGGTGGGCAATAGCTTCGTGTGCATGACGCAAAAGATAGATGGTTGCAGCCGTTTCATAGCCGTGGCCACTGGGCGCTTTGTTTTTCACCTTTATTACTCCTCCTCGTGCCTATTTCCTTCTTCGTTCGCCTCAAGTTTGTAGCATGCCGTTCTCAGAAAGTGAAAACACGCATGCAAACGGCTGCTTAAATAGTAGCAAGATGTTTATGTGATGTGACGTAGAACGTTATCTTTATCAGTAGGATGATGTCGTTCACGTCATCATTCTTTGATGACTGTTTATAGAAAACAGGAGGAAAACCATGTTTCGCGTGATACTTTTAAATTTTGTCTGTAATATATTGATAAGGAGTGTTTGAAGCTGAGGTTCGAATGTTCTCCAAATTTAGAAATGACGCGTTTAGAAAGAACACTATGAAATCTTTTGCTTTTAGTTACAATATAAAAAAGGAAGAAAGACCGTTGGAGATACACAAGTCTGATTTCACAGAAAAGGGCATTAATATTGATTTTCGTTGATCAGTGAAGGCGAGCGAAGCAAACACCACAAAAAGTCTGAAGTCCGACTTTAGCCGGACGCTCAGACTGGTGTATGTATAAATCACGAGTGTCCATCACAACGTTCACACTGTTGCATCTTTTCAGGAAGTTTACAACTCTCTGGTACAAAAGGATGTGAGCTGAAACTCGATAAAGAACTCAACAGCGGAATTGAGGTGAGCGAAAGAATTGAACAATGATTGCCTCAGGAAATATGCAGGGCCCCAGAACAGGTGGTACCCGTGGGACGATCTCTGGGAATTGGGGTGGATGGGGGACCGTTCCCCAACCGAAGGCATGAATTCTGTGACGCGGTGCCGAAACGACAACCGACGGCGATGGTCGTTTTTTTCAGACTAGTTTGCGAAGCTGCAGAGTGTGGACTTCGGTGTCCACCGTCTGCTTTTGGGGAGCAGCTCCCACCAGAGCATGCCCAGCGAGTCCGACATGCGAATGTCCGTGTGTGGCAAGTCGTCGAAAGGTGATGAATAAGCAGCAGAGCAACCACGAAAATGAAAGACGTACGCAATTGCGTACGCGGCTTCTCTCGAGGCTCTTCGGTGGAGCGTAGCGGCTGAGAACGTGGTGAAATCCCTGTTAGCATCACCCATCGCTGCAGTTTGCGACGGTTCCAGCGTGATTCCAATTGCTGCCTCCACGGGCTCGTTTCTAGCGCGTACGCAAATGCACCGCAACTACAATTGTGATTCATGTCGTTTTGGTCCGACTATCTGTTGTTGATGCACACTAAAACGAAGTGTTTTCAAATTAATGTTTCAGTTAAAAGAGATTGCCGTTTGAAAAAAGAAAACATTGTGAAGAGTATTTTAAAGCGCATTGCCTCAAAATTTCAAGAAAAAAGTTTTTGCTGGAACATGGGTCTGTACGCAGACACGATGCAAGGTATACAAGTGAGTATTGAGGTGGGCACATATTTAGTAATATCACATTTTCGCCTACAGAAACCTGGAACCAAAAGCACAATCGCTCAGTACATTAATTTTATTCCAGAACTTTTTCTTCGAAATCGTAAACACTGAAAGTAATTCCTTAGGCTTCTTAGCATGAAATAACCTAAAGAAAAATATTTTGCTGAAGTGTATTCCACTGATGCGACTAAACTACAAAACCGCTACTAATTTGTGTCCCAAAATCCGTCGCCGACGGATTAATCCGTCGCAAACCGTCGGAATTCTTGGAAGTGGGCAAAATTAAATTTTGAAAACACCATTCGAAAGTAAATGAGTTGCTGATTTCAAATATACTTCGAGAATTTAGTTTTGACAAATGGGTGGCCTGAAAACCGGCAAAGTTTCCTCAAGCCCCTTTAATTACTTTCACACCTCCGCAATCCTGCCATTGGCATATCTCGCGGATACATCTCCATGGAAGGAAGGGGTGTTCATAGGATTTTCGCTTATTTCTCAAAATTGGACAAAATGCTAATCACATCCGTAATCAAGAGGTTATTCAGAGCATTTTGGTACCCCACATCATATGTTGGTTCAAAATTTCCATTCTCTTCAGAAATTGACGAAAGTGCTCCATCGAAGATTAATAAAAAGCCATAGTTTCCAAGCTGTAAAAAATCTCCTTGGAAATTTTTTAGTGAACAACTTGTAGTGAACTCAACAACAGTTTATATTGTAAGTTTCTAGCTTTGATAATTATTATTATAAATTCGAATAATATTCATTTCTTCCTTTTCTTCCCTCTCCTCTTCTTTTTATTTCTTGGTTCAGTTTCGTCAGTCATTTTCCTTCCTAGCCGTTTCAAATTATCACTGCTGTTTTTATGAATGTACAACTCTTTATCTTCACGAGAAATCGTTGAGCGACAAAAAATGATGTCTTTTTGTTTTCCTATTCGCTCACTGAACAAAAACAAAAATTTACGCTAATTCGTCTTCTTTCGCTCGCCCACTCCATGGTATTGGATTCTAAATGAACACATTCTTTCAAATAGCTCTAAATATCTGATGAAGAACGTTCGTTAGCGTCCCACAAACAAACAAGCGATTGAGATCTTCAAAGTTGTCATGGTAGCAAAGTAAAGACTCGGTTTTTGCTATTCCTCACTCCTGAGATTTATTTATCTCGTTGGAAGGAGATTGCGCATCACGAAACACTTGACTGTTGTACGTCCCACTGTACGGAGGTGGGCGATGAGTTTATGGTTCAGAAGGTTCGTAAAATAACACAAATAGTGTAACAAATTGAATTGAAAGGCTACTTTCTCTTGCCTAAAAACTGCTTCAGAACTAATCTCAGTGAGCGCCACCACGTTCACGTGATTTGAGAATCGTTTGACGTTTACGAACGCGTAAGTAACCTTTACAATGACCTGCGGGGCCAGCCGCAGTATCAAGTCAGTGTTTTTATTCTCCCGGACCACACTGGTACCAGTTTTTCTACCTCAGAGGTATGAAAGAATTGATTGGTACTAGGGCAGAATTGAACAATATACAGCGCGGCTACAGCGGACCGACTTACCGACTGCGCTACACCGCCCCTGGCTCCTTGGCTGAGAATTGACTTAAAGGCATCACCCCACGAATCTGAGGTGGTACGAATTTCAGGTGGAGTATTCGTATACGGCATAGTAGATTATGGAAAGGGTAGTGATTCCGTCCATTTCTTCTTAATTGCCGCAAAAAAAAAACGGCCCGGAAGATGCGGAGCGTGCCGAAGGCTTGCACGCTCCAATCGAACTCGTTGTAGAAAGTAGCGTGCCGGAACGCTCGAAACCGTGTCTTCCGCACCGTTTTTTACGACGATTAGGAAGAAATGGACGGGATCACCCCTCTCTCCTCAACGATCCCGTATACGAATGCTCCACCTGAAATCCGTACCACCTCAGATTCGTGAGGTGATGTCTTTAATTTTCGGGGAACTGAAGAATTTTCGGAGGACATTTGAAGGTACAGTGCATTAAAAAGAAAAACAGCAGTAAATGAATTTCATAGGATATTTTCTCATCCAATGAATACTGTAGGTGTGTGGGATAAAATAGCTGTTGCTATTTTATCCCACACCTACAGTATTCATTGGATGAGAAAATATCCTATGATAGTTTAGTATTTGTTCATTTGCCAAGATAGTAGTAGGGAATTAAACTATGGTAGGTATTAGGGCCTAGTCTATCAACTATTTCCGAATATTTTAAAAGAAAATGTGAAAGTAAGTGTAGATTAACAGTAATTGAGCATGACCAGACGAGGTAATTTTAGAACTGTTTAAACAGAAGACCGTGCCTTAATCACGGTCTTCTGTTTAAACAGTTCTAAAATTTGATGAAAACTCGCTAACAAAAAGTAGTATTCATTTAGGTGTAAGAATATTTGAAAAAAATGTTACATGCAGTATAAGCAGACCTGGTTTTGTGTGAGTGGAACTTTTTCGTATACTCGTCCATAGTAGCTGTATATTTCCAAAATTTCCAAAGATATTGAAGAAGAGGATAAGGCCGATTGTTACGTATTTAATTGTTAAGAGCTCGATCATACTAAAAGAAGATTGTATACAATAAGAATATGAAACATTAGGTAAATTTAGGGAGATTCGATCATGGTAGCGGGCATATAAATGGCTGTTATGCTCGTAACCAACAATAACATTTATATAAAGCTGAACAACTACCAGCACATCAAAATACATGAATTTGGATGGGAATAATATGCAAGGAGACGTAACTTTAGTGGAGCCCACCTAATTGAATATTTTAATCAATGCTACTGATTCGGTGCGCCGCCTATTTCTCTGGAAAAGCTCATCTCCTACATTAGCTTTCAGGGACCGCCTATTCCTGTCGAGAATGTCATCATCTACACTAGGTAGATGACAGTAAAGGTGTCGGGCTATTATTCGTTAGCATTGCGGACATATTTGTGTATAGTGCAGTTTCTTCATCCTTCAACAACCCCTCAAATCTGTGCAACTATTTTTACCAACAAATGATTGGTAAGAAGAGAGAATTCTATGGAAATTGATTACCGCACGTCAGGCATTTTCGTTTATTCACCTATAATTGACCTTCTGTACGAGCAAATTGCTTATTTCTAGACGAATTTAAGATACAACGTATGTCTGCATCGTGAAATTATAGACAAGCGATAAAGAATAAAGGATAAAGTGCATGGCGTTGATCCATCCCCATGGGGATGCGCCTACGCGATCGATTTCAAGTCAGACTTGGTTTGAGGATTATGAACGCAGCCTTACAATGACTTGAGAGAGCTAGCCAACCTGCCAGCAGGTGTTTTTATCCTCCCAGACAAGTCTGATACCAATTTATCCACCCAGAATGCTGAAACGCCTGGTGGTCACCAGAGCGGATTCGAACCTCCGACCGACCCTGCAGCCACAGCGGAACCTCTTACCGACTGCGCTACACCGCCGACATACACAAGCGAGAAAGAAGTATTTTCTTCTTCAACAGAAAGTTAGCTATGTATCATTACATCAGTGCATAAGAGAAGGATTTGAACGTAAAGTGCGTTATTCAACCACTTTTCCTTCAAAGAACAATTGTGATTTGATTTCAACTCAAAATCGTGAAGAGTAGTGTACACGTATCTCTCTTGCACAAATCAGTAATCAAATCAGCGCCTTTGTTTGGCCAGGGCGAGACTGGTACTAATTAATCGACTCAAAAGTTGAAAATTTTTGCTCTTACTTGTGCGCTCTACTTGCCAAGAAAAGTGTGACGTATGTACACTGTCGTTGATTTCTTCTATCAAAGAATCATTTGAGGCTAAAGATTCACTTTCCCAATAATTCACTTCCGTTAATCTGGTGAATTGACTTAGAGGCATCCCCGATCTGGTGGGAGTTCGTTAATCTGGTGAATTGACTTAAACGGCAGGCGGATTTTATGGCCGAACGCAGCTTATCCCCATCTCCACTTCCAGTACGATGTATAATCTGAATTGGGGTTTTGGAGTTTCCAATTCAAGCGTTACCGAAGCTCTAATGTTAGCGCTTCAGGTGGCGCAGCTTCTTGTTTAAACGGTATAATTCTGGTATGAAGTATTTCTTCCAAACTCTCATATAAAAGTCAAATTCGGCGTTTAGTGCATCATTTGGATGAAGGATGGCGTTAATCATCCCGCTTGAGATGGGCCAATACGTTCACTTTAATTAAGGTTTACGAACACGTTTCCAGCCTTAACAGTGACTTGCGGGGATCAGTCTGATGCCAATTCATCGCCTCCAGAAGGATGAAGGTCCTGGTCGAGCCCAGCGGTTTTGAAAAATCGATCAGTCGTGCAGCCATATCGGAACCTCTTTCCAGATTATTTGTAGGAATACAAAAGCCGTTGTTGCTCTAAAAGCAAAATTTGAGATAAAAACACATTACTTCAAAATTTAACATTTCCTATAGGATTATAATCAAATTGAGGCGCACGTTGGGATTTTCTTAGCAAGAGATCGCAAGAAGAAGACGAAAAATGGGAGGTCGTAAGGAAGAAAGGAGACGAAAAGGGTTGAGGGAGAAAGTAAGTGTAAAAAGTGGGAGAACGAAAGCGAAACGATGAAGGGAAAAGAAGGAAGCAGGGGGGTAAGGGCTTTGGTAGACAACGGAGTCAGAACTTATTCTGTTACACAATGATTATAAATAAAGTCACCTTCTGCAGTGAAAAAAGTAGTGTATGGAAGTACTGAGTTTGAGACACGAACTCTAAATTCCAATCTTATTTTCGAATGAGTTTTTTTAATTCCTAATCAGGACATGACACGCGACCTTTGACGTGAAGAAAAACAATTAATTAATACAAAATAAACATGCCACGTCACAAACAACGTGATAAAAATTGTGAAGACAATGAAATAGAGCAACAATTTCTCGAAGCGATATGTATCTATCTAAATAGTACGATCTCACCAAGAACTGGTTTTATTTTTGTATAACTCTTCAGTACACAAATTATTTAAATGTGTATACAAATTATTTAATATACAGGGTGATTACAAATGCTGCATCGGGTTTTGACGTTTTATAGATTCAATATATAATGACCACAGATTTATACTAATAAGCAGTAGAAAGAGTACACTTCAAAGTTTTATTCATGATATTGCAACCTCTTTGACTCACCAAGTGGTATGGTGACAATTTGCAAATTGCCGAAGAATCAACAGAGAGCATTTTGTGTCTTGAAATATAAGAAAACAGCGTGAAACATGCGTGAAACGTGAAACAGCGCGCATTCGGAAGACAGTACAACACATACACAGCACGCAGCCACCAACCCACCAAGGCATTCTGTGATAGTATCGCCAGTTTACGAAAACAGGCTGCCTCTGTTAAGGAAAAAACCTCCAGGCGAAAATCTGTTCCGGAGGGCTCGCTTAAGGTGGCCTTCAGGACGTCCCGACCATACATTTTGTGATTTTTTCCTTTGGAAATACGTGAAAGACAATATGTGTACATATCTTCTTTTCCCATTGGTTGCACTTGAGGATCGTTTCACTGCAGCGCTGGTGAACATTCACAGGAACATACTTAAAAGTCTATGGGCTGAGCTTGACCACCGCATAGATGTGTATCGTGAAACATGAGGAGAGCATATAGAACATATGTAATGATCTATAAGGAAAAGTAACACAATCTATTCACAAAGCCGATCACAAAACCGCGGCGAGTTTTGATTGCGCTGACTTAAAGGCAGCACATCACGAATCTGAGGTAGTGCAGATTTCACTTGGAGTATCCGTATACGGGGTCGTAGATTAAGGAGACGGGGGTAGTTCCGTTCACCTCTCCCTGCATCACTCCAAACAGCCGCCTCCAGAATGCTGTTTTGTAGGATGCCATCTATTGCAACGCTCCACCCCTTGCGCCGCCTCCGCCCTGCGATTCGTCAAAAATCAATTCGGACTGCCCGATAGGCAGTAAAGGACGCTACGCGTGCAAGTGCGGCGCGCTGCAATAGAAGGCATCGTCCAAAACAACCTTCAGGGGCCGGCTGTTTGCAGTGATTCAGTGAGAGATGAGCAGAACTACCTCGGTCTCCATAATCTGCGACTTCGTATACGGACCATATCCGTACCACCCCAAATTCATGGTATGCTGCCTTTAACTTTAAAAACACCCTTTTTGCATTCTTTAGGCGCACTTTTTAACCTACAGTACGCTTTTTAACTTACAGTAGCTTTTTGAACATGACAGCAATGACTATTCATATCTCCGTTGCACAGCAGAGCGCTTTAAAAACAAAACCTTCGATTCGAATTGGCAGGTACGAAGGCATTGGCCAGTTAGTCGCTAAGTGACTTCATTGACAGATGCGAAGGTAGAGCACACTGTACTAATTCTTCGGCCGTTCCTTCACATTGTTTTCCATACTCATAGGAGGCACACGTCCCCAGCATTTGGAAGCTTCCAGACTAAATACCTACCTGCTCATAGTGAGCCTTTTTAAGCGATTGTTTCCTATTTTACTTCGTGGGACTCTTGCTCTCTTCCCTGTCCCTGCTGATTCCATAATCATCGCCTTTCTTCGTTGATATACTCTATAAGACGCAGAGGTGCCGTCCACGATACGAAGGAATTTGAGGGCTCTTCCACCTACAGTACACCAACATAATAACATGACTCTCATGGAATTTTGGAAAACGATATTATTCAAAAAGGGTCAATTCGTGCATCAGCGGATTCCTCGTCAAAAAGTATGGACTAACTCAATCTTCTGCCTAACTCCGACTTTGGTTGAACAGCAAGAAAGCACAAAAAAAAGTTTTTTTTCCCTTGGACTCCACGAATTTACAATATCTATTGATATATAGATTCAGTAATAGAGACTGTAATAATTGAAAATCGAGGGAGAAGAGAATCAAACAACAAATTGTTTTAGGGTAGATTTTGTAAGGAACTAATTTTAAGCTACTAATGTCGACCATTCTTGAAGCTGAAACATGTTACTTCACTCATTCTTCCAACATCTTCAAGGTTAGATATTACAGATATTTGAGAGATATCAAACTGTTCGTAATAGTATGTAGATTACGACTATGTATCTATCATTTTACTTTTCGACAAATCTATTCACGTCAAAAATCATATAATCTTGGGTGGGCAACATGGCTGCACATCAACGAGGCTGAGTATTAAATAATTGCCCACCCAAGATGATATGATTTTTGACGTGAATAGATTTTTCGAAAAGTAAAATGATAGCTATATAGTCGTAATCTACATACTATTATCTCATAATATATGTTCCTATAACTGATGTAGCGGAACCATCTATCTGTGAAGTTCTTCAAAGACGACCATCTTCAAATATCACTTAGAACTTAGTTGTATGCACAGGTGCTGAAAAAGATCGCAACAACGGAAAAATGGAGACCTTCGTATATTGCGCACTATTCGGGAAAAGCCGATCATTCTTAGTTATTTTTGAATTTAGACTCAGATATAGACTTAATTTTTAGGTTGTCAAATGGACACAGGTAGAACGAGGATTCTTTCGGCTGAAGAGGATTCAGCTGATTAATCTCAAGGTTAGTGCTCAGGTTCCAAGAAATATATAAACCATGGCAAGATGATCGGGGACCCATTAGGCAGATACTGCAGGACGGTACTCAAAGTGGTACAGGTGGTCTTATTGAATGAGATTGTGTGGAGCTTCGTTTCCATAAAAACATTCTAGTTAGCAGAATTTTCATTCTTTCATTGAACAAAAAATAAAATAAAATAATAATAATAATAAGATAAAATGTTCGGCGTTAGTCAGCTCGCTCGAGATGCGCCAACTCCTTCCATGTGTGTGGCCTACACGAATGATTTGCGAGGGCTAACCAGTTTATCAAGCAACGTTTTCATGCTCTCAGACAATTCTGATACCAATTTGTAAACTCTGAGAGGGTGAAAGGCTTGGTCGGCAAAGAGCGGAACCTCTTACGATTCCACTACACCTGCCTTTATCTATATATTTACATTAGCATGTTCCTTTGGAGTGATAACATCCTTACTGTGGCGTTCATATAAAAGGACAGTTTCAGACCGATGCAGGTCAGAAGAAAATTGCTACAAAACAAGTATGGAGTGTGAAGGAACCACCAAAAGTTCTCGGTAGTTTTCACCAAAAATCTTAGTTTTGTTTTTCAAGATGTTCACTGGAATAATCCAAATACTTCTGAGCAAAATGAACTAAAACGGTAGAACAAAAGAATGAAAAATAAACGAAAATGATGGCTAGTGAGATTATAAAAAAAAAGATTAATTTTCTTCGAGCCGGTCGTGGATGTGAGGAATGCTGGATTGAACGACAATTGTTGCAGTGAGTGACATGTTCCGTTGTCTACGTTTACTTTTTTTGCACTGCGCTGCACTGCAGGGACTGCGCTTCTCTTCGAAATGAGAGATCGCGAAAGGGAAAGCAGTTACCCAACTCAGCTTGATCAAACATAAAAATTCACGCAAACATGTAGGAGAGCATGTGGTTGTGAAACCACCTGTGAAGGTCTACAGTTCTAATTTAGGTGACAAGCCCATAGTTTGGAACGTAAACAGGTGCTTTTCATTGAGTTCTTTCACTCAAGGTTACATCAGACCATGCGATGCTTAATTTACGCTGTGTCTTCGTTTGCTTCCTTTCCTTTTTTTGTTTGCTAATACATAGATTTCACTTGGTGTAGATCTCAGTCGGTAAGGGGTTCGTCACTGCACGTTCGATAGTTCGAAGCCATCCTAGGCCCAACCAAGCTTTTCATACCTCTGATATCTAAAAATTGATAACAGACTTACCTGGAATGATAAAAACACTGACTTGACACTTCGGCTCGCCCCGACAAGGATGTTGTAAGGCTGTACACGCGTTCATCAGCATCAAACTATTGGGAGCGAATTTCAATGGGTAGGCGCATCACCACAGGAATTGATCACTTTGTCCTCTTGTCTTTTAACAGGTCTTAGGAGTTAACATGAGTTTCTAAGTCCTAGAAACTACGTTGAAGGGAATGAAGGCGATACATCACTTCAGCCACGCAGAGTTCTTTTCAAATTTCATAGTCCATTCTTTTAGTTTTGAGGTCCATTACTCCTTCTTTTTTTCGAAATGTTTTCATAACAGTTTTGAAAGATTTTCGTATGAGGATGAAAGCTTTCATCCTGGTTAGAGAAAAGCAATAAGCTAACCACACTTTCAGCCGAGTTAAGCTCTAGGAAACGGGAAACAAAGAAATATGATAACAAAATAGGACATTAGGAGATGACTACCCTACTACAGTACCACACTTATTCACATTACATTAGTGTGAAAGAAATCCAAATCTATCTCACTTCTCCCTGTATCAGTGGAAACGGACGACCCAGGAATGATGTTTCTTATGACGACTTATGTTGCAATGCGCAACGTTTGTGCTCCGCCGAAACCCTCCCCTCCTGGAATTCGTCGAAAACCCATTGGGACGAATCGCAGGCGAGGGACGGCGCAAGGGGGTGCGCTGCAATTGAGGACGTCGTAAGAAACAGCGTTCCGGGGTTGTCCGTTTCCACTGATATAGGGAGAAATGGACGGAATCACGTTTCTCTCCATAGTCTACGATCCCGTATATGGATACTGCACCTGAAATCCGTATCACCTGAGATTCGTAGGGCAATGCTTTTAAGTAAAGGGTGCCGTAAAGACCATACCTCTTAGTATGCTTAAAAGTAGACGTTGTTTAAAATTAGAAGTAATTTAGAAACGTAACATAGATGGTTCATAGCACTACAAATAGTCGGAAGTTACCTGTATAAAAATAGCCATTGAAATTTCAACCTGATGTATTCTATAAATTCTCTTCGTGTTTCCTTTTTTCCAGTATATGCAACCGTTTCTTGACTTGAAAAACGCTCGACTTTCTTTTTAACACCCAAAATTGTTCCACAATACGGTAATACAAATTACAAAAAGAACGCTATATTGTTAGATTTGTTTCATTAACAAATATGTACAAGAAGTGGACAGAGAGGAGAAACAACCCGCTATGACATTTGAAAAAAAAATCTCAGAACTCAAAATGTTACAGAAACTCAGAATGTTGTCTAAAACAGAGATGAGTGGTAGCCGAAGTCAGATGGAAATATTCTTATGGCATGCAACAAGGCCCACTTAGAATCATGGAAAAGTAATAAAGTAGCAGAGGATAGTGGAATAATAAATCCGTTCACTTTTGCCGAAACTATGTATGCAGTGGATGAAACGATGGTAACTATGATGACAACAATCTTAGTTATTAAACGATATGTTGGAATAAAAAAGTGAAAAGAAACAAATCCAAATGGTACGTTACGTTATTACTCCTCATAATATACACAATTATTTCGTAGACAATTTTTAGACAGATAACATGTGTTGCTTTTTATCCTATAGATGCTGCGTGGCTGCAACATGCGCTACTTGCGATCGCGATGCTGAGGAATCAAACATGGTTTTAGGTGCCCGGCATGCCATAACTCGCAGTTGGTTCATGAATGCTTCTCGATAGTCACTTGATCGCCAAACGCACACATAGAAGGTTTGCGAATAGCAAACCAAAGCAAAGAACACCTTAAATTTCGAGGATCAAGAAAAAGTGGTTAAACATGGAAATTTTCTCCCTATTCAACTCACAACTTTCTGAGGGGAAAAATGTAATTTGGGGTAGGGAAGGTCTCGGTGGTGCTCTTATTTCTCGAAATTTAATCAGTCATGGCTCTAAGGTTTGAGTATTAGTCCTTGCGGGTCTAGGCATGTAAATTAAAGTTACTAAGAGAAAAAAGTAAGTTAGAGCGTCGAGAAATAGGGGCGCCCTCCGGCAACAACATTTTCCTCCTTTCCGAGTCTCGCGCTCAACATCAACCAATTGTAATTCACTATGACACTCACCATGTTGCTTTGCCATACTGAGCGAACGTCAGGTGGAAATTTGAGCAAGGAGGCAATGTTAACTCCAAGTAATGCCATGAACCAAGATAAGATGAATACAATAACAATGACTTGCAGCCGGCGAACAACCTTCTGTTGCCCTCTAACAGCATTTGATTTCCCTGAAACGGTGTTTTGTAAAAAAAAAGCAGTGTTCTGATTGATCTGTACCATTTCCAAGTGCCATGAAGAAATGTTGAGATGAAATGGGGGACTAACACAGATTACTCACAGGAAGCATCGATCGTGTTATTCTCATCAAATTTTCACTTGTTGTTTTCTTCGAATAAGAAGGAAAAACCTTGCTACTGCGGTTCCGTTGTGGACATTGTGACTTTGGCACCTTAGATTCAGAAAAAAGAAAGTTTTTTAATGTTTTATTGACCTCCTGAAAATTGTCGACGGTTCTGTGCAAAGATGCACAGAACTTTTGACAGTATTGTTGCAGTAACTTGATGGGTATCTAATCTAGGAAGAAGAAAACCATTTCATCTTTGATTTCGAAGGTCCTGAGCAAGATCTTGCAAGTATAAATTATCTAGCTCGCTGGCTACGATAAGAAAAACACAGCTGAATTTGGCAGGATGGTAAAGGAAGCGCCCAAAACAGTACCGGTTCAGGAAGTACGTTCAAAACTTTCAAAATAGAAAGACCGCTGGCTCTACGGGTGATTCGCAAGAAGCAAATATTATTATGTGCCTTAAAGGCATCACCCCACAAATCTGAGTTGGAACGGATTTTAGTTGAAGTATTCGAAAATGGGATCGTAGATTATTAAGAGAATTCCGTTCATTTCTTCCTAATTGCTGTAGAAAACGGCCCGGAAGGTGCGGCTTCGGGCGTTCCGGAACACTATTTTCTACAACATATTCGATTGGAGCACGCCAGTCTTGAGCCTGCGCCGCATCTTCCGGGCCGTTTTTCACTGCAACTAGGAAGAAATGGACGGAATCACACCCTTCTCCATAATCTACTATGCCGTATGCGAATACTCCACCTCAAATCCGTACCACCTCAGATTCGTGGGGTAATGCCTTTAGAGGAAGCGCATCAAGAAATTGACGCAGAGCAGAAACACCGGGGAACCCGTGGAGTTCGAGGTGCAGATTAGGAACCTGGCGTTGCCTTACTCAACTTTTCTCTAATCGTCGTAAAACAAAACGTGGTAGATGGTTTTTTTTAGTAACTGAGTTGAAACGCAGCACAGCCGTGCACGCACTGCGTCTACGAACGAGCGGTAACATTTCACCAGCTTATTCAAATAAAATTCAACCAAACCAAAACCAACCGAATAGTTTGCTGAGGGGACCAGAGCATGGACAAGGGAACGTGCTCTAAAATACCCCATAGGAACAAACGCCGTGCCCGCTCCGTTTTTTTCCGGCGACTAGGGGAAGTTGAGTGGGGCCACGTTAGGTTTGACAAAGTCACGAGACAAAGTCAGTTACAAACAAGACAAAGTCACGTTAGGTAACCTACAACCCGAAATCTTCCCTGTGCTTTCATGTCAATTTCGTGGTACGCTGACTTTAAAGACCGCAGATCATAAACAGAGGTAAAGTTAAATTTTTCCAAAATACTGTATTTTACTAGCAGATCGCAAAAGCAGTAGTTGGGCAGAAACTGCTTTGCTCCAACTAAACTTTGATCCTTTCAGCTTCCGTTAATGTATATGGTAGCACCTTGCAAGAAGATCAATTCAAGGGTTTCCGGTGATCCTCCAGCAGCAGGGAAAATAGAAGCTCTCCGGCAGATATTCAGAATTTCTTACCTTTAAAGTGCACAAATCCGATGATAACTACATAAACTAGCACCACACAAGAATTCATAATAATATTCGAGAGTGACCAAAATCCACTAACAGCTGGTGCAAGTCCTGGAAATTGTTTCCTAAAATCACAAGAGAAAAAAATGCAATCTAAATTTTAGGTGTGCTCACCTAGAGGCGGGTTACAAAATGGAATCACCTCGTCATTTTGAGCCATGTATCCCCAAATCGCCACGGAAAGCGAGTAAAGCGAACATAGCGAAAATGCTACAATAATATAGAGAGGTGTCCTACATGTCCGGTACCTAAACTGCATTATGAGTAGTTACTGCTAGGTCTAAAATTAAATGTTGAAATTATTTATCGAATATTATTAAACTAAGCTGTTTCAAATCCGACAAACGACCTCAGAAGGCTGAGGAACACACAGTATGCAGTGTTTTCGCAAGGTGAAGACCTCTTCTCACCGAATTTACTCCTGTCGAGAAGAAACTCGGTGGTCGAGGGACATTTCGGCTAATATTAAAGAAAAGAGTAGAGTCATTGGCTTGTCAATCCGTTTAGGAAGCGCTAATGCGTTTTTCTGCAGTCCGTAATCGCTGAGGTATTCGCGAACGCCTATGCAACAAGCTGCGGGAGCCAAGCGATAATCGAATCAGTGTCATATCCTCCCAATTAAATCAGGTGCCATCTATCGTCCTCGAGGGGATGAGTGGTTTGGTTGGCAATAGAGCGGTTTCGAACCACTGAACGTGTGGCTACAACGAACCTCTAACTGGCAGCGTCACACCCGCCTAATATTACGTGTACCCAAAACGCCGTGGGGTGGTAGCGGCTAGAGGTTCCGCTTCTTGCACAATCGATTAGAGGTTCGAATCCGCCCTTGTGCTCACTAAGCCCTTCATCCCTCCGGGGTCGATAAATTGGTACCAGGCTTGTCTTAGCCAATAAAAACACTGACTTGACACATCGGCCAGCCACCGCAAGTCATTGTACAGGCCAGTTACGCGTTCGTGAACCTCGAACGATTTTGAATTGAAGTGAACGTGGGGGCGCATCCCAAGCGGATTGATTAACGCCAGAAACTTTATCCTTTTAATAAGGTCATAAAACCTTTAGCATGATTCTGGCTCAGTATTTTGTCACAGCGGAGACAAATTCGACCCAAAAACATGCATGAAACATTAGTTATTCGGAATTTTGCCTTTTTTTCTCGCTAAGTAGAAAACGGAACCAAGGAGTCATATGTCGGGTGTGTACAGCAAAAGTTAGCCACCAAAATGCAGCATTAGGACAACACTTGGCCCCGCACCACGCCACGACATAAGCGATTTCGTTCTATTCAGAAGATATAGCAGACTTTGGTCGGAAGGACTACACGAAACTGTGCCACAGACTTTTGTCACAGGCTGCACAAAAAGGGAAGAAAAAACCTGGTAGCAGGAACATGGAAGCATTGCGGAGTTCTGTACAGTGTGGATGGGAAGTGAAAGGAATTTTTGCATCTGAAAGAGTGTCCTCAAAGCCGAAACATATCAGTTTTTTATGTATTTCAATGCTAATTCCACTTTTTTATAGGAGCAGTCCACTGATTCCTTTTATTTCATCCTTTTCATCCTTCCTTTTTTTCATTTTTGCTTTTTAAAATTCACTACACAACAGAATTCACTCTAATTGGAGCTGAATGGTGGGGGGGATTTTGAAGGCTCGCAAACGCACTTCCTGTCAACGCTTGCAGCAAATTTGTACAGTAAAGAGCTTTGAGACAGATCGTCAAAATGGAAATGTGGGAACAAATGTGGTGTATTCAAACATACACTTGGAAATGCACACTTTTCTCTTTGATGCAAAGCAGATTATGGAAAGCTCACACAAACTTGGGACCCAAGAAATGAGGCGCGGGAAGTTCTACAGAAGGAGAAACGAGTTTAAGATCTTCAGTATTACAGAAGGTCGCGTAAAAACACAGAGTGTCTAGGTTTCTCAGAAAAAGAAACAAACATGGGCAAAGTGTCTGCCCTAGACATGTCATTTCTGTGTTGGTTCCATTCCAAGATCACGTCTCAAATGGTATCGGATGCTGTGCCGTGGATATAGAGACAAAAATTGGCCCCAGTGAAGACGGAAGACTCGATAGAATTGAAAAATCTTGGATGAGAATCTTAGAACTCGTGTCAACGACGGCAAAATTTGTTTCATATCCACTTTTTCTGAATCAAACTGATAGATACTGCCGCTAGATAATCAATAATCCTCACCAGAATGGAATCAGAAGGGCAAGTAATAGATCAATTGAAATAACAAGAGTCAAAGTAGCTTGTTGACAAAGCACGAAAATATAGATTGTAATATATGGGTAGCATTGTTTTCTTGTGAATGGCGGGAAGAAGTTGACTATAGCACTAATTAATTCCGATAAAAGGCAGATGATGTGACATGCTGCATTGATGGCAAGGAGTATCCCTGAAATTGTCTTTGAATGAGGGATGGTTCAACTTGACATACTTTTATAGCCTGGTCAGACTCCTTGCACCCTTAAGTTTGGTGCAGTTGCCTCTCCGACGCACATAAATGTCAATCTCTCGAAATAAAGATTCTCCTGCTTTTTCAGTTTAAATTTTGTGTTTCGTTCCTCTTTTGTTTTTTTTTTATTTTTCCCTTTGCTCAATTTCTGCACAATGTTGGTCGTATTGGTGTCTTGCGAAAGGTGCACGAAACCAAGAACGTCCTGAGGTGACGAGTACCGGCGTATATCCTCAACATCTCCCATTTGAGACGAAAAAAAGAACTATTATCAATGAATCAACAAAATCCGACGATTTTGTCCATCATCTTGCCTGTTATTACTTATTGAATAGTCAAACATTCGAAAGCCCTCTGGGGTCAATTATTTCAAAAACTGCTATTCCGACGAAACAGACAAAGTCCGGATAGCATTTCCATAAGATTTCCTACGCGATTTCCTTTTTGATATGGATAATTTCCTAGAAAAAAAGCCCATTTTAATGCAAGGAACATGGTCGCAGCGCAAACCGGTAATAGCTATGGTCGTTTGCATGTTAGCTCTCCTATTCCACTTCTGAAGAGATTTGAAGCAAATCAGCTTCAGCTGCAAGCGCGTCATAATTCAGCCAAGTAATTGTCTTGAAAAATAATACTGTATTTATAGAGAGTGGAACTAACCTCCAACGCCATTGAATCGGTCAAATTTGGGTGAATGAAAATCAAACCTGGCTTAGTGTGTGTAAACTTTCGACGTGCAGTGATCCATAGAAGCTGAACGTTACCGAAAACTCCAACGATATTGAAGGCCAGTGCTTCAATAGCTACACAATACACGTTGATAGTTTGAGCAGACATTCTGAAAATTAGAGAATTACAACAAAGCAGAATTTTAAGTCCACTCTACATGCGTTATTTTCGTTAAAAACGAAGTGGTGTAGGAGAAATAGCATTTTTTTGCGTCATCCATGATTACCTTTATTATTATTTTGAAATGTTAGTAAAGAAAAAATTAAATTATTATAGTGAATGTCCAGTCATTTTGAGAATATATTTTCCACTTTGAAGCCTACCGCTAAAAAAAAATCATTGCGAGTTTGTAATCGTGATAGCTACGATCTGGAGGCACATTGCAGCTAACGTATAGGAATACCCCTAATAATTCTAATAATACGCGTAATACTTCTAGAATCAGTTCAAGAGTAAAACATTGAAAGTAATATAGCAATATTGCGTACATTTTCAACAGCAGACCTACAACCAATAGCTGACGACAAACAGAATGGAATCAGACATGAAGTAGTAGAGGCTGGTACGACTTAGCAAGCATTTGGATCAAAATGATCAGTTAAAGGCAGCATACCACGAATCTGATGTGGTGAGGGAACTCTCGGGAAAAGCGAGAGATGGGGTTGGAGGTTGCCGGATCCATGGTGGTTCCTGATCATCTCTCCATAGTTGTCGTAAACAATAGCGTGGGAACGGCGTTGGTTCCTACGAGGTACATAAGAACGTCTAACTTATACGTGATCCGATCTCTTCGGGTGTCTATTCAATGGTTTCTCTTAAATAGGCTGGTGAGAAGAAATCACTGATTTTCGACCGCTCGCACCTGTATGCGACGCGTACAAAGGTGTGGCGCGCTGCAGCTGAAATCGTCAGAAATCCAGAAAATCGAAACCCATTAGCTTTTACTCCCAAGTTATACGATTCTAATCTTCGCATTACATTCACGAGAGTGCCACTGAATATTGCGAGGGGCGAGGTTGTGTCACTCTGTCGAACCCTTTTTCAATAACACGCCGCTTTTGAAGAAAATAGCGCAGCTATCGCGTGTATAGAAACATTACTAATTAGTTCACGTGGTCTAACGGACGAAGTAACTTCTAATGTGAAATGTGATAGCAATAGTTGGCCCTTAGTCAGCGCAAGACAACGAAGTATATGATCACATTAAGGCTAAACTCTATTTTAAGAAACTGTAGTTCATTTGTAAGCCAACGCCAGTGCCAATATGCACTACGCGAAAACTGCGTCAAAGAGACCAGTGATTAGGTGTTGACGTTTCCGTTTAACTTCAGTATTTTGCCGCGTACAAAACCGTTAATGTTATTACAAGAATTAGGTTAGGAAATCAAGCTGCTGAGGACTGCTCCTTCTTGTTATCATCTTAATATTTTCCCACAAGCTCCATATTTTCATTGAACCTTCCCTTGTTTGTCTGAATACCCAACATTGCGAAAAGAGCGGAACTTTTTTTTTTCAAAACTTTTTAAGACTATTAACTACAATGCAAAAAACACGGGTGTGTCATATGGACTTAAGTGGTATGAGAAAATTTGTACCCACCACATACGCAATGCTACATATTCACGCACAGTTATACAGAAACTACCAAAAACAAGAAAGAATAGAGGTATTGTTAAGGTACTGCCATTGGGTACGTAAGTACTCTTACGTAGTCGTATGTAAGAGCTCAAAAATAACGCTTCAACCCCCGTACTCTATGAAAATTAAATTCGCGCGGTAGTTAATCTGCTAACCAGTTATTATTTTCAGCCATTCGTCATCATCAGAATCAAAACGATCTAAGAAGAAAAGGTCAGGTTTAAATTTATGACGGATTTTTTTGCAAAAAAAAACAAAATAAGCTTATGTTAACTGTTGCGATGCTTTGCAGTATTAGTCATGGTGCGAGGGCTTATTTGAAATGCAGAGTGGTAAACGTATTTGAAAAACAAAAAATGCATATTATGTGAATGATTGCAAGGCAATTAAATTCAACAAGATAGAATTATCTTCATATTTCCTTCGAGTTCTTAGACTTCCTCACATCATCTACGGGACGATAAATTTATTTGTGCAGAGAGAGAGAGATTTATTTGTGCAGAGAGAATCCTTCATTCTAGACCAAATGAGCACCATTGCTTCTAAGTGGATGGGCGCGAGTGGGTATTCGCAGATAACTGGGATAAACAAGTGGTTGAATACATTCCACTTCACTGCTCGTGGATAGTGATGATGTAATTTGCATGTGATTGGAATAAAAGTGGCAAATACACCTTTAATTTTGAATAAACCGCTATGGAAGTGTTGTGAATAAACCGCTATGAAAGTGTTGATGAGGAAATTGTTCATTCTTCAGCGAAACTAAAATCGAGAAATTGTTACAAACACTTTGAAAAATCAGCTGTCCATGTTTTCATATGCTCTAAACAGATTCTCGTAGCACTGAATCTCATAGAATTCTCGAAACAAAACATAGTGAACAATGAAACGTTAATGAAAACTTCACCTACCACCTTTCCCAATTCAATTTATGTTGCACTTGTTGATTTTTCTTCAACCGATCATCAACAATTCTCTTCTCGCTAAACTCGATTACAAAGTCGTTCCCTCCGTCTTTGTGGGAATTCAAAGTTCAAAGTCGGTAAAAGCTAAGATTGCTGAACCTTTCTAGAACCTTAGTCTGGCAGCCAACGATTATTCCCACGACTGTTACAAAACTCATAGTTTAGCTGTAAGGCTTCTTACTCACCAGATTCCTTGCAAAGGTTACTAATATACCTAGACTATCTACTTAATCTGCTAAACACTACCAAATCTTGTCTGACTCGACACCACCAAATCTTGTCTGACCTGACCAGCACGGTAGTAAAAGTATGACAGTAGGACAACATAAAAACAAGACACACGGTTACTGTAAAAGTGTCAAAGCGTTGCGTTGTCCGCAGGTGAAACAGATGTCGCAGTCGTTCGAGTTGCGGAATCATCTGACATCTCGTTTCCAACTGATAGCGTCGGATCATTATCTGCACGATTCTTCAGAAGCGAACATCTTCAACAAGCAGCCCGTAAATAGCAACATTCACAGGTGGCGAGAAAGACAAATGAATGATAAAAAGTTTTTCGGTATTGTACACTGTTCGGGGAAGATAGCACTTCTTTCCCATTTACAAACTCAGACTGCAGAGATGCTATCAGTAGACGAACTTGCTTCAGTGAACTGATCCTTATGATAGAGGTGATCAGTCACGAGGCTAGTTCCAAGTTCCACGAAAAAGAAAAGAGGCGACAGAACGGCCTTCTGACCCAAATGGTTTCTTAATGAGATTTGAAAAAATGTCGATGTTTTTGTTTTCAGTGGCTTCTGACCCAAATGGTTTCTTAATGAGATTTGAAAAAAATGTCCAGAATGTCTCTTATTGAGAATTGAGAAGGCGTGGAGGGCAGTCTAGACAAATCGAAGTGTTGTTCCCGCCCGAGTATATCACGATCAAAGGGAACTATGGATGATTGGCAGATTATCATATGAAGATTCCTTTCTAGAAGTACATTCGGAATGATTCAATGTTTTCTATAACTTTTTAGGAATTTAAAACTCTTTTTCCGTGGTTCTCCATAGAGTGAAAATAAAGAAGTGGTTATGCCAGCGTACATTACGTATTTCACGCATAACAAGAAGCAAGAATAGTTACAAACATTCAGAAGATTCAGGACAAAATTGCTAGGAAGCAAATTGAGAGTACCACATATCTGTCAAAATTGTGAGAATTTCCACTAAGTAACCACCAGATAGTTTGGTTTCACAAAACGATCGCATTATGTAAAAAGAGGATTTCTCTCTGTTATCCGCTCTCTGCTAGTTGTTTCCGAAATTAAGAAAAGATAAAGTAAAGCAATGGAAAATAGAATAATTGATTAAATAGAGAAGTGAGTTTTAAAACAAGTAAAAATTGTTTTGTGCTGTTGTGGACGTGAGAGCATAAGGGGATGAAACAATTAACAATTGTTGCAATACATGTTGTACTGTTTTTGCCTTGACGTCAGCACTGCCTTAAAAGAATAAAAGGACAAAGTCACTAGCGTATCAATCCACTTGGGATGCACGAATGCGTTTTTCTGCAATTCGTAATCGTTGAGATTCCATGAAGGCATTGCTGGACTATAAAATGACTTGCAGGGGGCCAGCCTATAATCAAGTCAATGCTTTTATTCTGCCAGACGTCTGCTGCCAATTTATCCACCCCGGAGGGATGAAAAGCTTAGTTTGCACTAGGGTGGTTTTAAACCATCGACCGTCTGGCTACAACGGACCTCCAACCGACCACACCACACACGCCCAGCACCACATTCAGGAGAAAATGAAAATGGAAAATCGTAGAAGTGAAACCACTTGATGATATATAAAAGTTCACGTAAACGTAGGAAGAAATAGAATTGTGAAACAATCTATTTAAGTCTTTCGTTCTTAAGAATTGAAAATAAAAAGAAAATTTGATTATTATATTAATCTGTTCTAGTTACGATTTTGGTAAAAGCTCTTGGATTATGTAACGAGTTACTTTTATTGAAGGAGAATTATGACTACGTGTTTCCATTGAGGGGTCATTCTGTCAATCCATATAGAAGGACTGATCTTTGTCATCTCACGAGTCCCAGACGGAAGAAGGAAATCTTAGCAATTCCGTGCTGATTCCGTCGTCTCCGCCGCACCTTCCTCGGTTCCTCACTGTACATCGGTCAACGGACATGCTCGGATTCAAGAACTGATGTCGCTTGTAGGTTCAGAAAAAAAGGTCACTCCGAATTAGCAAGACTGCCTCACCCATGCTAGTAAAACCTGCATGAAAAAAGAGCTTTTCAACATTACAGAATTGAGAGCGCAACGGTGAGAAGTTCCACTGCGCATCCATATCATAAGCATCGTAAAGTAAACGAGCCTTTCATATCTCCGTCACAGATAAATAGGCTCCAAATTCAGTGTCAACCGCGTTTTAGAACACTATCCTCCCAAAACAATCTCCTTCATTTCCCTCTTCATTGGCGCTAATCTTTATTCCTTCATCAATAGTTGAAAATTAAAAATCATGCTATATAATAACGCGCTTAGTCCGTATTTGTGTGTTTGTCTGTGTGCTACAAAAATACTCCATAATGATGCAAAACTTTGCACCGATGGGGTGCCGAACTTTTGCCATGCCATGATCTGATAGACGAGCACTCTATCTTTCCACCACTGTCCGGATACGTCTTGCCATGTATCTTGGCTTTGATAAGCCAAGTTTGTATCATATGTTAGAGAGTGAATTTACACTTCCAAATTTGCAAACTGTCATGCTATATAATAATTGTCACGTCATAATAATTGTTCAATATTCTGTCACGTGTGTGCGTCTGTATGTGTGGTGTCTCAGTCACGAAGTTCCAAAATGAGAGGGAGACGGATATCATGGCGTCGGTTTGGTGCGCTGGAGTCCCTGTGTGCTGCTGAAATCCTTCCTTCAAAAAGTGGAAACACACATACCAACGGCTGCTCACAATACTAGCCAACATAAGTTCACGTGGTCTGACGTAGAGTTTTATCTTCATCGCTACGATGATGATATTCACCTCATTTCATGTTAGCACATCATTTTATGCTAATGATTGAGAGCAGAGGAAACTCACACTTCAAATATTTTTTTTCCAAGTTGTGGAGTTTTCGGAGAAACATAGATGTAAAATCAAATTTGGTTGTTCTCCAAATATAGTGCCGACGCGTTTAGGAAGAAAATCATGAAATCTCTTATACATGCCTAAATTTTTGAGGAAAAAAATTGAAGAAAGGGTTGATAAAAATGACAATTATAATTCCACAAAAAAAAGTCACTACTGTTATCTCTTATTAGTCGATGTAGGGGAGCGAAGCGAACACTACAAAAAGTCTGAAGTCCGGCTTTAGCCGGACGTTCAGACTGGTAAAGTAAATAAGATTTTAAAAAAATGATTTACAAAACCAATAAAAAACGAGAGTAAAGATAAAAGAATCTAACGGACACGTCTAAAAAATACAGGCAAATAAAAATAAGTTCACAGCATTTAAGCGCGATTTGGAGTCAATTCTAGTGGTAAACAGTGACCCTGAATGCGATTAAGCGCAAGACTGGTGCGAATTGAGGTAGGTTGAAATAAACATTTGTAACTTAATGCCAAAAAACATAGAAACGTTTTTTTATGGAATGGTTTGCGCTGCAAAACAATTAAATTTTTATTCTTAAGGGCCATCTGCTTTTTTCCTTCTGAAATTTAGTTAAGGATAAAGGATAAAGCGGCTGGCGTTAATCAATCCGCTTGAGATGCGTCCCCACGTTCACTTCAATTCCGAATCGTTTGAGGTTTTCGAACGTGTAACTAGCCTATACAATGACTTTCGGGGCTAGCCGACGTGTCAATTCAGTGTTTTATCCTCCTGGACAAGTCCGGTACCCATTTATCGACACCGGAGGGATGAAGGCTTGGTAAGCGCTAGGGCGGATTCGAATCCGACCGATCGTGCAGGAAGCGAAGCCTCTAACCGCAACACCACGCCCGCCCCTGAAGCCCCTGAAAAACTTAGTTAAGTGGAGAAGAATAGGAACTCTGGAAAATTTCGGCCGCTCCGATGGTGCCCCTCAGATATGTTAGCGCCAGAATAGATTAGAACGAGCCTCACAAATCAGATAGATTCGCTGTCACCAGATGAGGTTGGGCGGATCCATCGCAGTCAAATTTCTGTGTACGAGCGCCAGAAAGCACAATGACGGGGTAGGATGGGTCATACCGGCACTAAGAAATAGAGTGATGGAGCAGGACGGATCTTTCAGCCTTAAATGATCGTGTTGACGTCA
Organism: Necator americanus; assembly: GCF_031761385.1. NCBI lineage: Eukaryota > Metazoa > Nematoda > Chromadorea > Rhabditida > Ancylostomatidae > Necator > Necator americanus. The sequence goes on from NC_087374.1 coordinate 12,248,193, forward strand.
GAAGGCAGTCAGACGTGTCTCACGACATCTAATTACAGAAATTATAGCATTTATGTCCTTATAACTTTACTCGAATATATTCTAGAGAGTAGTTTTTGTAAAGTAGGAAACAGATTATTTAAACAAATCGCAGGGGTCCCAGAAGGTAGTAATACCAGCCCAGTTCTAGCGGACCTTACCCTCTCATATTAAATATTACTATTATCATATTATTATTATGAAAAAACTAATAGTACAAATTACGAATGTTATTTTTTAGACCTACATATTTACTGTTCTAACGACCATTTGTACACTAAACAATACAAGAAGAGAGGCTATTCAATTTTACTGTATCTAGATTCTGCCATAATTTTTTTTTATTTTTAATACTCTTAAAACCGCTATCATATATACTGAGACTCTACGAATATGTAGGAACTGGTGTTTTTATTCAGATTTCATAGACAGACTACAGATCATGCTCACGCTTCTGAGTACTTTAAAACTTTAAATTAACTTTAAATTATGACAAGAACATTATTATTCTGGCTATTTTTAAATGCTTTATTAATAACAAACATATCATTTATAAGTATCCTGAACTATATAGAATACGTAGTTTTAAAACATTTACTAATACGCTTGCATCTATTTTTAGTCTGTTTTTATGATCTCCTTGACCTAACACTTATATATTGATCTTTTTTGGCGCCTCAGCTGCTATAAATAGCAGGCTCTATATCAGCTCCACATTCTGTTCACTCTTCCTTACTGAAGAGCCTCGGGAGTGAATAGCACTTGTTATTCCTACTTATTCTCTACTTCCTATTCTGTATTCTATTCCATCCGTCTAAGAGTAGAGGCGAAACGGAAGTAATTACTATATTCTAAGCTACTTCCCTAATATTCAGTTATATCCTAATCTATTTTCTATTATTCTACTGTATTAGACTACTATTACTACTAAGTGGTGCGCAGACCCCAGACAGCGGTAAGATAGACAAGATGGGTTCTTTTGTTGGCGTCTCACCCAAACGTATTCCTCTGTTGGTCTACTCCTCTGTGCATCACCTTCATCATGTTTGCCAGATGATTTGTTTAGACATTAGATACACGCATGCAAACAACCACTTTAGCAAAAGCTAGCTGTTTAGCAGATCTGACGCAGGATCCTAATCAGTATGATGATGACGTTCACGTCATATAATCTCTTAACACCTTTGGTTGTTGGGCAAGAAAGTGAGAAAAAAAACTTCGATATTGTTGCATTATTGCGAAATAGCCCTTCCAATTCTCGAATCAGCTGTTGAACCCGCTTCCTGAAATGGCTTTCAGTTCACGCAGCGATTCATGATGAATCTCTTCTATGGATTCGAAACGGTGCCCCCGGAGTGTGTTTAGTTCATTGAATGGACATGAGTCATACGGAGTTGAATCAGTCAAACACGGTGATTATGGAAATACATGGATCGAGTTATTGGTCAAATGGTCACGGACGCCGCTGTGTGAAACCGCACATTATCGTCATGCAACAACCAAGAGTTATCTCGTCACAAATCTGGCTTTTATTTCCGAGTAGCCCCACGCAAACGACGCACAAAATCCCAAATAATATTCCTACTTAACAGTTTGGCCGATTAGAAAGATTTCGTAGTGCACCACGATAATCGAACAAAACAGTTGACAGGACCCTGATTTTTACGGGACTTTGGTGCGATTTTTCAGTCTTTGTTCACCATTCTTTCAAAGATTATCCTTGTCCCAAAGGATTCTCCAACATTCACAGTATTTCTGCAGCAGAAATTTCATACCGCAAACAAAACTTAATGCAACTTCTTTATTTAAGAGAATCGGACTTGTACAAATACTCCTAGTCGTTTACAAAACAAGCGTATCTATGAAATCGATGAAGATAATAACATGAAATTTGACAAAAACGTCAATGACAGCACCTCCAACTTATGGAAAGTATTTTTCAAATCCATTATCCGCAAAGTTTAAACTGGAAAGTCACCTTTCATCTTGATCACAGCGGTGTATAGGTGTAAAGTCCACATTAAATATTCTTGAAACGTACCCACAACTTTAGCTGCAAAATCTTCCAACAATGCCTAAGTTTAAAGAAGAGAAGAGAACCACTGCTAGCTATAAAAACAGGTTTGGTCCCGCGACAAAAATTTTCAAAAAGTGACCCCGCTTAAAATTTTTTTATTAACGTTTAAAGGCGAACGAAGTGAGCATCACAAGCGATCTGAATGTCCGGCGTTAGCCGAACTTTTATATTGGTGACAACTTGAAAGAGCTGTAATATTTTTGATTTTGAATTTTTTTTTCAGAGCAAGCCGTATTGCCAACGTTACAAGTTTCGCGTTGTGATGATCTGGACTCTCCGGCGAAAACATTTGCCAATAAAAATTCGTCTTTCGCCTACTCACCTCCATTCAACATTTTCGTCTAGGACAACCATAAAAATTTTAGGCTTAAGGCTTTGTTTAAGGACAAAAACACCAAATTGAAAAGAGCGAGAACCCGGAAGACTAATGACAATCATTCGCATCATCGCGACTTCAGCAACATCAGAATACCCAGCTATCAGTAGTACAAGAGTACAATCGCCTTGAAATCTCCTTCAATCGTCCTAATCAACTTCCAAATCTCACTGATAAGTAGTATGCCTTCAACGATAATTATCATTGCCACTATGCTGTACTTAAATACCGAAAAAACACAGTTTCAAACCAAGAAAAAAGTTGCATCAAGACTCATCTCTAATTTTTTTTTGTAAAGATGAAAACAGACTGTTTAAAATTTTGTACCCCTACAAATTGTTTCTATGAACACCTCTTCAAGCGCTTGAGTACTGAAGACGTTTCTCAAGACAAAGAATATTGGCCTTCCTAGATGATAAAAGTTCTAAGGACTGATTTTATAAAATAATTAGTGGACTGAATAACTGTTATGTACAGCTCGTCAAAAAAAAAAATAGACTAATTAACAAGCTGTAGCTGTAAACAAGGTTCTACCAAAACCTTGTTTGATATCCATTTGTCTCGTGTGGAATGTACTAAAAGAAGCTTAAAAATGGTTTGAAGTTTCCTTATATTTTTACTGCAGATTTCTTCTTTGAGATAGAAATTTTCTGCACAGTCGATGGTTCCTCAGGTGTTTTCGTCACAGGCACCCGCCACAGTTCATAAACTCAATGTTATCGAAGGCTCATTTATTCACACACTGATTAATCAACCAAAATTCCAAGATAAAGGTAAGATGCCACACACATATCGTATATGTTTGTTCATCGTTGAAACAAACTCCTGAGTGGAGAACAAATCATGCAATGATAATGTCGACAATAATAGTATACCAAAAAAGTGATTTTTTTCCAATTATAACAATAAACTGCGGTCTTGGCTTACGCCGATTGTGGAATTTATTGCCAACTGGAGTTCTGGGGGACAATGATCACAAAATCTACCTATTCATGTATCCAGACAGTAGATATTTACTGACAGGAAGGACAACATACGTTGTTAATGAATCTAGATCTGGTGACCACCCGCCACCCGCCGGAGAGGAAGATAATTAAACCACTAGATTATTCTGTCACGTGCGTGTGCGTGTGCGTGTGCGTGTGCGTGTGCGTGTGTGTGTGTGTGTGTGTGTGTGTGTGTGTGTGTGTGTGTGTGTGTGTGTGTGTGTGTGTGTGTGTGTGTGTGTGTGTGTGTGTGTGTGTGTGTGTGTGTGTGTGTGTGTGTGTGTGTGTGTGTGTGTTGACGCTAGAAAGCTATAAAATGGGGTGCGACGGGCCCACCGGTATCGGGTTGGCGCGCCGGCGCCAGATAGCTGTAGAAAGGGTGCAATGGGTCCACCGGCGTCCGATTGATGCACCAGCGCCAGGTAGCTGTAGAAGGGGTGCAACAGGTCCACCGGCGCCAGGTAGCTGAAGAAGGGGTGCAACGAGTACACCGGCATCCGATTGGTGCGCGGCGCCAGATAGCTACAGAAGGGGGTGCGACGGATCCTACGGTATCGGGTTTGCGCGCCGGCGCCAGATAGCTGTAGAATTGGCGGAACGGGTCCACCGGCGTTGGATCAGCGCACCGGCGCCAGATAGCCAAAAAATGGGGTGAGACGGGTGCCGTCGCATCGAAATGGTGCGCAATGACTTCGTGTGCATTTCACAAAAGGTAAATGGGATGTTTGATAGGCGTCGGCACTGTGCGCACTGCCTTTCACCTTTACGACTCTTTCGCGTGCCCACTTCCTTCTCCGTTCGCCTCAAGTTGGTGGCATGCCTTCTTCAGAAAGTGGGAACATGCATGCAAACGGCTGCTTAAATAGTAGTGAACAGTTTACAAGATCTGACGTAGAACGTTATCTTTATCAGCAGGATAAAGTCTTTCACGTCATTTTGTGCTAAAACATCATTCATTAATAACTCTTGGAGGGAAATAGGAGGAATACCCGAATTTCTAGAAATACTTTCAAATTGTGTCTACATTATATTGGTATCGACGTGTTTGAAGCTGAAGTTTGAATATTCTCCAAATGTAGAACTGACACGGTTAGAAAGAAAACTATGAAATCTTTTTCCTTTATTTATAATAAAAAAAGATGAAGAAATATTGTTAGAGATACACAATTCTAGTTTCATAGGAAAGGGCATAAATAGTGATTTTCGTTTATCGATGAAGGGGAGCGAAGCGAACACCACAAAAAGTCTGAAGTCAGAGTCAGTTAGCTGGACGTTCAGACTGGTCACCAGTAAAATGTTCTGCTATGTGATTTGATAGTTCCAATTCCTTTTGAAGAGAGGTATTCACAAAGTGGAGTTTTCTTTAGTTGTGGACTTTTTATTTCGTTAGTTTGTTTTTAGGAAGACACCGCAATTATCAATATTGGAAGGGCTATGATCTAACTGTAGAACACAGGTTCACTACGAACAATCCGACAACCACGTTCTTTTATGTGCTCACCTATGCCCAGGAAAGATAGATATTTCATAACAGAACCCCTAACACTGGCACAAATATCAGCTAAGAACAGCACGATGCGCAGTTTCTACAGGATCAAATCTGAATCTCCGAGAAACCTAGCGCCAGCCCTCATCAACACCCTTACAAGGTTCTTTTCAAGTTACCTGTCGGAAATGCAACTTGAAGGTTCATAGCCACCAGTTAAAGAACACTAAGACCGTATTCTTCCGCAGGCCTTGACAGCGCTTCAACCACCCAACTTGACTAGCTTCTGGTTTCCAAAAAAATCTACACATCTACGTAGTCATAAGCAGGACTTGTAAAAAAAACTCGAATGAAACATGCAAGCAATCAGGATTGCGAAAAGAAATGACCACATGCACGCTGCGTTGAATCTTTTAAAATTATTAAGATATCGATATGGAGTACAAGAAGCAACTACTTCTTGCCTTCATCAATCTATAAAAGGCTTAAGATCAGTTAAGACTGGAGCCGCAGTGGAGCCTTTGACCACAACATGTGACTGTAAATTAATTACAGTTACACTACTTACTGGCTTTGTGCGGAAACTGTTCTCATGACATTAAAGGCATCACCCCACGAATCTGAGGTGTTACGGATTTCAGGTAGAGTATTCGTAAACGGGATCGTAGATTAAGGAGAGGGGGGGGGGAATTCCGTCCATTTCTTCCTAATTTCCGTTAAAAAAAACGGCCCGGAAGATACGTCTTCGAGCGTTCCGGCGCGCTACTTTTCACAACGAGTTTGGTTGGAGCGCGCCGGTCATGTGCCCATCTTCCGGGCAGTTTTTTACACCAATTAGCAAGAAATGGACAGAATCACCCACCTCTCCATAATCTACGATACCGTATACGAATACTCCACCTAAAATCCGTACCACCTAAGATTCGTGGGGTGATCCCTTTAAGCACTAGTCAGGGGAAAGAAAGGCTGACCAGGTTGCACGAAACCTGTGGAAATTCGGTCTTCAGCTTACCTTGGAAGATAAGCTGTTGAAGAATGGACGTTTATTAGCGCAATGCTCCAGCTTATTCGAACTGTCCTTCCTCGCTTCGCCACGCTTGGTCCATGTAGCCGTTTACAAAGGCATTTTGCGTAACCGCTGAATCACTCTGGCAGCTGAACCACCGCGAGGCATGTGGCACTCGGTTGATGAAAAAAGAAGACGAAGACCACCCGAAAAGTTCAGCGAAAGCTACGCATGTGGAGTAAGGGCAAGATATGAGGATTGGGTGGGATTTGTCAACACCAACATTCGAGTTCAATTCAGAATCGTTTGAGATCTATAAGCATGAGTCTGGCTCATTTAATGACTTGTAGACTGGATGTATCAACTGGATGTTATCAGCGTTTTCATCCTCAAAAACCAGTCTGGTGCAGGGCTCTAGGACGGTTTCGAACCAACGACCGCGTCCACTCACAACCGAACCTGCGCTGCATCTATGCTAACATCTAATGACGACAACTTGATGAAAACAGTTCTAGTCGTGCACCATTCAAAATAAAAGCTGTAATATTAGTAATGGGTCCTTGAAATTGAAAACTGGAACGAGCAACGAGGATTGGGGAGGGTTTTTTGGTGATTTCACAATGATATCATGTACCATTACACTTTCCGTTGTTGTCATATAGTCGCAACACGTGCATGAGACCTCAAAGGCGGAGAATCAAACTTCTTTTCAGCTGATTGGCCAGCCATAAGCCGGAGTTGCTCCACGAACGCTTCCCGATAATCAGTTGACCGCCAAATGCACACGTAGAAAGTCTGCGAATAGCAGATCAAAGCAGGAAACACCTGAAATTGAGTGAAATTGAGATTGTTTGAGAAGACAACTTAAACAAGAATTTTCAGAGTACACTTCAATGAAAAGTACCCAAACTAATTGTTCAACATAAAATTTTCTAGTCTAATACAAGCTATAATAGTAGTGATTTATTCAGAAACGAACCATGTTGCTCTGCCACACTGAAAGAATGAGAGGAGAAAATCCTAACAAGTAACCAAAGTTAACTCCAAATAATGCAGTGTACCAAGAGAAGATGAAGACAACAACAATGACTTGCAGACGCCGAATTACCTTTTCTTGCTCTTTTATAGCATTAGATTTTCCTGAAACAACGTTTTATTATTAAAAAGTGCGGTGTGTCTTTCACGAAACAGCTTGATCGACCTCAAATGTTGGAGTACTCTTAGACGTTCGTGACCTTGGACATTCTCATGTTTGTTTGCCCACATACTCTTTATGAAGAATTGAGTGTCTTGTGCTAATCACTGTTGCGCCAACACGTTCACTTCAATTCATTCGTCCGGGATTCACGAACGCGTGTCCAGACCACACAAGGACTGGAGGTTTAGCTGGTGTATCAAGTCAGTGTTTTTACCTTCCCAGACAAGTTTAGCTCCAATTTATAGAGTTCGGGAGATAAAAGGCTCGGTTGGCACTACTTCAGCTTTGATCCATCGAATGATCGTGCAGCCACAGTGGTTCCTTTCACCGACTGCGCTATACCCGTCCCACATATTCTTCACACAAATCTCAATCTCAGATCAACCCGTTTGAGTCAATTTTTATATGCAAGTACTGTGAAAGAGATGCAATAACATAGGTTATTTGCAGGAATTGTGGACTCATGTACCAATCTTATTAATCTCACTAATTTCTTTTTATTTCCTTTAGCGCACTTTTTTGTGAGTATGAAAGAAATTTGACGGGAAAACGTCAATTCTACTAACATGTTGAGAATTACATACTGCTGCAAAGCAATGCAAGTAGAGGTTCAGAATGGGTTGGTGACAGTCATGGTAATCAATCAGGAGGGGAACACTTTTTTTTTCTAAGTGTCGAGTATTAAAAGAGAAATTCCGAGCAGCAGGTCTTAGATTAGTTAGATATCAGTAGGGTGCGTATGACTGGTCGCTGCTCGAACGCTCTGGGAGAATTCTTTTTCGAAGCTCAGGAAAGGGATAATGAATTAAACTTTTAAAAAAGCAGCGATCACAAGCATAGATAGTTGGTCATCGGGTAATCTTAGAGGCATTACCCCACGAATGCTCCACCTGAGGAGTATTCTTATACAGCATAGTAGATTACGGAGAGGAGGGTAATTCCGTTCATTTCCTCCTAATTGCCGTAAAAAACGGCCAGGAAGATGCGGCGCGTGCACAAGGCTGGCGCGCTCCAATCGAAGTCGTTGTAGAAAGTAGCGCGGCGGATGGCTCGAAGCCGTATCTTCCGAGCCGTTTTTTACGGCAATTAGGAGAAATGGATGGAGTCACCCCCCTGTCTAACCTACGATCCCGTAAACGAATATTCCGCCTGAAATACGTACCACCTCAGATTCGTGGGGTGATGCCTTTAACGCAACAAGTACATCGGCTGTTATTGATTCGATCTCCTCGATTCCCTCTGTTCTTTGGATTGATCAACACCGGTAATTTATTCATTTGTTGAGATCGCGTGCAACAGTTGCCCAATGACCCCTACTGCTACTCTTATATCTGAAATGACAGCTCTGCCGTTTGGAAATGATGTTCTCTGGATTTAACTCCAGCTCACGAAAAGCAGCCATTAGTGCGAAACGTCTTGTAAACTCTTGTGCTGTTCTTCCAAACTGCTGGCTAGCTTGAATGCTTAGAAGTTCATAAAAAGAGAACATGCTAAACTCAAAAACTGCAGCCAATAATGCATCTTCGTTCATCACTTTGCCCGCAAATCGAAAAAGTAAGAATTGAGCGTTGCTGCATACGCAGCTAAATTCCTACTACCGGTAAATCATGTGACGGCTACTTGTGAGTGAATCAGTCCACACTCCATGCCAGCCTCCAAGCTGCATAGAAAGTGGAACTGTCTTGTTTTAGGCAGAGAAAAAAAAAACGTAAGTCAAAATATACCGGCTAACTATGCCGGTTTTGTTGTTTGCCTTATTAATTTTCAGTTGCTGTTACCTTCAATGTACACAAAACCGATAATAGCAAAGTAAACGAGTACAACACTAGAGTTTATAATAACGTTCGAGGTAGACCAAAATCCACTGACTCTTGGTGCAAGTCCTGGAACACATTCATAGATCTCAAACTTTCAAGATCATAAAATATCATAAAATTTATAGAAAAGCTTACCCAGGGGTGGATTGCAAAATAGGATCACTTCATCATTTTGAGCAAGGTATCCCCAAATCGCCATTGGGAGCGAGTAAATAGAACACAACGAAAATGCTAGAATGGTATAGGGGACTGTTTTCCACGTGTGGTACCTAAACTGCATACTGATTTGTAAACTCAAGTCAACACGTCATCCCAGTAGGAGTATTCACTATAGAAAACTATTGAAGACTATTGAAAACAACACTGAAAAGGAAGAAGCTACTTTTATTATCTCTTTCGAGTTTGAGTTTGTATGAGTTCTTGAGTTGACATTTACCATGTTCGTAATCTTAGTATAACAAGCAGAAAAGTCTAATAATGTCTAACAAAATGCATTAAAAAAAAACAAGAAATCGGTGAGATCGACATTTTGGGCCTAAGCTTTTAGCCGATTGATATTTCTGACGGAATTCGTCACATTCGCAATCAATATGTGGTGAAACCTCAATTGGGAGGATGTCATTGAGCCAAGGAAGAAATGCACTAAAATCAATGAATCGATAAAAGTGGTGTTCATTCGAGGTAATTGCCACATGCCAAAATACTAAAATAGCGTATGCTAAACCTCCAGCCGAAAAATTTTGAATGAGTACACAGCAAAAGAAACTGGAATCTCGTATAATCAGTACCATTGACCAGTGATTCGATACGTCCACACGAAAAGTGGCTTAGAGTCTGCATGCTCCACTCTAAGCCTATATAAAAGGCTCAAATCAGTGAGGACCACTTCAAACTCCGATTCGGAGATTTTAAAACTCTTTTTGTGCTTCTGGGATTCCAATTTCCAAATTCCGAAAAAGTCACGGAAAATCAGAGGTTTCTTTCACCAGTTTGAAGGGACCTTCTACCTTCTTACCATCCTAACATCGTGCTTGTTGGGAAGTGCAATTTTATCTCACTTGGTAAGCATTCGGTAGTGTGCGTTATTCGTTTCGTTGGTTTGGGCATTTCGTTGTAATCAACCAAGCATTCCAAGACTCGGTCAAGCCATGTTCACTTGTGTATCTTCGTCGTTTTCTATTGCCCTTGTTTCCATCATCCTAGTTCTTTTTCCATCCACTAGGTAATTTTGAAGTCATTAGGCGTGGTAGACGAATGCATTCCGTTCCTCAAAAATTCCGCTCCAAACGTCATACGCGTAGCACAGTTAACAGAGATCCGTGAATCGACTCGTAATCGATTCGAAACGCGATACAGTCTTGTATACCCTAATAAAGTGGTTGTGATACATTAGTATTCCCACGAAATGGATAACGTTCTGATCTCGCCAGAACAATTAGGAGTTCGGGTGGTAGATTACGAGTACAACCGTGGCCACGTCCCATTCACTCGTATAATCGTTCCCAAATGAAATTCCCGTAACCTACAACCCAAACTCTAATCCCACACAAACCCCAGCACCGTCCATTTTGTTGCATGCTGCTTCCAAGTGAGACGTTCCGATTAACAAAAATGCCTACTATTCTTTGCAGGCGCCTCATTTTGCGAGCTTTTCTGACTGTCAACCAATACGAGGAAGGAGTAGGACAAAGACAGCCGCTTTGTCAAGTTCGCTTCGGTCGAGTTTGTGCTTCTTTGCTGCAAAACGGTGTTAATGCAATCGTCTTCGTCCAAACATTTGAATAAGGTGTAGTCTTACTGTAGGTATGAACGATGCTTCTTTCACCTTGATCACCTTGACTCCTATTGTTCTTCAAATCGATGGAGTGGTCGCCAGTAACGCCATTCATCCCCATTGCATCCAACAGTCACCTCATGATTTCTCGTTTATTAGGAATACGAGTGACATCGCAATTACTTTTAATGGATTTTGGGAATTAGTCTGGCCATCAGGTTGGCGGTGTAATTGCGTCTAATATCGTTTGGTATCCAGTCGCTCACGCTCTATTCCAACTGTTCTTGCTGAAACACAACACGTCTCCGGGCCACTTTATTTTACTTGCGCTAGTAAATGCGGCGGAGTCTCTGATTTTCAATCGCTGGTGTAGGAAAGAATTTCTTCGCTCACGGGGTTCCATCTCCCTGGTTTAGGGTTGCATACTCCTAGCTCACAATTTCTTGTAGTTCTCAGTAATTCTGTGACCAGAGGAGGATCTAAAATGGTTGTTAGTGTCTTCTTGAACGACTGGAGCGTGGCTTCAGCGTGGCTTGTTTGCGTCTCCCCGGACATATTCACCAGTAATTGCGTAATGTCTCGGGGCATTTGCGGAAAAGTCCATGAGAGTCTCTTTACCGTTCGTGGACGGGATGCAGGCACATTGTGGAAGACTCCGCTATCCTCGATGCTGTCAAAAAGGATCGGAAGGTTAGCCCAAACATTCTTGCGATGAGACTCGAGTGTAGTAAGCCAACAATTTCAGCCGCCTCAAGGTCCTCAACTACAGAAAAGTACTGACTCGATAGTAGTAGTATGTACTTCCTCATATCCTGACGGGTGGCACGCGGTACACTCGGGTATATATTTGTTAGTCTCTCCTCCTCGGCGCGCATCGAAAGGAGCATTTGGAAGACCTGACTAGGGGGGAAAAATTTTAGTATTCTTTTTTTTTTTTTTTTTTTCCCTATAATTTTTTCCACAAAAAAGGCCCGCGCACGAAAAGACAAATCGGACATTCACTCAGAAATGCCATCCTCTGCTGCTTCTAAATCTCAAGCGGAATGCTTTACTACGACCTGCTACCGCAAAGAACACGCAGTCTCTGCTGTCATTTATATCACTCAGCTCCAGAAATGTGCCGAAGCTGTTCGTACCTATGCTCAAAATAAGCATCGGTACATCTTCTTTATGATAATGCGAGAAGGAGATCCGTCAAAAAATCGGAGAGCTAGGCCGAGATCCAGTCCCTGTCCACCCTATTCTCGTGGCATAGCTTTCAAAAATTATCGTTTCTTCCAGCTCCTTATAGCTTTCTTGGATTCACTTGACCAAGTTCAATGACATTCTGGAAAAATGTCGGCGACGGCCAACTTCTTCTAGTTTTGGAAGAAGATGATCGCCGATCTGCACATTAGATGGAACGCTGTCAACAACTGTTAAAACGCTGTAGTGACTAACAATGACCGTTACTTTGTTGGTTGATTTCTGCTGCATGCTGAACAAGAAATAAAGAAGAAAATACAAAACAGGCAAAAATTTCTTTTTAATCTAGCACCAACATATTCATGAACACGAAAAAAAGACATGCCTACTTTGTCTTCGCATAAGTATTCCAAAATCGGTGCTAGAATTCGGGGCATCCTTTCTTGTATCAAATCAAAATTAAATGAGGATACTGATAGCAACCAAATAATACTCACCAGAATGGAAATAAAAGTGAAATTAATAAATCAACTGAAATGGCTAGAGTCATAGCAGCTTGCTGGCAAATAACAAAAATATATAGTGTAATGAATGGGTAGCATTGTGTTCTGGTGAATGGCGGAAGGAAGACGATGAACCACACATTAAATAATTCCGATAGGAGACAAATGATGTGGCACACGGCATTGATAGCGAGAAGTGCTCCTGAAAATTCCTTTGGATCAAAAACAAAGCTTCTACCAAGTATATAACAGCTACAGAGGCGGGTGTGGTGTTCCTGTTAGAGGTTCCGCTTCCTGCACGGTCGATCGGTGGCTCGAATCCGCCCAAACGCTCACCAAGCCTTTCATTCGTCCAGGATCCACAAATTGGTACCAGACATGTTTGGGAGAATAAAAGCACTGAATTGACATATCGGCTAGCCCCCGCATGTCATTGTATGGGCCAGTTACAAGTTTGTAAACCTCAAGCGATTCTGAATTGAAGTAAACGTGGGGGCGCATCCCAAGCGGATTGATTAACGCCAGACACTTTATCCTTTACACACTTTATAACAGCTACAATCAACCATGTGAATACTTACGGTCAAAATCATCAACTGCATGAGCAGTGCATTGGATGTTCAATTGGTAATAGAAAGACTAAGGAGGACGCAATGGAATTGCCGCAGCGATGAAAGCGAGCATAACGATGAAATTCCCATTGACCAATTCTCCAAGGTTTTAACAACGAAAAGTCAAAGTTCTACGACGCCTAAGACGACGACGAAAATTTCTAGATGGATTAAAAAAAGGCTCAACTAATGGGGTGACGGTGAAGACTAGTTCAAGAGTACCTGATTGAGGAATTTGTAAGTTTGCTAATTTCCCTCTGAAAAGGGAAGATGACGGGATCCTGCAAAGTGGGTTTCTGAATCAAGTCGAAGATATCGGTCTGGAAAGAAAAAGCAATTCTGTCAACTACTCGAATTCAGCTGCTGTTTTACACTATGGAGGTTTTGAAAGCATCATCAAGCGCAGAACTAGAGACATTGCTCGGATATCCTCAACTTTGTCCGTACAAAGCGCATCGATGAGTCGAGCCCCAAATTCTGATCAGACCCGACACTCCCAAATAAAACCTTCCTCTCGCCGCTTCAACGTTGCCGTCAATTCACTGTATCTGAGAAATTATGTGTTTCGAAATAAAAGTCGAAATTAGCCGAGGAACAAATTTCAACTGTAAAATATAGAAACACCTGTATATATTAGTTTATATAGCTTTATTGAGAGGTGGGCCCTTGGAGTGACGATTAGTGAACATATATCAGGAAAACGGCGTAACAGTTTGATGACACCGTTCGGAAGGCTTAAACATGAGACTGGCTCACGAAACAGAAATATCGGCAAGGAAAACGTTGGAGGCGTTTTGGATTCCTAGATGAAACTCTTCAATGAATAACAGGAATGAATGTTTGCCGAAAACGAATGAGTTCCTGCCCCTTGTACCGCTCTATAGCTGCCTAATATTGCGTGTGTACATCAAATCATCTACATCGTCGCTAGTGATCCGCAAACAGCAATATTCATTTGCTGGTGCAAGCAAACGACAAGTGCGTGCAACCAGCCGCCGCACAACCGATGAAACTCTACTTAAAGGCATCACCCCACGAACCCGAAGTGGCACGTATTTCAGGTGAAGTACTCTTATACGGGATAGTAAATTATGGAGAGGAAGGTGATTCCATTCCAGGAAGATGCGGCGCGGAGTGGCGCGCTCCATCGAATTCGTTGAAAGGGCGCGCCGGAACCGATGCCGTATCTTGGCGTTTTTGAATAGATGACGGAACCCTTCTTAGAGAGGATTGTCATTTTTCTAATTTCTAAAAACGGCCCGAAGATAGGTTAGCTTCCTTCGCGCTATTTTTACAACGATTTTTAGCGCACGCCTTCCCACCGCATCTTCGATTTTTTACACCAACTAGCAAGAAATGGACGGAATCACCCTTCTCTCCATAATCTACGATCCCGTATACAAATACTCCACCTGAAATCCGTACCACCTTAGATTCGTGGGGTGATGCCTTTGAGGCTATTTCAACGCATACGGTTTCACTACCTCGAACGATTGTCGGAACACAGACTCAGGGTGATGTGACACGACGGAATTCACTCTGATCTTCGAACTAGTTCCAGAGGTGTCATTTGGTATTTCCAAAAAAACTGAAAATGTTCATTTTTCACTTTTTCAATCTTTGATCTATTTTATGTGTATTTTATTTTTTTCTTTTTTTATTTTATAGTTTTCTATTGTATTTGGATTATGGGTAGAACATTTGGAGCACGCCATACGTCAATTGAAACTCGAAAGTCCATTCTTCGAGGAATCGATCGAGGAATGAGGCAAGTCGAATTAGCAAAACTATATAATGTCTCCAGAGCGACCATCTCCGCTTCCGCTTTTCTGAAGAGGGTATCAACATGTGGAGTAATTGGAGCAACGCCGAATCCAGGACGAAGCCGGATGACCACAAGAGTTACCGATAGGAACACCTTTCAAATGAATCGTGCTAATCCTAGGCTCACTGCCTCCGATATTCAAAGTGAATTGGCCATCGTAAATCAACACATCCCATCAGTTAGAACTGTTCGAAGACGCCTACAAGATGCCGAACTCAATGAAAGGCGTCCTGCAAAAAAAACCACTCATTTCAAAAAAGAATCGTGTTGTTCGTGTCAAATGGGCTAAGTAACATGTTGGTTGGACTAGCCAGCAGTGGAACAAAGTTCTATTTTCTGATGAATCCAAGTTTAACTTGATGAGAAGTGATGGTATTATGTATGTCAGACGTCCAGCCGGAAGAAAAGACTCCATCCCATGTATCAACTGCCCACTGTAAAGCATGGTGGAGGAAACATCATACTTTGGGGTTGCTTCTGTAGTCATGGAGTCAGAACTCTTTGCCAAATTCATGGAAATTTGGACAGATACGGCTATGACGAGATCTTAGGAACAACAATGCGTCCATTTGCTCTTCAAATCATTGGTAGAGGATTCATCTTTCAGCAAGACAAAGACCTGAAGCACACATCTTCGCATACTCGTGACTGGTTGAACCGGCGTCGTGTGGAAGTTCTTGACTGGCCAAGTCAGTTTCCGAATCTGAATCCGATTGAACATTTATGGGAAGAACTGGAACGTCGGATGAAAGGGAAAAAATCAAGAAAATCTGCCGAAAAATTTGCTCAATTTGAAGAAGCCTGGAAGGCTATCCCACAGTCTTGTCTTGACAATTTGTTGGATTCGATGCCACGAAGATAACAGGCGGTTTTTGATGCTAAAGGTTTTGCAACGAAGTACTGGGGCTGTTTTTTTGTTATTGTTACGATATTTTGGTTGTTGAAAGTTGTTATCAAGCTTTTTGTTCAAATAAACTGACTACTTGATTTTTCGCTTGTTTCAATAAAATCGAATAATCGATAATTTTTTTAGGTCCTGATTTAACCTGATTGCTGATATTCTTTTCTAAGATTAAAAAACGCCACAGAAAATAAAAAAAAAATAATTAGTACAAGTTTGGAGACGATTCGGCGATTTTTAGAGGAGAAAACATCAAAAAACCGTTTGTCAATTGATTTTTGGCCGCTACACCTTTTGCCATAAGGGCGTGGATTTCACTGGTATCCAACCATGACCTTATTGAACCAAAGTCAAATTCGAACAGTCGTGTATTACAAATTCCTGCAGAGCTACAACGCACCGAGTGACTGGAATGATCAAGCATTGCGTGACGATCTCAGAGGCAAGCGGGAGTCACTAAACGTGAACCATCGACGACACTTGGGCGCAGCAATACAACAACCATCAAACAAAAAATCAAACTTCAAACTCTGGGACACAGAAAAGTGACGTCGATTGGTGCCCTTCACGAATTGAGTGCCTCGCAGCTAGCGACAAGAGTGTGAGTGTGTCAGTCTTTACTTCTGCGCCCACCCCCAGGAATTCCTCTCTTTCTTTGGAGTTTTACAAAGTTATCACAGGAGACGAGATGTTGTATGATGATCTCGGGTGTTGTATGTTAATCACATACGGCAGAAACGGTGCCTCCCTTGGCGAAGCTGTGGCGTGTATGGCGAAACTCCTCCAAAGAAAAAGGAGGATTGTACACAAAGAAGATTTTGCAAAAGAAAACTATATTATGGACTCCTATCTGGGCACACGGTAACTCCTTAAGTCTGCTCTTCTCAACTTCAGAGATTGGCACAAGCCGCACTTTGCCTGCGTAAGAAAACTGGTCATGCTGCGCTTCCTCAAGACAATGCCTAACCTCGCGCGGGAATGCTTACTCACCAGAAAATTGCCGAGCGTAGTTGGGAGGTTGTACAGCATCTTGCTTATTTTTCTGCCTTGGCCCCATATGACTACCATTTGTTTAAGGCACTGGAGCTGCATCTGCGAGGGGAAATCTGGTCAGAAAAAGCTGGAAAATGAGATTTCAGGCTTCTTGGACTCACAGTTGGACTTCTGGAACTTCTGGAACTGATAGACTAGCAAAGCGTTGAACGTAATGGATCATAATGGTCATTTTTTTGTTGGTTGATATCCATGAACAATTTTTATAATCATTTGAAGAAACTGTTAGGTTTGGTGCAAGACTTTCAGGCCAACCGAATGTCATAAAAAGGAATACCTTGCAATACTTCGTACTTCTTTCCTTATTTTTCGGACAGAATCCAACTATTTTATGTCACCTTAATTTGATACAACAACAATATAAATCAAATTCAAATCGTATACCCGATTAATCATATAGCCGAGCCGAACAATCAATTCAACGTGCTACGTTTCTAACAACTTCTAGTTTGGTATTATTACGGAACAAACAAAACCTATAGTTTTTTTAAGCATCTTCACCGGACACTTTGAGCAGTTTTGGTGTGATTGACGTTTTTATGAGAGCAAGGCAAGTCTGGCCAGTGGTGGCTCTAACATGGAAAAACACTCTTCTGTACTGTCTTTAAAACTATCTCACGGATATCAGTCTTGCCCGCAAACATCCCTTAATTTCACATAGAGAATTGTCGAAAAATTGGTTCTATATTTATGATCTGCATATGGAAAAAAACCATTTCTATCGCTGGTGTAACAAACTAGACCAAGTTCTATGAATTAGTCCAGTTATCTATCATTATATAGTAAGAGGCAAATAAAGTGTCTTAAATCAAACCTGGCTTAGAGCGTGCAAATTTTTTTCGTGCAGTGATCCAGAGAAGCTGAACGTTACCGAAACCTCCGATAATATTAAATAACAGGATTTCAATAGTTACGCAGTACACGTTGATAGTAGCAAGAGGCATTCTGCAAAGGAAACTTCTCTTTG
Organism: Necator americanus; assembly: GCF_031761385.1. Lineage (NCBI taxonomy): Eukaryota > Metazoa > Nematoda > Chromadorea > Rhabditida > Ancylostomatidae > Necator > Necator americanus. Next base: position 12,265,976 of record NC_087374.1, read on the forward strand.
GAATCAGAAAAGTGTAAACGATGCAACTATTAGTTTTTATGATCGGAGACTCGTAATTCCGTGAGTGAGGCAACAACGATGTAAGAATAATTGATCGCGTGTAGTCACTGAAATATAATGCAATTTACATTCACTTCAGACTTATAAATAAACAGATTTTGTAAAGAAAATCGCCTTTTAGTTGTGATGTTCTTTTTCTTGGGAAGTTGCAAATAAATGTACAACAAAAAGAAAATTCCCGCTCAACACAAATATCTTGTCTTATTCAAAGTAGTCCATATTTTTGCACGTTGTAGCATATTATTGCTAAAGCTGGTAATTGCAAGCTAAATTACACCAGGTTGCTGACCACCTTGTTTTCGTAATTCGGTCACCTCCAACAAGTTCCATCAAACACAACTACAATGTTCTCAACAAAACTTCTCGAAAAATATTATTCCTTATACTGTCTTTAATGTCAAATGCCTTCAATTACTTTGTACAGCGCCGAAATGAAAATCACGACGAAGAAATATGGCAAGCTGAGTCTCGGCTTACAAAGAATTTCAAAAAAGCGTGCAAAACATATTCAGTTTGTAGCCAGAGAAACTATAAATATTGTTTTCATGTCATTTGTACAATACATGGATCGTGTTTATCACTGTACACTACAAATATTCAACTGTGGATACTTATCTGAAATGTTTAGTGGACGTATCTGGAAAAGTATCTAAATAGATAGTCCCAAGTGAATGAAGTTGTTTAAGGCCCCAAATCCATCATGATACTTTTTGTGACTTCGCAAATGGGGTCGCAGTTCTGTGCACAACAAAGATGAGTTCTGTATTTAAACGGAAGTAGTGAGTTCACTCTTAACTGCAGGTAAACGTCCATAAAAATGTTGATAAGATAGACTCAACCTAATACTATAACCGCCTAAGGTCAATTAGCCGCTATTCATCTCCACTATTCACTTCATAAATCAGAAAAATCAGTCGTTGTAAACGTAATGTGTCTGTTTTTACAATGTTTTTAATTCCACAACAAAATTGCGGATCATTGCGTCCTCACGTGACATAAATTGACCTTTTTTGGGATTCTGAGAAGCTCCTGCATTCACCATATTTGTTATTAAAAGGTCTTTACGACAAGATGGAATGTTGGTTGGTATTTTTTGAGCAAATGACAATTGATAAACATAAACTCATTCTCCAAAATTTTGGAAATTCTTCTTCATTCTTCATTGAAGATAATAACCCGAACACTGTGTTGGATATTACAAGGTAGATGTGCAGTAAACCATGAAATCAAACGAAAATTACTATAAAATCAAGTGAAATTATCACACAACTGTCAAAAATTCCCTCAAGTCAAAATTGCATCTGAGCACTGATTTGTGCTATCTCATAAAGGAAATCATTGCCGAAAGAAAAACAAAAGTTAAAGTAATAATAAAATAAAATAATCAAGCAGTGAAGTGATAAAGAAAAGAAAAGTTGTTTCTAATCTGTACCGCTGAAGTGATTGCGCCATGAATGAACATTATCTGTTATCATAACATGTTCTACTGTTTTTTCCTTCACGTGAGCAGCGTTTTGAAAAAAAATTTAAATGAGAGACTCCAAGAGAACCCAAGAGCCTGTGTAACCAGCGAATGTTCGTCTGCTGATTGCAGAAGCCCACGTAGACTTAGGAAAGTTTAAGGCCGTGAAATTGTCAGTTGAAACTTTACCTTCGGGAAGCGAGTGTTTGCTTTCAAAAATGGCCACTTATTCAATTTTGTTCCTTAGAAATGATTTCTGGTCAAGTTGAATGGAAAAGGACAAAAAAGGAGCGAACAAAGTATCTTATATTAATAATAATAACTAATAATATTTTATCTTTTTAGAGTAGTGAGGCACAAGTGATACACAACTCAGAACACCTTTGGGCTGTTACTGAATTCTCTGTGCTCAGGCTCGCATTTCTCGTTTCTCACTTTATTTTTGTCATTTCTGTAGAAAATTCAAAGATCTCGTCATAAAACTTCAAATTAATTCTATTTTTCTGGTTACTGCTATGCATTGTATTTCTCTTTCGTTCCGCATAATGTGAAATATGAATTAAATACAATTTTCTGCGGTTTGTTTACAGCACTGGTACAGATTTAAGAAAATATACAAAGATCGTGGTTATAAATTACTAATCTCCATGTTCAGCTGTAGAAGAATCATGATACAAATACGCTTGGAATTTCTTCGTGGGCATTGACTTCAAACAGCATGGCCTTGATCACTGATCTCAGCATTGGACCTCAACTTTAAAATCTAACGCAACTACACTGACAGTTTCCGTTAATCTTCAACAAGTCTCACATCTCAATTTCGAACACGAGTAGTAAAAAGTCGGGAATTTCCTTCTCCGAGTAACTACTGCTGAACTAATTCAAGGCTAACACAGGTTCTACATCCAGTGCTATAGAAAATGTTTCATTTCTACACTAGCAAATAGAACAGAATTCCAGGAAAGACGTCGAATATCGTGTATTGTCCTTGCGAAGAACTGGTGACAGCTGAAACTAACCATGTAATTCTAAGCTCTATAGAAAGGAAAACAAAAGCATCCTTACCAACGGACTAAATTTCGAAAAAGCGGGTTTCTCTCAAATTTACCATTATTTGGGATCATTGGAGGGCGACTTGAAGACTTTCGATGCATGAGAATTGAAAACCGTCGCTTCAACACTCGGTTTTGGCTTGCGGCAACTCATTAAGTACAACTGTTCAATGAACGCTGCTCGGTACTCTTGCGATCGCCAGATACAAACGTAGAATGTTTGTGTGTAACAAAGTAGAGCAAAGAATACCTGGAAACAAAACAACTTAAATTCTTTGTTTCCTTTCAGAGGTTGCAGCCATTCATTTGATTTAAATATAAAATATGGACTAATCCTGATCAACTTCGATGCACACATAGCCGGTTACAAAACTACCTGAAGCTCCTTGAAGCTGCGTAACCTACCGCGCCCTAATTGTGCGTTGGAGTGTGACGGTTGGAACCGAATGGGATCCCCGCCAGCACCATTTATCCTGCAATCACTTTGAAGATGCGGCGCCTTCTGGGCCGTTTTTTACGGCAATTAGGAAGAAATGGACGGAATCACCCTCCTCTCCGTAATCTACTATCCGGTATGACTTGACCCTCTATCACAGGATCTCGACTTTGCAACAAGGTGCCATTTTCACGTACTTAGAGCAAGGTCTCACCTTCCGCAAGAATATGAATTCAACAACAAAGATGAGGTTCATTGATGGATAGACATTGTTTTCCCACAAAACCCGATGACGCTTTATAACTGGCTGTTGAACGTGTTGGGGCGCCATGCTAGGTCCTAGGCCAACGAGAGAAGGGGTACACTGGGTCTTCCACTGGTCAACAGGACCACAATCCTTACGACAATGACCTCTTTTGAACCCCTTTTTTTTGTACCAGTGAACAGTTTCATTTTCTCTGATTTTCTTTCGTGATCTTGTGTACGATTAAGATCACCTTGATCAAGATCACTTTACTTAATTAGACTTACTTAGATGGTCCTGCAGGCCCCAGCATCCTTTCCATTCGCTTTGTTTTTTCGCCATCGTCATTCAAGATGCTCCGTGAGTGACGCTGACAAGATCCTTGAACTGCATCTAGCTGAACTCTCAGCTGGTCCATCCGTGTTGCAAACACGTCAGACCATCTTGTTGGCGGCCTCCCACGAGAGCGTTTACCCTAGGGATCTACTCTGATGTTCTTTTAGTCCATCTATCGTCGATTAGATTAGACGATAGATGGACTAAAAGAACATTAGCGTTATCCCTAGGGATCTGCTCTAGTGTTTTTCTAGTCTATCTATCGTCGATTTATCTCATAATGTGGCCAGCCCTTTTATGCTTTGCTTTCAATATATATTCCGCTTGGTCGCGAAGACGGAACATTTCTCTTAATTCAGCGCTGCATGCGCTGGTGAATGGGCTTTTCTCTTCTCTCGGTTCAATCGCAATTCTGTTATCTTCCCTGCTTCGTTCACTTCCTTGATCATCTCTGCGTCACTGGTACTTTTCGAAAAGAGAACGACGAAGGCCAGGACGAGGAGCAGGCGATATTCCCGGCAAATCTATGACCCTCGACTCGGTCTAAATGTGGTCCATGCACCTGAAACCCTAACGAAATACTTTTGAAGCTGGGCTTCATCCAGCGTCCTTAGATTTGCGCGCGAGGAGATTTGGAATTTTAAAAAAAGCAGGGGAAAAAAAAAAAAGAAAGAAATTCCCTTCTTTTTTTAATTATTATTTTAAAAAAAAAATCCCCTTTTTTTTTTTTTTTTTCTTCTTCCCCCCGTCTCCCCCCTCTTTCTTCTTATGAGGGGACAACACCCCGCGAGAAAAAAAGGAAGGAGAGGAAAGCCCCCAAAAAAAAAGAAGAAAATAAATAAAAATCCCGGCCCGGGCGGCGTTTCTTTTTTTTTTTCTTCGTCGCCCCTTCTCTGTCCCAAAAAAAAGGGGGTATTATTTTTTATTTTGGTTTTAAAAAAAAGAAAAAAAAAAAAAAAAAAACTACTAAAACCCCCCCCCCCAATTTCCAAAACAAAGAAAAAAAAGGGGGGAAAAAAAAAATTATTAAAAAAAAATTATTTTAAAAAAAAAATTTAAAAAAAAACCCCTCCCTCTTCTTTTTCCATTTTTTTCTTTTTTTTTCCCCAATCTTCTTTCCCCTTTTTTTTAAAAAATCTCCTTTAAACAATTTTTCCCCCTTTTTTTTCTTTTTTTCCCCCCTTATGTTTAACCTTCAAAATTAACCCTTCAAACCCCCCCTTTCTTTTTATTTTTTTAAAAATTTAAAAAATTTCTTCCTTTTTTTTTTCCTCTTTTTACACCCCCCCACCACCAATTCTCACCCCCCTTCTAACCCAGGCATCTTCTCCCTTTTGGTTCCCCCCCCTCCGAGGGCCCCCGGGAGAAAAAAAAGTTTTCCAAAAAACCCCCCCTCTTCCCCCCCCTTTTTCCCCTCCTTTTTTTTTTTCTTTTCTATCTTTTTTTTTTTTTCTATTTTACCCCGCAAGAAAAACAAAAAAAAAAAAAAAAAAAAAAAAAAAAAAAAAAAAAAAAAAAAAAAAAAACCCCATATTTTGTTATTTAGTTTTTTTCTTCCCCCCCCGACCTTTCCCTTTCCTCCTTATCTCCCCTCTCTAAAAAAAAATTTTTTTTAAAAAAAAAAAAAAAAAAAAAAAAAAAAAAAAAAAAAACGCGCTTCCCGTTTTGATCCCGGTCCACTAGTCCAAACCTTCCGATCCTGTATTCCTCTTTTGTTACCTTTCTTGGTCTTGCATTGATGTCCCCGAAAACGAATTTGTAGAAGGACTTCTCGAGTCGGATCACTTTCTCCAGCTCCTTACAGAACGCATACAATTCGGTCTCATCAGCTGCTGATGTTGGTAAGTAGCAGTTGATGAAACTGATGGATTTTCGGCAAAAGGGCGAAAGTGAAGAATGGCCAGGAGACAAGAATGACAGGATCTATCGACATATCGACATCGAGAATCGACAAAATGGACGACAGATGGGTGCACAACAAAACCAACACCGCCTACATTTCGCGAAGAGCATGTAGGTCAGCGCCTGCATATGTCGCCTTGGTCCAGAATCGAAGACGTTCTGAGCAACCTGAAATTTAACCGTCTCACCGATCGCCTTACTGTACGACGTCTGATATGGCAGGGTTCAGTGTGCAGGGTTCTAAGGCAATGAGTATGCTCAAACAGCAGATAGACTTTTTCCCATACTAAGCAGCTCTGCCATGGCACGTTTAGCTTTCACCACAGGTCGTCGCCAACCTATACGGACGTTTTCCCATGACTGTGATTAATCGTAGCAGTTGTTTGCTCTCAGCTAGGATTCGAAGAATTCGGAATGTCGGGGTGTCAAACTACTTCTCTGCTTGGGAGACTGTACCAGAAGACATATCTCCGCTGTGCGCTGTGTTCGACGCCCAGAGTCACCTCTACGCCTCTATGAGGTGGTATGCAGTTGTGGAGGATGTTGATGATCCTACTTGTAGTGAAATAATTTTTCACTAACATCCTCGCAAACGTCCTATCAATCATTGACCATCGATCCATTGAAGTGGCGACTGGCGACCATGTCATAGAACCCCAGGCAGGCACAACACATTCTGTGACGTTCATTCTATTCTTTGGGTTTCGCTTGTTGGTACAATCGCTTCAGAGAAAATAATGAGTAGAAACTGACATGTAGAAAAAAATTACTTCGGCAGCTACGGTAAATTATGTTTCAACTACAAATCCCAACGAAAAATTGTTCTTGCGTTTCATTCTTGAAAACATTCTTTTTAGAAAAATATCAAAAAATTAACAATAAAAAATTAACATTGATAATCTAAAAAAATAATTTTACATTAATAATTTAAAATTAACAATAATATAATAAATAATAATAATAGAAGAAAAATTAACATCAATAATAACACATAATATTAATAGCATCAGACACTTATAGTATATATATATATATATATATATATATATATATATACTTATTATTCACGGAAAAAAGTCCATTAAGAAAAAATTCTTACCATATTACTCTGCCATACAGAAAGAGTAGCTGGCGTAAAATGCATGACGTAACCAACATCAACACCAAGTATACTCACGAACCATGACAAAACAAAAACAATCATAATAACCTTTAAACGTCGAATAACTTTGCGTAGTTCTAGACAAGCATTTGATTTTCCTGAGAATGAAGCTATGAATTAATATCAAACATAAAATTTTCATGGGACTATCATCATCGATAAATTCATTTGGACATGAATTGTCGCTTGGCTTTGGCTAGATAAAGATACTCTGCTCGCCATATCAGATTGCTTTTTATAAGTTTTGACATAGTACTTTTTGCTGAAATTTTAAAACAAGCAATGTTTTAGAGACATATAAAAGAGTTATTGAGAATCGACACCTGATTAATCACTATTTAAAGACCAATTTTAACATTATAGGTGGAATGGTGCTGGTATATTTTAGAAATTCAGTGATCGTAGGTTTTACGAGAAAAAAAGGGGTGTCTGATGTAACTCGTCTGATCCTGCCAGCATTAGGATCAAATTTAATTTTCCAAGTCATTTAAAGTCATTCGTTTGTTTACATGTCTCAAAGGTCTTCAAAAGAGAATTGATTACCTCTCAAGTAAATAAAAATAATAGTAAAAATATGGACGAATACGACAAAACAATTAATCACAACGTTTGAAAGAGACCAATATCTGCTCACTTGTGGGACGAGACCTGAAAGCAGGACAATAATTCTCCTTCATAGCTTACTACCTCTGAAATCGGAATTTAGAAGCTAGACACCCGTACCATTCTGAAAATAGATAAGCTGAATTGAACCTATGAGCGCTCGATGTGGCTGTAACAAAACATCTATCTTTTTGCTTTCTCAAAGGAAACATATCACGAAATTGACGTGGTACAGAAAACCCAAAGAAGTCGTAGAGGAGAGTTCGAGCTGTTGATCACGGAAACGAGTGTATCCAGCTCCATCCTCTCCTCCACGCTCTCAATCGTGCTAAGAAACTGCGAAATTGGAAGATGGCGTTCTTTCCTACGAATTCAGTTAAAACAGCGCTAGCTTTGTGCATGTGCCGCATTCACGTGCGAGAGGTCAAAGATCAATGAGATCTTCTCACCAGTCTTTTCAAGCGAAACCAGTAAAGAGAATGCTGGGGGGACCCGAGCGCATGCAAGGGAGCTCGTTCCGTTTCTTACTTCGTAAGAACCAGAGCGGTTCCGACGTTTTTAGGACCACTAGACGGAGTTGAGCAGGGTTCGTTTCCTTGATCCACAATCCAACTCTACGTTCTCCTAAAAGTAAAGGCAAAGGGTATACAACTGCATAAAAACAGTATTGGAAAATTTTTCTTCATTGGAACATTGAAGCCTCTAAGGACATTAACTCCTGAATTTGTAGAGAGTTCCGCTTTTTTGCGGGACGGATGTAGCGCAGTCGGCAAGAAGTCCGCTGTGGCAGCACGGTCAATGGACCGAAGTCATCTTCGTGTCTACGAAGTCCTTCATCACTCCAGGATTGATAAATTGCATCCTAAAACCTCAGCGATTATGAATATCAGTAAAACACATTGGCGCATCCCATCTGTATTGACACGCAAGAAACTTTATCAATTTTTCAAAATCCCTTATGCATTTTTTAGAGTCATTGCAGCAAACTACTCCTCACCTATTATTGTAGAGGATCCAAGAACATTGAAATCATCTGTAGATGCTGCATTTAAATAATTGGGTTCAGCCAACTTGATTTTGCAGAGCAAATTTTTGACTATCTTTTGCTTTGAGGAGTTTTACCGAGCTGAAGTTCACTACGGCACTAAATGGAGCGAGAAATCCGTTTTACAACAGTTGTGAAATTCAGCATCTTTAGTCGTAAATTTGCTTTGATTTTTAGGAACTTCGGATACTGATGACTGTAACGTTTTTATATCCTTAATGAGAGCTAATTCACAACAGATATCAATCAGTCTTACCAAGAGGTGGATTGCAGAAGGCAATTTGCGCACTATCTGCAAATATCCATCCTGGTATAACCACTGTCAAAGAGTACATCGTGCAAATTGCGAGCAACGCCAGAATATACGGTAGCGTACGACATATTCGATACCTTAAAGATCATTTTGTGAACCTTCGTCACTTATTCATGTGAAAACCAGGGAAGAACTTACCACACAGGAAATAATAAAGCAAGAAGTAAATCAACGGCAATGACAAGAGTCATGATGGCTTGCTGGCTTATTGCAAAAATATACGGGACAATAAGATAATAACACTTTTTTCGCATAACTGTATCAACTGTAAGCAGAAAGGTGGCGTTAACAAGCTCTCCTAATAAGCAGACAAGATGAAATACTGCATTGAGTCCGAGGAGGATACCTAAACTAAGGTAGTTCTGCAACATTCTATTTCTAGTGAGGCAAAGTAGAGAGAGATATATATTTTTGATTGAGATGAAAACTGTAATCGACAATATAAATTTAAAAAATCACTTAAATAGTCACTCTCTAAACGCTGCAAGCCAAGTCTCATCGCCTTGATGAGTTGATGATGTATTAGGTTGCTCTGAAAGTCTCGCGCTGAATATGACACTTTTTTACTTTATCATCTTTAGTTATCAACCAACAAAATAATGACCATCATGATCCGCTACGTATATCCAATGCTTCAGTAGTCTGTGAATTCCAGAAGTCCATGATCTCTGACTGCTGCGAGTCGAAAAGCCGCAAAATCCCACTTTCCAGCTCTTTCTGATCACCGAATTTTTTCTTCCGTGGATGCAGATTCCTCTACAGCCGCTTCCATATAGTGGTGTGGAGGTGGCTTTAGGCGCCGATACACAACAGAGGCACTCCTCTGGTGGGGTTTCTCAGTCTGGCAGAGAGTTCGATACCTCCGAGACTCCAACTTCTCCGAATCGAAAGAATAGAAAAGAGCAAACAACTGATACGACTAATCGTTGTCGGTGAGAACGTCGCAAGGTTGCTTCTCGATCCATATAGGCTGGCCAGCCAACGACCTGTGGAGAAGCCTAAGCTCGCTATGGCGAGCCTGCCTAAGTTTGATGAAAAAAATCTCCTTGCCACTCCAGCATACACATTGTCTCAGTACTCTGGACAGCGGGCCCTGCCGTCCCAGAGGTCGGACGGTATGGCGACTGGTGAGAGACGATGAAATCTGAGGTTTCACAGGATTCCGTCCTTATTCATTAGAAAGGTGAGCGGGAGGTGACCTTCGAAACTACCGCTGCTTGCTTGCCTGCTTGCTGAGCATTGACTAAGATCGTCCTCACGCGCATATCTAGGACGCTGTACGAAGCCCAGCTCCAAGAACAAGATGGATTCCGCCAGGTGTTCAGGTGCAGTAAGCACATCTAGATCGTGTCGATGGTCATAGAGCTTAGCCGGAAATACCGCTTCCTTCGTCTGAACCTTCGTCGAGGACGAGAACGAGAAAGCTTTCTACAGCGTAGAAGCGAATGTTTGGGAAGAAATAGAGGGCATACTTATTGATGGAAGATACATGTTAAAGCTTCGTTTTACAGATGACAGTGTCCTCTTTTCGACAAATACCAATGAAGCAAGAACTATGCTGAAGGAATTACGCGAAAACGAAAATTTGCACTAGGTTAACCAGGGAAGCCACGGAGTAACTGACGGATCGAGAGCTCCGTGTTAATTTTTTGGACTCAGCAGTTCTTCCGGTGCTCTTTTACGCAGTGGAGACGTGGACAGGCACTCCTGTCACGTCTGGAAACGCACATACTACTCACAAAACCCTTGAGAGATTTCTTCTAAGGTTTGACGGGTGCACACAACAAATAGCTGGTACGGTAGAACATTCCTTTCAAGCTCGGCAATTTCCTGGCGAGTAAGCTTTCCCACGGAAGGTCGGGCAATGGCATGAAGTAGAGCAACAGCAAAATCACCGATCTTGTTTGGAAAGTTTTGCCGCACCTTAACGCCGCTGTAAGGTGAAAAACCACTGTGGGGAAGCTGCATTTATGAAAGAAAAAAATTCGGTGACCAGAAAGCGCTGGAAAGTGGAACATATCGCTTCTTCGCCTCTGAGCCGCCAGAGTTCTGGAATTCTGGAATGTCTAGTGGAGCGTTGGACATACGTAGTGGATCATTGCCAATATTTTGATTATTTTTGAATATTATATTTTGATTTACGTCTACCAACAATAAAGTTATAATTGAATTAATGAATTAGTTATAATTAGTTATTGAATTAGTTATAATTGAATTAGTTATAATTGATTGGAAAAAAGTATGAAATTCGGTGCAGGACATTCGGACCAACAAGATAATAAATGAAGATAATGAACCCTTTAAAAAAGTAGGACGATTTTGAGGCTAATGGTAATCTAGTAAAAACTGTCTGTGATGATATATGAATCAGGTTAACTAAATGCGTTGGCTGCAAACTTTGAAATGGAACTAATGTTCTCATTATGACGATAGTTTCTACTCATTCTGATAGTTTTCCCAGACCTTCAGCAGCTAGGATATGGACCGGTATGCACAGTAATCGATGAGAGTGTTATAAGCTGTAAAAACGCAGCAGAAATTTCGGAAGGTTCTAAAAGATGAGGAAAAGAAATGTAGATCCTTTATTGACAAAGATGGCAAGTTTTCATCCAAGAAGGATTACGCTCCACCAGTAAAGAGGATTCTGTAGGCGCACGATAAAGAACTTTACACGAATTGACAACTATTTTGGAGCTGCATTTCCTTCAAGGGAATTTTGTTCCGAAAGATGAGTATGAGCTGTAAGTAGAACTCAAGAAGAACGATCGATCACTAGCAGATCTACTGGTGCTGATTTCGAACGCCCCTGTTGGTTGCAGCGGAAGGTTCGGATTAAAAGGACAACATCAAGCTGTGATGTGATTTGTATTAATTGTTGGTTGTTTATAATTTGTGATCTTGCTTGGGCCCGAATGAAACCAAAATTTGGCAATACCGAAAGAGAACATTTAACTGCAAGAATTCAAAATCTTCGCTTTATCGAGGTGGTCAAAGTCAGTAATTTTTGGATGTGAAAACTCTGTGAACTGGAATCCTGGCCATGGTTTCTACAGATGTACTAATGCTAGGTGTAGTCATCAATGTTTCTGCTGCTTTTTCCGAACTTAATTATCCCAATGAATCATGACCAGAACAATAAACACCAGGAAAAAAACCACTTTGCAAAATACCTGAAGCTGGAAAATGCCAGAAAAATGCATCACTGCAACATATTGTTCGAAAATGTATTCCAGAAATTTTGGGATGTGTCGAAATCTTATTAAGAAGCACCAGAGCACTGGATATATAGGGAGATAAATTTGAAAATATTAGTTGCACCTGCCTGTTTTAGACTGTAGTGACTTTTTTCGTGCGGTCGACCAAAGGAGATGTACGTTACCGAAAATACCAACCACATTGAATACAAATATTTCTGTTGCAACAGTATATTTGACGACTTCCAACGTTGCCATGAGGATGAGCTGACGTGAGTTCTGTAGTTGCTGTAGCAGCTCAGTACAACACTGAGATGCAAAGTATCTGCAAGTAAGTAAAAGAAAATGATGTAATCCTAACCAGAGTGGTTTGTGGGAGTAGAATACGTATATGAATAGTGCGCTTATCCAACGCGCACTTATTCAATAAAGCAGTGCTTCTGATATAATTAGTGTATAATTAGTTATCGGCGAGGATTATGCTGGATGTAAGTTGGTTGTACTAGCAAACGTTACATCAATAAAACTCAAAAAAGTAAATTTGAGAGAACTATAATTGAAGCGCTATAAAGTTCAGATGTTTAATTTTTACTCTGGAAAACAAAGTTGTCAGGTTAGAACCATGATTCATATTTACTCTAAATAAGGCAACAGCAGTATCCATTGTGATTTCCAGTGAGGAGCGGAGCAACCTCCGCACTGCATAAAGTCCCACTTGAATAATGTTTCAATGCCATCTAATTTATCGGATGAATGAATCAGTGTGTACTTCCGCTTTTTCGCATAAGATTAATTGCCTCGCTGAAACTTCCGTTACCTGCATACCACCCACTAGTAATAACGAATATGAGGATGATACAAAGGAGGATCACAGGATCATAATACACAACTTTTCCATGATTTAATAAAACACAAAGACGAATCGTTTGACATCGCCCTGAAAAAGTTATAACGAAGAGATCGAAGTTGTTTTTTACTCACCCATATACGACAACAGTAAACTTCGTTACAGCTCCTTCAGAATGGGTATAATTTTGATTTTTTGATTGTTAACTTGTACCTGAAAAGGTAAATGATGCTCAATTCAGTGAGCGATGAGCTATAGATGCCAGGAAGTTATTAAAAGCAGTGTATAACGAAACTGACGTGCTGCGCAAACCGCAGAAGAAACGGGTAGGTCGGGTTGTGGATTACGGAAAAACAGCGTGTTTTCGCTCATTTTCCACCAAGCATCCTGAAAAACGGAGTGAGAACCGTCTCAGGTCCGTATGATGATATTTCCCCATCGGTGGGTCGTGAAGGGGGAAGTCGCAAGGGAACGGGGTCGGGGGGTGTGGGGCGGGGTGCGGTAAGCACTAGTGAATGGAGGATAACACGATAACCAGGACAAAATAGTACGCAGTATTAAATAATCACATGCATTACAAAATACTACATAAAATAACATTAAACTGTTACAGAAACTACAAAGTATTATGTTAAGTCTCAGAGATTGGGCAGTCGGACGACAAGAAGCTCCAACATTTTGTTTTGAAAATGTACAACGAGTTGACAAAACAATAGTGGGACTACGCAGGTTCGACACTCCATAGATGCAAACTTTTGCAAAATAGATAGAAACTTGGAAGTACTCCTCAAATATGAAGGGTTCAGCTTGAATAGCTTTTCATACAAGGAGGTTTGCGCTAAAAAAGGTTATACCGCTGTTTTTACAGCCTCCTAGTTCTTTTTTTCGAAATTAGTAGATGGGAAATGCTTTAAAAAAGGAGACTTTTGAAATTTTTCGAAGTTTTTTTGAGTGTGCTACAGCCGAGGATCTTCTCTACCAGATGCTTTGTCAAGCGATTTTTAGGGATTCACCGTTTTTCCAAATTTTTGATGCGATGGGACGGTAAGAAGGCCACTTTTCCCATCTAAATACTAAAAGAAACTAAGTTGTAAGACACAGTGGTAATAAATATTTTTTGGGGTAACATTTTCCTGTAAAAGAACTACCTAAAATATTTCCCTCGGTCTTCTTATTACGAACCTATTCGCGATCTTCCAGACCTAACAATTTGCACATTATCTGAACCTTTGACCATTAAATTCCATTATATCTTAGACTGATCTGTGTGAGCTGTAGCCAAGATTGAAATTGATCCTTGTTGTTAACTAACAGCACGTTTCCGCGTAATCGCCTTGCGCGCCGCAATACCAGCGCGACAAAATCATGGTCTTGAAGGTATCACCCCACGAATCTGAAGTGGTACGGATTACAGGAGGAGTACTCGTATACGGGATCGTAGATTATGGAAAGAGGTGATGCCGTCCACTTCTCCCTGTATCGCGAGGGACGGCGCAAGGGTGGCCGATTGCAATTGAGGCCGTCATAAGAAACATCATTCCTGGGTCGTCCGTTTCCACTGATACAGGGAGAAGTGGACGGCATCACCTCTCTCCATAATCTACGATCCCGTATACGAATACTCTACCTGAAATCCGTACCATCTTAGATTCGCGGGGTAATGCCTTTAACTTCAAAATCTACTCCGCTATGACGCCCTATGACCACCTAATGCAGCGGAGTCACATGATTTCATTTTTGCATCCAGGTGTTCTTTGATTCGAATAACGATCATATAGGCGATTGCGAAACATCTTTTGCTTAAAGGCATCTCCTCACAAATCTGAGGTGGCACGGATTTCAGATGTGGTATTCGTATACGGGATGGTAGATTATGAAGAGGAGGGTGATTCCGTCTATTTCTTCCTAATTACCGTAAAAAACGGAAGATGCACAAGGATGGCGCACTCCAATCGAACTCCTCGTGGAAAATAGCGCGCCGGAACGCCCGAAGCCGTACCTTCCAGACCGTTTTTTTCGTGGATTGATGCCCTTAAGATTACTAGGGATTAAGATTCCAGATCCTTTGGGAACAAACGCAAAGCAAACGCAGAATTCGTAGAAGTTTTGATGGGTTTCATAGCTGACCTTCATTACGAGTCTGAAGTATAAGATGCTTTCTGCATTTGAGAGTTGTTGGGGTTGCTGGGTTTCAGGTTAAAGGCATCACCCCACGAATCAGGGGTGATGCGGATTTCATTTGGAGAGTTCCTATACGGGGTCGTAGACTAAAGAAAGGAGAGTTCATTTCATTTCATTCCTTCCTAATTGCCGTTAAAAACGGCTCGGAATGCGACGCGAGCGCAAGGCTGGCGCGCTTCAATCGAACTCGTTGTAGAAAATAGCGCTCCGGAACGCTCGAAGCCTTATCATGCGGATTTTTCACGACAATTTGGAAGAAATAGACGGAATCACTCTACTCTCCATAATCTACGACTCCGCATAGACATAACACACCTGAAACCCGCACCACCCCAGATTCGATGGGGTGATGCCTTTAACAGGTGTTGATAAGAAATGACCACGTTTGAAATATTAATAGACGATTATTTGCAGTTACGCAAATAACACCGGTTTTGTTGGAGTATTCGTTTTTTTTAGATTTACGGATTTCACACTAGGATGGATATGTTCTGATCGCTTAACGTTCCTCAAGAAGTCAGTATCCTGCTATTGCTTGAATATGAGGAATAGTGGGCGTTCTTGCACTTTCCTGGTATAAACAAAAATAGCAGATGAAATAAATCCTTACCTGCATCACCTGTACTCCCGTTGTTCATCGATTTGCTCGAGCGGGCACCAGTAATACTTTCATTTGTCCCTGTCGCGTGCAAGTGTTGCCCATTGGCATCTCTTCTCGAACTCGAAGAGCATCGTATTTTTCTTTGAGGGACTTCGTAAAGAGGTCTGACCATCAGGTCGGCGGTCTTCGGTGCGGTGCGTTTGATGTCGCGTGGTATCCAGTGGCTTACGCCTCTAGTCTAACGATTGTCCTTGAAACGCACCACATGTCCGGTTCACCTCATTTTGCTTTCCTTGGCATATGTGGCAGCGTCTATGATCTTCAATCGGTGACGTAGGAGTGCACTTCGAATCCTTTCCTCCACTTGCGTAAAGCAACTTACTCCTAACATTACCATTTCAGTTCCACGTTCTATGACGCTGATCACATTTTCCTCCTGCTTGCGAAACGTCCACGTTTCTGAAGCGTAGGTCAAAACACGAGGAACGCTGGTGTTGAATAAATGAGCACGGAGCAGGATGTTCTTGGTTCTCTTCACTACATCCTCGATGCTCTTGAATGCTCCCTAAGCCGCTCGTTTCCATCTGCTCAACTCAGAAGTCAGATAGTTCATCATTTTGGTTTCCCGACCTAGATATACATAGCTGAAGCATTCAGATATATTCGTGCCGTTGAGCGTGAATGGGGCGTCAGAAACCCATCCTTTTCTCAATAACATCTTCTTGTCTAGGTCCAGCTGAAGACCGATCTTTTTACACGTTTCATCGAATTCGGGTAGCATCAGTTCCGCTTGACTGATGCTTGATGCTGTAAAAATGATGTCATCAGCGAATTGAAGATGGTGTAAAAGCCACTTGTGCGTGCCGTCACTTTCCACTCCCATGTTATTCCATTCCAATCCTTGCATCGCGTTCTCGAGAGTGGCACCGAAAATTTTGGGTGAAATTGTGTCAGTCTGACGGAGCCCTTTCTTCACGTCGATTATGACATCATTGGACAGTGGGGAAATTTTAGTCGATTGCTATACAACTCAAGAAGTACCTTTATGTATGGAGTAGGGACGCCTTGGTTTTCCAAGGCCTCCATGGCCGCTTCGGTCTCAACTGTATCAAATGCTTTTTTCAAATCGATGGAAGTGAGACGCAACGGCACCTTGTACTCTCGCGATATTTCTATGAGGTGTGAAATTGTGTACGCGGTCAGTCGTACTGAACACTTTCGATTACTCTTGTGAAGAGCTTGTAGATGACAGACAGTAAGCAGATTGGCCAATAGTTGCAGATGTCTTGTGGGTCTCCCTTCTTATACAACAGCACGATCTCGCTGGCTTTCTATTGCTTAGGAACCTTGCCTTCCGACAGATAACGAGTGAAGAGCCTCGTCAGTGTGTTGATGAGGACTGCCAGTAGGTGCTTCGAATGTTCAGGCTTGATTCTGTCGGGAACGGGTTAAGTACGATTCTTCATCGACATGATGGGACTTCGGAAGGATGGACCTCTGGAATGACATGTCCATCTTCCTTGAGATGATGAGGAAGCAAGTGGACGTGGCTGTCGAAGAGATTTGAGTAGAAGCCGTGAATGACCTTTTTCATTCCCCTTCTCTATACAATGGCTGCTCCCTTCGGGTTCTGGAGAGCAGTCATCCTCGTCTTGCAACTGGCGAAGTCTCGACGGGCATAGCGAATGCTTTTCCCCGCCTCTGCAGCTTCAGCCAGCACTTGTGTTCTTCTTCTTCTTTGAGCTCTTCTTTTATCGTCTCTCTGCAAAGCCTCGCGACCTCGGACGTGAGTTCTTGGTTCCCTGCGGCTCTTGCTGCTCCACTCTGACGTATAAGCTCTAGAGTTTCCGGAGACAGGCGTCTCTTGATGGTTTTGAAACTTTCACTTTCTTCGTACAGTCGTAAGATGTTCTACAAACTGTTCATGTTCGTCGTCGATGTTGTCTACGACGGTATTTTCCCAAAAGCCGAAAGTCGAAGCGAAGAGCTCCCAGTGGATGGTGGTTCTGGGAGTTTGCTTTGTGAACTTCGCGGCTTTTCTCCTCTATAATAGATAGAAAATGATAGAAGAGTGTGATAGAAAATCTCCATCAAAGAAGGTGATGGTCCGATCCCGTATAAAACTTTCGTGTTGGTAAAACAGCGACATCCGTCGGGGAAAACTTTTACTGATGATGATGTGGTCAATTTCATTATGATACCCACCATCGGGAGACTCCCACGTCCAGCGTAGAGAGGAGGGCGTCTGGAATTGCGAGTTCCCACGGATGATCTTAGTCGTCATGATGAACTCGGAAAGCTTCTCTCCCTGCTCATTCCACTAAAGGCTTCTTAAGGCGTTTCGATATTAAGTCCTTCAGGCGTTCTTCTGGGGCCAACTTTGGCGTTGAAATCGCCAAATATGACCTTGTAGAAAGTACAATCATCTCTGTAGAACTTCTCCATATAGAAAGGTTCGACTTCTTCTCCATTGTAGATTCATGTTAAAGCGTAAGCAACGAAGATTGTCAGAGCTGGGGTTGAACCACATTTTCTCAACCGCAAAAGTCCGATTCAGCTTGTAAATTGTTCGAAACGTCTAAAAAAACCATGTTTATTGCCATGTTCATGTTGACGCGGACACGAACTCCATCTCCAATGGCCGCATCTGATGCAAGCGTACGGGCGTTATAAGTAAAGATTTTCTCTTTCGGTAGCCTACGTGACTCCTGCAGCCCCCTCTTTCCTAGCGTTCCCTCCGGAATCAGGAGACTCTTTTCCATTACTGTGTTTTGCATAAAAATTTAAAATGAGCAGGTTGCAAGCCTGTAGTCTCATGAGTTTTTGGGAGAACGTTGCGTTCTCGCGGAATAGACCTATGGAGCTTATTTGACCCCATAATTTTTCCGAAACCCCGTACTTTAACGACTTCACTTTACTTACAACCCGTGCTTTTTACCCTACTTCGAATCTTTGTATAATTGACTTGTTCCGATGCATAACTACTACCTCTACCACGCTCTCTTGTCACTTCACAAAACAAAAACAGGAAAAAAAAACTCGAAAATAAAGTCAGAGAAGACCACATTAATGGTTAATTCGTAAAGGTTTCTGGCGTGCCAATCCACTTGGCATGTGCTAACGTGGTTGACTGGTCGTCTATGTTCATGAACATATGTTGGTCTGTACAATGAATTGCGGTAGCAAGCCGATGTATCAAGCCAGTGTTTTTCCATCTTTGCAGGCAAGTCTGGTACCAATCTATCGATCCCAAAAGAATGAGAAGCCTCTTTGGCTTTAGGACGGTTTTGAACCATTGACCTTGTCGTAGCAGCCGAACGTCTTACTGAAGGGATAGCTACACCTACAAGGAGCGCAAAAAAATTATACTTGACTGCAGAGGAGACGAGGAGAGAGTATAGCCTTGAGGTCTGCAAAGAAGAAGTCAAGGAAGCCAAAATATAATACCACTACACGTAAATCTATATTTATTCAAACGCACAAAGCCAATGCAATCGCTGGTACTGAGTAGTTGTGGACGGTGTTCGTAATTCGGTGTTAGCTGTTCCTTTTATTTCTCGGCCTCGACCACTGTTGTTCAACATTTCCAATTGCAGGCACGAAAAGGGATCGTCGCAATCAACGCAAAACAGTACAAAAAAATTGGCTCAGAATAGATCAATTTTATCTGGCGTTAAACAAAGAGACTTTGAATTGCTTTTCACTTAAACGGCGGACGGAAGTTTTGGCCTAACACGGCTTATCTGCGTCTTCGTCAAGGTGAGTCCTTCATATTTAATTCCGATGCCAAGATCCGACAGTCCCCCTATAATGTGGCCAGGGCGGTTTTGTGCGACTTCTTTAGAAGAATGAGAAGGGTGTAGATGTTGTCCCCGCTCCATCCCTGGTACACCATATCCACTGCTGACTAAGGTTCTTATGAGACGCCAGAAATAACCAAGCATAAGTCTAAACAGGTTCCTTTTTTAATTGAGTTGGAGTTGCAATTGAGCTTTTCCACCACCGTTGACGGCTCTGCTCGAACTTTCGTACATCATGATAGGGCGAATTGCGGATAGGTTGACTCGCAGCTAGACTTCGTCGGTGATGGGATCGAGCGCAGGGATTTCGTTAAGGAGTTAGATGCTTCTTCTTCTCTTGCGCATCTTAACTGAACTCTCTCGTATATGTCGTCGTTTTTCAGCGTGTAACCCAAATAACAGAACTCGCCTACAAGTTTAATTGGTGGTCCATTCCCTCTGATTCCTTTCCCTAAAAAATGCAAGCAGATGATGGTCTCGGGGAGACCCACATTTCCTTATATTTCTTAGTGAGGAGTCGCAAACCGTATGCTGCAGCTAATTTTGATACAAGGTCGACAACATGCTACAGCTTTGCTCTGCTTCAAGCGAATATCACTACATCGTAGGAGTACTCCAAAATGACCAAGGGACGTCCAAATGAGGTAAGAACCACATTAATCGGACTCAACTCTTTTTCGTTTGATATCATTCAATGCTGAACAAGAAAGGTCCCGTGGCACCCCATTATCTTACTCTACTCTAAACTTTAAACAATAAAGTAAATCTGGGTGGTGTTCGAGCAGCAGCCAATGTTCTTCTGTTCATCTCTTCGATTAGGCGAATGAACTTTCCTGCTGTACTGTCTTTGTAGATGATAATCTTTCTTCGGGTTTTTGTTCTGCCACGCCCTTTCAGACTACTTCTGCACGTCCATTCGTTGTTGACGTTTTAGCTAACGACGTACCCTTCTCTTCATACGCTTCTCCTGACTCAGATCGTCAGTAGTGCCACCGATACTTGCAGAAAT
Organism: Necator americanus; assembly: GCF_031761385.1. Lineage (NCBI taxonomy): Eukaryota > Metazoa > Nematoda > Chromadorea > Rhabditida > Ancylostomatidae > Necator > Necator americanus. The sequence goes on from NC_087374.1 coordinate 12,286,223, forward strand.
GTATGTTTATCTGCAGGGTTATAGCTTCCGCAGATGCAGAAGCGATTTTTTTTCCGGCATCAAATCCGAGAGCGTTTTTTTTAGCTTCCTGAATACAAATGGTGAGATAGTTGTGATGCGCCTTCAAGCTTCCTCCTAGCCCGTACTCTATCATTTATTAATACCCGTTGGCGGAATTTCTTCTACATTCTTCGTCCTTCTGACCTGCCATGTCGATCTTCGGTTAATGTTGAACTCTTCGAGCTCTTTTCTGGACTCTAACTTCACGCTAAGAAGAACGAGGGGTCGGAATCGAATGCGACTTCCCACAAGGCTCTGGATTTTTAGATATTCGACAAGGGAAGCTCTTTGTTGAGACGTAGTCGAACATTAGTCTAATAGTTGTCATATTCTGTTAGAGAGGCGCTAGAGAGGTAAGAGTGGCGTTAAAGGGATTGCCCGTTGCCAGAAAGGTGATGGGCATCAATGATTCTTCTTAAACGTGGATGAGGTTCGTCTGCTAGCAGTGGTCCACCAGACTATTTCCGTTGTCCAATTTTGATTTTTATAGGATAGAACCATTTTCCGAGCATATCGGATTATTGTTCAAATTTCTATCTTTCCATTCACCTCAATTCCGACAATTAGCGGTGGCTTGCGATCTTGGATATAAACTTATTGAGTTCATCATAAAATGTGTCCTTGTTGTCTTCAGCAGTCTCCGTAGGTGCGTCAGCAATTACGATCCAGAGTTTGTATCGTCTGCGATCCTGCAGTCGTACAAAGGCGTTTCGACGACGTCAACCCAATTTCCTCACCAGATTACTGTAGTCCTTCCTCACAGCTACCGCACAGCTTCCTACTTTCTTCTCATCGGCATTGCAGTAAATGGTGTAGTTTTCAATGCTGATGACGGAACATCTTCTGGTACGTGTTTTTTGCAATGCGGCAAACGGCGCATATAGATATCGTAGCAGTCTGGACAGAGCAGCTTGTTGGAGCACACTCGACACCGATCGACAGTTCAGCGTTACGGAAGCATACATCAGCGAATAAATACGAGTGACTTCAACAAATAGCCATTGTCAGCAATCTTCGAAGCATAACGCAAAGCCCTTTTTCTGAGTCATGGTGATAACTATTTTGAATTGAAGTGTTGTATAAATGTTTTCAGTAAATCTTTTGTTCCTTGTCACGTAGCATCGCATTCTAACTAAAAGACAGGGTAGTACATCCAATGTTATAGGAAATTCTTTTATCTTTACGCTAGCAAATAGAACAGAATTCCAAGAACGAAATGTTAAACATAATGTATTGCCGTTGCAAAGAATCGATTGCATTTGAAATTAATTAATCAAACAATTAATTAATTAGCATATTTCTAAGGTCAGTAGTAAGGAATACACCGTACAAAAGCGTTTTCATCGACAAAGTAAACCTTAAAACACCGGTTACTTTCTCAAATTCCCAATTATCCGGGATCGTTGGAGGGCAATGTCAAGACCTTTGATAGGTGGGAATTGAAAATCGTCGCTTTGACACTCGGTTTTGGCTTACGGCAAGTCATAAGGTACCACTGCTCGATGAACGCTGCTCGATAATCTTGTGAACGCCAGATGCAAACGTAGAATGTTTGTGTGTAACACAACAGAGCAAAGAATACCTGTAAACCAACCAATCCAATTTTTTTGCCTAAAATAAAATATAGACCGAGTAAAAATAAAGAATTAAAATAAAGACTGATCCTGGTCAGTTTGGATGCACGCATAGCCGGGAACAGAACCACCTGGACCTTGCTGCAGTTGCATAAGCAGCCGTTTTCGAATGGCGCGGTGGGTTGCAGCGGTTGGGATTGGAAGGGAATTCGTCAGCACCAATCATCGCTGCAGACCGACTGGAATTATCGTCTCACCTCTGTCCCAGCCGCTAGATCCACCCTGATGCTTCGATCGAAGGCGCCTTCCTATTCTACCGAGTTTCATGTTGTTTTCACCCGACTCTAGCACGTTACTGTGAGAGCATTGATCAACAGATTCCAACTAAATGAGTTCTCTATTTTACATAACTTTGTGTTGCTGCAGATGTAATTCGTTTCTTTCAATCTAAAATCAAGCTTCAAATGTTTTAATTATATTCATTTGTGATACCTACATTAATTCATTTGCTTCAGAGCGACATGATAGTCCGCCCTCATCTGCTGACTGTCGCAACCCCTTCAAACTTCTTCTTACTTGTCTTGCTGTGCTAGAATCTCAAGTTAACGCTGAAAGCAACAGAACCAATGTTTTTTTTCAAAACTTGCATCGCAAAACCTATCTTTAATTACCTACCTTTAAGTAGTATTCACGAAAAATAGTCCATTAAGAAAAAGTCCTACCATATTACTCTGCCATACAGAAAGAGTAACTGGCGTAAATTGCATGGCGTAACCAACATCAACACCAAGTATACAAAAGAACCATGATAACACAAAAACAATCATAATAACCTTTAACCGTCGAATGACTTTGCGTAGTTCTTGACAAGCATTTGATTTTCCTGAAAGTGAATAGCCGGGTGTATAATGCACATAAAATACAATTTTTTCAAGGAGTAATCATTCATAAATTCGTATTGGGCTTAAATCATCCCTAGAGCACATAGTTTAACTGCAAGCGTTTTACTTGCGAAAATGTCAGGTTATCTTCTGCGGATTTTGGAAGAGTAGTTTCTCTGTAAATTCGAAACTAGTAATGTTTTGCACTGACATATAAAAGAATTATTGTGAATCGACACCAGATTAATAACCATTTATAAGACAAACATGGGATTTTAGCTTTATTTTTGCAACATTATTACAGTCTCCACCTAATTCCAAACTGAACAAAAAATATGTGTTTAGCAATCTCAATAAGGCGTAGACTAACGTTGTAATCTCGGTCGAGCCAAACGCTAAGATCAAGTTTAATTTCCCAACTCATTTAAAAGATCCCGTTTGATCACATTTCTCAAATATTCAAATCGAAAATTGATTACCTTTCAAATAAATGAAAGCAATAGTGAAAATATAGACGAATAAGACAAAACAATTAATCACAACGTTTGAAAGAGACCAATATCTGCTCACTACTGGAGCGAGACCTGAAAACATGATAATAACTGCCTGTTTAATTCTAAAAATAAAGTAAGCTGAATTAAACCTATACTTGCTCTATTTGGCTGTTATAAATTAACTTCTTTATCTATATCCTTTATTTTTCTAACTTCTTTATTTCTTAACTTTCTTCTAAGCATGGTGGACCGTGCGTTAGGATTTTCTCAGCAGGGAGACGTACGAGGCGTGTGGAAGCAAGAGGAGGTCGTTAGCGAGGAGAAAAAGGAGGAATGAAATGAAGAGAGCGAAGAGAAAAAGAGCAAAAGGTCGTCGCTGGTAAATGAACTCACGTTAATGGGAGAGGGGAGCGAAATTCTGTTCTAATAATCTAATACATACTTTGATTAGAGGCCCAGTTATGCCAGCAAACAGAGTCAGCGGCTGACACAGCGAGGTGTGGTGCAATTTTTGTTGAAACGGTCAGGGATCAATCACTGACAGAAGTGAGATTTTAGCATTAAAGAGTTTAATGAGAAAATTCCTCATCTAACAATGTTGTATATTGTATATGTATTGTATATTGTGTTTTCATATTATTAGTCAAGAAGCGATTTCGATGCTATTACTAAGAAAGACATCTATAGTTGAAGATAGGGATAAAATCGGTGCAAAGTAGTCTCCACGAACTGCTGAATAACTGTATTGCTGGAGGACTTGTTTTGGGCTTCGGTAGTTGACGGTCTCGTATTATGTGCCACGCGGGATATTACTTAGCAACTTTATTCAGCACCACCTCAAACTTGGGTAATTAAACCTCATAACATTAGCAGTAACTAAGGCAAACAAAGCGAGCAAATGATTAACAGTAATAAAGGCAAGCAATACATGAAGGCAAGAAGAGCTAGCAAAATTATAAACAACATGAAGCAAGAAAATGGCACAATGAACTTTCTACGGCTATTTATATGGTACATTGGGGCGGAGTGACTGTTATGATGTCCTGTAGAAGCTAAAAGAAGTACTCGGTTGCCCTGTAAACATCTTTCTCCAATGAATCAATTTTTGCTACTGCGAACCTAAGGACTACAAATTCGGCCGCCAGACTGCATTAACTCAAGTTATGAATCATCGACAGCTACACATTGCTATAAGATACGAAAAGCAGCTGCTGAGCTAATTAAGTAGTATCACGTTCGTGATAATAACGAAGCCCACAGCAACTTTTGTAAGTTACGATTTTTCATTGACGTAGAGACAGATTTTTTCTGTACTTGCATAAAAACTTGGTGTATCTAAACTTCCTCGTTTTCTGAAACTTAGTTGAGAAATATTTCACATTTTTCCCCCACTTTTGACTTCTCAACTAGCTTTTGAGAGAAACAGAACACCTAAAGACAAAGAAAATTTGCGGTTAAGGGATCCCCTTTATTGCTCTATCAAAATATGTATGGCAGCGGATTTTTCAACTGTCCGTATTTACCGTAGTCCCGCAATGATAAAAGGTGTGAAATTTCAGATTTTCTCCTGCTCCTCAAAATCTTTTCCCATCGGAATTCAGTTTTTCTTTCTTCCATTTGTTTCCCTTCTTTGAAAGTTAGTTGAGAGAAGTTGAAAATTTAGCTAGAATTCTCAACGCCTTCAACTATCTCAGAAAAAAAAACTGAGAAGTCTGTAAAAAAGGATACATATAATTAAAGGGTTTTACAATCTCACCCTACAAAACGCAGAGTTAGTTGCTCTTCAAGGTATCTTTTGCGTCAAGTTATTAACATATTGTCGACAAGTCGCGTTTTTAATTTTATCACTTCTTTTCAGACAACTTATTTCTACACGATCGTTCTGGACTTTTTTTAACTGACAGTGACCGAGAGGAAGAAGATATTGAGCAGAATGACAGAATCAACGATCTAGTCGAAATTGAGGATAGCTCAGAAGATGAGGAGGAAAGTGATAACTAAACCGACTCAGGTTTGTGTCTGACATTATTGCCTTGGCACATTGTAGGAAACCCATCACCTACTACTGCCTGTTTTTCAAATAAGATGTTTTCAATCTCATAGTCCATGAAGCTAACAGATACGGACTAGTAAAGGATGAACCATGTGAGACTAATGCTGATGCTGTCTCGAGGAAAAGGTGCTACAGAGAAATATCCAAAAAAGAAGGACCACGATTAGCCGATAAGCATGCTCGAAAGGTCAACACTAGGTATAGTCAGTGTTATAAACATCTATGCATTGACTTTCAATAACCATAGAAAGTGTTTGAATTATCTCATTTTCTTTTTTTTCCTTTACTCATGTTTACAGCATCTTAGGGTTACTTTGGATGCTTTCTTACACATATGTCAAGAATTTACTAAAGAGGAAGAAAAAAAGACAGGTTAAAAGAATACGACCGGTGGGTCGTATCGTCTCACACGGAAAAAATACATGCGACCCTCTCGCGGGTTGTATTTTAGTCAAAGTGTTGGTGTTTATTTCACCCTTAAAACTCCAGTACTCATTTCCAATCAGGATCGGCGTTATTCGCTAAAATCACATCCTAATCGCGCCCATGTGCTGCAAATACAATTTTTAAAAACTGTCGGTAAAGTGCTTTCCAGTGTTTTTTTTTTCGTTTTGCAAAAATCAAGATTCTGGAAGGGATCAAACTAATCAAGCTCTCTAATCCCTGTCAAAGGGTAAAATATTTTTTAAGTAGTAGAAAACAGGTGAAAATGTTTTTAGAAAGTGTTCTGCCTCGTTATCACCCATTTTTTCCTCTGTTTTGCAAAAATCGAGATTTAGCTTCTGATCGAACTCCTGTACGTATCTAATCGGTGTCAAAAAAATTGTGTCGTCTAATGTACGTTGTGAACTTCTTCATGTTTTCAATTTATATGTTCACATATGCACTGACATATTACCAACCTTAGTTTCAAATCAGTGAGCTACCTGTGGCACTTATATTACACCATATATTTCTATTTTACTTAGAGTTCTTATTTTCTATTATATGTTTTACTTATATGCAATATATGAATATTTATTAGAGCACTATTTATTAATATTTACTATATTATATGTATTATATTATATTATATTTATTATATTATTATATACTATATTAATTATATTATATGTTATATTATATTATTTATTATATTTTATTATATTATATTACAGTATTAGTGATATGAGTGGCACGCATACGCATACAGTGAGAGATGAGGGAATGGGTTATACTATTGCATAAAAGCAATACTGGAAAAGTCTTTCTCATTGCAGCATTAAAGCCGTTAAGGAAACTGGGACTCAAGGAATTGTAGAGAGTAGCGCTTTTTTTTTGCGGGACGAATGTGGCGCAGTCGGCAAGAGATCCGCTGTGGCAGCATGGTCGATACCCCGAAACCGTCCATCCGTGTCATGAAAGCCTTTCATCACTCCGCAGTCAATAAATTGTTACCAGATTTGTCTGGGAGGATAAAAGCACTGCCTTGATGCTTCGGTTCCCCCCTCCCCCTCCCCCTAAATCGAATCCCACCTAATAATGAGAAGAACCCGAGAACATTGAAAATATCTACGTTTGCTGCATTTAAATATTTCTATCGGGTCAACTTGAACTCGATTTTGCAAGGCAGATTTCTGACTATCTATGGCTTTAGAGAAACTCAACTGAGCTGGAGTTCACTCCGACGCTCTATCGCTCTAGCGAGTACTCCGTCTTACAACATTATTGTGAAACTCAGCATCTTTTATCAATAATAGATGCGGTAAAGTTACTTTAATTTTTGGAAACTTCTGATATCGATGATTGCACTGTTTTTTATATGCTAAATGTGAACTTATTCGCAACACATATCGGTCAATCTTACCAAGCGGTGGATTGCAGAAGGCAATTTGCGCACTATCTGCAAATATCCATCCTGGTATAACCACTGTCAAAGAGTACATCGTGCAAATTGCGAGCAACGCCAGAATATACGGTAGCGTACGACATATTCGATACCTTAAAGATCATTTTGTGAACCTTCGCCATTTCTTCATGTGAAAACCAGGAAAGAACTTACCAGACAGGAAATAATAAAGCAAGAAGTAAATCAACGGCAATGACCAGAGTCATAATGGCTTGCTGGCTTATTGCAAAAATATAAGGAAAAATAATATAATAACACTTTTTTCGCATAACTGTATCAACGGTAAGCAGAAAGACGGCGTTAACAAGCTCTCCTAAGAAGCAGACAAGATGAAATACTGCGTTGAGTCCGAGGAGGATACCTAAACTAAGGTAGTTCTGTAACATTCAGGTTTTAAAGCAGCCGGCGTCAATAAAGTATAACCTATGACTGTAGCTGGACTCAGAAAAGAGTTTGAAAGATGTGCGTGAGCAGCGAGTGAGCAATTCAAACTAACTGTTCCTAGCAACGGAACTAACCCGTTTACCAGGAATATTAGGTTGAAAAAAAGTTATGAATAAGTAAATGGGGCTAATGGCAAGGGTAATGGTAATCTAATATCAAAAGAATTTGTACATACATTTGTGGTGATATACGAATAAGTTAACCCAAACGTTGATTACAAACTTTGGGATGGAACTAATTTTCTCATGACGACTATCGTTTCCACCTATTCTGATAGTTTTCCCAGATCCTCAGCAGCTGGGAGATCATCTCGGTAAGCACGCTGATCAGTCGGAATGTTTTTAGGTGTGGACAGCTCATAGTAGAAATTTGTGTAGATAAGAAAGAAAGATAAGAAAAAATGTGGATCCTTCTCTGTCAAAGATGGCAAATCTTCATCCGAGAGTAACTACGCTCCACCAGTAAAGGAAGATTCGATAGGGGCAAGATAAAGGACTCTGTACGAATCGACAATCATTTTGGAACTGCTTTTCAACCCACAGCATTTTGCTCCAGAATATGAGGTGAGAGATGTCAAAATCTCCAAAAAATAGAGCTGTTGGATTATGGTGTAGTCTGTGGACGAAGTACGTCGAATAGGTCAAACAAGGAGCTCAGCTAAACCTGGAACTTATAAAGAACGAGCAACCCAAGTGGATTTAGTGGTGTTGATGTTCTGGTGATTACAGCGGAACGTTAAGATTGAAAGGACAACATCAAGCTGCGACATTTCATTTGTAATCAGTGTTTGTTCGTAATCTCTCGCTCTGCTTGGCCTCGAATAAACTCCGAATTTGACAGTAACCCACAAAGAACCTTACCTTTAATTCGAAAGCAACTCGTTGACTAAGTATTGCTCTACGTCAAGCGCCATAGTCAACAGCGAAAATCAAATTTTATCTATCGTGATCAAATTCATCCATTTTCTAGATGTGAAAAGTCTATGAATTGGGACAGTGGCAGTTATTTTTACTACTGGTGGGCATCACATAGAAATTCGGGCAGGTGTAGTCATGAATGTTTCTGTTGCTTTTGTTGAAGTTGCTTCTCCCAGTGAACCATGAACAGAACATTGAATGCCAGGAAGGAACCAGTTTTGCTAAATCCTCGATGGTCGAAAGTCCCAGAAAAATACATCATTGCATCACGTCGATCATAGGAAAATACGAGAAAATCGAGGATTTAACGGAATTGATAGAATTGAAGATTTCATTAGGAAGCGCTAGAGAACTGGATTTAGATGAAGATTTGAACATTTTAGTTGGTTACTTGCCTGTTTTAGACTGTAGTGACTTTTTTCGCGCGGTCGACCAAAGGAGATGTAAAGTCTGCTGCTTTTTCCGAACTTAATTATCCCAATGAATCATGACCAGAACAATAAACACCAGGAAAAAAACCACTTTGCAAAATACCTGAAGCTGGAAAATGCCAGAAAAATGCATCACTGCAACATATTGTTCGAAAATGTATTCAGAATTTTGGGTGTGTCGAAATCTTATTAAGAAGACCAGAGCACTGGATATATAGGGAGATAAATTTGAAAATATTAGTTGCACCTGCCTGTTTTAGACTGTAGTGACTTTTTTCGCGCGGTCGACCAAAGGAGATGTACGTTACCGAAAATACCAACCACATTGAATACAAATATTTCTATTGCAACAGTATATTCGACGACTCCCAATGTTGCCATGAGGATGAGTTGACGTGAGTTCTGTAGTTGCTGTAGCAGCTCAGCTGTAATCACTAGCTGTAATCCTAACCAGAGTGGTTTGTTGGAATAGAATATGGACATGAATGGAGCTCTAACCCAACGAACAATTATTCAATAAAGACATATGATTTATATCGTTAGTTATCGGCAAGGATTATGCAATTATATAAATTGGCTGTACTAGCAAACGTTACATCAGTAAAATTAAAAAAAAACAAACTTCAGAGAACTATCACTGAAGCACAATTGCTTGATTTTTACTACGGAAAACAATGTTCTTAGCTTAGAACCATGATTCAAATTTACTCTAAATAAAGCAACAGCAGTATCCGATGTGATTTTCAGTGTTCCACTTGAATAATGTCTCAATGCCATCTAATTTATCGGATGAATCATGCACTTCCGCTTTTTCGCATAAGATTAATTGCCTCGCTGAAACTTCCGTTACCTGCATATCACCTACTAGTAATAACGAATATGAGGATGATACAGAGGAGGATCACAGGATCATAATACACAACTTTTCCATGATTTAATACAACACAAAGACGAATCGTTTGTCATCGCCCTGAAAAAGTTATAACGAAGTGATCGAAGTTGTTTTTTACTCACCCATATACGACAACAGTAAACCTCGTTACAGCTTCTTCAGAATGGATATAATTTTGATTTTTTGATTGTTAACTTGCATCTGATAAGGCTAATGATGTTCAATTCAGTGAGCGATGAGCTATAGATGCCAGGAAGTTATTAAAGGCTGTGTATAACGAAACTGACGTGTTACGGAAACCGCAGAAGAAACGGGAAGGTAGGGTTGTGGATTACGGAAAAGAGCGTGTTTTCGCTCATTTTCCACCAAGCATCCTGAAAAACGGAGTGAGAACCGTCTCAGGTCCGTGTGATGATATTTCCCCATCGGTGGGTCGTGAAGGGGGAAGTCGCAAGGGAACGGGGTCGGGGGGTGTGGGGCGGGGTGTGGTAAGCACTAGTGAATGGAGGATAACACGATAACCAGGACAAAATAATACGCAGTATTAAATAATCACATGCATTACAAAATACTACATAAAATAACATTAAACTGTTACAGAAACTACAAAGTATTATGTTAAGTCTCGGAGATTGGGCAGTCGGACGACAAGAAGCTCCAACATTTTGTTTTGAAAATGTACAACGAGTTGAGAATGCAATAATGGGACTACGCAGGCTCGACACTCCATAGATGCAAACTTTTGCAAAATAGATAGAAACTTGGAACTACTCCTCAAATATGAAGGGTTCAACTTGAATAGCTTTTCATACAAGGAGGTTTGCGCTTAAAAAAGGTCATACTGCTGTTTTTACGATCTCATAGTTCTTTTTTCGAAATTTAGATGGGAAATGCTTTAAAAAAGGAGACTTTTGAAATTTTTCGACGTTTTTTTGGGTGTGCTACAGCCGAGGATCTTCTCTACCAGATGCTTTGTCAAGCGATTTTTAGGGATTCACCGTTTTTCCAAATTTTTGATGCGATAGGACGGTAAGAAAGCCACTTTTCCTATCTAAATACTAAAAGAAACTAAGTTGTAAGACACAGTGGTAATAAATATTTTTTGGGGTAACATTTTCCTCGAAAAGAACTACCTAAAATATTTCCCTCGGTCTTCTTATCACGAGGCTATTCGCGATCTTCCAGACCAAACAATTTGCACAGAATCTCAGCCTTCTGACCATTAAATTCTATTATATCTTAGATTGATCTGCGTGAACTGTAGCCAAGATTGAAAATGATCTTCTTTGTTAACTATCAGCTAAGGTTTCGGCGTTATCGCCTTTGTCAGAGCCTGGAAAAAAATCAAAGTCATCACTGAATTATCCTCATCATCCTACAAAATGCATACAAGGGCATAGGCAAACTCAGAAAAACAACACATCGGTTCGCACTTATTTCATCTGCTGAAATTTGGTAACGTAACAGACCACCACATACCACACAAATTGACTTTCTTGACTTAACCGGCGGGCTGATGTCATCGCCTGACGCGATTACCCGCATCTTCGCCGAGGTGTGCCGTCCTTGAACACAGCTCTGCCCAACCTTCTCGATCTTCTGCGAGAGCTTGCACAGAATCAATCCATTCGTCGCTATTCCATATTCTGCGAAACCTTACGTCTCACCTGAACTGCCTATCCACGCCGAGTGTCCTTAGGTCCTCTTTCACCGCCTCAGTCCAGAACTTCCGTTTTCGGCCAGGTGGCTTCTTCCAGCTCGAACCCGACGAACTCCTTAGAACTCGTTGAACAAGCCGATCTACCGGTCTCCTTAATATATGACCAAAAAAGCGAAGACGATTTACTTTAGCCACTTCTGGTGCAAGATGTTGATGTTTTCCACGTGTCACCCACCGATATACCACATAAATTTCTGCGTAAAGATCTTTATTGTGACATACCCTAGGCCAAAAGTAGCCAAGTAGCCGTCTAAGCAGCTTTCGTTCCGTGCAGTCAAGTCTCTCCATAACCGTTGATGGTGCTGCCCAAGTCTCCGATCCGTACATCATGATGGGGCGAATTGCGGATATGTAGACTCGCAGCTTGACTTCGTTGGTGATGGGGGTCGACCACAGGCATTTCGTTAAGGAGTTAAATGCAGAAGTGGCCTTAGCGCATCTTTGCTGAACATCTCTCTCGTAGCTGCCATTGTTCTTCAGCGTACAGCCTAGGTAACAGAACTCATCGATGAGTTCTATCGGTTGTCAGTCCACCCTGATTCCCGTTCGAGGTCTCGAAGAGATCTACATCTGCTTGCATTTATCAGGGCGTAGGCGTAGTCCGTAGGCTGCAGCCAGCTTCGATACAAGGTTGACAACATGTTGAAGTTTCGTACTGCTTTCCGCGAATATAACGACATCGTCGGCGTACTCGAGGTCAGTCAAGGGGCACCCAGATGGTGCTAAGACAATGTCGGCAGGACACTGGTCGACTGTTCTTCGCATAATGTCGTCGATTGCCAAATTGAACAGGAAAGGTCCTGCCACTGCTCTTTGTCTTACTCCAGTTACCACTTCAAACGGTGTTGTACATCCGGCTGGTGTTCGAACTGCAGCAGTTGTTCGTTGATTCATGTCATCAAGCAAGCGAACGAACTTTCCTGGTACTCCATCGGCGCGAAGTGCGTTGAGAAGACGGCCTCGGTGAGGAGAGTCGAACGCGGCTTCAAAGTCCAGAAACGCTAGTTGAATACCGCTGCCAAATTTCGATCACTCTCCTGACGATGAACACCTGGTCAATCGTAGATCGGCCAGGACGAAAGCCAGTTGCTCGTCGCGCGTCGTTTCTTCGCAATGTTTAATGAGTCGGTCCAGGATAATGCGCTCTAGTGCCTTGTACATAACACGCAGCAAAGAGATTCCTCGATAATTCCTTGGGTCCGTGACGGATAACTTCTTGGGGAGGGGAATTATGATAGCGTGTCTCCACGAATCAGGTATCCTTTCGTCTATCAATATTGAAGGGATGATCTTTGTCATCTCACGAATTCCAGACGGAGGAAGATATTTAGCATTTCTGCGCTAATTCCGTCGTCTCCGCCAGATTTTCCATTCTTCATTTTCTGAATACAGACCACGACCTCCGAAACGGTCGGTGGCTCCTCGTTGACCGCGTATGTCGGTCTATGAACGTGCTCGAGTTCAGGGGCTGACGGTGCTAGCCGGTTCAGCAAGGCGTTGAAGTGTTCCTTCCAAATTAGAAGGGTTGCTTCACCGACAGCTACCCCATTGGCAGTGTTCAGGACAGGGGAACATCTTTCATTTTGCCGCTATACTGTTTTAGTAGAGCATAGGCTTTCCGCGGGTTCCTGTCCTCCCACGCCTTCTCAAACTCCATCGCTCTTAACGTCCACTCGTTATCGCGGTCTTGTTGCAGTTGACGACGCAGTTTCCTTCTAAGACGCTTTTCCTGGTTGAAGTCACCAGCGCTGCACGCGACACATACAGAATTGTATGTGGATTTTGTTTCCGCAGATGCAAAGGCAAATTTCTTCTGCGGCAAGAACCGGGAGCGTTTCCCTTGCAGCGTCCTGGATGCACTTTGTGAAGGAATCCGCATCGCTTAGCTTCTTCCTGGTCCGTACTCCAACATGAATAGACACACGTTGGCGGAATTTTCTTCTGCATTCATCGTCTTTCAGACCTGCCATGTGGATTTTCGGTTGAAGAGGAACTCCTCGGTTTCTCTTGTGGAACCGTATCTTGAAGCTGAGAAGAACTGGACGGTGGTCAGAGTCGAACGCAACGTCCCAAACAGCTCTAGATTTTCGGATATCTGACTGAGGAATGCTCCTCGCCAGAACGTAGTCGAGCTGAAGTTTAAGAGTCCTCATCTTCCGCTTGCGCTGCTCTTCAGGCGTTAAAAGGGTTGACCCCTGCCACGTGAGCTGATGGCGTCGATGATTCCTCTTAAACGTGGAAGCGATGATGAGGCCCGTCTGTTCGCACAAGTCGACCAGACGGTCACCGTTGTCCGACGTGCGCTCCGCTGCATAGTACCATTTTCCTAGCACATCGGATTGCTGTTCGAGTCCCATCTTCGCATTTGCGTCGATTCCGACAATGACCACCTGCTGGCTTGGTATTTTAGACATCAACGCATCGAGTTCATCATAGAAGGCGTCCTTACTGTTGTCCTCAGCGGTTTCAATAGGTGCGCGGGCACTTACAATCCAGAGTTTACATCCTCTTTGACCCCACAGTCGTACGAAGGCGCATCCAGACGACGTTGAGCCGAATACTTCTACCACGTTGTTGTAATCGTTCCTCACAGGTATCGCGCAACCACCTACTTTGTTACACCTACGGTGTAATTTTCGATGCTGATGACGGATGATCTCTCATGCGTGTTTCCTGCAGTGCAACAAAAGGCACACAGAGATATCGCAGAAGTTTGGATAGAGCGGCTTGTTGGAGTTCACTCGATAGTGTTCGGCAGTTCAGCGTGACGAAACGAATGGTTGTTGCCAAAGATTCCATGCTCCCTTCAGGCAGCTGACTTTTCAGGTTATGGGCTTTGGCGGTGTGCTTCTTGGCTAACGTTTCGGCAATAGCACCTTCTTCAGAGCCTGAAAAGGTGAAATCGAATGTGACTTCTCCGACCAAACGCCTTATCCGCCCAACAAAGAAAGTCCTAAGTTTACTGTTGATCAGTGCGTTTCGTGGTGATACATAGACAGGCTGGCCTCAACAGTTGTAAAGGTTAGCACATAAACGACTAAGCCATAAGCTCCAACTCAAAACGATCTAATTTGTTCTACAATGTGGCGTAATCGGTCATAGTCGGGTCAAGGAAAGCGCCTTTGAAGCAGTGCTGTGGAGCGGTTAGGACTGAGGGAGACACTCGCTAGCACCACTAATCGCGATATTTAGCCGCTCGCAATTGACTGGGAGCGTATCATGGCAGCATTGCTAGTGCTGGTTTCACCCCGGATGCGGACTTCAGCAAAGCTCACACGGTACAACTTGGAAAACGACTGCTTACGCGTTACTGCACAGTTAACAAAGTCGACTGTGCACCTTTGAAGACAAACACAAAGCAACGGACCGCGAGACAAAGGTTGATGGGTTGAAGGTTTCTTGATGGGTTTCAAAGCCGGATCATTATTATTCGTTATTTACCATTATTATTCATTTATTAATAGTCCGAATTACACGATGTAATGTGCATCCAAGCATTGACAGCTGTTTCGGTTTAGCCGGCGAAATGACCACGTCTCAGATATTACTGGAAGTAGAAAAGTGCTATTGTTCGGTGGAAGGAGATGGGGCCCTCCGAACAATAACTCTATTTGAAATGACATAATGTTAACATCCAAATTCATTCATCGTAGTGCTCTTATTTTTAATCATCAAGTCATTCTTGAAGCAAAATCAGAGGAACATCTGCTACTGATACTGCACAATTAACTACAGTGAAATCGCATCAGAGAAATCCACTCTACGCGAGAACGCATTTCGAGAATATGATACTTTCTTTTGCTTTACTATTTGAATGAAGAACAACAATATACAATATAATATATAATATAATATGGTTCCAATATCCCAGACTGGACCGGCTTTTAAAACGGCCACTTCGCCGGTTGCACTTTTTGAAGGCAGCGAACAAACGCGCTCCACCGCAGGTACAGTACTTCAGCGGCGGCGATTTAAAAATTTCGAACACAGCGTTCATCTTCATCGTGTTGGAGGATGATGGTGCTTTTGTGCTTGTTTAGATTTTCTCCTGAACATTTTCCTGAAGATCGATATCTCCACTATAATTAAAGTAATGTAGAGTAGTTTTTCGTAAATTGCAGTGTGTTTAAGGGACACTTCAAGTCCCGCCGACTTCGACAGGATGTCGAGTGCTGCTAGGAAGTAAGTTTGTTTCCGCATCCTGTCGATTACCTTGGTTAGATTTTGCCGCTATCACTGATTTTATCGAGATTGGCATTTTTCTGTGCTGGGATTTGAGTTCTTCAGTTGTGCTCTGCCTATCATGCCAATAATTGAATCAGAACATGGATTTATCCTAGCAGTTCACTCATTTCAGTGTTTTCAGTAAGGAAACAGTTTTAAAAGTGTTTTAAATGAGGTAATGAAGAAATAAACACTGCTTCGAAGTAGAACACTGACAGTATTGAAATCACCCAACAGTAAATGATGACATTAGCAGTGAATTAAACACGAACCAATTGACAGTTGGAAAAAGAGAATTTCCTCATTTTGTCTGCAAAATTTGACATTTTAAGCCATCTTGTTTTTCGTTCTTTGTCTTCAAATCTTACTCAGGAAAGTTGAGAATCTTACGTGTTTCCCTGGATCCTTCCCCATTCAGATTTTGAGAGAGAAAGAGATCTTTGAGAATGAAGAATTTATAAGAACTTGCAGGGGAAGATTTTGCTCATGGGATTATTTTCAACCTTCACCAAGAAAATATAGCATGGTCCGTACAGTTCCCAATTGTCCTTATCATTTTGATGAAGTTTCGATCTTCCGAGGATTTTCGAACATCCAATTTTGATCATCTATTGTCACTGCTGAAGAGCAAAATAGCGTGTAAATAGTAGCAAATAGGATTGCATTGAATGAAACTAGTGTTCTCTGCAATTTTGCGAAAAATTTTGGCTGCAGCGAATACTGAACAATTGGTCGTGTTTTAGCTCTATCGGGCGTTAATGTTAATTGTACATACTGTCGTGGATAAGATAGTCACGTATTTGATGTGCTCTTCTCAGCTTTTTTCTTTTCTCTTGGGATTTCTGTTTAACTGGGAACCGAACTCTCTCGTTATAAGCCAGAGTAGACGCACAATTAATAAACATCTTATGGAGGTGCATCATATTTTGTACAAAAACGTAGCAATGAATATTATTTCGGCAGAGGAAGGGAACAGAGAGGGGGAGGAATCACCGCCGGAAATATACCAATTTGCATTTTAAGGAATTTCCGAATTCGTAGAAAATTCTTCCCAGAAATTTAACCAATGTCTTTCTTCCCTAGAATACCTGTGTGTTGTCCTTTCATTACTCCTAAAACTATATTCAGACGCTGTGCAACACCTGGACGTAATCAGCATCGTGACACAAACGTTCGTGCTAAGAGATCGCTTGAAGATAACGATGCTGTTGAAGTTGTCTGTCGTCTTACTCCCTACTATGGACCTACACCGTGTTTAGTGGTCGCTGAAGAGAATGTAATCAGAGTTCTCCCACCTCCTGGTATGCAGAAACGAGATGGATCACCATACGTGAGTCCACATAATAGTGTTTATTTTATTGCTTAATTGGACTTGCTCTTGCATACGACTTTAAATGCGTATTGGTTACTATCAGAGATGGTCTCTTGGAGTAGAATCAAAGTGAGGGAGAGAAATAGAAGGAAAAAGGGAAGAGGGTAAGAAGTAGAGCTAAAGGTGCTCACTGTGGTGCAGATTTGATCTAGGTATACACTCCACAACACGCGAAAAGCTCGTTCTTTTTCTCTTGTTTTTCATGGCTGTGCCTTCCTTTTTCCAGTATAGCTGTCTGTGAATAGGATTACGTAATCTTAATAAAGTATTTTTCCATCAATTTTAGCATTTGTGTTGCTGTATGCTCTCTTCTTAGATTTTAATTTTAGTGGTTGAATTAATTGCTCTCAATTTCTTCGTGCAACTCTGCGGAATTAGTTTTTTTCTCGTAACTTTAGTTGTAGTAAGGGGAGGCACTCAGTATCGCTCTTATTCTTCTATGTAAATAATTAAAACAGTCGGGGCCCTAATGCCTAAGCATTAGTCTTTGAGGGTCTGTGGCATGTAAGCTAAAGTTACTGAGAGAAAACTAAGTGAGAGCGTCGAGAAATAATGGCGCCATTGTGTGCACCCCATCCCCACCTCGTAGCTACATTTTCCCTATAGGTCTCAAAATCCGTTTAAGAAGTACGCCAACTATACGAAATTACAGGAAATGTGAGAAAGAAATCCTATTCCTAGAATAAGAAGTTCTTGAGGCGATGTCTTGATTTCAAAAAAAAAAAACGACTAATCTAGCGGAAAAAGGACTTTTTTGGTATTGCCAAAAAAAGTAGTACCATTGAAACTGTTAATAGTGGCCAATTAATAAGAAAAAAAGCACATGAATCAAAACTAAGTTATGAACTTCCACAATTAAAATTTTAGATTCGAATCAGGAACTAAGCTAATGGAAAAGAACTTCGTTAGAATTATGTAGTCTCATTCATCAAACTGCTGTACGAAAAAAAGAAGAAATGCCATGAAAAACAAGAAGGAAAAGTTCCAAAGAACTTGTTATGCTCTATGGAGATGAGTTACTGCGCCTCTTCATCGGCTTTGCAATGCGTCACAATCGTAGAACACTGTATAAGTCGAGTTCATTTAATGCTCTTTTATTCTCTACTACTGTCAGCAGGGAACGTTTTCGAAATAACGCACCTTCAAAAACTGGGTTACAATTTATCTTGACTTTCCCGGAATGGCATCGGGTAATGAATATAAGTACCGCTGTAGAGAGCAGTGTTTAACGGTTGTAGACGTAGATAATGAACCACAACGGTTCGAAAAAAAAGGTTCGATTGGTGTCTCCGGAGAAATCATCTTGAAAACCTACAATGATAAAAAAGTAGAAGTTTTTTTTTATAATAATTGTTTGAAAATGTGAAATCAGACAACTTGAGGAGATCACGCACATCTTTTCACTTAAATTTATTCGATGCTTTCAGCCTCAGAAGGATTTTGAGTTTGGCTTCGTCTTCGACGAAAACGATAGACAGCAAGCTGTCTTCGAAAGATGTGCGACTGACCTCATAGAACACTTGCTGGCTGGAAAGAATGGGCTGTTGTTCACTTATGGAGTGGGCTTTTGAAACTTCGCGTTAAAGTAATAAGTTTAAAAGTACTGGAAAATTCTAGGTTACTGGTAGTGGGAAAACCTATACAATGACAGGTAAACCAACAGCCGATGAGACTGGTTTGTTGCCTAGAACGCTCGATGTCGTTTTCAACAGTATTGATAACAAGTAAATCCTTGATTGTTTTGTAAATTTTCAATAATGGAGACGCTTATTGTCATGGTTGTTCATGTTGTGTCTAGGGTTGATCGTTGTATTTTCTATCCAAATGGTCGGAATGGGTTTGGGATTCGTTCCAAAATGGAGGCCCACCTCGCAAGAAAAAAGGTTGAATTGGAACGTCTACAGGCTACCAATGAAATCGAGAATCGCTATATGGAGAGAAAAGTGGTTGGTTTCTGTTTTGAAAGAAAAATAACTATTTTTCGAACTTAATTGCTAATTTCGCTTTCCGTACTTTAGGTTTCCGGTTATAACGACAATTATGTTTGTGCTGTGTTCGTGTCATACGTGGAGATATATAACAATTACTGCTACGATTTGCTGGAGCCAAAGGGGTAGTGTCTATTGTTGTTGTTCATTGTTTTTTTTTTTGTTTCTGTATTGTCATTCTTTAATAGTGAATTCAGTAGTTGTCTATTTCAGTATATTAACAAAACGGGACACTCGAGTGGATATGAATAATATGGTTTACGTAGAGGGTGCACAAGAAGTGGAAGTGGAAACAAGTGATGAGGCTCTAGAGCTGTTCTGTAGAGGTATATTTTCTTAGCTTTAGTTTCTTTGAAATGAAAAGCCCAGCTGGGCTCAGAATTTTTCACACTCTTTTTTTATTTCTTTCAAAAGTTTTCTGAGAAGCCTTTTTCTAAGGTGAGGAGCGTAGAAGAACGAGTGACACTGTGCTCAACAAAGAATCGTCCCGTTCGCATTCAGTATTCACAATCCGATTGGTAATGGCTCCTTTCGAGGTCGGTTAAGACTATTTTGTTTTTTTTTTAATTATGAAATGTCTCGTCTCCGTATGTTTTGGATCGAACTTTCAGAAGACAACTTTTGCTATGTATCCCGATGACGATCCTAACGGCATTGTTGTCTCACAACTTTCGCTAGTCGATCTGGCAGGGAGCGAGAGGTTTTTTAAGATCGTTTTTAGGCTTCTAAGAGCTTGTTGTTCTTGTAATAACGTTACTCTATTGAAGAACAAAAAGAACAAACAATATTGGTGATCGTCTAGTCGAGGCTGCATCTATCAACAAAAGTTTAATGGTACTACGTCAGTGCATTGATAAGTTGAGGTACACACTGAGGATTGGTTAGGTTTACTTCAGAATGAGAGTTGTTATCATCTACTCGAATGTTTAGGCGAAATCAACGTTCCGGGGCTTTTGAAACCATACCATATCGCGATTCCAAACTTACTATGCTGTTCAAGAATTTTTTCGAAGGCTCAGGAAAAATTCGAATGATAATTTGTGCTAATCCGAAGCCAGCAGATTTCGAGGAGAATCTCGTGAGCTTTTCTTACAATTATTAGATTGCTGAGGAGTCGATTCAGCGTTTTCACTTCTCAGGAGATTCTTTCAGCAAAATTTGTGTCTTTGCTACATGTTTACCACTAAATCTTTCTCTTAGCTTCTGCTTCATCTTTACTTATTAAGTATTCCAAAAAATTCTCTGTGCGAATGCAACATCTGTTGACCAATGTGAATTAAGAACTGGGCCCGTAGCGGCGATTGATAGCCCAGCAGCTCGGTTTCCATTCGTCAGCTGATTTGAAATCCAAAATTGTAAAAAAAAAAATTGAAGACATTTTCATCCTTCTTACATTTACAGAATGTTCTGGCTTTCGCAGAGGAGTCTCAAAGTGTTCGTATCACTCGAGCAGAAGATCGTCTTGAAACTGACCCTGGAGCTCGACCACCAGTCCCGCGTCGATTCTTCTCGAGATGGAATTATGAGATTGACAACCTTGTTGCCTCTTTACCGTCTCTATCAAACACAAAACTTTTTGGCGACTTTTGTGTGAAGGTATATGATGTTGAATATTGTTTGACGTAGTGTTGGTAATGTTAGACATCGGATAGTATTACTGTAAACCACATTCTTAGGACTGTAATGACTCCGCATCTATCGCTAAGTTAAAGGAACGTTGCCTTGCTTTGGCCAATGTCACCAATCGCGAAAACCATGATTTCGGATCTCAAGGTACTGCTTTCTATAGAAGAGGGATCTGACTGAATACTCTCAGTGAACTGACGTCCTTCTGGCTGCGTTTTTTTCTTCCATTTTATAAACTCTTCAGCTATTCACTCTGAAGACAGACGAGTATTTAGTTCGTGATGCTGAAATTCCTCTACGAAATGCATTGTGTGTTGCTGACTATGCAAGAGTGGAAATGAAGGAGCTACGCTCTCGGGCCGAACAGGATGCAGATCAAATAGCGTCTTATTGCGCTGAAAATAAAAAACTGAAGGTAGCTTATTTATAGTGTACTTTCCATACTTTACTGCTTGTTTATGAGTATTGTATGAAGTGGTTAAAATAATAGATTGAATTGATTTCACATAAGGGCTGATTTATTTTTGCCTATATTCCTGCATAGTTTAGCTTCACTTTTCTCATTTTTAATGGAGGAATATGTAAATGGCGGTTCTTTCGACCGTCACCTGGACATTTAATTTGATATTCTTCACTTTTCCCACATACAATTGATCTTCGAAGATGAGTGAGGCAGAGCAAATTATCTGTGCAAAAGTTTGCAATTCTGCTATTATTCACATGTTTTCAGCTTTACTTTCTTTGAATACATTCAAACTGCATTTTATAGAGGGAGATCATGTCGTTGCGTGAAAGGCTATCCCGTTACGAGGCAGAAGATGAGGAGCTGGTCACGGCTGAGGAGCAGTTGCGACGGAGTGTAAGAGAGGAGCGTTCTAGAGCTAGAAAACAAGATCAGAAACTCAAAGTGGTCGGTTCACTTCTAGCAGATCTGCTAATGTCAGTCGTGTTCGAGGCTGTCAACCGAGTTCACTCAGATGCTGTTCTTCAGATTCAAGATATTTGTGACGCACCTTCCCCGTCATTTGCACAACTTCGTAGCAAATTTTCTACCGGCAATGACACGCCGGCATCTACTGCTATGCAGAAGGTACATTTTAAAAACTTGGAACTAGTCACAGATTTTTGGTTTGCTTTGCCATAATATTTGCTGAGAAAAATATACAAGAAATCTGCCTTTTTTGTTCTCACAGGTTCGTTGTTTTTCTGGAATTTGTTACTTTTACAAATTTATCAACAGATCCGGGTTTACTGCAGCTTTAGATTTATACGTAAGATAAGCTGAGACGGTGCTTCTCAATCATTTACGTCAATTATGTGATTTTAACCCTCTTTTTGGTCGCTCTTTAATAGTATGACTTTACTCTTTACTTTCATAATACGGACACGATAGAGCCTCAAGAATTATCAACGAGTAGCAGCAGGGCCTTTCTGTCAAGCGAATATAACTACAATGTCCATATGAAACTAATTTAAAAACCTAATTCATTTAATTTTTTTAATTAAGATTTAGTATAATTTATCACCTTCATAGTGGAGATCATGCAGGAATCATTTAGCAAGAACTAATTTTTCTGTACTGATTTAGGAGAGTTTGACGGCTACAGCGCTCGTTTGACGGTTACAGCAACTGTGTTGTGTAGTTGATTTGAGAAGTTGTGTTAGCTGTTAGCTTTCTATTTTCATTGCAGTTTTTCCTTTCAGCGGAAGGTTACAGCAACTCCGAGTACCCAAGCAGGATCCTCTCGAGAATCTAGAAGGCCTCAAGCGGAGCCGCGAACTGGTGGAGGACCAGGATTCTTTAATCCAAAATACCACAGAAGGTAATGTCCACTGATCTTTCTAAGCGTACGGAGTACTCTGGAGTTATATTTTTAGATCGAAATCTGCTCCGAGGGTGCTTGACCATCAGCCAACAAATCGAGTACCAACTGGTGGCATTTTGCGTGTGAAATTACCCTCAAATGCCAAACATGTCACTAAGCCAGAGGTTGTTATTCTTTTACTGCTTTCTTCCCAGCTTTCTAGATCTATCGCACTCCTTCCGTTTCTGGGTTGAATATCTCTGTTTGTTTGTTAATTTATGCCACTTTTGGTTGGGCAGCTTCATTGCAAATTATCTGTTGATTCTTCAACACTCCTGTTCCGTTGGATGAAAAACCTGTTGGCATTCCTGAAAATGGCTCATTTTCCTTGTTTGACCCATTCCCCTCCTTTTCAGCCACGCAGGGTCTCAACGCATTCTTAGTCTTCCTGTGTTGTGTGTATTTCTTTTTGGGATATGATTCAATTTGGGAGAGTTTTAAAGTCACCGTAGATTAAAAGCACTGCCTTCCAGGCTCATCAACTGCAGAAATCTAGTGAATACGTATTAACCCATCAAGAAGTTGATGAAGAAGGCAACATCAATACGAGCCTCATAAAGGTAGTTTTTAATTGCTGTTTTGTTCAGAGCTGTATTATCTTGCGTATTATTGCTGTACTACTTCAGTTATACAGTATAAGCATAGGTGCGATAGGGAAGGAGGAGGGGGACCCTCCTCAGGTGAAGGGGTCTAGCTCCTAGGGTGCATCTCAGGTGATGAGGACCCCTTTACCAATCTTCCAAATGTGAAGGTGGTCGAAGCATCGGCTTCGATTGTCGCATCTATGAGTATAAGCACTTGCTGCTTCTCGCATATTTTTGTAATGATTTCATTTTCGGCTCAATTTTCAAGGATCTTCGCTTTGCCTTGGTTACTTATGTGAAGCATCCATCTGCACAAGTAGCACACTTAGCACTGCATGCCAATAACTCTATTTATAGAATCACTTACGTGTGCATCTGAAGTCTTTGAAGTCACTGGAGACTTCGTCCAACTCAGCTGGAGAGAACACGTCAACTAGTTCTGACGCGGATGTGTTTTCTAGTCATTTTTAGCGACCACAAATATGTTAATGCTTCTTGTTCGCTTATTAATTCTTTGGCTTTTCGTTGCACAGGTGAGTTGCAGTATACTTTTACATTTTGTATTTGGATTTGCACCTACACGAACAGCAATACCCTAGCAGTTCTGCATGATCACATCCTCACATGTTTTGCCGAAATATACAGCTGACTGCCGTTGTCTTCTACGTGCACTTCGGATTTGTTTGGAAAAATAAAGCGTCACCACATTCACTGACTATTTATATCTTTTGCCCGAGCTCAGTTCTGCCATTACTGCCACCCATCATTGCACTGCACCGCTTTTTTTAAACTATTTCGGTATCTCTACAAACAGATTCTTGAAGATCATCTACAGATTATGGATATTTGCGAAATTTTTGGCGCTGAACGTAGGAACTACCATTTCGATTTCTCTACCACTTGACTTATTTACTGACTACGTTCATTCACTATCTTGTGTTGAAGAAACGTTCGATAGCTTTATAATGTGCGTTTTGCACTTTTCCATGTAGAAATGTAGTGCAGACGTCACTCATCGCGAAAAGTCGATTTCAACCATTCTGTTTTTATACCCACTACGACACTAGCATGATAAAAAAAAGTTTATGGATCCGCAGCGATGCGCTGTAAATGTTCTGCTCATCATGAAATAACAATGCTATTCCAAAACAGTTTAGAATGTTTAGTTATTTCTAATTTCCGGGGAGAATATGGAATTATACTTCTTAAAGACAAGTATAGTATGTGGTACTATAGAGTGGTAGCTTCGTTTACCTTGAAAATCTATTTTTGAAAATCGTACAAGCTTCTTGACATTTTTTATATATATATATATATATATATATATATATATATATATATATATATATATATATATATATATATATATATATATATATATATATATACTATATATATATATATATATATATATATATCGTTTAGTTCGTACTTTTGTTTCGCGAACGATTATGACTCGACTGCTAAAACTGATTAATCTTCCTTTGGCTTGAGTGTTGCGTGTTAAGAAGTTGAATGTTAAGAACTTTGCTTCACGATCGTTTCAAATATAACTAAGTTTTTTACCCACAATCAACAAGTTATAACTTCGGAAAATAGTGGAAAAGCTATATGACATTTGTTTCGTAACGTCTCCCAGCTACGCTTTGAAATTTCTAACCTTGCCTCTTTTATCTTTGTATTTCGTGCACTGACCGCAATATGTATTTGTATTTCTCCTCATTTACACAGTTGAATCAACATGTAGGGGAAAAAAAAGCGGACATCGATCACCTTCCGCACTTTGCTGGTTTATTTGAGACTGATTTGTCCGTTGATTGTTTGCATTGTACTATTGTCAGCAAAATTTGCATCACTCACATGATCCTTCTCGTCGTTTCCATACCCTCATTTTTACGTTTTGTGTAACAACTAGTTGGATAATCGAAGCATTGTGTAAAAGTTTGTTCCCAAAGAACAGAAGTGTATTTTTTTCTGATGTACAGCGAGGAATTTCAAAAATAACTATTTCATGACCTATTAGCGAATCTTATAAAGTGGGATTGCCTAAAGTGCGGTGAACTTCTTGAAAGGTCGCACAACGACCAACAAACTAAAAATGGTCCCACGTACCGCTAAGACAAATTCTAAATCTTATCTGGTAGACAACGAACAAAGCTGAAGTTTGACGTTTGTTTTCGAATCCATTTGTGACCAGTATTTTTTGTAATAGATTGCAACCTGAAGCAATGCTGATACTTTAGTTGCGGAGACATTGGCTCACAACAAAGAACAGCGAAAGTACTTTTTATTCATTATCCTTATTTCGGAGAAGAGGATATAGAAAGGCGTACTAAAAAAAATGATTAAAGACAGCATAAGACG
This sequence comes from Necator americanus, assembly GCF_031761385.1. Classification (NCBI taxonomy): domain Eukaryota; kingdom Metazoa; phylum Nematoda; class Chromadorea; order Rhabditida; family Ancylostomatidae; genus Necator; species Necator americanus. The sequence goes on from NC_087374.1 coordinate 12,311,600, forward strand.
AATCTGACGTGGTGAGGGAATCCTAGGGAGAAGCTGGAGAGCTGTTGTAGATTGCGGGATCCGGATTGTTTCTGCTCATCTTTCCCTAATCGTCGCAAAAAGCGGCATGAGAATCGCTTTTGTTCCTACGAGGTATTAGAACGCTCCTCTATGCACACGTTCCCATCCATTCAGTAACTTTTTCATTGCTTTCACTTGAAGAGAAGAAATCGGTGATCTTCGACCGCTCGCACGTGGATGCGGCGCGGCCACAAAGGTGGCCCGTGACAACTGAAATTGTCGTAAAAGCCACGTCTTTCACGCCGTTTCTTACGACGATCAGGGAAAGATGAACGAAACCACCCCGGATCCCGTAATATACAATTCCATCTCTAGCTTTTCCCGTGGATTCCCTCACCACCTGAGACTCGTAATATGCTGCCTTTAAAAAAAGATTTTTCCGTATTGCGGTTTCTTACCATCCTTGTAACAATGCCAGCCCCTGTGTCAAATGTGTGTTTTTGGAAAACAACCTTGACTCTGTTCATTTTAAGTTTTATTCCTGATGTTTGTAACTAGTTGCATTCGCCTTCACACTTCATTTGGCGAGCTTTTGCAGCCCATGGATTACATTCTGATCTCAGTTTTTTTGAGCTCGTTAATCTAATCAAGGCCATTTTTCAATTGGAGTCTCTTATCTGTAATTATGGAAAATTTGAGAATTCACAAGAGCATATAAGGAAGAGAACATTCTGATTAGACGTTCAAAATAATCCAAGAGAAATATAAGAAGGGTTTTATTTTTGAGTTTGTATGTGGCGAAATCGCAGCGTACTCTCAAGAACGTTGTTTTTGCAGGGCGAGTGCATCCCAACTGCAGGTGGTGGGACGGCTGTATTGTTCAATGACGTTGAGCAGGTATCGCACAAGAGTCCCGGACGTCCACTTCTTAGCTCACGATCTGCTAACCGCACTTGATTTGCTCCCTTCCTTTTTTCAGCTTTATAGCACCATAGTATTTATACTTGAACTTATTTCATCTTACTCATTATGCGTTGTTTCTGAACTCCTCAACTAGCTAATTGCAGTGTCTCGTAAGGTCCTTACGTAATATTGTTTTTGTATTATTTATACCCCTAATAAGTTCTAACTCAAACACAGTCTGTGCTCTTTTGTGATTATAGAAACAGCATGCGTTCCGTGACGCAATTCTTACATTGTCGCTTTACATAATGTCGATATGTAATATTATACTTATTTGTGCGAAGTTAAAGATAAACTGCCTGTCCCTGGACTTTGAAAGTAATATTATTTGCGTATATCTTATATTCATGAGTTTTTAACGATGAAGATGTCTCGATTTCTTTTCGTTTTTTTGTATCGCTTGCGGCTATCTAATCATGCGTTTATGTGAACGCTAGATTTTCGGAAAATTTCTCAAATTTAGAAACCAACACCGAACACATTTTGAAGTAGCTAGTGCCAAGATTTCTTATGAACTAAATGGAAGGAAAAATCGAAGGATTCCTACTTGTAGTCACCGATTTACCATTCACAACTTTTTGAGGAGATAATTGAGGTTGTTGCCAGCGACTCGGAGTGCAGAGATAAGTGAAGGTAGCAAGGATCCCACTTCAGGCAGATTAACAGTGCCGTCCACGCACCGGGGCCGGGCTTGAGATCGTTTTGGCCCGAATATATCTAGTAAGTGATTCATACGTACGGAAGTTGTTTTTCCACACAAAAAGAATCAGTGCACTGCGTTTAAAAAAAGAGGTGCATACGCTTCAATCCCACAATAAGCACATCCTTGGACAGAGACTGAATTGGAAATTTTCATCTAGAAAATTGTATCTCGCTAAATAGTGAATATGAACAAAGAAAATAGAATAATTGGAACTCCACAGTGAGACTTTGCGACTACCAAAGTCAACCGATAATTGCAAAGTGTGCAATTAACAACCAGTTACTCTTGGTGTCTTCATACATATTCAACCTTCAATCTTTGAAAGGCATAGCCAAAAACTCAGTGCAATATCCTCCGACACCGATATTTTCGAGTCAATACTGGCCAACGGACGAATGCTGTCAAATCATAGTTTCGACCCTATCGAAGCATTTCCGCTTTCGTCTCTAACAATGCGAATAGAAATTGAAGGCGAGACTTCCATCCATGTTCTTTGGTCTCATCATTCTCTCGCAAATCATATTCTTGATTTCTCACTCTTTTTTTCAAGTGCCCATCCACTAGATTTTCAATTTTGTTAATTCAATATATACCATCACAAAAATACATTAATTGTAGAAACAGCGTAAGTATCCACGTCCAAGAATTTATATATAGACACATCTACTTTCTTTTCACTTTCAGCATTTACTTGATTTGAAAAAAAAGTTTCATAGGAATGATATTCTCAGCACGTCCAGTACCCTGCGCCACGGGATGATTACCCTGCTCCAGCGACAATTTGTGGACCGTTTCGATCCATGGATTGTCCTCTCGCGGCTGATTCCGATTCAGGCTCCGCTTACGCACTTAGTAGCCGTTCGCTTACTGTTTTCCAGGTTGTTATTTATGCAATAAATCGTGATTCTACCATTAACTTATGCAAATTAAAGTCGAGTGAAGTCGCTGAAACATCTCAGGGTTGGAATGACTATGATTTGGGATGAGTGTTGGGTATAATTCACTAGAATATTGGAGTTTGTGAAGTTAATTGCAGTTATTTGTTTCTTCGCATGATTCCAGTGATCTGGAAAGACCACTCCTCCATTATTAATGTTGCCTCTGGTCATGACATATTTGCTGTATTCCACAACTTTTCCACATTTTTGTCACAGAAGGTGGAATTCCGAAAGAAGGTGACTGCATGTCTTGGCCTGGCCCTAGCGAAGCTAGTGATTGTCAAGTACATAATGGTTCAGTGAAGGGTTTTGGTACGACACTGACAAATGGTCATATTAAGAAGCTTAAAACTAGCGAGAGGATAAAGGTCAGTAATTGTTTTGTTTCACTGCGCTTTTTCTGCTTCTCCTCTTGACTAGCCGCTTCTTCTCAACTTCGTGCTGCTTTAGATTTTTCGACAATGGATGGCAGACGTCGATGAAGATGAGAGGAAAATGTTTATTAGAGAGTTACTGGTAAGGGATATAATCTAACTGATGATAAGTAGCATAGTAATTGTTGTATTGGTATTTCTAGAGTGACTGCGATTTACCCAATCTGGAATATATAAGCATGTTGATATCTCGGCTTCGGGTTGCTCGATCTCGTCCAACTTCAAACGGAAGCAAGGATCCGTTAACGCTACTTCCGTCACACATAGTTCTTCGAATTATGTCGCACTTAGATCCAGGTCTGTTCTTTTGACTTCCATGGATACAGTTTAATTTCTTTGTTATTCTTGAAAACTTTTTGCCAGAAGAAGTACACAATTGATTTAATTTATATGATATTGATGTTCCTGGTGTGTCGTCGCTGTTGTCGATGATGTCTCCTTTTCAAGTTATCATTTTTCAGACCTCATATTTCGTTGGAAATCGTCTTCCTCGTTTTTAGTACTGAAATTATGTTGGAAAAAAATAGAACCTCAAATGCAACATTATGCACAATTGAGTTGAAAATTTGCGAACTCCGGGCTGCGTTTCATCAATGCTTCCGACAGTAGACAGATGTTCGATGGGACTCTCGGTTAACTCCTAACTCCTCTTAATTTTTCTGTCAGATGGAAACCAGCCACCGCCTGGTAAAGCTAAAGTGATGCATTTGCAGTCATTTGCAGGTGCGCGTGGAAACCAAGAGGTGTCGCATGTAACTGCTTACGCGGTGTTCCAACATAGACCAGCATGACGAGAGTTCATACAAGATTGACATTAATAATCCACCACTCCCCAACTACATTTCACACGACAACAATATTAGTTGCTCTCGTATGAAATGTAGTTGGGGAGTAGTGGGCACTCAGTGGAACCCTTGTTTCTGGAAGTAAATAGCCCTAAGATCTAAGCATTGGTCTCAGAGGATCTATGACACGTAAGGTAAAGTTACTAAGAGAAAAAAGTAAGATAGAGCGTCCAGAAATAAGACCGTGACTGAATGCACTCCCTCTCCCCAACTACATCTCCTCTTCGCGCTCTTATATGTCTCATAGCAGAACCCGTTGCAAATTCGGTAATTTCGTTGACTTACAGAAATCCTTGAATCATGTTAGACACATAGATCTTAACCTGTTTTGCCTTCAGTGTCATTGTGTCGGAGTTCCCGTGTGTCTCGATATTGGCGGCATGTTTGTTCGGAGCCTATGCTTTGGCGCGCATTATGTCAGTTACCTCGCGAGTTTCGACTGTGTTCCGCGGAAGCGGAGTCGTCGCAACTTCGAAATCACACTTCCGAGTGCGGCACTGTTCGATGGAAGGACGCGTTCTCAGAGAGGTATCGGTTATGGAGGAATTGGCACGCCGGGAGGTAATTCACAATCCTCAAAATAATGCTAACCATTAAAAGTATCCTAATCATCTCTTAATCGTTTTTATTTTTTACCGACAACTATCGCTCATCAATGAATTGGGTTTCATCTAGATGCGTAGTCCGAACATTTACGGGTCATACGCAGGGCATCACTTGTGTACAGTTTGATGATGATAGGATCGTTAGCGGTTCATCAGATACTACAATCCGAATCTGGGACCTACGTGGATCCAGTGATGTTGGCAGTGAGGATTCTTTTCTTGAGTACTGTAACAGTTGCCACTTGCTAGTGTTTCCGCTACTCTCCAGATCTTGGTACTATGGCGCTAAACGGCCACTCAGCCACTGTTCGCTGCCTAGACTTGAATGGCAATGTCCTTGCTTCTGGGTCTAATGATTTTTCTATCAAAATATGGAATGTTGACGTTAATCCGCGGTGGTCTTCAATAGGATGTCGCAAAACTATGCTAGGTCATTCAAACTACGTTCGATGTCTTCAGGTAAGTTTTTTTTTCGATCTTTCTTAGAAAGTTTGCTTTTACAAACGCTTATAGATGGATCATGAACATTTGATCAGTGGCTCATACGACATGCATTTAAAGCTGTGGTCGCTGAGCACTGGAGCGTGTGTGAGGACGTTAATGTGAGTTTTGCAAGAGTGTTGCTTTTTTAAAATAACAAATCTTGCAACAGTTAGTATCGTTATCGTTCATTTCACATTGGTATTCTTTTTCTTATGTCCTCTCCGCAATGAGAATGATTCTCTATTTCTGTATGTTTAAGTGGCCACAACGACGCAGTTTTATGTGTGCAGTATCGTGATAGAGAGTCTTTAGCGGTATCTGGTTCTGCAGATAACTCAATAAAATGCTGGGATACGAGGACGGGAAGGGCGGAGATGACAATACATAATGCTCACGACAATGCGGTGCTGTTCCAGCTTTTCTTATTGTTTCATAAATGTATTTCTTTTCTTAAGGTTACATGTGTTCGATTTGATGATCATCGTATTGTTTCTGGTAGCGTTGACAGAATGATTAAAATGTGGGACGTGAGGACAGGAAAGTGCGGAAAGTTTTCCAGCGCATTTAAACACTTCTATTTATCTTTCTTTAAAGTCTCGCACATTCACTTTTCGTATACTATAATTCGATCACGTAACATCTGCAGATGTATGCACACGATTGATTGGAAGTTGGCTGAAGGTCATACTGGAGTCGTTCGCTGCCTTCAAGTAGACACATGGCGTATCGTTAGTGCTGCGGATGACAGAACAATCAAAGTAATGCTAATTATTGATCTTCTTTGTTTTTAATGTTTTCTTTTTAATTTCTCGTCCCTTCGTGCAGAATAAACTAATCATACAATTTCAAATATTTGTAGCGCAGGGAAAGTTCGGCTAACTTTCATTGTATTTAATATTATTTTTACTTTTCTGATGAACTTCTTTGGATCTCTTTTGATCTCATCTGTCATCAAGGTCTCAGTTTCTTTTTAGGTATGGAATGTAGACTCACTGCAGCGTTTATGCACATTGCATAGCCATGAGGATGGTGTTACATGCGTCCAGTTCAGTGACCGTCAAATTGTCTCCGGCTCATACGATAAAACTGTGAAGTTGTGGGATTTTAGTCGCTTTTGAGGATGCTTTGCTTCATTTTTAATTTTTCCTTTGAGCACTCTCTGATATTATTATTTTACGTTACATACATTCTTTTGTTCAAAAATTGTACATTTTTTGTTTGGGTGCACTCATCATTTTCAACGAGGTGAAAAATTCTTGTCGATTTCCTCTGACATTTCTTTATTTAATTAAAATTCCTAGTGGGTCTGTTCAGAATTTGACTAATTTCTGCTTCTACTTTTTGTATTAGAGAAGTGCTGTGCCTTCTGTGATATGCGTATAATCTGCTCTGCATATTCTTCTTTTGTTAAATGAATTGTTACATGTTCACTTAATTATACTAATGTTGGCTATCTTGTTAAGCTATATGTACATCTCTTCTCCGTATTAGAAATCACGAGTTCCAAGTTAGTCAGAACGAATTGTAGTCTTCAAATTGCGGGCTTCTTTCCACTCGCTAATAAATTTTCGTTATATGTTCATATTCTTGTTGTTTTCTATTATAACACTATACATTAGTTTAGTGAAGTACCTCTGATCTTCATGTAATTTCAACAGACTTTATGTTTATCCCATTGACAAAAGAAAGTAGTGTACGTGTATTCCTTTTGACCTGTATTTGACTTCGAAGGGGTCTGTAATCTTTCACCTTTCTCCGCATTTTGCATCTTCGTAAGCATTTCTTTGTCTTGCTTTTCATCTACGGGTGATTCACTTGTCAGATCGTCAAGAGGTTTTTCCTTATTGACGCTGCTGTAAACACCCTTACATACATTTGAAAAACAAACTTGATAACGATAATGATAAATGGTGTACTGTACAACACTCTAATGCTCACCTAGATACTTAGATGACCCGTCTTTTGTGAACGGAGTTGTTTCGCTCTTTATCGTCATCAAAGATGTTCCCAAGTTTCGTGACTGACGTTGACAGCGTCTTTGAGGTGCAACTGTATACAACTGAGCTCTAAGCTGGTCGTCGGCGGTCTCCCTCGAGGGCGTTTGGCATTTCATGGGACACCTGGCTCCCCTTTCGATATATATTTCACTGGGTCGGGAAGACGGGACATTTCTCTTGAATCGGAGCTGCGGAGACGGGCTAGGTATTGTGTGCGCCGGTTAAACATCAGAAGACGTTTGTCCAGGGCTCTAAGTAGTGAGTAGTAGGTAGCTTCCTAGAAGTGGCAGCGGTGTCTGCTCACGTCTCTGCAGAAGACTGGAAGAACTGTTGAGTCGAACAAATGGGCACAGAGATCGTGTCCATCGGTTGCTCCTCGGCGTCCCTGACAGGTGCGAATGCTGCCCACACTGCTCTCATCCTTCTACACAGTTCTTCCTTCAAGTCATTCTCCATATTTACAGAACGAGGAGGTATGTGTATGACGAAGTTTCCACGCTTTGGGAGCCTTCAATTTGTACTATTCCCTCCTTGCAGTGGGCATTCTTCGTGAACTGTATCTTCTTCTGTTTATTCGCAGTCCTATTATCTTCTCTGCTCCTTTAATTCTTTGAGCGTCGTCTCTGCTTCACTGGTACTTCATTGGTAAGAAAAGAGAATGATATCGTCCGCAAAACGAAGGTTCGAGAGGAATCTTTCGTCAACACGTATGCCCCTTTCTTCCCAGGAAAGTGATTTCATTATCCATTGCAATGCAGCCATGAACAGCTTCGGCGATATAGTATGGCCTTGCCGCACCCCTCCCCCCCCCTTTCCAATGGGTATGGTGAGAGGGCGCTGGAAAAGCTGTATCCTAATCGTGCACCGTTCGTAGCAATTGGCTACTGTCCTCACATACGACGCGTCCACACCTTGATCGACCAGCGCTGACAGTATTGCATTCGTTTCTACGCTGTCGAAAGCTTTGTCATACTCGACGAAGGTTAGAACAAGAGGCAGGTGGTATTCCCGGCAAACCTCTATGACCCTCGACACGAGCTGGATGTGGTCAATGCGGCTGAACCCTTGACGGAATCCAGCTTGTTCTTGAGGCTGCGCTTCACCCAGCGTCTTAGATATGCGCCTGAGAATGATTTTAGTGGAAACTTTATATAAAACACTCAGGTAAGAATATCGGACGGCAGTTTCGAAGGGCCTCTCGGTCACCCTTCCCATGAATGAGAACGGTTTGTGAAATCTTTCACTGGTCTGGAATCCTTCCTGAAGATAGGATGTGATGTGCACCGCTAGAACTACATGAAGCGGATGACCGCCAGCCCGAAGAAAGTCTGCTGATTTCATTCCTAGGATGCTCTGATTGTTTTACTTTTTCAGCAGTCAACGTCCTGCTATTGAATAAATATGAAGAATTATCAGCACTGTGCTGCTGTGCTTTCCTGGTATAACCAAAAATAGAAGATGAACTAGATTCCAATTCTTTCCCAAAGTCTTGGCCTCGTAGAATTGAGTCGTATGGTAGTCTTGGGCAAATGACCAGGATTGTTGTCTCACCTTTGTTTTCGCTAGCTTTGTCCGCCTTCTTCAGAGCCAAAGGCACGTGTATTCTTTATCTTTAGGCGCTTTTGTCGTACAGCTGCAATGTTAGCCGACCACCGGTGGTTAGAGTTGTGCCGCTAGTATTAACTAATGAGAATAATTTCTTTTCAAATCCTCACGAAACAACCTGGGAATTTCTTGATACAACATTAGCTCGTTAGGCACAGTGATGAATTCTTCATCCTTCTCCAAATTTTGTTTTTTATTATGGGAAACGTCTGAACACATGGCCAAAGGGACGCGAAATCGTCGAAAGGTGGATCCCATTAAACGCAACAAAGACGACGAATACGAAGGTGTTGGACCTTCTTCACCAACATGCTCCGAACGGTCTGAAAACGGAGATCAATCAAGCGTGGAGGGATCTTGTGATGAGGATGATATTGAGATGCCGTGCAAACTAGCAATGTATGACTTCAATCAATGCGATCCTAAGAGATGTTCAGGGAGAAAGTTATTGCGTGCTGGACTTATTAGCGAGGTAAGTCATCCTTCCTCTCTCGCACCAAGCATACTTCAGAGACCCGATCGCGAGCGTATGCCAGGAGTCACTGCTCTTCTATCCAAATCGTTACCTCTCTAAAGTGTTAAGCTTTGGCTTAGGTCCGTCTCGGCGCACGTTTTCCTGGTTTGGTTCTGAGTCCAACAGGAGAAACGACGCTTGCTCCGTCTGATCGCGACTTCATTGATCATCACGGTCTAGGTGTGGTTGACTGTTCATGGAAAGAAGTTGAAAGGACTCCTCTCCACAAGGTTTGTTGGAATTTTGTTTCCAAAAGTATATCGACCTTAAATAATTAGTTATTCGTGTGCACGCCGATGTTAAAGTTGTTAATAAATTCAATGTTAAAGTTTAAGAAGCTTGAGTTTAGTCTTTGATTTTAACTCGTGTAGAACTCGTTTCCAGCTCGCTCTCATTCGCCACCTTTCTCAACAAACATATTTAGGTCAGAGCTCCTGAGCATCGATTACTACCTTACCTTGTGGCTGCGAATTCAGTGAACTACGGTCGACCATGTCATCTGACATGTGCAGAAGCCATGGCTGCAGGTAACAGTCGTTCTTTCGTGAGAATTTGGAGTAGTATAGTTGGAATTTATTCGTTGTGTTTGTTGGTTGCCTTCGTTTATGCAAGGGATATTATTTGTAATGTTGCTGTATACATCCGTATATGCGGAGTAACCTAAATTGGGAGCCTTTACATTGATGATGAATGTTTAAAGATACAAAATTCGAGATGAAGCAGACTGCACTTCTCTCAGACGACACGGTGCCGTTGCGTCGGCAGCTATGCTCGAAACGTTGCGGTGGAGTGTAGCGGTTAGCATCGAAGGAACATCTTTGCTAGATGGTCCCACCTCGATTCCAACCGCATTCTCCACCCCGTCGTTTCAAGCGCAGCCGTTTACGCAACTGCACTGTGCCTTATGTCGTTTTGACCTTACTATGCAATGATGCTGCACAAGTAAGGTCAGGCGTCATTGTCGTTATCGAGCGCTCAATCAATATAGTTACACCTCATTTTTAAGGTCTGTATATTATCGGCCACATTCAAGCTGCAGAACGCATAATGAAGCAATTTTCATGGGGACCACATTTCATTGAGCTCAATCGTGAGCTACTGGATATGTACGCTAGCTGTGGCACACATGAAGAAATTATCCAGAAACAAACTGAATACTTGAATAAACTGGACAAGGAAGCTGAGGACTGTCGTAATAGGGAGATTGATTTGCCACCAAGTGGGAGCGAATCTGAAGAGGAGGAAGAATCCTAACTAATTATTCCTATTTTTGTTCGTAATGCTTCTTTATTTTTGTGGTATATCTTTTTTCACATCTTCAATGTTCATGTAAAATCTTCATGAACTTCTCCACGGTCTAACTCTTCTTCCTTAACGGATGCTTCTTGTGTTTCGCTCATATTATTTCTTCAATTTTCTTATTAAAAAGTTGTTGATGGTCTTTGATCGGCTTTCTTGGATAATTTCGCTGAAATATTTCTTAGCAAATAAAGTATTTTGCAGGTAATGGATTTTGAAAATCAAGAGTTTGAATCCGGCTTCCATTACGAAATTCAAAACGATGGAATGCGCCAAGGTGCAGAAGCTCGAATTTACATGTGTACTTATCTCGGAAAGCCAGCTATAATGAAAGAAAGGTGAGTGGTACCCAGAAATTTGAACCAAAATTATAATGCTAGTAATATGAATGCTGTAAACTTTGAAGCGCAATACCTCTATTACTGAAAGAGTTTTATGATAGGTTCGTTAAGAAGTATCGTCACTCTGCACTCGATCATCGTTTGAACAAGGTTAGAATGCGAAATGAACTAAAAGGAATGGTGAAAGCACAGGAGGTTTATTCTATTCTGTCTTTATACGAGATCCGTGGCTTGGGGTAGTCTTCCATTTCTGAATCACACGATCAATTCAACCCCTTTGCAGCTGGGCATTCCCACTCCCACCATTTTCTTTGTTGACAGCCACAAAAATCGAATAATAATGGAAAGAATTGAAGGATGTACAGCTAACCATTGGATAGAATCAAGAAGACTTAGTGAGAACAGTTCTGAACAGTTTTTGGTACCGTTCTATCACATATATTTATTTGCGTACTTCTTTCTCATTGTTTTTGTTTCTTTATACTTCTTTTGATCCATATTTATTTTCATTTCTAGTCTGATAACATGGAATTTGGCAATGCACTGGGAGAGGCAATTGCTAAAATGCATCTCGGAAATCTTGTACATGGCGACCTCACGACTTCGAATGTTATCTTGAAAGATGACAATTTTAGAAGGCCTATTTTCATTGATTTTGGACTTGCTTCATTGGGGAAGGTAAAATTATCAAATTATTGTTTATTTTTTATTTTACTGTTTATCAAATTATTCTATAGTTGACATATTAGTTCTATAGTAGACAACTGGGTTACTCTCTTAAAAGCAGAGATCAAACCTTCTATTCAATTTAACACATGCAAAGCGTGCAGTGCAGCGATGGGAGTTTTGCACGGTTGAAGTTTCGAAACCTCCATCTTAGCCAACGGAGTTTTCGATCCTCCGGTTTGATAGATTGGTAATGGGCTGGTCTCGAATTTGAAAGAGCGCTGATACATTGGGTGGTCGCTGCTAATCAGTTGTACGGGCCACTTACAGATTCATAGAAAAAGTGGCTAACCACTTTACCCTACTTTTTGTTTTGCCCAGCGATGTAATCACTTTTGTTGCCGATTTTCTGGTTGCTTCTTTTTTGCACTCTTTTCTGCACAATTGTGGTTTTGAATAATGCTTTGTTGGTGTTATTAAGCGTATTTTCTTTCTATTTGAGCCGAACTTCGTTCCTTACTATTTTTTAAAATAATGTGTCCACTTTATATGTTTGTTTTCCTAATGATGTCCTTGTTTTTTTTTTCCCATGCATAATCTGGCTTAGAATTACTTTTCACGCAAGTACTCACGAAAATTGATCTTCATTTCTTACCATATGTAGGTGGTGTACACCTTCTCTGGATGCAGCACTTGTCTCCTTTCTCTCGTATTCTCTTTGATTCCGCTTTCTGTTTCAAACAACGATACAAATACCCTGACTTCTTTTCAAATTCAAATCACTATTGTTTTAGCTTCCGTTGAATATTTTCATGTTAGAGACTGTAAGATTTTGCGAAGTTAGAGTGACATTCTTTCTACCTAACACTATGCGTTTTGCGTTTTTTCGAAGTCTGATTTCTTTACCAACTGATACAACATTTTTTCATTCTTAAACATCAAAGGTTTATCAACTCTACCTCTAAAAATTGTTTTATATGCAGGTTTTACCAGAGGACAAAGGTGTAGATCTCTATGTATTGGAAAGAGCAATGATCAGTACTCACATCGATTCTGAACAAGTGTTCGAAAGTGTATTAGAAGGGTATAGAAGCTTCAACAATAAACAAGGAGATGCGGTGTTGAAGTAAGTGTTGTCCTCCATTTTGATTAATTAATTTCTATTATGTACCTATTGGTTCTTTTATTAGAAAGCTGGATGAGATTCGATTACGAGGACGGAAGCGAGATATGACTGGATAACTTTCATTGAGTTGTTTTTTGTGTATTTATGACATTGTTTCACTGTCCAAAAATATTTGCTTGGAATAAACCGGTCATTGTTATCTTCTCCAAACTTTTCTATGAGGATCGTCCTTTCTATTTATTTTTTGACAGAAGGGTATTGAACGTTTCAGTGATTTTCCAAGATGAAATGTGAGTCGGGTTCCGCCGTTAATTCCGCTACTGGAATTTCTGCTTCAAATATGAATGCGCTCTCTTCCTCCGGTCTTCTCAGTGGAGGGATGTATTTCACCCGGGTATTTTTCTTGTAAATGTTTTATTGCTAGCTATGCTAGTAGTGTTATGACCACGTTATCGCGTCTGCTATTTTTTAAGCAATGTTTTCAGGTTGATGTTTTACCGGACAGATTCAACGTAGATGCCTTCAACCTTAGCGATATTTTGCAAATTATACGCCCACAGCTCTCCATTCATTTCAATTTTATGATAGACATAGAGTGGTTACTTCAGTGAGTTTCTTGAAAGGAAAATTAGCGTTTTCTTCTTTGTCGAACATTAGATTTTGCTGTTCAGACAATATCCTGCACCATGTAGAGGTTCTCCTATAATTTGTGTTGTCGGAGAGAAAATGGGAACTGACAAGAAAAGTTTGCAAGCGGTGAGTAGCCACGGCGATCTGTTCTCTGCTGGATGTTTTAAACTCCTATGTTTCTCTTCAGACAGGTATATTTTTTGTGGTCGTATAAAATAAAACTAGTGCATCACAAAAAAACATCTTTAGTGTGTTCATTCTAAGGAGGACACAGATACTAGGAAGTAGGTTATCTTCATGCATCCTTGTTATCATTTAAGGAGTGTTGTACCAGATTCCTACTTAGGTGCTCATTTTCTTCGAAAAGATGCGTACCTACTACGTAACGTTAGTAATTAATACTTTAAACTCTTTTTTATACTTTTTAACCCTTTTCACTCTTTTCAGTATCGGCACTCTGACTGGAAGTCCGTGCCCATCTTTCTTCCAGTGATTCATTAATTTTACTGAACAAAATTCATCTAGTTGACACTCTTATTTATTCAACTCTGTTGCTAGGTGTTGAACTTGTAAAACAATCAAATCCTTAGACGCGGTTGTTAAAGATTAACAATATTCCCGAGTGTGTCTAAGCATCTTCTTTGCAGGAAGTTGATGTCAATAAATGGAGTAATGTTTCCGTTCTTGGTGCCACCCTTCCTATACCCTTTGGCACCCATCATACTAAGTTGTCTATTTTCGAATCCGAAACAAAGTTGCATGTTGTTGTATCAACCGCAAATCTTATAGAAGGTATCTCTTAGAAACATACTTCATGAACTTAGTTACATACCAGATCAATAGAAAAGGAGTTGAATTATTTTGTTGAACGAATGATGTTTGGAGTTTTTAGGTGACTGGGATCAAAAGACACAGTGTTTTTATTACGCGACTGGGACATTCTCTGACGGGTCATTACATTTGCTACGATAACAGCATAAATTTTGAGTGAAATCGTCACTATGTTCAGTGATACCACCGAAAATGAATTCGCCAATGATTTGTGCGACTACCTAGCTGAGTATCATCTGCCTGATATCACTTACTGGATAGATCGTATTAGAAATTCCGAGTTCACTGGTATTTCTGATCGCTTGTTGTTCTCCGTGCCAGGATATCACAAAAGTTCCCGCATTAGCAAGGTTAGCGAAGACTGTGACGACGACGACGACGTTTTGGCTAAGTGAAAGCTGTGTACGTATAATTTTTGTTGCACTCTTCAGTTTGGTCATCCTTCTCTTCTTCGCCTTTTGGGCGACCGCCCGACACCAAAAGAAGATGCGCGTCGATTGTTCCTTGCACAGTGCAGCTCAATTGGTTCGCTAGGAGATAAACGAGAGGCATGGCTTCTTCCCCAGTTCTTGCATTCCTTGCAAGGAGGAAAGAGTCTAGGTGTTTTAGAGAAAGTTTTAGGACGTAGTCCTTTATTTATCCTATTTTAGCCCTATTTAGTGTTTTCGCGACTTTTCCTCATATATCCTTGCGTAGAGGATGTGAGACACTCTCTAGAAGGTTACAGCGCTGGGGATTCTCTACCTTATCAGGTGTTTATCAGGTTATATGCATCATCGACCCACTGAAATATTTCTTTTCAAAAATGTGCTAGGAATCTACATCTAAACGGCAACCATGGCTAAGGGAGATCATGTGCAAATGGAGAAGTGAAGGAAAGGGTCGTACTAAGGCCATGCCGCATGTAAAGGTGAGTTAATTGAGCCTTTGCATTAAAACTTCTTTCTCTATTCAAATATATCAACACAGATTGTTTCACATGTGTAATGTATGTCGAAAATTACTTGTATTATTTTTCTGACGATTTTACGACATTTTTCCGTCATTTATTAGGATTTGTATGTTGCATATGCCTTTTGTTTCTGGCTTCGTTTTTTTTTTTGTAGACGTATACGGAAATCGTAGATGGTGTCCCGCAATGGATTTTAATAACTAGTGCAAATCTTTCAAAAGCAGCTTGGGGCGATTTTCAGGTATCGATCCAATCGTTTTCCTTTCAGTAGTTTATTCCTTATTCATCTCTACAGAAAAACAAAACTCAACTAATGGTGCGTTCGTATGAACTTGGTGTGCTAATTATGGATCCAGAGCGAATTAAATTGCCATATGACTATCCTGTAGTAAAGTGGGTGACAGTCGTTATTGCTTCTGCTAAAATTTGGATTTGGTAGTTTAGATATAGTCAGAAAGATGACCCATGGATATGTGACATGTCATACACAGAAGCGGACAGCCACGGAAGGCAGTGGATTGTCAGCCGAAGGTAGATCTACAGAGCAGCTCAAACTTGTTGGCACAAAGACTTTATCCATGATATTGGGCAGCTCCTCATCAATTTAAGAAAGTAGTGACAGATCTCGGCAGTGCGTTGTATTTAGAACAGATCTTACATTTCTTCAAAGTTTGAGCGCGACACTCAAACTTTTGGATCATGTTTAGGACGCATTACAAATGGTCTAATGTCTTTTATAATGAAAGGAATAAGAAATAGTAGTAAAATTGTTTCAACCCCCACATTTACTTTGTGGCTCACCTTTCATCTCCTTATGAGGTTCGAAATAATGTGTAATATAAGGTGGCGATTGTGAGAACAAAGCGCAGTTGGGATTTTTTTGCCACGATGAATTGTGAACCATACTGACGCCATGGTTTAGGGCAATTAAGTGCATAATAACGCCTAACATTTGGGTTCTCATCTCATTGACAATTTGTGAATTCTCGAACAATTTTCTTCCACACATGAATAGGCCCAATCACAGGTTGTTATGTTAAACTTGTCAGCACATACATTTTCTCAGGGAACTTCTAATCTAGTGATTTCACAAAGTCTTTGTGGCAACTTGTTTGTAGAAATTTGTTGTTGTTCTACGAGTTTCTGTTTTCCTTTTTTCATTAGATCTCATGTGTGTCTGTTCTAATAATACTTGCTATTCTATGAGGTCATTCTTCTTCAACATTTGCAAGTTTTATGGTTTACTGTAATTATCATGATTTACTGGAATTACCTGCTTTGAAGATGTTAAATTCATTCTCTGCTCATGTTTTCTTCTGTACCTATAAACGTTTTATCCTTGTTTCATGTTATAAATTTATCTAATTGGAAATTCCTCATTCTAGTCCATTCTGTTGTGCGTCGTTGCAACATTATCACATTCTCAAGCCAGTTCCTTATTATATAGATGTGCTCCACCTCCATCCGAGGTGAAAAAGATTCGAAGGTTCTTTCTTACGGGGATATTGTCTTGTATCAGTCTGATGTAAATACGTTGTTACCGGGTGTCTGGCTCAATGACAACATAATATCGTTTGCTTGCGAATTTTTGCTGGATAACGCGCCTGTTGAATTAAAGCAGCAAGTTAGTTTTTCATTATTTTCACTGATATAACTAATGTGCATAGTTGTTGCTTAATTTAGGTTGCTATTATTGGCGCTGCTTCTTGCGAACTGATCAGATATTCTGGTGATGAGACAGTGATCCGTGAGATCTTTACATCTTTGGATTTCTTCAACAAAGACAAGGTTGCTTTGCTACTTTTGCTGGTCTTCGGTTTCGCTTTTCAGATTCTGTCTGCTTGTTGAATTTTCGCACAACGTATGTATTGTTGTGAAAAACGAAAACAAAGCCACACCTTTTTGCATAGAAAATAAACCGCAAATAATAGTGTACGTTAAGATCCTTTTCGTTCTTAACGACCGCGAAGACCCGACAATTGTGGGAGGTTTCCATTGGTCGCTACTTATTCTTGAAAGGAGGGCAGCTCACTTTCGTTATTATGACAGTACTAATCCTGCAAAGGTTACTGTTGCGAAACAGGTAAAAAGATCTTTACCTTTCTGTTGTCTAGTCCAAACGTTTTGATTTCCAGCTGATGAGTATCGTTACTCAATTTTTGGACACAAAGGATGTCACTTTCACCGTAGAAGATTGTCCGCAGCAACATAACAGCTTTGATTGTGGGATGTACGTAATAGAGTTCGTTCGACGTGCATTGAAGGTAAGTTGGAATTTGTCCTGGTGTCTTAAAATTAAGTTAAAGTAAACAAGAAAATTAGTTTTCCATTTTTCTCATAGTTCCGATCAATCGTAACTTATGCAATTACACCTCCGTAAGTGATATTTAATTGTCTCTCGTCAATTCACAGTCGATTTTTGGTCATGGTTCTGGTTTTGCATTTCCAGTTGTTCATGCTCATAGCTTCGCGTATAAAATTCTGATCGCTACCTGCTCTCGGTAGCCTGCACTGAACGCAATTGGGCATTTGAGTATACGTTCTGGGCACGCACGAGCTATATAACTTGTAAATTATATG
Source organism: Necator americanus (assembly GCF_031761385.1). Taxonomy (NCBI): domain Eukaryota; kingdom Metazoa; phylum Nematoda; class Chromadorea; order Rhabditida; family Ancylostomatidae; genus Necator; species Necator americanus. The sequence goes on from NC_087374.1 coordinate 12,329,112, forward strand.
ATGGGATTAACCCACATACCACAAAAAAGAGCTGCTGTCCAACACACTGCTAAAGTCCAACCCAAAGAGGTCAAATACCTAGAGCTTGGGTGGAATGTTTGGTTACAACATTCCGTTTCGTTGAACTTCCGAACACTGTCCATCTGAGGTACTCGGATTACTCGGTGTCGAAAGGGTTCGTCGATTCAGACTTCAAGACTCGCCGGATATGAAACAGTGACGAATAGACGGATTCTGTGGGACCTTCTGCTGTGCATCGAAGTCTGGACAGAGCCGTGCTCAAGGACGAAACGCCTCGGCGAAGATGCGGGCAACCGTGTTAAACCGTAGCACCCATCTGTAGGTTAAGTAAGGCGTACTTACAGCCGCAGGCCACAATCCAGTTTGAAGTTAAAATTGTCGTAAATATGGTTGATTCTGTGGATTCCGAGTAACACAGTTCTTTAACGAGTCTGAAGATCCAACTTCTCCTGCGAAAGATGGGTAGCGCGACAGTAGTTGAAATTCGGGGAGAAAACGTGTTTACGAATTGTTTTCAAGTTTGTGCACTTAAGTGCTGAAACCTAATACATTACCTTGATGAAAGTCTGTAAGTGCTGTACTAGCGGATGATAATAACTTCGACGTGATGATCTCTCTCATCCGACCTGAGAATGCAAACGACTTTGCCATGCTTAGGAGTATGCAGAAGAAAAGGTGGAACTCGAGCCTCAGAATTTGAATTCAGTCTGTTCTTTTATGGTTTTCAAAGTGTTATTTAATGGAGCATTGATTGAATGGAGCAGCAGCAATGGGCGACGGCTACATCCCGCTGATACCTCATCCCTTTTCCTCTCATTCACCATCCGAAAGACAATCAAGAGAGAATTGGAGTTTGCTCAATGGGAACTTCTAGAATCGAACTTGTGATTCTTTTGAAAGTCAAAATTTTTTGTCCCCCTAAAGATATGTCCCTTTGACAATCTCCTTTAGCAGTACCTCTCACGTTTTGAATATATATATATATATATATATATATATATAATGCTATATAATAACGGGCTTTGTCTGTCACGTGTGGTGTGTGTGTGCCGGCTGAATTCGGACGTCCAGACTTTCGGTGCTGTTCGCTTCCTCGCCTTTGCTGATGAATGAAAATTAATAGTAGTGGCATTTTCTGTATATAATATAATATTATATTATTAATAATATAATATGATATTATATTATATCTCATGTTTTTAATCAGTGCAAATTTTTGTAGAACATTTATATTATCGCATTTCTGTATTTATTAGCTCATCATTCCTATCATTCTCGATAGATTACTCCTCGCTATCTCGGTTTGTTCCACTAGTACACGGTTAAAACCAGTCTCCAACTCGAAACAACAAAAAACAATGCGATGTATAGGCAAAAAAGGTTCCATGCATGAATACAGTGCTGTCTGAAACAAAACGTTTGCAACATAGTTTTTTGCTTCTTTTATTTTTCATCTCGTGACATCTTAACTATCATTCTAATTTTATTTTACTTATGTCACACTATCATTATTTATGCCTTCTAGCTTTATGAATGTTTCTCTACTTAAACCATCATGTTTGACTCCTTTGAAGCATTTCCGTGTACATTTAATTCTTCTAGCCGCCAAATGTGGATCTGCCTTCCCAGATTGATGCTAAGTACATCGAGATGGAACGACGTTTTTGGCTTGATGTCATCAGCTCATTGGCGACGGATTCAAAACATCAAAGCTTAATAATCTAGTATTAATTCTGCTCGCAAAATGAATAATGTATTTCTTTTTTGTCTTTTTTCTTGTTGGTATCACCACTGAAAAATACCTCTGTGCGCTTATATTTTCCGTGAGCCGTAGTAGGTTTGCTCTATTTATTTCTTTTACAGCATGATCACACCATCATTCAGTATAGCTCAAGATGATAAGCTGCTAGTGTTCACGATACGAGCGCCGTATGCTAAAATAGCTGATACCGAAATCGAATATGCTGATGACATTTTCATGTTCTCTGCACCACCTTATTACCTGAGGTGATCATTCTGTGGTCACCAAGTAACTATTGAACCGGAGAAGTTTAGTTGTGACACTTGAGCTGAGATATAAGTTATAGAGTCCATCTTCCGCGAGAAGTCGTTGATGACAATTCTGGATCTGCAAACTACGACTCCACACTTGGTACGCAAATACGATGAGAAAAAACCCTGAAATTTTTTAGCAACGTGCTTACAAATTTCTTCAGGCGAGTTTACCGTACGTGTACCAAAGAAGAATCCTGGAGAAAACTTCCCTGGACTTGATATGATCACTGAACTTCTAAATCCGCAAAGAAAAATATCAGCTCAAAAATTGGTTGAGGAAATCGTTGATGATGCTGACGAAGGTTAAAAAAATATTCTACCTAGTCTAGCGTAGCACCGCGGTGGTGTACTACGTAGGCTGCAACTTACATTAAAATAGTTGGCTCAGATGTCGAGGATGACAGCGAGTACTTTACCGAGCAGAAGATCACCGATGTACGCGTTGCATGCAGCGACGACTCCACCGGCAGTTGCAATTATGGTTTCGCTTGGAGAAGAAAGGGGATACTAGGTCAGAATTTCTTGTACATTGGTTTTATTTCATGGCAAGGAAGCTGCACTAAAGATGGCTCCCATACGAAAGGAACGCAGTAGCGCATTGAAAGTTTTTTTTTAATTCTAGGTCAACTAAGCAAAGAAATTGGAGGTCTTGTTGAGCTACCTGATCCGGAGAATTGTCCCATTCACGAAAGAGGCATCAAATGCACAGAGAAAGACGTGAAGTCGTTTGATCCAGAACGATACTTGTAAGTGTCTAAAGGTAACTTCACTCACTCTCACTTTTTATTGTAGTTATGGGGGGGGGGGGCGTTGTGCCCGGTCTGTTACCGCCTTGTGAACCTTCTCCCTCCGGGTTAATTGTACCACTTGTCTGGATAAAACACTACTTGACATCCTCCCCAGTCATTTGTACCGCGTTCCAAACCTACGATTATGAATTCCTACGCGTTCTCCGGTACAGTGACTTTAATATGGCAATAGTTAAGGCTGGATTTCTTGGATCCTGAAGAAAGCCTTCAGCATGCTATTCAATCCCAGTTTGGTCTTCAGTTAGATATTGACGCTGAAGATAGGAAACGACTCAAAGATTTCCCGAGAAAAAAGCTACCGAAGTATGTTTGTTGTTTTTCATTCTAATCTGTTCGTAGCTCTTTATAGTAATTATTTCTTCTCTGAAATGAAAACAGGGGCAAAGAAGACTCACAAACACTCCCAACGATTCTGTACCTCCTGTGATTCGTGATGTTGTTTCCTAAATTTGTCCTCTACTCTGTATTTGTCCCCATCTGTAGTCTCTGATTCTTTTGTCAGCTATAGTGCCAAGAAAACATTTTGCAACTTTTATCTTACAGAAATAAAACAAATTTTTCTGCCCACCAAATATCTCCACTTCTTGTGCTTTCCATCATTTTAATGTCAGCTTTCTCTTTGAGAGTATTTTGGGTAAACTTGGGTTTTCATTGAGAACATCAAAGCCTGAATAATTTTTCCAGGTTGTCACAAGAGGAACAGCGGCTGGTTGCTTTCTCTCTAATTGATATTGTGTTCGCATTTTCGTACGACTCAAGAATTAATGAATGGGAAGTATGCTGCGAAACGGGATGGAACATCGTCAAACTGTCGCCTAGTTTAAATTTTCTTTGTCAGTGGAAAAGCGCACACGAGGTACATTAGTTTTCCTTCACATATTTTCCTTGTGTTATTTTTATTTTCATTCGCAGGCGTTTACTAGTTGCGTAAGGCGATCGTTATGCTACCCACTGTACAGGAATTGGGATTTATCAGTGAAAGTTGTTGCCGACACTAAACACATCATACAGAGAGGTAACATTAAAGATCAGGTTAAGCATTTGTAACAGACCTCATGAGCATTTAGGACGGTCCGCTTTGTTACATATTTTGAGTAAGATCCACGGAGTGTTGATTAGCTCTGGAGAATTTCGTTACCTGTATAATGACCTCTTTATAACTGACTACTGCTTATGGATACAGTATGTTGATGAGGCAGTAATAAAAGCACTCCAGGAAGAAGTAGCCGAAATTCAGGTGATTTTTGAAAACTTTCAGATTTTGATCAATGTCATTTTCGCTTACGAAAAAGTCTTGATGAGTTTGCAGGTCCGGAAGTCAGATCTTGAGCTAGACCTTGAAGAGCTCGAGCTTGAAGGACGAATGGCGGCCATGAGAGTGAAGGAGCCTCAACAGCTCGACAGCGACGATGAACCAGAATAAATCTATCATTTCATTTATTCTAATTCAGCTATATTGTTAATGTGAGTTCTTGAGTTTTTCATTAATTAGAGTGTGAAATTTCACGAATGGCACTCATAAAAAGACTATTTTTTAAACTCCCATCGCCTTCTTTTTCACCTATTTCCGATGATTGGCCTCACTTTGTTTTGTTTTCTTGAAGTTATTCGGGTGTCTCTTTTTCCTTTTTATTTTCTTAAATTTTGAAACATGACTATTTCACTCATTTTTCTCGAAATACCCTTTTTTCCAAGTCGTTAACGGAGTCTTAGTTAGTTTTGATATTCATTGTTCGGTTCCTTGATAATTGGTCTTTCAATCTCTCTCTCTCTCTCTCTTCCCGAGAGCGATCAATCTTTGTGATGTTGTTTTTGTGGTGGAGATCCCAGCTGTAGCTGACATCATCCCCTCTGATCAACCGCATCACAAAGATTAATCGCGGCAATCCGAGGAACAATGAGCTTTGCGGTGACAAAATAGTGACGCGACAACCTTATTTGTACATTGTTTTCTTCTCGCTTTGAAGTGATATATATTTGTTTCTTTTTTCTTCTTACTTTTACTGGTATCACATTGTTTTCAGCTGTTGTTATGCATCCTCTTTCACTAATCTAATTGGGAATTTTGATGTTTAATTGTGATTTTCGTTCGGAACAAAACGTTCTTCTATCCTTCTTATTCGAATATCAGAGATGTGCTCGCAGTCACAAGAATCCCTCCCATTGGGGAACTATATGTGTATCCGAAATCGTACTTTCGCACAGATCTCTATGTCCAAATATCTTTATAAACAATATGTTCGATTGGTGACAAAGTGGCCCAAAGACCAATACAAAAGCCCTGAAAGGTTTGAGCTTAGATTCTTGGTTCATTATTAGTTGGACAATGTATATGGAAATGTTTTTTTCCTTTAATGGAACCTTCTGTCTATGCTTCTATGGTTCCATTGGAAGCACTATGATTTGCTGTTGTTCGTTATGATTTCGCTGCTTTAAAAGCTTTATTCCAGAGATCTAGCTGTTTTCCTGGGTAGAGAAGTTGAACGACAATTCAAATCTGATTCGTCAACGCTTGATGCAGCGCTTTGCGAAAGACGATATCGCGGTATGTTGGTTTTGAAACTTTAGCAAAAACAATTTGACTAGTGGGCTTAAATACTTTTTGCCCTGATCCTAACTTCACTTCTGTTTTTGTGAATATCGCGGCAGTTTTCATCACAAAATGGATGAGAGCCTACTCAGATAGGATAAATAAATGGTGTTGAAATGATATAAAAAGTGGTCTTCCTTTACTTTCAGTATATTCAGATACATTGATTCGGTTTTACTCACAACGAGACGTGAGAACTTCTTTATTAGCCTTATAACATTCGTAATTGATGAATGTAGTCTGTCCAAACACGTGAAGTTTAGAGAATTTTAGCAAACAGCGACCGAAGAAAATGAAAAGAAGCGAGCTTCATACGCAAAAGCGATGGTGAAGAATGGTCTTTATCTTTGCTTTTTGTCAAGTATAGGATGACTCCTCGAGTTTGGCCAAACCTTCTGAAACTAAAAACAAATGGGGATGCTGCGCAAATATCTCATGTTTTCAAAAACTCATTCTCATTTTCAAGGCTCCGAAAAGTGTGAAAATAAGAGAAATGCGTAATTTTTGTCACTCGCCTAACCAGGCGAGATGATCATGTCGCTAAACTTTCAGATGAAAAGGTACAAAAATGTAAAGGTGAGCAGAAAAAATCCTAGGAAAATTTCAGCACACTGGGAATATTTGCAAAATTCTGGTCTTTATTAACAAGAGATTTCCCCACAGTTTTCTAATTTTTTTCTGGAGTGCATATTTATTTCGACATTTCTGAACACATTCTCAATTGTAGACAGTGAAAATCTAGTTATTATACTTTTCCTCTATTTCGGAGTGAGCCTGAGTTAGCGTGACTGAAGTTAGTCACTCTTATCGAAGAATGAACTATTCTGCTTTTCTTTTTGACTGAATCACGTTAAATTGGATTTCGAAATGAAAAGCTCGGAGAAAATTTAAATTTTTCGGAATAACTTTTGTTCGAAACAGCTCATCCGCCCGTCTCATCTTTAAAAAAAATGAAAAGTTTCCAGCTTTTACATTGATCTCGTTGAGCTGTAGATTTGTAATGATCTTTATTAGGAGCTAAATTGTTTGTGTTCAATCAATTTTTTGTATTGGAATACGTAAATGAGTATGTGGTCTTTATTTTCGGTTAGTAATATTTAAGAAGTTTTACAATCTGTTCTTCGCAAAATTCAGATGTAAATAATTGTCGATTTTGAGACTGCAGAGTACGTTGCATACTGAGAAAATAAAAAAAGTCTTCAGAGTCTTTCATAAAATAGGAAGTCGAAATTGGAAGCAGTCACCTAATGGAGACGATAATTTTGTTATAGGTTTTCGCACAATAACATAGTGCATACCACAGTCGTGTGGTTACCTAGCAACTACGAGTTCCACTTCTCTTCTGTGTTCCCTTACTTTATGCTTCGTTGCAAATGATTTGAGTAATAGGCGCAGACATTCCTTTCCAGCTCTTGAACAAATAAATGAGAATCACACGGCAAAGCTCTACCCGCATCAGTACAAGTCTGGGGTGTTTGGACTCAATGCACAGCAGCTGCAGGTACTCTCTTTCTTTTCCTCCTTTTCTTGCCTTTTGTTTCCTCCCTAAGATTCCACCTTTCGTTCATGAAGGCTGCCTTTTCGGGGACTTTTGTCTTCTACTCTCTACTGGTTTGTTGATGATTAAAAATATAAGTTTTCTATTATGCCAACTGTGCGTCGCTTCCATGATTACATTATGGGGATAAAAGGTGTTATCGGGCATTCATATGTTATGTATAGAAACTGCATGTCAGCCACTTTAAACCAACTTTAAAGCTATTCTTAATTGGAACTTTTTCTTTGATTTCGTGCAGTTTTTGCTTCAGTTGTTTACCAGTTATGGAGGCTGTAATAACTTACTTCACACTGCCATTAAAACACCTGCGTAGGTTTCCTTAGAAGTCAGTTTTCGTGTTCTGTAGTTTTGTAGAAAAAGAATATCGTATATCCCACTAGGCTGATTCAACTGTTTAACATTGTCGTACATCACAATCCTCCAATCCAGAAACAATATGAACTGAACAGAATTGTGCCTGTCCTCTGCAATCCTTTGCTCTGACAGCGTGTAATTATTTGAAAGGTAATTTGCTCTGTGGGACTAAACTGAAGGTTTTTTTTTTATTGAAAATCTCCCAAATAGGAGGACTCTGATGAAAATTCCTGAGGTGAATTCGGAAAGCACATAAAGGTCCGAACATTGTCTCGTTCCTATTTTAATTAAACAATTGTCACTCACTGAGGATTCCACGAGAACTTTTTATTCACAATCATGAGAATTTCTCCCGACTACTAGTTAAACGACCTTTTCATATTGCTGTAAGGTTCTCTTTATTCATTTCTAACTATTGCTGTCGATTCTCTTTATTCATTTCTAACTATTGCTGTCGATCATTCGCTTTTCTTAAATGGTCGCTGACATAATGTCATAGCACTCAGTGTTTCCCCCTCCGCATCTTCATCTATGCCCATTAAGAATCACACATCCTTTAACCTCCCTCGCTGCTCTTATTTCAGCGTTTCGGAAATTCAACTAGACGTAAAATCCTGGAATCATCTCAAATTTTTAAGGAAACAAGCACAGAAGAAAATCGACGACTTTTCGGACTGGGCAGAGAGGGATTCCTGAGAAGAGTGTGGAAAGTTATTTTCCCTCCAAAGCGGAAGGATGCGTCCAACTAATCGTCGACTTTACTGCGAATACCATCCTCCTCCTGGTCGTCCAATTCGCAATACGCCATTCTATCCAGTCCTTTATTCCATGGATTCTATAGAAAATAACAGAACTGTTATTTCATCACTACGACCTCGGTCGTCGTCATATCATAGATTTTTGTCAGCTAGCCAGTCACAGTCCGTTCAATTAATGTCTACTAAGTCAAGCGATTGGCAGCCTTCAGCAAGTCTTAGTATTACTACTTCAAATAAAGGTTTGCAAACATTTTTCTTTTGTAGATTTCCCTCTCATACTTCAGTCAATGTATTTGTTCTGTGCTTTCCTTTCTTCAGTGCAAGAGGAAAAGTGTTATTTGCAATACTGTGACATTTCTTAAGCATCTGCTTTGGAACAGTGCCTGATTGACTTTGCTACCTCTACATGCATTTTCCGCTCCTTTTTCTCACTGAGTGGTTTCTTTATCTACTAATCACAATGCATAGCGAAAGGCTTATTAGTTCCAGTGCAATTTTAGTATTTATTATTGCCACGATGGAGAATGCTCGGCTTAAGGATAGTTGCATGATTTATACAATTGATGATTGCTGCACATCTACCTCATTTTTGATCTAAAGAAGACATTGGAAATTTTTGCGGCATAATGCAGAGTAGGGCAGGTGTAGCGCAGTCGGCAAGAGGTTTCGCTTGCTGCACGATCGATCGGAGGTTCGAATCCACCCTCGTGCTCAGCAAGACCTTCATCCCTCCTAAGGTCGATAAATTGGTGCCAGATTTGTCTGGGAGGATAAAAACATTGACTTAACACATCGGGTAGTCCCCGGCAGCCATTGTCTAGGCCAGTTACACGTTCGTAAATGTCAAACGGTCCTGAATTGAAGTGAACGTGGGGGAGCATCCCAAACGAATTGATTAACACCAAACACTTTATCCTTTAATGCACAGTAGCGCCATATTTTTAAGCTAGATATATGATTGGTTCAAATTTGAGGTTTTAATAAAGCGAGAATATTTGTTTTGATCCGTTTTCGCAAAAATCTTTAATATTAGGATATATTTATTCCGTCTTCAGTTCCTTTGTCGATTATGGATAAATCGTGGCTGAGCACTTCAACCGTAACTTCACCATGGAGTTTCTGAAAACGGCAGAAGAACTGCGGAACATACGCCTTTTACAAGTTTTCTTTAAACACAGCAAACCACTAATCTCACATGGTGAGGGAATCAGCTGGAGAAGCTAGAGATGGGGCTGTAGATTGCAGTACGGGATAGTTCCGCTCATCTCTCTTTAATCGTCGTAAAAAACGCCGTGGGAACAGCTTTAGCGTTCCTACGGAATGCGTTAGTCCCTTGTACAGTCTGCGGTCTCCTCAGCATCCTATCCATTAGTTTTACTTGAACAAGCTGGTGAGAAGACAGACCTCATCACTCTTCGACCGCTTGCTCGTAGGGCGAGCCCGCGGCGCGAACACAAGGCTGGCGCATTGGAACTAAGAACGTCGTGAGAAACGGCATCTTCTAGGCAGTTTTTTTATTTGGGAACGATGACTGGAAGCACTCTGGATCCCGCAATCTACAACCCCACCTCCAATTTTTCCTGCGGATTCTTTCACCACGTCAGATTCGTGAGATGCTGCCTTCAAAGAAAATTTGTACAAGGCGTATGTTCCGCAGTTCTTCTGCCGCTTTCAGAAACTCCATGCTGAAGCTACGGTTGAAGTGCTCAGCCACGATTTATCCATAATCGACAAAGGAACTGAAGACGGAATAAATATATCCTATCTATAGATGGCCAGGACTTTGCTGTTACATTGATACACCTCAGGATTTGTCGAGTAGAACTTTTAGAGAAATATTTTTCTATTGTACAGACCATACAGATGAGAGAACAAAGTTTTAGTTACTCGAGAAGTAGCGGTCAAAGGAATTAACTAGTCAAACTTAAATACTTGGCTAATTTTGAGTTTCTATAATTTCGGAGAACTTATGACATGATATTAGATGAAATCATGTGCACTTTGAGCATTAGCGTTCCATCTTTGGTAAGTTCAAGAGAGAGGTGAAGAGTGTAGTCGGGTCAAAACGACATTAATCACGAGTGTAGCTGCGGTGCATTTGCGTACCTACTCGAAACGGCCCGGTGGAGGGAGCGTTGGGAACCGAGGACCGTCGCAAAGTGCAGCGATGGGTGCAGCAGGAGTTCCACTACGCTCCACCGCACCGCCTCGAGAGAAGCCGCGTACGCAATGCTTCATGTCGTTTTGATCCTTCTACGCATATATTCGACGCCGCAGGCGTTTAACGAGATGTCTTCGATTGGAGCAGAGTGGTGGGTAGTGGGCTTGTGTGTCAAGCAAAGAACAAGCTTGCGACGCGGCCTCTCGACTGGACATGTTTGACGCCGACTTATTCTAATATTTGTACACAATTGGAAATCTATCTGTTGCGATCTGCCTTGACTCTTGCTGTATACATACATTTAATTTTAATAGGCGACTTACATGCGTCATAGGCTCAGGCACCAAGTATAAAAATTGGCTTCGGTAATGTGTTTAGGCGGTAATGTAATTGCACATTACCTCACTAGTTCGCAATCGACTGAGCAAATCACCTGTGCATGGAGAGAAAAGGGTACGGAGAATTCGATTTCAGTTTTCAGTAGATTTACTCCACAGCACACTAACGGGAACAGTGCTTTTTGTTATTCACTTTTCATGAGACTTATATGTACCATTACCTACTATAATTAATCATGAGAAGTGCGATTCAGTGAGGAGCCCATTACTGTTCCTTCTCATAACTTTAACAACTCTTAATTTTGAAGCTGCCCATCTCGCGGTCATACATCTGCTACCATTTCATAATTTTTCACCACCACTTTTGTCATCATCTTATTAGTAAGACGAATAATCTTCCCTAAAACTTCGACATTTTTTGTGAATGGAACTTAGGTCCGAATTTGTTCTTCTTCTTCTTCATGTTCTCCAATAAGTACGGTCGGTGCGACACACCTCACCTTTAGTTAAGGCGTGAAAGATTGATCGACACGGCAGTTAGGACGATGGGTCTTTCGTGACTCTTTTTCTCCAGTGTTTGAAAGACTTTTGTTCTTTTGTAGGTACTTCTGCATGGCTAGCATCACGTGATCCTTAAAGAAATCCTCTTTCGTTAGTTTCGTCTCCTACTTTCAAGTTAAGATTCGTTTGTAGAGATTGTGTTTCTGAGCTTTTTTTGTTTGGTTGTAGATGATTAGGATTACCTTATTGCCGTAACCATAGAAATATCCGTATTGATGCACAATTACAAGAGAAAAACGATTGTAAAATGGAACTCCTGCAAATAAAAATAAAGGGGCCGGCATGATAGCAATACAGGGAATTTTCCTAGCGGTCATGTTTTTTGTGGCGACTAAACTATGAAAATGTTCTAGTCATCCACAGTTACACGAAAGAGCAGGTAAGAAATACAATTCATATATACAATTTTGAATTAAAGAGGCATTCTAGCAACGAAACAAACGACAAAGCTAACGAAAAAGAATCGGTTACGTGATACTACCCATGTGGTATTAATCGAAACAAAAAAAAAAATGTTAGAAAACCGAACATGAAGGTGTTTCGTGTAGCTTATCGGACCCATTATCGTCTAAATCAGTTGTCCACATCGAGCCTCCATCAAGAACGTAGAACGTCACGCCGACACAACACGTTAGACGGCAACCGCATTATTGTTATTATGATTATTACTAAGGTACTAGGATACCCCCGACTTCTAAAATTCAGTCTCTGTTGTGTTCTGAAACAAAATTTCTGATCGCCTTGTGAGCAGTTTGGAGCCTTTGTCGGTTGGGGCGTCGCCGTGGTCCAAGTAAAACGTCCTGCGCACCTTGTCTGGTCTCTCCGGCCATTTCTTTGGCGGCCCCTTTACATTTCTGACACTATCCTCAAACAGGAAGGAAAACGAAAGTGCTACAGTCGGGTCAAAACGATCTGAGGTCTGGTTTAGTTGCGTCAACGGCTGCGCTCGGAGCGTTGTGATGGAGCTAGCAGTCGAGGATGGAATATTGCTAGCGCATACCATTCATCTTTACAGTCTCACCTCAATTTCAACGCTCACCTCCATAACGCCGCTACTGGTGTAGGCGCTTGTGCAACTGTACCATTCTTAGCTCGTTCTGACCATTTTGATCACAAGGTTTTTTGCGAAAAAATCGGAGGAACAGAGTTAGTGGGGATCACCCTGAAAGTGGTCGTAATGGTTACCTGAGCATGGTTCTTGAGATCTGAATGACTGGGCAAGGTTGATTTGGTAATTACGTTAATTAGTACAGTTACGGGTGTCCGTGTAGCGCAGTCGCCAAGAGGATCCGCTGTCTGCACGATCGAACGATGGTACGAGACCACACTGATAGCCACCAAGTCCTTCACCACTCCGGATTCCATAAATTAGCACCTGACTGGTCTGGGAGGATCAAAATAGTGACCTGGTACATCGGCTAGCCCACAATTCAATGTACTGGCTAGACATTTAGATACTTATATAGTCTGTCTTCACCGGACGTGCGGGTCTTCACTGGCCTCCAGTTCTTTAGCTCAAGACGTTCTCAAGTTTCGCGAGTGACGTTGATGGAGTTCTTGGGAAGTATCCAGTTAAGTTCTCAACAGGTCCATCCACGCAGCGAACGCATCACCTCATCTCCCTCGAGGGCGTTTAGTATTTTATGGGACTCCTGACTTCCCTTTCGACATATATCTGACTGGGCCGGGAAAACGAGACATTCCTGTTGAATCGAAGCTGCGAAGACCGGCTAAGTATAGTGTGCGCTGCTTCGTAACAGAAGGCTGAAAGAACAGTTGAGTCGAAAGGCTGGCACAGAGATCTTGTTCCTCTTGCTTCAGGTCGTTTTCCAAATTCATAGAACGTCCAAGATAGAAGTATGGCAAAGTTTCCACGATTTGGGATCCTTCAAGTTGTTCTCTTCCGCACTCATAGTAGGCGTTTAGAGGAATCTTCTGTCTTTCCCCTTTCTTCCCAAGCAAATGATTTCGTTATCCATTGTAATGCAGCCGTGAGCAGTTTCGGCGATATAGTATCGCCTTCTTTTTCTCCCTTTCTAACAAGCATGGTAACGGGGCGGTGGAAAAGCTGTGGTGCATCGATAGTAGCGATTGGCCAATGTCCTCACATAGGACGCGTCCGCATCATCATCGGCGAACGCTGGCAGTACTTCAGCACGAAGATGATCCTGGTAAACATTTTGCATGACACGCTCAACAAGCATATCGAATGGTAGTTCCAAAGGAGTCGATAAATTAGCACCTGACTGGTCTGGGAGGATCGGTCACCTTTCTCATCAATAAGAATTGTTCTCCCACTGTTTTGGGATACTTTCTTTTTGAAGATAGGACGTTATGTGCACCGCCAGAATTACATGGAGCGGATGGCCATCAGCCCGAAGAAAGTTTGTAGATTAAAACTCAGGTTTGAGGGCTGTGCTCGGTTTCAGGTTCTTGACCTCGTATTTACGAAAGGAGATTTCGTGGTGCATCACCAGTGGGGATGATCGGGCTTGACATAGGAGTTGACGAACGGAAAAGGTTCGAGCAGATTTTCTTTGTGATGATTTCCATTTACGACGTCGTTGCTCAGCAAGACTGTCACGCGGCTCATTGCGGCACTTCTTTAGACTTTAGACTTGAGACTTTAGAATGACTGCTTATTTAAAATCAGGTCCTGTGGCTCTGGCAGGTTTCATGTTCTTGATAGTGACTCGTACTTCGGAAAGGAGATTCGAAAAGAGATGGAGTTTCACCAGTGGGGATGATCGGGCTTGGCACGGGAGTTGATGAACGGAGAAGGTTCGCGTAGAACCTCTCCGTAATGATTTTCATCTCACGACGAGAAGACGTGCGAGTCCCGTCTTCGCTCAGCAAGGCTGCTAGCGGAATATTATGTTCGCGAAGATCCCTGCGGTACCTCCTTAGACTCGTTCTTCTTTGTGCTGCTTCCAGAATTTTCTTCTGCCTGTATTTCGAAAGATCTTCCTGTGAGGCCTTCCTGCAGCTAGTGCTTGCTACTAGCCGCTCAATGAGCGATGCGTTCGGATCAATTTTCAAAGTCTATTTTTTTCCAACAATGCCTTGGTGGTCTTAGAAATCTGATCTAAGTTTGTCGTGCGCGGCTTCGAGGCACGTTTAGCACAGGATGGCAGAGCGCAGCATGGGTCCTTCTCGTTGAAGCCTTTTAACAAGTAGTCCTTGAGTATGCAATCGTCGTGGACAACTTTTTTCCTTCTTCGTTCCCGATATCAGATGTTCTCCCATCGTATGGGTAAGTCTTTCTTTTGCTCGAAAGAGACGGCGATCAGAACCACTACAAAAGGATGTTACCACCGAGACATCAACTTGGAACCACCTCCGGTTGGTGAGTACGTGTTCAATTTGCACGAGTCTTGCCATTGGGCGTTTACCACGTCCATCGACGATGATCTATCTTCATGAAAAGAAAATTACCATGAAAGAGGAGAGTGACGGACAACTTCCCGGCAAGACGATTGCCGTTTTCATTCCGGTCTCCCACTCCAGCCTTCCCATCCCGTATTCCTCATCTGTGGCCTTATCTATTATTGCGTTGAAGTCTCCGATAGCAAATTTGTAAAAGGATTTCTCATTGCTGATCGTTTCATCCAGCTCTTTATAAAACGATTCCAATTTGGATTCAGCTGCTAATGTTGGTGAGTAACAGTTGATGATGCAGATGAGTTTTTGGCGCAGATCGCGGAGGCGAAGAATGGCCAGACGAGGTGACAGGATCTCGTGAGAATCGACGAGATAGATGACACACGCTTGCACAGCCAAACCAACATCACCTACGCGACGGAACATTTTCTCTTCAAATGATGAGTTTACCGTCATTCATCTGTCGTACGATCTCTTGCAGAGTAATCACGTAGAATTACATACGCTCTGCAGCTCCGAGAATGGCGCGCAGGTTAGTGTTTGCCGGCACTGTTATCGCCTTGTAAGAGCAAAGTTTGAGACAGCCTTCATGTCGAGTTGGGCAAGCGTCGCCGTGGTCCACGTCAAAAACGTCCTGCGCAACCTTAGATCTGGTCGTCTCCCACCGGTCGCCATACATTTCATCGTCTGAGACCACGGGGCCCCACTGTTCAGGATACTAAGGAAGTGTTTATGCTGGAATGGCAAGAACCATTTTCCCCAAATTAACCAGCCTTGCCTGGCGAGCTTAGCCTGCACCACAGGCAGTATCAGGCGTAGTGATAGGACGCGACCCTCTCGAATGCGCTTCCTCCCCCCTCCCCCCTTCAAATTGGTCTTCCAAGAAGCAAATTGGTTGTTGGAATATTTTCATTCTTATTCTATTTTATTTTTATTCTGATATTTATTGGATATCTTTTATCTTAAGTACTGATTAGAGCACATAGTACGACAGAAAAGAGCAGACTCAGGTCCAGAGGAAGAATTATGGGGGTTTACAATTTCTTAGGTAGTTATTTAGGGGAGAAGGTTCGCCCTACAAAACAGTTAACGTACTTCTGTTTTTTGCAACCTCCTAGATTTTTTCCATCAAAAATTTTGAAAAACAGTAATATCCTGGAAATTGCTTCACATAGCATCTGACAAAGGAAACCTTCAGCTATAATAAGCTGGAAGGAGATATGTTTAGCATCAAGTTAGGCTGCGTGTTAGGCTTTGTTCATGTTCATACACTTTTCTGTGCAAGGAAAAAATCGGGATTTGGCAAGCTTTCCTATTCTAGAAGAACAGGGGGAGGGAAGAAGTTCCAAAATGTCTTCCATATTCGGATAGAGCGACTAAGGACCGACCCAAACGCAGAATTTCTCCTTTCTGGGTCCTCAAGTTCTCTCAAAATTTACATGGGAAAAATCGAAAAAAAAGTCGACAAATTCTAACTTTTGTCTCATCTCCATTTCAAGAAGACAAGGAGATGAAAAAAAAAACAGCAATATGACTGTTTTGTAGCGCAAATCTTCTTCTCTGAAAAACTACCTAAAATATTCCTTTTGGTCCTCTTTTCACGGAGTTATTTGCTATCTTCCAGGCCTAACAATGTGCGCAGAATCTGAGCTTTTTCGGTTATTACATTCTGCATGATCCACGTTTAAACTGCCCAAAACCATTTATAATTAAACTTAAACGTTCCAAGTTTCTATCTCTTTCCCAAAAATTTGGCTCAGGGGTGTAGAACTTGCGCGTACCATTTTAACATTGTCAACACGTTGTCCATCTTTAGACCAAAATATTGATGAGTCCTTGTAACTGTTCTACGCCAGAAACTTAATATAACATTTTGTAGTGTATTGTTTTTGATGTTATTTAATGTAATGTGTGTAATTATTTAATACTACATAATATTTTGTCCTGGTTATCATGCTATCCTCCATTCACTACTGCCCACCGCACACTTCCTCATGATCCCTTTCCTCTGCAACCCTCTTCCTGTAAGACAACCCGTTGGGAAATCCTATCATACGCTTGACCCCGACCACAGGCCGGCGCCCAACCCATACGTATCAGGCAGCCACCTTGCGACATTTTGCTAACACAGTGATGAAACTTAGCAGTGGTTATTTACTCGTAGCTAGGCTTCCGATTCCAAGAAGTCAGAATGTCAGATGTTTTGAACTCCTTCTCAGCTTAGGAAGCCCTGTCCATCGCAGTTCGACGGCCAGAGTCATCTGCACCCCACTATGAGGCAGTATACCGTTGTGGAGGACAGCCTAGATACGTGTTCGTAAACTTCAAACGATTTTGAATTGAAGTGAACGTTTTGGCCCACCCTGAGCAGATTGATTAACGCCAGACACTCCATCCTTTATTAGTACAGTTACACTAGTTTGGCTACTAGCACAAGTACACATTTTTCGGGTGATCCCCACCCACTACCTCAACTCCCATTTCTCTAAAAATTCTTCTCGGATGCTGCTGTCACAATTTATTTTTAGGAGACAGCAAACTCACGTGAGGGATAGTACGCACTCGTTAACTTTCGGTTGTTGTTGACGTCGTCGTTGCGCGAGGCACGCAATGTTGCAAGCAATGACGAGAAAAAGAATCTTTTCTCAATTATGAAGCGGTCTTCCCTACAGAAATTTTTGAATTTCTAGTGGAACTTATATAACGGTGTCAAAACCTTATGAAGGTCCAGTTGCATAAGCAGCTGCACCTGAGCGGTGCGGTCGAGTATAGCAGTTAAGATCGTGGTGGGACCATTGCTAGCACCACCCGTTGCCGCACTTCGCGATGGCCCCACCTTAATCCCAACCGCTATCTCCACCGCCTCGCTTCGAGCGCAGCTGCACCGTGTTTCATGTCGTTTTGACCATACCACGTGTCCTATCGAGAGTGAAAGGGTCTAAGTTGGAAAAACTACGAAGTTCGTAACCATATCCTCGTTAGCGATCTTCTCTGTTCGAGAGCTCAATAGTTGAAGTGCGTTCTGGTCCTAAAGAACTTTCATTCCTAGCATGTATCGTGCGTTAGCGGATGATTCCATGATGTTGCCACACTGTCGAAGAGCAAGCTGTGACGATTCACTGTTCTGTTCCGACTGTTCACCACAAGGTTTGTTCTACAACGTCGGTCAACTCTTGATATAAATTGTTTCAAAAACTCGCCTTTGCTGCAGAAGTAAAGCTAAAAAAACTTATTGTTCATATCGGTACCGTAGTGCCTACGATTGCTCGGAATGTGGTTCATAAGTTTTTCAATATATAATCTAACTACGCGTTTCATTTCGTTCCATAGTTCACAGAATAACTTTTTTGGAGTCCTGTTTCATATGTATCAGTGCATATTCAGGTAAAGATAATTGTAGAGGAATTAAGGTAACGTACGTATTTCTACGGGGCGCGATGTGTGTTTCAATAGGGCAAGGCAGAAAAAAGGAGCTCCAGCTAGGCAGGGAAAATGTTACTGTGGAAGTGCGACAAATACTCGAGAACAATTTCCGCTAGTAATAAAGTAGCCGTAGGTGCTATATCAACGTGACGTATCCTCGGTGGCCGCGATCACTAGTAGAGTCGGGTTGTAACACTTTGAAGCCTAATGGAGTTAAGCAGCTGCGCTCGAAGTGAGACCACCCATCTCTGCAGTCGGAATGTGGCTATCCATGGTCGAGCGCAGCCGCTTATGCAACTGTGCCAGATTCCAGATTTTTTTGACCCAACTACACCTGCCTTTGCCAAGTGAATAGGACATTGGGACTAATCTTCTTGAAACTCTTTCTCTTTTCTTTGGCTTCGTAGTCATTTTAGGTGTAATTCTGCATGAGTAAGATGAGTTCATAGTCTTACTTCTTCAATTCGCAGTCGTCAAATTCTTTTTCTGTTCTCCTCACGTCCGTCATATCCGTCATCGTCCTATCGATAGGTTAGTGCCGGTTTCCGGCGCGGAGATGGTCAGAGTCCAGTTCACCTTGAGAATTTCTCAAGGTAGTAAGAAGGGTGTCAGAGCAGGAGAGGGTCGTAATCTAGGTAATGTCGTAGTGCATATACAGGTCGGAAGAGGAGAAAAATGAAGAGAGCAAAGAGCAAAGACGAGGGATAGTGTTAAAGGCATCACCCCACGAATCTGAGGTGGTGCAGATTTCAGGTGGAGTATTCGTATACGGGATGGGAGACTACGGAGAGGGGGTGATTCCGTCCATTTCTTCCTAATTGCCGTAAAAAACGGCCCGGAAGATACGTTCGTTTTGGCGCACCATTTTTGTACAAGAGGTCCGATTGGAGCGCGCCAGTCTTGTGGGATTCTCCTGATTCGTGGGATGATGCCTTTAAACAAACACATATTAAGGGATGCAAAATGCTAGGAAAGAAGATGACGTGAAGATTGGGAACGGTGGTCCGGGGGCTAATGGTTTAGTTGGTCTCCTGATACCGTCATAATCGCTACAGTAGCCTGATTGCTCCTCTTTTGCTACCTCTTCAAAACCCCCCCCCCCCCCCCCCCCCCCCCCCCCCCCCCCCCCCCCCTTTTTTTCTTAAAATTAAAATCGAAAAAAAGGAAAGTACGTGGAGGTGTTGTTCGAGGTCTACATAAGTGTGCTTGCAGTTAATATAAAAGAAGGAAAGAATGAATAGGTTTGTTAGGGATGCCATTTGAATGTGGTGAAAGAAATTATCCTGTCTCGACTTGTTGGTGAAAACACTCATTCTCTCTGGGGTGGAGATGTTTAATGTCCCTGTGGTGTTTGCTTCTTCTTTCCTTTTTCTTTTAAGGTTTCTTTTGTTTATTAGCTGGGTAAACTGGCATCCACGATTAACGAGGCGCGGTATGTCTCGCGTACTGTACCTAATGTATATCTCGAAAACAAGCTCTCTGTTCGCCACTACACACCTACCTCCGTATTGTTTTATGTAGAGAATAGATAAAAATGAAGCGATAAACGGTGGTGGAGTTTGAGACCATAAGTTCTATTATATAAACTGTATAACGTACAGAGTATTGGTTTGACAGACGCTCGATATAACATTTTCTAGTAAATTTTGAAGGTAATGTGGAGTTTAGGATGTATAGTATTGGCTTTTACTGTTTTATGGTGCTGCGTTGGGTTGACACGATTCGTGTGCTCGGCACACATTTATTCTACTAGTTTATATAGAAACTTGGGGAATGGTATTTGAATGTTATTTTTTCTGGGTTTGGATAATTTCTTGTAGTTGGTGGGTTTTTATTATATTGGTTGGTTTTTTCGTGTGGCTGCGAGTTTCTCCCTTGCTGCGTGGGGGGGTGTGGTGCGGTGGGTGGGCGGAAGCATCTTTTAAAGATTTTCCTGGCATAGGTTCACCATTTTTGGTCCTTAACTAGTTTTTAAAAATACTAAACAAATGAAGGACATCGAGATTAGGATAAATCCGAGAGGTCGAGAGTAGAAGACAGAAAAAAGAGCATAAATTATACAATGCATCCTTAACTAAGCCTTCCGGCCTTGCTTTAAAGTGAATTTCTTAAAAAATTCCACCAAAAAAAATGGAAAACGCTGAGTATGAGAGCAGTCAAAAAGAGAAGGAACTTAACTTCCTGTCACAAGAATTACGTATTTAACTTGGTGTTGTAACCATCAAGTTCAAGCATTGCAAAATTGTGTATTATTACTTCATAAGAGAAACGGAACTAACCAGAGATAACTTCGTATTGAGTACTAAAAGCCGTCGGAGGCTAACTTCATTTCTTTCTTGGCTTAAAGGCAGCATACCAGGAATCTGAGGTGGTGCGGATTTCAGGTGGAGTATGCGTATACGGGGTTGTAGATTATGGAGACGGGGGTGGTTCCGCTCATCTCTCCCTGCAACAGCCGCCTCCAGAATGCTGCTTGTACGACACCATCTATTGCAACGCTCCACCCCTAGCGCCGCCTTCGCCCTGGGATTTGTCGAGAGTCAATTCGAACTGCCCCGATAGGCAGGGAGGGACGCTACGCGTGCAAGGGTGGAGCGTTGCAATAGATGGCGTCGTACAAAATAGCATTCAGGGGCCGGCTGCTTGCAGTGATTCAGGGAGAGATGAGCGGAACCACCCCGGTCTCCATAATCTACGACCCCGTATACGCATACTCCACCTGAAATCCGCATTACCCCAGATTCATGGTAGGCTGCCTTTAAACATTGCTTCGGCACTGCTTCATTACAACCAAATAAATAAATATATAAAACAAATGAATAAATAAATACGCATATGCGTACTTTATTGAGAGAAACGATGAATAACTGAGAGTCGATGGCGCAATGCGACACATCGTTGTTTTTATTGCGACAATCAGAGATCAGTCCCGCACATTTCTTCCTAACTGCCGTAAAAAGCGGCCCGGAAGATACGGCTTCGAGCGTTCCGCGCGCGCTATTTTCCACAACGAGTTGTATTGGAGCGCGCCAGCCTTGAGCACGCGCCTCATCTTCCGGGCCGTTTCTACTGCAGTGAGGAAGAAATGGACCGAATCACCCTCCTCACCATAATCTACGACCAAGTATAAGCATGACCCACCTGAAACCCGTACAACCCGAGATTCGTGGAGTGATGCCTTTAAAGAGCACAACTATCGAATTTTCTTACTATCACCTAAAAAAGCAATTTCGGTGCTGTTACTGAACGAAAAAAAGACATTTATAACCGGTTTTACGGATAAAATAAGTGCAAAGTAGGCTTCTCGAGTTTCTGAATAACGACGCACAAAGTAAATTTCCAATACATCTTTTGCACTGTTGTATAGAGAGATTTCTTCAATACTTCTACAGACTATAGTACTTCCACTTTTCCAGATTTTTTAAACCCAGTTGAGAAAAATTCTAAATTTTTCCTCAAATTCTCGAGTTTTTCTCAACTAGCTTTTGAGAGGACCAGAGCATCTACAGAGACCAAAATTTGCACTTGAGGGTTTTTCTTTATGCTCTAGTAAAATATGACACCGAAGTTTCCAACCACGCTACCGTAATCTCGTAACGAAAAAAGTGCGAAATTTCAGATTTCCAGCTAAATCGTCAAAATCTGTGCGACCTCGAACAAAGTCCAATAGGTTAGCTGGTAGTTTATAAGAATGAATTCGGTTCAATGTCCCTTATAGAGAAGGGACTTTGCTACTAGAATTCATTTTCACTTTCTTCTACGTAGTTTTAGTTCTCTCAAAAGTTGTTTGTGAAAAAGTTGAGAAAATTGCTAAATTTCCTAACTTTTCTCAACTAGCTATCAAAAAAAAACCAGAAGACAACCTGAAAACGACATTTTAACGTCTTACAGCGCAGGTTTTCCTTATAAAAAGCCAACGCAACAGTCTTCCTCCGTTTCTTTTGCAGTCTGTTATTCATGTCTATTTCAAGCTAACAAAATCCGACCAGTCCAGCAGTAATTTCCAATCAGAGTCTTAGGTGATCGCTTAAATGACCTTTAAATAACAGCTATATGCGGTGAACAGTGCTCTTAATACAATTTCAGAAAAACTGTCGGTGAAATCTTCTTCTCAGCAATTTTTTTTCCGGTTTTGCAAAAATCAAGATTTCGGCGGAAATCGAACTATTCACTATCTGTAATCACCGCCAATGAAAAATTGTGTGTAGGAAGTAGAAAGTAGTAAGAAAATGCTTTTAGAATGTGGTCTGCGTTAATGTTAGTTTTTTTTCATTTTGAAAAAATTAAAAAGTTCCACGTGGGATCGAAGTCTGAACCATTCGCTTCCATTGTCGATGAGTAAAATTGTTTGTAAATAGTAGGAAATAGTGTGAAAAATGGTTTTAACGCGTGTTCTCGATTGCTCCCACCTGTTTCTCTTTCCATTTTGCGAAAATAATGATTTCTGTGGATTTTTCGACTGAACACAAGGGGAGAGCTTTCCCATCTTGTCAACTTATATGTCCACCTATGTACATACTGACACACTTCTATTCTTTGCAGTGAGCTATCAGTAACGTCTATATTATACTACGAATTATTTTTATTTTACTTGCAGCACTTTATATTAATATCTATCTTAGTACTACTTATTAATATTTACTATATTATATTATTTCGATTTATTTATCAAGCGTCCAACTTGTTTTTTTTTTTAAATTCTGTTTATTATAACAAATTTTTCACTGCTATATGAACGCTATAGCAAAAAGAATGGGGTGAGTGGATCGTCGTCAGGAGGGTTTTTTGCCAAATACATCCATGACTCTGGACATGACATATTTCCGCAGCTTACACAATACGTTCGGTGTACTGTAGATTTGCGCTGTCTCATCCTTTGAGATCTCACATTGCTGTAGATCATTGTTAGATTTTGTACTTAACAAATGTTACGTATATCCAGTATAGTCACGTCGATGAAAACCCGTTTTCGTTTCTTCATTTTTGTAAAAAAATTGTCCCGTCCCAGGCAGACACAAATACCATCAGTCAAACCATGGAAAAAATGGACAAATTCGCATAAAATCATTTTCCTTTATTTCTCGGATATCACGTGTAACCAGCAGATAGATGACAGATGACAGACCGAAAACAAAATTTTCTACAGTGTAGTTGCTTTGTTATCGTGACGATAAGCTTCACTTTTGATTCTGATGACTGGAGTAGAGCATGATTAAAGTCGATTTGTAAAACGTTCTTAAGTCTTCGTTGGAAAAAAGCGAACTTTGCTGCTCGGCGTTATCAGTTTCACTCTCCATTTGTCAGCACTTTCGACAAAGTCACAAGTCGCTCCTTTGTTTTCTCGTACCGTTATCGAAGCAACGTTGGTCTCCACAAATGCATCACATTACATTCAGATTGTATTTCGCTGCCTTGTACCGTTTTTATTGCTACCCACAATGTCGTTAATGGAACACGATGACGTTTACGTACTACTTCCTACCACAACGTTACCGATACTGTTGCAAAGGGTCATATACCACAACTGACAAAGTTTGACATCCCACTTAGCCGTCCTACAGTCTAGTCTGCCCGAAATGATAGCGCAATATTGCGTGGGCGGCTGCTTCCAAGCGACGCAGTCTTCAAGCGCTCGCAGATTACGCAGGTTACAGTGTCATTGTACGGCTGAATTAAAACGACCTCAAGCTTGATGCAGTTACATAAGCAATTGTAGGCGTATTGTAGAGATAAATAAAGGTCCCACCTCAATCGCAGCCGTTTACGCAAGTGCACCGAACTCCCGGTTGCTTTGACCTGCCTACTGACCGAAGTTAGCGAATATTCACGGTGCTTCGTTTCCGAAGCAGTGACCATTGATGAAATTCTTTATTACGGCCAACGTCTCGGCATCACCGCCTCCGTCAGAACCTAAGGAGCCGTGTTGGTGTGATGTGAGCTCCGCGTGATAGAATCGCCTCGCGGAGCTACTCAGGCTCTGGTGAAGGCAACGACGCCAAAAGGTTAGCCGTAATAAAAAGTGTTGACAATATTGAATCTCGCTTCACATTAATAATCAACGGAATCAAACTATCCTTCCATGGTCTTCAGTTTAATCGGTGGTTTTTTCTTTCCTTCTCTGGCAATTATCCGAAGCTATCTGGAAACAGGTCGTGAAGGTCGTTAAGAACTTCCAAACTATAGAAGATTTCCTCCATTAGCCAACTATTGACTTTAGTTTTTATGTTTTACTTGTACCACCAGATCTAGTGGCAGCGATTTATCGCTGCACTTTTTTGACTCTTGTTCCCCAACGAAAGAAAATACAGAATCTTCGGTTTTCCAACGATTCTGTACAGCATGGCATATTTACATGAGGACCGACAATATGTATAGCTGGATCAAAACGTCATGAATCTGCGAGCGTAGCGGTTAGGATCGAGGGGTACTCTTGTTAGCACCACTCGTTGCAGTTCGCGATGGTCCTACCTCGATTCCAACCACGGTCTCCACACCGCCGCCTCGAGCGCGGGCGCTTACGCAACTGCTCCGTGCTTCATGTCGTTTTGACCCGACTACAGTCGACTCTCAAACCCCAACCTGAAGAACTCCAGTGCGTCTTCGATTGGAAGAGGCAGAGGGGGAAGGAACGTACGTCACGAAGAGAAAGAGCACGTGTTGCGGTCATTTCGCATACTGCCCGGTTAAACGCATTCTCTGGCGATTATAACTTCGGGAACATGTTGAACACATCCTCGTTGTCTCGATCTTGTATGGAAAAGTTCAGTTCCTTCCCATTACCCCCTCTATTCTATTCTCAAACAGCTTTTTCAACACTAAGTCGGTCCCAACAAAAACAGACCTCTCCTGATAATAGACGATGCGTGCGGTCGCGAATGAAGCAATACTAGAGTGGAATACAAAAACATGTGTGGTAGAAACCAGTTACAGTTACCTCTTCTCGCAGATGTTCCAGCTGAAGAGAAGAGACCGTATCTTGATTGGTACTGTTTGCTGTGTTGTAGAAGAATTTGGCCTTTGTTTTCGCACCAAGACTTACTCCAAATAAATGACTCCATAGATGTTTGTAAACTATAGCTTCCCTCCTCATAAATTCCTTGACGTCCACTGCATCCGATCCATACCCACTTTTCGCCCTTATTGGAAATTATAGCCCAAATATGGCGTTATAGCAGGCCATTGTAAAAATTGCTAACGAAAATCTTATGGACAGCTTGCAAATAAGGTATTCGGGTAGCAAATGAATAAACTTTGGCATAGTAGGGTCAAAACGACATGAAGCACGGTTGCAGTTGCGTACGCGGCTTCTCTCGAGACGGTGCGGTGGAGCGTAGCGGTTAGGAGCGTACTGGTACTTTTTGACACCACCCATCGCTGCAGTTTGCGATGGTTCCACCTCGGTTCCAACTGCTGAAACCACCGGGCCGTTTCGAACGCGTACGCAAATGCACCGTGCTTCATTCCGTTTTGACCTGACTGTAATGCAGGCACTTCTTCCCGCTTACTGTCTCCGACCACTTCTAAGCAATCTCTCTTACGCCCAAATCCTTCCTCTATCCAAAGCTAACATTTGCCCCGTGGCTGACAGACGCCGGAAACAAAAAGTTGTGTCGTATTTTCTCAGAAAGTTGCAAGTTCATGCGCTTCATTGCACAGTAAGAACTCAATGTTTTTTTTTTGTTGACAGTGTGCGGAGTCAAATACACCACACCATGTACGGACGTATGTATGTATGTACGTATTTATATGTGTGCATGTATATATATGGTACACCGCAGCAATCGATGCATTGGTCTAAGGTGCGGCATGTTTCGTGCAATCGAATTTCGCGCGCTGCTTATGACTCACTCCCCGAGGTTGGATTCACACGCCATCGCCTTCGATTTAACACATTTTTTCCCTGGTTCTTGGTGGGACATCGTTGGTTTGGCGTCTTCTTCACGAACGACTTCGTTTCTTTTCGCTTTCAGCATTGATCCGTGGACAGCAGCTAATTCCGGTTCACATCCATTCCTCTGGTTTGTTTGTTACATCGATTCTTAGCTTCGATTCGGATTAAAAGCAGAAAAAGTGCAATATGATGTTTCTATTTTTTGATCAATGATGAAAAACACTGCGGAACCACCTGGCATTGTTCACACATTTATTGCATGAAGGAAAAAGAATAGGAACGCTTTAAAGATCTAAATTAAAACTTCGCAGGGTATGTCTCTCTCATTTCTTTTCGCAGGAATTATCTGTTCTGCAATAATGTTCGGAATAACTGGACCAAACAGCTCGATTTGCGGTTGATTCATGCTTTTTTTATTTCCAGTCCCTAGTGTTTTCATGATGTTTAATCTTCTTTCACATCGATTTTCACAACATATTTTCCATATTTAGTTGCTTGTTCGTTCTAAACTTCTGTGATGCCTTTTTACTTCAAAATTAGACGTTCCACGTCTAATTTTGAAGTAAAAAGGCATCACAACAAATTTCACTCCGATTTACCTCAACAAAATAGTACGCATCTATTTCTCTAAGAACTACTAGTAAAGCGCATTTCGTAAATACTCCCGCTGTGGGAAAAGTAAACTAATAAAAGACTATTAGATGCGTCAAAGGTGTGTACCTTACCTACCAAACTTTTTCGAAGGGAGTTTTTGCGTTTTCTTTCAAATTTGATTAACCGAACTGTAGAGTTGGACGACGAGTACTATCAGATCGGCGTAATCGCTTGTTGATTTAGCTTCAGATTGGTCTCAAAAGTGTACCTCTTAATACATATTGTTCCTATTTTTATTGTTTGATTGCGAAAAGCAGAATTGTGAGTGACGAGACGAAAAGTAGAATTTCTCCAATCGGGTTTTTGGATAATTCGAACCATTGAGCTCTCTATCTCCACTTTTTTTCTGTTCTCGACTATTTCGGCAATTTCCGTATGTAACCTATATTTTGCTACTGGAACGATGAGCGCAGAACTATTCAGTTTATCAAGTCACACCCTTTTTTCATCATCCCGCTATTTTGCAGCTTTCATGTGCTGTAGGGTCATTTTGGTTGTAAAAGTGACAATAAGTTTGAAGTTGTGAACACAAAAGCACGAATGCTTCGGTTCCTCGATTGAGTCTGATGTGTAGGCAGGGTCTCACAGCAGTTGTTGGCACCTTTTTCTATTGAATGTTTCCTTTTAATTCTACAATTTAGCGGCAGAAGCATCAGCTCCAGAAATGGGAGCTGTTGCGGCGAGCATGCCGAACTCGTCGAGCTCGCGTGCTCGACGGGCCGAGACTCACGTTAACGTCTCTTCGATACTCGAAGCTATTTCTACAGCTAAACTGACTATTGTTCATTCTGGAGAGGAGTCCGAAGTAAATGCTGTAAGTGTTTTTCGAGCAACATTTCATTCCAACTGTTCGTACTTGGGGAAAAATCTCACAAGAGTTTATATCTATCCTTCTTGCTCAGATCTGTGCGTGCCAGAATAGCACAAGTACTGTCGACTCGAAAATTTTGATGTGAGATGGAAAGTGCTCGAGTATTTCCTACGATGTATTCATTTTTCTATTTAAACATCAAAGCTCAACGAAATTCTTTGGTCTGTGTTAATTTCGTAACTGTGTAAAGATGCGTGACACATTCTTATTTCTCGGCTCTACTGTTTTTTTAATAGTACCTAGCAATTATCTTTCGCTTATGATCTTTCTGAGGATCGAAGCACCACGACTATCGATAACAGCTGGATCGATAGTATTCTGCGTCAAATATTTCTGATTGTCGTTAACCAAACGAAAGGGAACCAAAGAATATGACGCGACCACTCAGTGAAAGCGTGCTCGGCTCTTTCTACAGTACACAGGAAACTTCCCGCATCTCTCTTCTATTCGCTTTTTATAGTTTTCATTTTCTCATATAACAGAGGATGAACAAAGTAATATAGCCTCAACAAAGTCATTTTCCAGTCTAGCTTTACGGTACTTCTATCGTTGGTTTTGCTCCTAGAAGATCTGTAACATCTTGGTTTGTAGTGATTACATTCCTATTCCATTTTTTATTTGTTCATAATTAACAGTTAGTGCAGTCACACAAAGCGTGGGACAGTAATCAAGTTCCTACAAATTTGTGAAGAGATGCTCTGAACTCAGAAGAAACTACTGGACTAGCAAAAAAGGATTTTCTCTAGCACTCTGATATGTAATCTTGATTTGATAATTTACTTCGAGAAATAAGATCGCCACTAAGCCACCTCAACTACATTTTTCCCCAGCTTGTGTTGTCTTAGTGCTTGCTGCTGAAAAAAATAAGACGTCATACTCTTTAGCTCTCTAAACTCTTCTGTATTAAGAAAGTAAGAATTGCTCGATAGATCCGTCGTCTCAAGCTGGATAGCATTATTGCGACTCTAATTTTGCATTCTCTTTGTGTTCAGAGGTTTAGTACGAGCGATGATAAAATTGCTCAACTGATATACGGTGTAGAAATAGTCAGTAGGAAAAAGTAAGAGCTGCAGTGCCAAAGGCTTGCGTGGACCCGCAGGCTCATTTGCACCTACGCTCCACCAATGATCATAGCGTGGTCCTACTGGTAACAAAACAGGTGCAGACCGAACTTTTCTCTGATGATTCGTTTTCAGTGTCTGAATGTGATCAAAACTTGTGGATACGCTGGAAACGTTGAGGTAACTCGCTTGCGTGTGAACGGACCAGCAAAAGATCGGCTTCAGCTTATCACGTTGAGAAATCAGTGGCCACTCGTGTTTGTTAAAGTTAGCTAGAAGTTTGTTGGCGCCTTCGTGGAAGGTTGTGAAAATGTCTTATTACAGGGCGACGCAGTTGGTGGCGTGGAAGAGCTGAAGAAGTTAGCAAATAAACGTATATTAGCAGAATGGCTCAAGGATCATCAATATGATCTCATTGTGATTGGTGGAGGTTCAGGAGGCCTTGCAGCTGCAAAAATGGCGGCGAGGTATGCTACTTCGTACATCTCCTTTCTTCTGAAGATATATGATACACTGAAGTCTTTTTTTTTTTGGTTTCTTTGTTGTATTTAGAGCATACTCGATATTTGCGACATACTCTGCCGAGTTATATATATATATATATATATATATATATATATAAACTTTAGAGGTGAAGTAAATTAGGTTACAAGTACTGACAAGGCATTATTTTAAGTTCGTTGAACTAGCTATTTGCTGCATATCTGAGTTACCAAACATAGCCTTAACTGAAAGCGAAAACAAATTGCCTGTATCTCCGTCCGCTTTTGATGCTCCGCCACAGCTACAGCGCGAGATTATGAAAGATTTAAAATTTTGGGGTTTGACGAGCACTTCGTAGCGGTGGTACCTCCGTTTCTACTCAGCCTCTTCACTCAATGCATTGTTGGAAGGGTTTTCTCGCAGGAAAACTTAGTGAATTAGAGTTTCGATCTTCCAGGGATTCAAAGGCTCTCGAAATTTTGTACTTCTTCCACTCTTAATACCATGCTACCATTTATATTTTTATGTTTTTTTTTTCGAAGTTACTCTCTTTTGTATCCGTTACAGTCATGGCAAAAAAGTAGCCGTTTTGGATTTTGTAAAGCCTTCTCCACAAGGATCTACGTGGGGCCTGGGCGGAACTTGTGTGAACGTCGGGTGCATTCCAAAGAAACTGATGCACCAAGCTTCACTGCTGGGCCACTCTATAAGTGAGTCAGGCTTTTACAGTGGCATTTTCGCTCCGCTTACTTTCTTCTTTTTAAAGATAGCACATTTTGATGATATGAAAATTTCTGCAACGTTTTCAGAGGATGCTAAGATGTTCGGTTGGAAATTGCCAGAAGGCGATGTTACGCACAATTGGAAGAACCTTAGAGATGGTGTTCAAGATCATATAGCATCTTTGAATTGGGGTTATCGAGTGCAGTTACGTGAGCGTGAGGTAATCCCACATTTTTTTGCGTACTTGCTCGAACTACCGGTTTCTCCTGCATAGGTCACCTATATCAATTCGTATGGAGTTTTCACTGGACCGTTCGAGATCACTGCAACTAACAAAAAGGGAGTATCAGAGAAGATAACTGCCGATCGTTTCCTAATAGCCACCGGTCTTCGTCCTCGTTATCCAGAGAACACGCCTGGCGCAAGAGAGTACACAATAACCAGGTGCGGCTTTGTAACGGATTCGTCAACGAAAAAATTCTGAGTTATGTAGCTACTTTCAAATGTTAATTTTGCAGTGATGATCTGTTTTCGCTACCTTATCCACCTGGAAAGACACTCTGCGTCGGTGCCTCTTACGTATCACTCGAATGCGCAGGATTTTTGAAAGGATTGGGATTTGATGTTACTGTGAGTTATTGTTGAATAGTTCTTTTTTCTGAGAAGAAGTTGAAGTGATTTTTTTAATGAAGAGGAAAAATACATAAAGGAGAAATGATTAAAATAATACTTCGCTTCGCCTGTTTCTAAGCGACCCATTCGCAACCAGTCTTCTCTGAAGCTCTGGCAAGTTCTGAAAGTTCAGCGAATTAGCCAATGTCCTTAAGAGAGTTATTTCAAACGCACTTGTCGAACTAGCGGCTCACACTTGGTGCCGCGAAGTTCTGAAAGTAATGTTAATGTAAGTTCCAATTGATCCTAAAATAACAACATTGCTAAATCTGTGCAATGAATCGATTAGAAAAATATGCTTTCCGCGGTTTCTAGTATCTGTTTGCATTAAATTTTGTGTTGGTATTTTGCTGGTCGAACTTCTTATGAAATGGCGTCTGACTAGATTGGTTAACATTAATGTTGTTGGTTTGCAGAATTTCAAAAGTAATTTTTATGTGAGCAATGAGACAAATAACAAGCTTCCCTGGATATATAGTAAAACCGAATGGAAATCACATTCTCTGATATCGTATCGTAATTCAAGGTAATGGTTCGTTCAATTCTTCTAAGAGGCTTCGACCAAGATATGGCTGAACGGATACGTCGTCAAATGCTGGACTATGGGGTGAAATTTGTCGGGTATGCTCTTTCTCCACTATCATATCCTTTTCATTCCTACTACTACTCTTACACAATGCTTTCAGTACTTTTACTTTGCCACTTTTGAGATATAATTGTTTTCGCACTACCAGTTATGTTGTTATGCCAACGATAGCTATTTTAGAGCTGTACCAAGCCGAATAGAGGAATTGGAACCAAAAACAAAAACGAAAGCAGGGAAGCTTCGTGTGTACTGGCAAGAAGCACATGAAGATGGCACGAAGGTGGAATCCAGTGACGATTTTGACACAGTAGGTGCTTTGCAAACATTCTTTTATTACGATGTTGTTTCTATACATCCTTCCTTTCAAGGTGGTAATGGCCATTGGTCGAGACGCGATGACAAAGGATATTGGTCTGAATATAGTTGGAGTAGAAACCAATCGTGCCGGCAAGGTATCTTTATCCACATGCTATCCCGAAAGTTTTTCCATTGCATGCATATCAAAGAAAATCTTTTTTTGTCCTCCTTTTTTTAGGTGAAAGGTCGCCGAGAACAATCCTTGACGTGCCCTTATGTATATGCTCTTGGAGACGTTTTGGAAGGGACACCAGAGTTGACACCAGTAGCTATCCAGGCCGGCAAAGTGTTAATGAAACGACTGTACGGTGGCGCTGATGATCTCGTGGGTTCTATTAATTCCAGAATTTGTCCTTACATTCTGCAGAAATACCGTTCTCTTTTTCCCGATACATCCTTTTGAGTTCCACCACGGCTTACTTGTTTAGAAAATACCATCAAGTTATTTTTTTTCTCGTTTTCGCTACCTTGGCTCTAGTTACGGATTCACGTCCTTGTTTTGTACTTTGTGGATTGTAAGAAGTTACGGTAGAATTTGTATATCATCTCTAGCGTAATTTATCATTTTGTTTCCTATTCCTATTCTGCAAGAACTTGTTTACAATTGATAATTTTCTGTGGTTAACACTTCATGATTTCCAGACAGAATACGATGATGTTCCAACTACTGTGTTCACTCCCCTCGAATACGGTTGCTGTGGTCTTTCTGAAGAAGTGAGCAAACTTCTCGACTAGCTATATTTTTTCAAACATAGGCTTCATTTCATACATTTAGAATGCTTATGCTCATTACGGCAAAGACAACGTCATAGTGTATCATGCTGTATTCTTCCCACTAGAATACACTGTTGCAGAAAGAGCGGAAAAAGATCATTGCTACTGCAAACTAATCTGTTTGAAAAACGAGAAGGTTCGTTAATTTTTGAAATATTTTGTCTGCTACCAGTTTCATGTCTTTATTTCAGGAACGAGTTGTTGGTTTCCATATTCTTTCACCGAATGCAGGTGAAATTACTCAAGGCTTCGGAATTGCATTGAAGTTGGGTGGAACAAAAGCTGATTTTGACCGCCTCATAGGCATTCACCCCACTGTTGCTGAGGTATGAATCCAGATTTCTAAAAGGAACAATAGTTCCAATCTTTCACTATTTTTAGAGCTTTACAACACTTTACTTGGTGAAGAAGGAGGGCGAAGATGAACTGAAAGCAACGGGTTGCTGAGGTTAAATTCGGTTCTTTCCATCAGACTAAATCACAAATGAAGCTATAATGTGACGGCTTCTAATTGATGAATATGAAACAATTGTTACTTTGGCGGATGTGATGTGGTCTGATGTGAAGAACCTGCTTGGGTTGATGGGTTTCCGCTTTGTGACGGACTTTAGCTAAACTCTTTGAGCGCTATAGTCCTGATTT
This sequence comes from Necator americanus, assembly GCF_031761385.1. Classification (NCBI taxonomy): domain Eukaryota; kingdom Metazoa; phylum Nematoda; class Chromadorea; order Rhabditida; family Ancylostomatidae; genus Necator; species Necator americanus. The sequence continues at coordinate 12,361,835 of NC_087374.1, forward strand.
GGGGACACCTGACACCCTACATTCAGCTTTATCTTAGTCAAGAAAACAAGTAAGACTGTTGCATTTGATACATGCTAGGTATTTAACGATAACTCATGATTAACATATCCTCCCGGTCATTCGTTGTCGAGTAAAAAAATGTTAAGCTTGGTGGAGGATCTTTGGTAGACTAGTGCCTGTCGATACTAACGTAACTCAAGAGTAGCGACTCGTATTACCCTAATTATGCAAATGTACTGCATATGTTCCCTTTTGGACTCGATTGTACGTTCGATACATTTATTTTAAGAACAGAATTGCTGACACTTACTGGCATAGTTTGCTTATGTAGAAGACGGTGATTTTCTTACTATTGCTCATTATCTCTGTGTGTTTTATACTTCTACATTGTACTGTCAAGAAATAAACTGGATATTAGAGTAATGTTGTTCTGAACAGATGCCGACCACCTGGCCGAATTGGTGGCCACAAGCGAGAGAGTGAGCATGTGACCTCGGTGTGTGGTCGTGAAATTTGGCCGCAAGCCAGACCTCTAAACGCCTTTATCGATTCAAGAGGAAGTGAACGGAGATGTAGCGGAGTCCGCTTAGCGAGCTAGAACATATGGATTTTCCGACTAGTCCCTTTTTTTCAATGTTTATCGCTTATGTCGTTAGATTCATTACGGGTTTTTTTCGCTTCTTTATTGCACATTTGCATAAGCTATACAGTGATTTTTTTTTCGTTTTCCCCTATCTATTTCTTGTATTTGCTTTTTTCGACGATGCAAGAAACTAGATGCCCATATATTTGTATGATTCACTTGTGTGCTAAGACCTGATAGAAAAGAGACAGAGTAGGAGAACTAGTGTTGGATAGCTCTGGATTCATTGTTCAGTTGTAACGTAATTCTCCACTAATTTTTGCTTTATTTTGTTAAGCATTCGCTCGAATTATACATGTAATGCTTTTTATAAATTTCTCTTTTATCCCCGAAAAGATTGCTGTGTGCACATTCTTTTCCAGCTGCAACAACATATCAGAAAATATCGAGCTGGCGGTTCTTCTGTAGGCCTTTGAAAATTTCTGTCATAGGAGAATGTTAGCAAATGACAAATAATAGTCAAGTAAATAATTGGTAATAATAATAACTTATTGTTATCGAAGCAACATCAGATAACTAATAAGAAATAGTGACGATGATCTTGTTCTCGAAAAAGAGAAAAGTCCTGCCTTCTGCTTCTCCAAAGAATCGCGAAATCAGGAAATAAATTAAGATAATTCACAAAAATTGTTCGATAATTTTTGGTTGTGAGTGCGTTGATTTCCTGTGCGCTCCGTGAGACAATTTGCTGTCACGTCGCATTCTAGAAAAAGGCGTCAATCAGGCGACGTAATTATCATCAAAGTTTTATCAACGATTCTGTTAAAGGTCGTAAAATGATACAGCAGTCGGCGCTGGACATTTCTTTCAGATACGCCGTGCTCGTGTTCTCTTAAATGGTTTCTTCTGGCATTGCTCTACTCATAGGAATTTTTTTTTATACGTTTCCTCTTCCTGATACAGTCAACGATCATTAACCGCTAGCTAAATTTTCTTTAGATAATTTCTGGGTGGCTCAGTTGCTAAGTAACTCAGTATGAAAGTAATTTAAAAGTAAATTGTGAACTAAAATTGATCGCTCACAAATCTGTTCGAAAGGATTAGGGGCAAACAACCAGTAGGAAGCAAAGAAAGGCCTGAAATATTCGAGAATGAAATCGTCTGAAATCTGAGCCAAACGGACAATGTGACCAATGCCTTAATACTTATCTATAATTGATCAATTACTGTAGATCAATAATTGATCATAAGGAACAACGTAGATGGGCAATTCCGTAATTGTTTTTGATATTTCTTAGCATTACTAGATGAATGTTTGCTTTTAGTTAGAATGAGAAGGTGTATTCTCTTTCTCTGCATAAATGTTTGTTTTCCTAGACTCCTCCTGGAGTGCTCGCAGAAACATGAAAAGAGAGAGGATCCATCTACATTTCTTGAATTTTCAATTCAGTTTTTATTCAATTTTAATTCTTAGTTTAATTAATTAATTTTAATTTTCAAATTTAATTTTCAATTTTATCCTATGGCCTAAAAAATAGGCATCGATTGGAGGAAGGTTTGAAAAAGGGGTTTCAGCGATATTAGAAGTTGTAATTGCAGGCTAGGACACAGTTGAAACATTTTCTTCCAAATAGGCACATCCCCTATGAAAGCATTTTTAAAAATTTAAAAATAGTATTTCAATTGTAGCTCTTTTTTTGCACGGGATTTGTGAAGTCGTTCTTTCTTAGCACAAGTAACATAAGTAATTCAGCGTAATTATTAGTGAATTCCACAAACATGGTGTTTTCGCACGGTTGAATCTGACATTTGTTTATTGTTATTGACAGCTTTTCGGTGGCGTTGTTTACGAATACGAATAAATCACAGGCTGTTTGGAAAAGAGATCCAGAAGAAGGAAACGGATATTCGATTCAATAAAGGATTTTCTATTTGCTACATTCATTTCTCGCTTAAATCCGGTTTTTACTGCTCATTTCTAAGTTTCTTTTATTATTGCTCTATTTTTACTCTCAAGTACTCTTTCAGAAATCTTACAGTTTTGAGTTAATCGCACGTTTTCTTTATTGTCCCAAGAACTCTCTTAGATGAAATATTGGAGTGAAAAAGTCAATGAAAATTCCTTTTCCCTATGATGTAAAGTTGACTGGAATATTTAGATGCAACCGTTGTAATCGTTTCTCTGGATGCTGCTCATATGTCGTCAAGGAAAGTTTTTTTTTTTTTTCAGAATGGGATCTCTACTGTCATCCACAGCGGCAGAAACTGCATTGCCGCATGATCCTGCAGCAATGGACTATCTGGAAAAGAATCTTTTGCATAATACGTGAGTATTTCTAGTAATATTATTTTCAATCTAGGATCCAAGAAGCGTCTACACATGGAGAGTTAAAAATGACTACATCTTAAGTCATTGGGCAGCATGCGAGAAATTTTGGGAGTCGTTCTTCCTAGGGACTAAAGTTCAAAGTAAAGCAATGGAAAAAATTCTAACAACGTTATACACTCCCAAAAAAAAGGACCTTTCTAGAATACTGGCTGTTTTTGAGGTTATTAAGGGTCATTGATTCAATGTAAGAAAAAACTATGACTTCACTTGCATCGTTTGGAAGGTTCTTTTCGAAAAACTCAACTTCTTTCAGCATTTCTGGATACTAAATTTCAAAAAGGCTTTGCCAAATCGTTGGAATTCCTTTGAGGATAGTATCATGATTAATAGTTATGCAATTCAAACGAATTGCTATCAGAAAAGGTCAAAACGACATGCAGCTCGGCGCAGTTGCGTAGACGGCTACGCTCGAAGCGGTGCGATAGAGCTTAGCGCCAGTATCCATGTGGGACCCTCGCTAGCAGAACGCATTGCTACAGTTTTTGGTCACACCTCGATCCGAACCGCTACGTTCCACCGCACCGCCTCGAGCGCAACCGCTTGCGCAATTGTACCGAGCTTCACGTCGTTTTGACCCGACTATACCTGTATCACACTGTGCGTGCGCAGCTGATTACGTACTGAACTACAGGTAAACTCGTTTTTGTCCAGTAATAATACTAACAATAGTAGTAATGATGGTAATAGTAGAACCAATAATAATGATGATCACAATAATAGCAGTAATATGAACAACGACAGTAAGAAATAGTAGCGTTAGGGTTCGAACACCCCTGGATCTTAACATGATAAGTAACCCGTTGCCAGTACTGTACTTGAAAGAAAATTGTGCTACCAGTCTCCTTTATTTGATCGATTGACACTTAAATCCAGTCAATTAGCAGATAAGGGAGTAAACTCGTTACTGGATTTTTTCGGGCCCACTTTGTCTTCGTGCTCTTTTTTGTCTTGTCTTGTCTTATCCTGTCGTTTTTTTTTATCATACAAGGATTTTTTTGTTTCTTTATTTGTGAAACTGGAGGAAAAAACAGTGATAGCTAATGATTTTTCCTAAACCTAATCTTTTCCCTATTCCTGTTAGTTTGTTTTTCTTTTTTTTTTCGCAAGCAATCAAAATCCATTGGATGAAAATTTGCGTCAGCTGGTCGGTAATGTTGTAAAATGTAGTTCGTATGTGAGATGAGGTAGTTTGTCACCTTTCTTCTCATTCTTTCTCATTTATTGATCAATTATTGTTAAATAGGAGTTTCTGTTATGTTTCCATCCCTAAAAACCAAACGTTTACGATGGGAATTATTTGAGATCATTTTAAGTTGTGCATGGATATGATAGGTAATTGGGAATTAGCTTGAGCTACTTAGTATAGGTATTATTATATGTATTTAACGCTATACTACTGCATTTAATGTATATTTTACTACTGTATCTAATACAAAATATGTGTAGTTGCTCTTTCATTGCGAGCTTAATTGCGAAAATAGAGTATTTATATGTTCTACTTATATTAATGATTGTCACACGGTTCGATGGCAAAAGTAAAAACGACGATTTCCTGTGGATGTGATGACTCGCACTGCGTACGGATCCTGTAGAAATACATGTATGTCGAGAAATTTTATCGCCGCTCTTTTTTGCTTTCCTCATTGATGACCTCAAAGATGAAAAACATCACCACGTGGTCCCCACTGAACTGTCTTCGAAATCCATTGTGGAATTCATTCCCACGATGTACTGGATAGTAAAACTTCCGTCCTTTCAGATTACAGACAGTATTCATTTCCAACACTGTCTGATCGTGCTATTGAGAGTGACCCACGAAAAACTAGCGTGAGTCCGGTCGCGCAAAATCGTCCACATCCTTGTATTAGCTCAAAGGCATCACTCCACGAATCCGAGGTGGTACGGATTTCAGGTGGAGTATTCGTATACGGGATGGGAGACTACGGAGAGGGGGTGATTCCGTCCATTTCTTCCTAATTGCCGTAAAAAACGGCCCGGAAGATACGGCTTCAGGCGTTTTGGCGCACTATTTTCTACAGGGAATTCGACTGGAGCGCGCCAGCCTTGTGCGGCGCCTCATCTTCCGGGCTGTTTTTTGCGGCAATTAGGAAGAAATGGACGGAATCACCCCCTCTCCATAATCAGCAGTCCCGTATACGAAGACTCCACTTGAAATCTGCACCACCTCAGATTCGTGGGGTGAGCAGAAGGATCAACGAGAAAATGTTGAAAATAAACATTTTGACGTATTCCACGCGGTATCGTTGTGATATTTCAAAATTATGTTTAAAATATGATTTTTTACAAAGATAAATTGTATTCAAATTCATGCTGAATTTTTAAAGTTGAATTCAAATTTTGAGAATTATCTAAATCTCGATAATTTTTTTTTGCTGGAGGAACGCCGTGGTAAATCCGGGAAAAGGCTTCAGCGTGTTTTTTTAGGCATACTTTTTGATGAATAATTCAACGAGTGATTCATCGTCTAGGAATGATTCAATGGGGTGGATTTTATTCTTGAAGGATATTTTTGAATGCTCTATAGTCTGCAGAACTTGCAAATGCTCATCCAAATGTTTACCAAGAGGTCAAGTTCTTTTTTTGTGGAGGTTTTGAGCCGCATTCTCTGCATTCTACGAACCCTACACTTTATCACATAACTGAATTATTTCATTCCACAATAGTTACTGTTTCTATAGCCATATCTTCTTTTATGGACTTCTTTTTTTATGGATTTTCTTTTTGGCGTTGTTTTACGGATTTCTATTCTTAAAAAATGAGTAGAATTTTGTGAACAGAAGTGATCATTTCTTGGATTCTTATCCTCTTTCTGATATGATTGACGTCTTCAGTATTTTAATCGCTACTAGTTGGCAGTATTGAAATTATTTTTCTTTCTATGAAAGATAAGAAACGCAATTTTCAAACGTCATATAATGTCACTTATCTTTTAGTATCTTTCTGTGCTATTTTTATTCTCACAGCTGAAAACTGTGGTGTGCAAATATTGATTTCTAGTATGGGAAGATGCATATGTAAAATAATGAAAAATAGTAATAGTATAAAATAGTAGTACTGAAAATAGTAATGTCGTAAGATCGTATCTATCTATCTATTAATTTATTTATTGTACTTATTTATTTAGGGGCGGGTGTAGTGCAGTCAGTAAGAGGTTCCGATGTCCATGTACACGATCGACCGAAGGTTCGAACCCCCCCCCCCCCAGTCTTTCATCCCTCCGGGGTCGATAAATTGGTACCAGAGTTCTTTGGGAGGATAAAATCACTGACTTGACACATCGGCTAGCCACCGCAAGTCATTGTAGAGGCCAGTTACACGTTCGTAAACCTCAAACGATTCTGAATTGAAGTGAACGTGGGGTCCCAAGCGGATTGATTAACTCCAGAGACTTTATCCTTTCTATCCTTTATTTATTTATTTATTTGCATGAAGACAGTAAAGTAATGCATTCTGGAATTGATTCCCAAGGGGTCTTTTTATTATGCTAAATGAGCTTGCAGTGAAGAGGTGTTTTTTCCTGGAAATTACATTCGCTTTTCAAACATTACCACCATCCTTATCTTGAGTTGATACCTTTGGGTTTTCATCGGTAGAAAATTAATTCAGCAGCAAATGCCCGTTTTGCGAAAGAATTGAAAACCAACAAGTTTTTCTCTCTTCAATCCAGATAGAGAGCGGTTAGTAATGTTGATAATCTTAATCTCTATTTGCGGTTTGTTTTTACGAGCAGCGTTGTTGGGAGGCCATTTTGTCGGCGATCCTGAAGATAGGCGATTGTTACTGGTTTGTTTAAAGGCATCATATCACGAAATTGACAATATCGGGATCTTTTTATGAAGGGATGGGGTTAGATTACGAGCATAGATTACGAGTATGTGCATCATCACGTTCATTTCCTCCTAACTGTCGTAGAAACAGTGTAAAGAGTGGCATCGTCGATCAAATTCTCTTACGAGGCACCTAGCAACGTGTCACGTATTCAAGCGCAGCCATACGCGCGCGTCTGCTAACCAGCGGTAGCGACAGCATCAACAATTTGTTTTCCGCTCGCGTCGCGTCGTCCTCTTTTGTCTCCGCTCACGAGCGCTGCAAGTTGTCAGGTGCCTCGTAGGGAAATTCGATTCACCCCTTTAACACTTCCGCGGAGACAGGTCTCAACGTCATCAGTTTTGTGCTTGTGCCGCCTTTAACTACGGGTTCATTCTATTGGGAAAATTTTCGGTGCTCATTATCCCAGAGACTAAGGAAGATGCTTTAATAGGAAATTGTTCCATATACATATGTATATGAATGGTCAATTGTTCGTGTACAGATATAACGGCAGAGGGATGTCTGATAAGGACTTTACCCATCAAAAAATTTAAAAAAGTATCTATTAAGTTTGAGTTTGCCTACCGTTTGGATGCTTTCTGTAGAGTGATGAGGCGCTTGAGAGGATAAATCACTAAAGGCTTTGAATTTTCCAGGCTCCGACGAAGGCGATAACGCCGAAACGTTAGCCGTTGTTCAATAAAGACGATCAATACCAATCTTGGCTACAGCTCAAGGAAATCTTTTTAGGCAGTATCTATTAACTTTGTGAACGAAGTACAAAACAAAACAGATTAATTCTAACAGAATTATGAAGAGTCAAAGTGAAGTGTAAAAAAAATCCAACAAATTGTGACGGATTTATGGGTGGAGCTGGAACTAGTTTGAAGTTCTCTTCACTCTGACTCTTTCTTCACTTTCTTCTTCTTCTAAAATATGCTTTATTTATTCAAAATTATGCCTTTTTCTTACTCCATATTCGATAATTCCCATTCCTATGTACCTTTTCCTCATATTTTTTTCCCACAGAAACATTCTTATCCTGTGAGGTGGGGGAGTACAAACTGCCCTCATGACTCTTTCCACTGCAAATTATCGGATCTTACAATCCGGCTCACTTCATTTCAACGTTCTTAGCGCTGTATGCAAACAATACATAAGTATTGCGGTAGTGTTCCAGTTCTGTTTTACATAATAGATTTCGGGTGAATAGTGTTTGCAATGCAATGTTAGTTTTAGGATTTACTTGTTTCAGCTGGATTTGTGTTGCAGTATGTGGCCGACGGAAGTACTACAGCGTGGGCGACAAAGAAATGCAGCAAACAATTCTATTTACGACCCGGGATCCTCTTTTTTGGCACCTTATTTGACTTCAAGAGAGAATTGTTAGCATGAACTGAAGCATGCAAGTTATTTCTCTTCCACAACCGGTTTGGATTCCCTTGAGCTCTGAGAAAATTCGCAATTTTTTGGCCATCGATCGTATTTATCCCAAATTCTAATCCAGGTAAACAAAGGTAGCGGTTCCATTGCGACTCCACTGTTAGCGGTTCAAAACCGCCGTAGGCCAGCTAAGCCTTCCATCCCTTCGGAGCCAAAAAATTCGCGTCATACTTATCTAAGGGGATGTAAACAATGACTTGAAACATCGATTACTCGTCGAATCTTTTTTTCCTCTTTTTTGTTCCAGTATTTTAGGATTTTACGAGGTTGAATGATTCTTTCTTTTTCTTTTCTGCTTTTTTTCTTTCTCCTGGGTTCCTTGGAATCTATTCGAAACTTAGACATCTGCATTACTGGTTTTACAGAAAGGTTTCAAGAAAATATCAGTTATAATACAGTGTAACTTTTATATTAAGCTAATTTTATTCTCCTTATATTTTGCTATATTCTCCGCAGCAGTTTTTACATATTTATAACATATCGAGCTAAAATAAATAATGGTCATGAACTGAGTAGCCTATCTTGTTTCCCTTTCTCATTTCATCTGGTTTGTTTCTTTGCGAACAAATTTTTCCTCATCCATTTAATCTTGGACAAGATGGAGCTCTCTCACATGTAGGTAACGAATAAAAACGTGGAAACAATAAGAATAATCTAGTCGTATTTTTATTTTTTTTTATTTTTGCAAAAATCAACTGCACCATTTGGAATTTCTGTTTCTTTTCATGAGCATCTCTGGCTCGACTTCACGTGCATTTTCTGACAAACTGGTGAAGTCTTCTCAATATTCACCGACATCGTTTTCGACGAGCTTCGATCTTATGTATCTTATGAGGTCTTATATGTATAGAACATGCTCTTTATACGATCTCAATAGTCTTGCAGTCGTTAATTCAACGCGCGTCGAAAGGCGCTGATTTCGCTTGAATATATCATTCTTCGTTTTTTCTTTTCCAAAAAATGGTTTTGGTTAGTTTTTCTCGAGAGCAAGTTGCAGCAGCAAGCAAGTCATTCGTGGATGGATAAATGGATGGAATTTGTCTCCATTTCTGAATTTGGATTGGTTTTTAAATTAAAGTTAAATTCGTAGATCATAATTTGAGCAAGTTGTAGTCATTCGTGTAATTTAGTCGTCTGTGATAACTTGGTGCAATCCTCAAAAAATGTCCGTCAAAAAAAAAACAGAAGAAAAAGAAGAAAAAAAAAGAACTACGACAACGCAGATCTACAAGAATGAATTATCACAATTTATACTTAAGAAGTCCTCCCCTAACTTGACAACAGAAATGATGTATGGCTACGAAATCGTTAATGCAAGCATTTTTCATTGACGCATCCAGAAAACGTTACTCCGATTTTTCTCACATGTAAACGAGTTCAAATAAGGTTTGACCTCAGCTCGCACTTTCCTACCAGTTTCTGCGTGTCGACGTTTAATCATGTTTTTGTTACTTTCCGTTACATTCTACGCTCGGTAAACATGTGATTTTCATATCATATTCCTATTCATATCCCCGGCTTTTTTGTTCAAATCCTCCTTTTTTGGAAAATCACTCATATTCTTCTTTGATCAGCTGATTTAGGAGAGCTTAGATATAATTTATCCCCAATGCCTATGTACATTCACAGTATCCTGGAACCATTGGCGTGAAAATCTTGCGGCGTGAACTGAACGATGACATGAGGTCATCTAAAAGCATGAGGAAATGATCCTCAGCAAAGTCATCCACAACATACAGGAGCAGAATATATCCCGAAGCTCTATAAATCAACATTTTGAATCTGAAGATTTTCCTTGTTCTCAAGTAAAGGTATCGATTTGCCACAAACTCAGGTTAAAGTGTTCTCAAAAGTGGACCTATGTTTGAATGTTTTTAAGCACCTGCCAATATTGTCCAGTTTTTTTTTCAGTTGCATATTAGGTTGTCCCATAGATTTCTTTCCTACTTATTTTTTATTTAAGAACAAAAATATCCCAACAAATGAAGGATAAGGATAAAGGATGCGGATAAGGCTTCTAAGAGTAAGAGATAAGAGTATCAATCCGCTTGGGTTGCACCAACGGGTTTTACTGCAATGCGTATTCTTTGAGGTTTTGGTATGTGGTATTGTGTTTAGCCTATGCAATGACTTTAGGGGGAGTAGGGTAGCCGATGCATCAAGTCAGTGTTTTTATCCTCCCAGACAAGTCTGCTACCACATTATTGACCCAGGAGGAGTGAAGGGGATGGTTGGCAGTGCGGCGGTTTCGAACCATCGAACGAGCGGCCACCGTGAACCTCTTACCGACTGCGCTACACCTGCCCATCAATAATATGGTTAGCAGAATAGTCAGTTGTTTTCGTCCACCGATCGGTCTACGACTCAGGTTGCTGCGAATTACAATCTTGACGACCGTGGAAATGAACTTACTGGACAACTGAAAACCTGACGATGTCAGGCTTGGATTTAAAAGCACTCACTCACGCAGCTATGTAAACGAAAATTGCGTAGAGTGGTCTACTAAATTCCAGTCCTTGTCTTTCTCGACCCTTCATTAGATCTATTTATTTTTCTACTCTTTTTTACATCGGAACAGTGTTACCGTAAATGATTGCACACTGGAGAAATCTTGTCCACAAAATAGCCATGTTTTCGCATTTCGCACCTCTTACGTCAACACAGACATCTGCTAATGATTTGTGTAAACAGTGTAATATTAAAGACTGGTTGAAACTGCATTTTGCTGCACTTGCGGTTTTTTTTTCATTCATGGCTCATGTGAATTTGTTTAGATTTATGGCTTTTTATGAGGTCCGCATCAACTTGGTTTATAGTGCAATATTGCGTAAGCGGCTGCGTCCAAAGCGAACAGTTTGTGAGTGAATGCGTCCAACGCAGTTAGCGATTGGTTTACTGGCCGAATATGGGCTTCAGCGAGAGTCAAGCCGTGCACATGTGTCTACCGTATTTCGTAAACGGCTCGATGGAACCCGACATATAAATCATAGATTTTTTACTGTACTGTAAATGGTGACATGTTGAAAATGCAGCAGTGAAGTCATTCGGGCTAAAGTTTTGCTGGATTAGCTGGTAACCTTTTGAAAGAGTAACGAGAAGTGAGAAATAGCGCCATCCACCAGTGGAATAGGCGGATGTACTGCTAAGTAGGTAGGAAAATACAGTAAAATAAAGTAAAATACAGTATACAGTACATACAGTACTCAATGGTAGCATTCCTCTTCAAGAGTTCATTTCAAAGCTGTGATAATGAGAAGGGCTGTCATTAACACCATTCCATGACGTGAATATTTCCTTCGGACAGTTGCACTTTTTTTGGAGATTTGACTTTTTCTTACACAAGAAGCTATTGCGCTTCTCTTATCTGTTTCAGTTCCGCTTCCATCATTCGGAGTTCTTCGTCCTTTCGCGGTTACACTCATATACTTTATTTCTTCCTCCTCATTTTTCTATCCTCCATCTGATGTAGTCGGGTCAAAACGACATGAAGTACGGTGTAGTTGGGCAAGCGGTTACACTCAAAGCGACGCGGTGGACCCAGGGGTTGCGGTCAAGATGGGACCATCGCAAATTGCTTCGATGAGTGAAGTGAGGAGAGGTCCCACTAGATCCCAATGAGTCCTAGAATCCTAAATGTCGCGAGCAGCTTTTGTGTCGTTAGGGAGCCTTGATTAGAAGCAAAAAGAATGTGTCGAAAATGCTCATTTTTTTTCGAATTGACATTCCATTTTAATGATCTAAAAATTAATACAAATTAGCTTGAGCAAAAAGTAAAACAATGATTTCGATAGAACAAAACATCCTCTTTCGAACTGCATAAAACATTGTGCCACAAATATTTAATGACATGCAGAATAATAAAATTAGAAAAAAACGGCGGGAACTTAGTTGCTAAGTTAATACATAGTTCTATCCCTCACACCTTATATATGAAGGTCTTTCAAATTTCAATTTCTCGTTCTTTTCTTTTGAAGGTTCTTCTTGAACGTTTATTGTTTAAAATATTTGAAAATGCCGCTATTTTAAAGCCTTTACGTCTTGGACTTTTGAATAAGAACTCTTAAAAATCCTGGAGAAGGAGATTTTTGAATATATTGTATAAGGTATTATCATTATTGTTCAAGGTATCACAAACTGATGTTGCGGTCTCTCTGGCAAATGTAGAGATTATGTGTATTAGCATGACCACGCTAAGTTCTGTTAATGTTCTTAAATTTGACTTTTTGAAATTTTTAAATTTTTCACCTTGCTCGTGCTCGTGGATGCGGCCCGCGCACAGGGGCGGCGCGTTCTCACGTACCTCGTAGGAACAAAACCGTTTCCCACGCCGTTTTTCGGTTTGATTAAGGGGAATTGAGCGTGAGTACACTCGTACTCGTAAGCTGCACGCCGAACTCTTAGGTTATCTACAAAGATCCTAACTTCGTCAGTTTCATGATACGCTCTCTTTAACTGACAAGTGAGAATCGATAAATACACGCTATAAACGTCGAAAATTCGTATCTGTGCGTCCTGGAAAAGCGTGCACTAAAATGTAAACGGGCTGAATTAATAAAACGCTAACCGTGCGGCGGTAACGCGGAAAATGGCAATGTTTTGATTCACTAACAGCTGGAAGTGCAGCTCCTGTATCGTCACTCAATATCAAATGAAACGCGTATATGGTTTTTATCCTAACTCTGTGCTCCTATGTTATTTTCCAGCAAATTTATTTCTCGAGAATAATTTCGCGAAGCACATGAAATCGATCAAGTGCATCCTTTTTGTGGCACGATGGATTCTTCTCCTTTTCTTCTTCTTTTTCCTTTAAACAATCGTATAAATCCTCGATGATTACGCGGAAACATTGAGAATTTGCCAAACCTATCAGTTCTATCTCTCTAGTTAATGGTTCTGCTTGATGAAATGTTCGCGTGGAATTTTTTTTTTGTATTTTCGGAAGTGCTCTGAAGAGTACGAACCAGTTCTATTTGGAATTAAATGAGGTAGAACCTGTTCCTGAATCTATTCGAACGATATTATGGTGAAACGAACTACGGTTGAATCTTTTGCTGGTAGTTTCTCACTGTGAAATTTCTTCTTCCCAATGGATCGTTCTCATGGCACTCACTAAGACTTTCGGCAATTCTGACAACTCAGCGAGTCTCCTTATGTACAGTGCAAATATTAGAAGTTCACGCATCCCTGTCAAAAATCTCCCATTTCGTTCGCCTAAATGATATGCCGCATTTTCCTGCAGGATTCTCCAACTCCACCAAATTCCAGTTATATTTTTACTTTTTTTTAAAAGTTGCTGGTGAATAAAAGTTGCTGAATACAATCGATTTCACCCTCGAAGTCTCTCCGTTTCTCCTTTTCATACCACTCATTCAATATTTTCCTCAATCGTCAATATAATGGATATGAAGATGTTTACACAACCATTATTTCCACTCCATTTCTGACCAACCAACTTCTCCAACCATTTCTGAGAAATGCGGAATGCAGATGACACGAGGGAAATATTAATGAAGAAAACATCTTCAACAAAATGATTCTCTAATGATTGTGTAAATTCATTAATTAATTAAGTAATTTATCCATTATATTGACGATTAATTCCGATCATTAATATTTCCTTCGTGTCATCTGCATTCCGGATTTCTCGGGATTTCAGCCTTTCTCTGGGGAAGGAACCGTTTTGAGATCCAAAGTTCGATTTATTGGAACCTTCAAGTGACCGAAATCGTTCAAGGCGTGTTTGTAGGCGCTTGTAGATCGTGCAAAAATTGGGAGATTACCCTAGCGCTACGTTCCCGTCTTTATCTTGGATTCGGTTCATCAGTTAACACATTGAATAGATCTATTCCTTCAAATCTGGAGCGATTTTGCTGCTTTCCCGAAAGTTGCAAAATGCGAGAATGTGATGACATCCTACTGAATCTTTTCCTATCCTTTAATTCTGTTCCTTTTTTCTCTCTCTTCTTTCTTCCTTTCATACTCATTCTGCATCGTGCTCGGGAGGTATGATTAGCGAAAATTAGTACACTCGTTTCTAATTGCTGCCAAGAAGGGTCCCAACTCGATTGCAACCGCTATGCAGCTCCACCGGGCTATTTCGAGCGCAGCCGCTTACGCAAATGCACCATGTCTCAACCAGACTGTGTCAGATCGCAAATTCCCATGCGATTCCTCTTTATTTCTTTCTTCCTCTCCTCATTCTCGCCTAACTACTCATTGATAAACAGTAAGGAATGAAATTTCTGATAATTTGTTCCGTAAAGAATGCATATATGTCAGGATTTGAGCAATCCATTATCTCAGTGTGTTCTCTCATATCATCTTATAAGGTATCTGCGAAGCCACATTTTCTCACAAGAATGATTCAACGACTATTCAACGCTCAACGGCTATTATACATATGAGAATGTCGGAGTTTATGTGTTCCAAAAAGATATAAAAATCATTTTCTACTAGGAGCCTAAAAAGCGTTTTCGATTCTTTCAAACACATAAAACGACGTCCTATGCATGAAATTCTTCTGTTCTTTATTTGCCTGGATATCGTGTAGGTTTTTTTATTACGTTTTTTTTTTGTTACAAATTAATAGCAGCATCTTCGTATTTTATTCTGACAATAACGTTCTAGCAATATTTGCCAAACGTTTCTGGTGAATAGCTGAAATAACTGCGCCTTCAAAATTTTAACGATTTTCTCATGAATTCCAGAGTTTTCTCACATTTTTTCCTTTTCACTTCCTTCTCAGTCATTTATGTGTGTCCTCTTCTGTCAAAAAGTGCAAAAGAATCACGGGAATTCGAGCTGTTCAGTGTTTCTTTAGTTATCGTTGCAGATAGTTTGCCGCTAAAAAAGCTTATCATTTTGGTATTGATAAGCTCTCGTACTGCGTCTAAGCACGCAAGGATATCGTGTGTTGCCCTTTCCAATTCTTCGTTTCTTCTACGGGTGAGGAGAACTGAGTGTCGATACTACCAGATTATATCTCTACGTTAATTGTAACCCTTCAAGACGCTGTAAAAAATACAAATGTACTTTTTTAAAAATTTATATACACTCAGTTCTCCTCACCCCTTTTATTGCCATTCTTTTAAGGCATCACTCCACGAATCCGAGGTGGTACGGCTTTCAGGTGGATATTCGTATACGGGATAGTAGATTATGGAGAAAGAGGTGATCCCGTCCATTTCTTCCTAATTGCCGTAAAAAACGGCCCGGAAGATCTGGCTTCGAGCGTTCCGGCGCACTATTTTCCACAAGGAGTTCGACTGGAGCGCTCCAGCCTTGTGCGGCGCCGCATTTTCCGAGCCGTTTTTTTACGGAAATTAGGCAGAAATGGACGGAATCACTCCCTCTCCATGATCTACTATCCCGTTTAATCTGTAGCTACTGATCGAGTAAATCATTTCCTCCGGGAAATACAAGTATTTTTTTGACGATGCATGGGCAACTTCATTCATTTTCATTTAAATTTTTTTCCAATTTCATTTAATCCTTTCCTTATTTTATTACAAAGGTCTCAAGTACCCTTGTTTTTATTGTTATATTACAAATACTCCACCTGAAATCCGTACCACCTCAGATTTGTGGGGTGATGCCTTTAAAAGGCGTTTTTTTCCGTTCTGCAAACGATGACGGTAACGTTCCCATGCCTATTACCACTTCTTTCTCTTTTTTCATTAGTTCCCATCGTTATTACTAATCAGTATTTTCTTTCCATGTCAGTCTGTTACCTCAAAACACCAAAACTTGCTACAAATACCGATTTTCGGGAATTTATGCACAGCTAGTTTTTCGTAATTACTGTGATCTTCTATGATCTTCTTCAATCAATCTTTTTCCTTTCCGCGAACTATAAATGCACCGCCTGCAGATTCTAGCCTTAAACGCTAATCGAGCACTGTTTTAAGGCTAGTCTTCGCAAGTGATAATCTGTGAATATGTATAAATCGATTACATTTCGACTCGTCACATCTGCTATAAGCTTGCAGAAGTGTAGAATTACACTTTTGCTGAAGGCTTTGGTCCTCTCTGGATGCGCAAAGCGTTTCCCTACACACTTTACTAGTTTAATGATCTGTAGCTACTGATTGAGACAATCATTTCCTCCGGAAAGTACAAGTATTTTTTTTTATGAAGCATGGGCAATATCATTCATTTTCATTTAATTTTTTCAATTTCATTTGAAGCTTTCTTTATTTAATTACAAAGGTCCCAAATATCCTTGTTTTTTCACCCAAACAGTAATCCACAATTTGATTTGATTGATTGACAATCCACAATTTGATTTGACACAAATTCCAATTGATTATAATCCAGAGATAGACTGTTTGATTTGAAACCTCTTTCATTGAGAAGAAGGAGGAACGATCTTATCATGGCTCATAAAATCCTCTATGGTTACACTAGTCTGAAAATCTCTGATTTCTTCTCCTTTAAAAAATCGATAACGCGTGGCCCTACATTTAAGACTAACTTTGCTTCCCCTAGGTCTCCAGTACACTTTTTCGTTAACAGAGCTGGCTCGGACTACTCAATTATGTCCATAAACTACCCACACCCGCTAAGCTTTCAGTATTTATGAGAGCTGTTAACAGATTCCTTAAGCAAGCAAGTAATTAGAGGTTTTTTTCACTTGTATTCAGTAACCTATGTATGTACTCATTGCTCATTGTATACTCCATTCATAAACACATGGATTGCCATGTAAAGAGTAAATAAATAAATAAATCATATCCTGAGGGTATATTTTGTGCCATATTTATGTTGTTTTACAATATTATGTTGTTGTTATATTATACATTAATGGTGTGAATACAATGTTTTTATACTCTACATTTTACTTCTTTTTCTACTTCTTTTTCTTATTTCCTATATTTTGTTGACTTTTAATTCATATTTTTTATTTTTTTATTCATTTTTTTTTCGGTATTTTTTCTAAAAGTATCGTTATGCAGTCGCCCTTGGACGTACTACGTCTGCCTAATGCGTTGCATTCTCAACGGAGCCGGACTCTGGCCCATATCCAGCGATCGATTGAACGACAATCGATAGGGCGACAAGCTCAACTCAGTCCCAGCTTCCGATGGGAATTCAACACGTCAGGCCGACACAATCTCTCCGGAGGTTTCTGTTCCAGGACCACAAAATTATCATAATGCAGAAGTACTAACATATTGGTCTCAGAGTGCAATATTTGAAGATGAAATGACACAGCAATTTTCCTCTGGATTAAAATTCCCTGGAATTTTATTATTCTTCATGAATTAATTAGAGGCAGAAAATAACTTTGCGCAGAGCATGGAGAAGAGTTGTTTTACTTGCTGCGGAAACTGGAACATTGGTAATCAATAGAGATTTACCATGAAAGAGTAAAAAAACATCACAAAGTACATGATAATCCGTTTATCCCTTCTTCGCACGGCAGAATCTTTCATATTTCTGAAACTTTTGAACAATAGGGCATTTAATGTTGAAATAGTGGTGTAGATGAGCAATGGATATGAAGGCGGCCGATGTAGAAGGACGAAATTGAACGATTAGATAGTAGTCGCACTGCTGCACTGACAAGACCCCACATCGGCAAAGGTGACGCGGCAATTTTTGGAGAACCTGGGCTGGGCGACCACGACCGACCCCCACACTGAAGCCTGGACCTTGCCTCATCCGGCTAACGCCCGTTCCGGGCCCTGAAGCAGCATTGCTGCGCGAAGGAAAATTCGAAGGCTTGGATCACTTTAAAGACGTACTCACCGACTTTTTATCGTCACAGCCCTCCTTCTGGAAGAAGAGCATTACCGACTAGGTGGCTACACGATGATGATGATAATTACACCAGTAATTGATTGGTAATTACATAATTGATTCTTCATTTTCACTGGAAAAAAATTTCAAAAAATTATTTCTGCCAAAGGTGGGAAAAAAGATATGCGAAGACCCAATAGAGGGATGAAAATGATTTTACATAGGGAGTCTTCTCTTTACAGGACTATCCTTTTCTTTATGCTTTCTGGGAACTACATAGTGACATTCAACGAGGAGCTGCAGCGCGTTACATTGGGAGGGAAAAGTCGCTTTTCCATTTTTGATATGGATTGATTGTGGGGTCCAATCGAAGCGATCACCATGATCGTTGCATCCAGAATTGATGCCATTAAGTATTTGAACTGAGTCTCTGATTTTGTCCGTAATAGTCAACTGGGGTAGAGCAGGTGAAAGCCATCGAAGTAACTCGACAGTTAACGTAATTCTGGGATTCGATGCTTTATCAGTCAAGCTTCGTAGTCCTTCTTCTGTTTGGAGTATATTCTGGAACTTTTCTTGAGAGTGGTTCACAGTACTGAACAGAAATATCTATTATATTTGGAAGGGCAATAATCATGAAACGGAACATATTTGAAAAGGTTACTTTTCATTTTGAAAAGTAAGTACAATTCAACTTTTGCTAACTCTTTCGAAGATAACCTCTCTGCTAACAGCAACGCACAAGATTTGTCAGAACATATCTCGATTTCCTTGAGATCACTACCACTGGAACAACGAACAAGGGAAATTACTATAAGAAAATCCTTAATCAACGCATATTTCCTTTCAAACGCTGACCACCGCTGTGTGGTAAAGACTAGAAATTTAGTATTGACGTTTATTTTGTGTGTAAATTTGTAAATGCTGCATTAGCTAGTTGACTGTGTTATTTTTGTTTATTTTATTTCTATTTTATTTTTTTATTTTGTTATTGGGGTTTCGTATAAATTACGTTATATATTCAGTACATCTTGGTGTGTTTTATTCACCTATATCATGGTAATTGACCGTGTAACGGTCTGAACCGCGAAGGGAGGTTGGTTTGCTGAAAAGAACTTCTTCGATCCCCTCAACCTCCTCTTTGCCATCCCTTTCCACTCAACGAAAAGAAAAACATTTTCAGCAGAGTTACATATTCGCCAAAATATTACGTTTTCATCCTCAGAACTCATCTTTTCCAAGAAAAAAAGGAGGAAAAACATTGAAGTTGTATTCTTCCTCGATTTGTTGCAGTAATATTCTAAGACTGTGCTCTCGTACAAACCACCTTGACAATATTAACTATTAGCTTAAGAGTGAAATGAGTAAAAGTCAATAAACCGATAAAATCGACAATCCTCGCGAACTTGTTATCATAGTCTGCGCTAAAACCGCTGTTGGCAAGCTTTCGCTGATAATCATATACGTAATCAGCGTATGCTAACACTTTCCCGGTGTGTTTCGACCACGCCTATACGCGAAACTGAGGAAAGATCAACGAAATCGATCGAATCAGCTGTGGATCAATACCTATTCACAAGCAGAGTAAATTGAAACGACAGCAACTTTGTTATTACCAAAAGCGGACCATTAAAAAACATCATGTAATTGATATTTTATGTCCGCTTGCTATCCCCATTCAATTCTTAGCGAAATTCGGTTGAAACCTGTTCAAAAGGGCTCGCATGATATTCTCTTGAAGGCAGCATACCACGAATCTGAGGTGGTGCGGATTTCAGGCGGAGTATTCGTATACAGCATAGTAGATTATGGAGAGGAGGGTGATTCTGTCCATTTCTTCCTAATTGCGGTAAAAAACGGTCCAGAAGATGCGGCGCCGCACAAGGCTGGCGCGCTCCAGTCGAACTCCCTGTAGAAAATAGTGCGCCTGAACGCCTGAAGCCGTATCTTCCGGGCCATTTTTACGGGAATTAGGAAGAAATGGACGGAATCACCCCCCTCTCCTTAATCTGCGATCCCGTATAGGAATACTCCACATAAAATCCGTACCACCTCAGATTGGTAGAGTGATGCCTTTAAAAATTAACCCGGACCGGACATGCGCACACAGACGCTTAGAAGCCGTTTATTATTATTATCGTGATCATGGTATATAATAACGGACTTATTCTGTCACGTGTGTGTGTTTGTGTGTCAGTCACGAAACTCGAAAGGGGGTGCGACGTTATAGCTATCTGGTCCGGCGTCGGATTGGTGCGCCGGCACCACATAGCTATAACGTGGGGTGAGGCGTTGAAATGGTGCGTGTATATTTCGTTCTCCGTCCGCCTCAAGTTGGTAGCATGTCCTCCTCAGAAAGTGGAAACACGCATGCAAACGGCTGCTTACATAGTAACAAGATGTTTATGTGATCTGACGTAGAACATTATCTTTATCAGTAGGACGATGTCTTTCGCGTCATTTTGTGCTAAAGCATCATTCATTGACAACTCTTGGAGGGAGACAGGAGGAAAGCTCATATTTTGGGTAATGCTTTCAAATTTTGTCTATAATATATTGATAAGGGGTGTTCGAAGCTGAAGTTTGAATTTCTCCAAATGCAGAACTGACGCATTTAGAAATGGATTGTGAAATGTTTCGCCTTCAGTTGTAATAAAGAAAAATTGTTAAAGATACACAAGTCTGATTTCACAGAAAACGGCACTAATATTAATTTTCGTTGATCAGTGAAGGCGAGCGAAGCAAACACCAGAGAAAGTTTGAAGTCCGGCTTTTGCCGGACGTTCAGACTGGTATAAAATAAATTTGCTGCTTTCATTCCACAAGCACTGCGATAATGTACTTACGCCGCTCATTTCGAACTATTATGATTAAAGCTATTTCTACATAAGTTTAACATTTTCCTCTAAATCTCCCTATTTCAAGGGACCCCAGCATCATGGTATCCGTGCCAATCGTAAACGAACGAACACGAAAGGAATTAGATTTTCCGAAGGTATATTTTTTTACAATCTTACTCGTTCTTATCTGACGCTTACGTGATGCGAAATTACTTGTTCAGGTGGAACTACACCTTCATCTTGATGGTTCTATTCGTTTTTCAACTCTACTCGAGCTTTCATTGTAAGTGCATCAAATTTTCTGCACGATTAGTGCTGTATTGTATTGCGAATATTTAAGAGCTAAAGGAACACCTTTAAAAGGTGCAAAAACAGTTGAGGAATTAAAGAAAGTGCTAATCACACATGAGCCGGCCAATCTTTCAAAAGTCCTCGAAGCATTTGATCTCCTCCTGCCAGTCGTTCGGTTGGTGTGATTCAGTGTGTTTCCAGTACTGTTGTGTGCATAACTTTAAGCAGTGGCAAATTTTAGAGGCGATGCGGCTGCGATCGAAAGGATTGCGTATGAAATGTGCGAGGATCAGGCAGCGAATGGTGTTATTTATTTCGAAGCTCGATATTCGCCGCATCTTCTCGTCGCACCCGGCGGAGAGGTAAATTTTACGAAAGACCTCCTGGAGTGATACCTTTACGTTGAAAGGAGTGTAGAAAATTTTCCATAGAAGTTCAAGTTCAAATATAGTCGGATCGATACGACATAAAGCACGGTGCAGTTGCGTAAGCGGCTGCGTTCGAAGCGGTGCGGTGGAGAGAGTGGTTGGAATGGAGGTGGGACCATTGCGAACTGCAGCAATGAACGGTGGTAGCAAGTGTCCCCACATGATCCCAACCGCTCGCTCCCCCCCCCCCCCTAGCATTTTTATACGCTTGGCACACCTTCGAGCTTCGAGCGCAGGCCTGGCCACTACCTTCGTCCATGCAACTGTCCATGCTCCATGTCGTTTTGACCCAACTATACGTTAGGACCACAGTTTTGTCAAAACAGCCTGAAGCACAGCCAGTCACTCGGCTTTCGTCCTCTCGCTTACTATTTACTGACCGCTTCCTCTGGTTGTAGAGATCTCCATTTTGTTTGTATTGAATTTGAACCAAGTTTTGAAACTAACACTTTTTAGCTGACTTCAACCGGTGTCGTAGAAGCGATTAAACAGGGATTCGATCGTGGAGAGGCTGACTTCGGAGTCAAAGCACGATCAATAGTATGCTGTATTCGAGGTCTTCATCAATACGCAGATGATGTACTTCGAATTGGTAAGTCCGAAAATTCCACCCTAGTTATTCAGTATTTGTGTAAAACCTTTTGAACGTCTCATCTGATGAAAACAAGAAATCCAGCAACGGACCTTCGTCATCTTGGAGTGGTGGCTATTGATGTGGCCGGCAGCGCACACGGAGCTGATGAGCAATATGAACGGGAAATTGTTCTTATATACCAGGTTTGGATCCTACAATAATTTAGTTGTGGAAATCCTTACCGTTTCTTTTAGTTTTATGGCAGTACTGCTTCTAAATTAATGGAATATATACTAAGCTGACAATAAGTTTCCGTTACAGTTTAGAGATTTCACTCTAGAAATTTACTTAGTTGACTAGTTAGCCCAATACTGTAAATTATTAATCTATCCTAAGTACTCCATATTCTACTGTTAACGCTTCCTTCGATGGGTGCTTCTTTCATCTTGTGAAATCCAAGAAGATTACATTCCGTTTCTGGCGGAATGTCCAAGGAGTCATTCGCTGGGAGCTTCTGCCACAAGGTTCCACTATCAATGCTGAGAAGTACTGTTAGCAGATGGATCGCGTGGCTGCAGAACTTGGAGGGGTACAGAGGAAAGTCTCTTTTTTGCATGACAAGGCGCCCACATGTCGCAAAACTGACTTAGATGAAGCTGCGAAATCCCAACCGGAACATCCCTTCTCATACAGTATGGACATTGTCCGACTACCACTTTTTCCGTTTTCTGGCTCATCACCTGGAAGGACGCCACTTCGTTAATGAGGATGAGCTTAAGACTTACTCCCAGTCATTTTTTTGATTTACAAGAAGGAAATCTAAAATTACCTGGAGGTTGGCAACTTGTCATTGATACCAATAAGGGTACGTCAGTGATTGAAAATTAAGTTTTTTAGAATAAACAGCTCGCGAACGAAATGTTGCAATGTGTAACAGAAATCAGTTGCCAGCCTAACAGTAACCGGATGCTACTGTATGGTGCCGCAATCACTTAAGACGTTTGTTATTCAATATCTACTCGTTTAGGAAGCATTTAAACGCGGTATCCATCGAACAGTGCACGCTGGGGAGAGCGGAGGCGCCAAAGAAGTTGATAAAGCTATTAAAGATATGCATGCAGAGAGAATTGGCCACGGCTATCGGGTGATGAGGGAGCCAGGCATATATAAAAAGTGAGAAGATTTCTAGAATTATTTGGTAAAGCGTTGTGGTTGTACTCATTTTAAGTATTTTTAAGTTCTTATTGTCTATTTTTCAGATACTTTATCGACGATCGACGAATCCATCTCGAAGCATGTCCGTATTCGTCGATCATGACTGGAGCTGTGGCGCTTGACTGGAAAAATCATCCTATTGCCAGGTTAGCGGAAGTAATTCTTCAAAAGTTCATTATTTTGCTATTTTTCAACTTTTATTTTTATTTTACTCATTAATTTTTGAAGAAATATGAGAGAACTATCTCTCGTGAGAGTAGGTCGTGAAAATATGATCAACTATTAGTGATAGGACAGAACTATGTACTTTGCGGGCGCTGCGCTAAAACGAATTACGCTAATTTGCATTGCTTTTGTCTATCATATCCTTAAGAATTCTTATTAGACGATTTTCATCCTATAATATGTTTCCTATTTTTTATTTCGTGGATTCTTTCATTTCTGATTTTTTATAGTTGAATGAAAAGACGCTATTGAGAAGGCTGTAAAAAATAAAATCAGAATTGTAGTTCTTTGCAATAGTAAAGAAGAGTCATATGCAGCGTGGATACGTGGGAAAAGAAGAAAAGTAGTGGTGTAAGGGCAACGAACATGCCTTAGAGCTCGTTAAATTCTTCAGGGTATGTTGATTGCCTCAAAAAGAGTGGGTGTGGGAGAGTTGGTTTGAGATCTGTTGGGCCACACGGTCGCGCAGCGCTAAATCTAGCGCAACTTGCGCGGTACCACAATTGCTTTTGAAGCCACCACTCTCACATTGTTTTCATCCCTCTCCCGTCCTTCGCTCAACTTATTACGTGCCTTGACATTTATGGCAGATATGCTACGAGAGGAACTGAGGGTCAAGTTTCTGAGATGCTACCTATGACTCATGTGAATTCCGCCATTAGTGAGACATTTGGCTCATCATCTTTATATGCATCTTTATATTCTGTACAAACACTGTAGCAATGATGCCCTGCACTTTACTGGGGCGCATGCACCCACATTTACAGCTGAGAGGCTGAGACTTACCAGACTGGTCACTACGGGGCTGCCATACTCTAACACTGGATTTGTGGGCTACCTATGACTCATGGGCGTGTGTAGCGCAATCGGTAATAGGTCCGCTGTGACTACACGATCCTTGGTTCGAAATCGCCTTAGTGACAACCACCGTTTCATGTCTCCTAGATCGATTCATTGGTACCAGACTTGTCTGGGGATAAAAACGCTGGCTTGATACACCAGCTGGCATCGCAAGCCACTGTGTAAGCTACATGTTCATAAGCCTCAAACGATTCCGAATTGAAGTGAACGCGGCGCATCCCAAGCGCATTGATTAACTCCAGATATTTTATCCTTTTTTCGGACTTTAATGTGGATTTACCTTTAGTTTCACTGAAACAAGGCTTCTACAGGATAATCTTCATTACCTAGTTCATAACTCATGCAATATCGCAGCTCAGGTACCTTGCGAGTGCAACACATCTCTTTCAGTTGGGCGAAAGACAAGGTGAATTTCTCGATCTCTCGCGATGATCCCACTTGTTTCGACAACACAATGTTGAGTGAATTGCAGTTAGTTAGAGATGAAATTGGCCTGACTACCCATCAACTTTGGGAATGCGTAAGTTTTGCAAAATTCCTTTCGTTATGAAGATATGACCATCATCTTTTTTTCAGCAACTCAATGCTGCTCGTTCATGCTTCCTGTCAGAAAAGGAGAAAAAGCCCATCATCGAGAAGATTCTCGCGGCAGAACCTAAGCATTGAGCTTTTCGTCATTGATCTGCATCCTCATTCAATCAATCATTCCCAGCCGTAGCTTTCACTCCATCATTAAAAACAAATACGTGATTGCCTTATTTTTTGTATTCACTTGCATATTTTTGTGCGTGGAATCATATCAGAAACATAAGGTTTGCAGCTAATAATGTTGGTTCACAAAAAGCAAAATAAGTTCCGATCAATTCACCATTAATAACTTTGGTAGTGAGAATAAAGGGTCAGTATGTAGCGATAATTGCTCTATACGTAAACTAATTGACTTCTGTAATAAAGTTGTTTCGAATGTGACCAACCATATAATATATATGTATATACATATAGGTACTTTTAAAACTTTGATTGTAATACAAAAAAAAACAAGGTACTTCATTGCATTACTTGTCATAATCTGTGGCAAGTAATGGGCTATTGGCTGTGGCTATTGCCAATAGTTGATAGTTGAAAGTTGATACACAGTTAATAGTTTTAATAACTACAAATAAAAAAATAAAATATAAATAAATGAAACTAAAAAAATAAAAATACGTATGCAATAAATGCTAATAAAAAAATAAATAAACATGTAAATAAAAATATATAACTGAAAATGAATCAGCGAAAATATCTCCAGTTAAGGCTTACAATATTATCAAAAATATGAATAAATCCAATAAGAAAATTGATACAACTGTCTATTAACATAGATTTTCTTAGCAACGTTAGTAAAAAAAAATTAAATTATATGTACTATGTTTCTTGGCACACTATAATTAACACATATAATAAAAGTAAACCTACAAAAACTACATCATTGCGCTGGTGCACTATAAAAATAATATATTCGATAAAATTAATTTCAGTAAAATATTCAATACAGATAAAAATCCAAATAATGGTCGGATCAAAAAAAAAAGTAACTGAATAACCCCGTATCTACACTACCATTCAACACCAACCTTATATTGATGAACTTCATAATCACATCATTACAGGAGATTTAAAACTATTAAAAGAGGATAAAAAAAGGATAAAATCACTGGCGTATCAATCCACTCGGGATGCGCCAACGCGTCTTTTACTGGAATTCGTAATCGTTGAGGTTTTGGAACGCGTATTGGCCTATACAATGACTTACGGGGGCCAGCCGATGATCAAGTCAGTGTTTTTATCCTCCCAGACAAGTCTGGTACCAATTTATCGACCCCGGAGGGATGAAAGGCTTGGTGAGCACTAGGGCGGATTCGAACCCTCGACCGTGTGGCTACAACGGACCTCTAACCGGCTGCGCCACACCCGCCCTAAAAGAGGATAATATAAGGAATTTTCTAGAAGAGGGTACTAGGTACAGGAGTAAAGTAGAAGCAAAAGAAGTCACAATTAATACCTATATAAAACTATAGAAACTATCATCAAGACTTCCAAAAGAACGTACAAAACTTCAGGATAGAATTTAAATAAAGTTCGTGTATATTTTCGAAGAGAGTTCAGAAAAAGAATTAAGCCGCTACTCAAAGTAAATTTTGCATGAAAATTTAGAGCGTATACTATATAAAATACTTAGTAACTACCAAAAAACTTTGTCTTTTGTTCCTTACATAAGGCTAGCAACAATTATGGTACAATCTGTAGAAAGTGTCACATAAATGTACTCATGAAGGAAATGCAGGTTCATTGTGATAATACTAGAAACATAAAATAACATCATAATCATAAAAAGATAATTACAGCGCGCCAACCTTGCACGCGTAGCGTCCCTTACTGCCTATCGGGGCAGTCCGAAATGATTTTCGATGAATCGCAGGGCGGAGGCGGCGCGAGGGGTGGAGCGTTGCAATAGATAGCTTTGTACATTCTGGAGGCGGATGTTTGCAGTGATGCAGAGAGAGATGAGCGGAACCATCCCGGTCTCCATAATCTACGACCCCGTAAATCCGCACCACCTCAGATTGGTGGGATGCTGCCTTTAAATAGTAGCAAGCTGTCCATATGATCTGACGTGGAACGCTCTTTATCAGTACAATGATGCCGTCCACGTCATTCCGTGTTAAAACATTATTCTGCGATAACTGTTGGGGAGAAACAAGAGGAAAACCCATACTTGGAGTAATACTTACAAATCGTGTCTCCATTATGTTGGGAGTGAAGGAGTGTTTGAAGCTGAGGTTTGAATATTCTCCAAGTGTAGAACTGACGCGTTTAGAAAAAAAAAACTATGAAACCTTTCGTCTTTATTTATAATAAAAAAAGAGGAAAAGAGGAAGAAAGCGTTATCAGAACAACACAAATCTAATTTCAGAGAATAAACAGAAGAATTTCAGAGAATTCCAGAGAAAAAGAGAATAAATAAACTACTATCAATTTTCATTAATCAGTGAAGGGGAGCGAAGCGAACACCACAGAAAGTCTTAAGTCCGGCTTTAGCCAGACGTTCAGACTGATTTGCTTATAATTCACAACTATAAGAAAGAAACCGTTGATCAGACACTTAAAGAAGTTCATAACAATGCTCTAGAAATTGAAGGGACATATCCTAATCAAAATAATTTGTGATTTTTTGGATTTAAATATTATGATAAATAAAATTTCAACTGAACAATAAAACTGCTTTTTCGCCTTTCATGTTATTAAACTTACGCATGCGGATTCCAATATCTCAAAACAGGTTAAGAAAGCTGCTGTCTACTCGGAAACATCAAGAGCCTATAACGTTTGCTCAAATATAGAAGTTTGAAATAAAATCATGGAAATGAAAAATAAACTTTTGAGCAATAACTATTCTATTCCCAAAAAATTCATTTACGATAGTATTTTCAAATATTTGTATAAAAACAAAGCTATCATGCTATATAATAACGCGCTTAGTCCGTGTGTGTGTGTGTGTGTGTGTGTGTGTGTGTGTGTGTGTGTGTGTGTGTGTGTGTGTGTGTGTGTGTGTGTGTGTGTGTGTGTGTGTGTGTGTGGTGTGTGTGTGTGTGTGTGTGTGTGTGTGTGTGTGTGTGTGTGTGTGTGTGTGTGTGTGTGTGTGTGTGTGTGTGTGTGTGTGTGTGTGTGTGTGTGTGTGTGTGTGTGTGGGTGTGTGTGTGTGTGTGTGTGTGTGTGTGTGTGTGGTGTGTGTGTGTGTGTGTGTGTGTGGTGTGTGTGTGTGTGTGTGTGTGTGTGTGTGTGTGTGTGTGTGTGTGTGTGTGTGTGTGTGTGTGTGTGTGTGTGTGTGTGTGTGTGTGTGTGTGTGTGTGTGTGTGTGTCACGAAAATACTCCATAATGATGCAGAACTGTACACCAGTGAGGTGCCGAACCCTCGCCATGCACCTGACAGGCGAGCACTCTACCTTTTCACCATTGTCTAAAGCTACGAAGCTATGTATGTTGGCCTTGATAGGGCAAGTTAGTTTCTCTCATATGTTAGTGAGAGTAAATAAACTTTTATGTGAATGTATACTTCCAGATTTGCAAACTGTCATGCTATATAATAACGGGCTTAGTCACGTGTGTGGAGTATTATGGCGTCGGTTTGGTGCACTGGATTCCCAAGTCGGTAAAATTGGGTGAGATGGGTATTGTGGCGTCGAATTCGTTCCCCGGAACCAGATAGCTGTGCCCCAACGCAGTAGCATGGGTTTCTGGTTTCATAGTAGCCAACGTTCACGCGATCTGACGTAGAACGTTATTTTTGTCACTACGATAGTGATGTTCATAATGAATATAATGAATGATAAAAAAAATAAAAATAAATAATCACTACGGTAGTGATTATTTATTTCATGTTAGCACTTCGTCCTCTGCTAATAGCTGAGAACGGAGGAAACTCATACTTCGAATAATGTTTCCAAAATGTGGAGATTTGAGAGGAACATAGATGTTAAATCAAGTTCTATTCTTCTCCAAATATAAGACCGACGCGTTTAGGGAAAAACCATAAAATCTTTCATCTATGTTTATATTTTCGGGTAAAAAAATTGAAGAAAGCGTTGATAGAAAAAAGCAATTCTAATTTCCAAAGAATGTCGCTACTGTTATTTCTTAGTGATCGGTGAAGGCGAGCGAAGCGAACACCAAAATAAGCCCGAAGTCCGACTTTAGCCGGACTTTCAGGCTGGTTTCTTATAAGTATTGACTAGTTGAAATTGAGCCTCTTAATAAGTTTGTAAGTGATATAATCAATGGGGTCAAGCAGTCTGTTAAGTGTTAGTTGTGACTGTACTGTTCATAGCTTAGTCAAGCTTGCCTCGGTCCCAACTTGGTCACTCATCCATATAAGGTTGATCTAATAGTATTATTTGCTTTTCTGAAAAGAAGGGAACACGGACTTATTATTATTATTATTATTATTATTATTATTATTATTATTATTATTATTATATATATATATATATATATTGGCCATATGGTTCGTTGAATATGCAGAGAATACACTCCTAGAACTCCGCCTATTTATGCGCGCAGGCTTACACAAATTAAATGGACTGCTTGGACTTTACAGTCAATAATTTTTAATATATGTACTCTATTTTTGACTTGTAAGGTAGTTAATGTGCTTCAACGCCAAATTTCAAATTTTTGATTTAGCTGCGTAACTGAATATCATAAATGCTAAAATATGATTTTTGATTCCCTTTTCCAGTTCTGCTTGTTCTTAATTCTTATTTTTCATTTCTTGTTTTTTTGTTTTTCTTTTTATTTGGATTTTGCCTTTACTACTATTTTTCTTCAAGATCAGCTTCGCTTCCCTACTGAGGGGCCTCAAGAGGGACTAATCTAAAGTGGATCGTGTAAGTTCAGGGGAAACGATTTGCTTTTTCCATTTTAGGCTCTATCTTCTTCTTTCTGACGTTTTAAGGAATGTGTAAGTTTTGCAAATTTCTGATCTTAAGAAGATATGGCCAACATCTTTTTTTCAGCAACTCAATGGTGCCCGTTCATGCTTCCTGTCAGAAAAGGAGAAAAAGCTCATCATCGATAGTGCTCCTTACATGCTCGCTATAGAACCTAAGCATTGAGCTTTACCTCATTGATCTGTATCCTCATTCTATTAATTATTCCCTGTCTTTCACTCCATCATTAAAAACAAATACGTGATTGCCTTATTTTTTGTTCTCACTTGCATATTTTATGGGTGCCATCATATCAGAAACATAAGGTTTGCGGCTAGTAATGATGGTTAGGAATTCTAATATTGTTCCACAATTTAAGAATACTTGGTAAGTGCTTGTATTCTTTCGTCCATGTCAGTATTATTATTATGAGGTCAATGATACGCTATAAATTCAGAGGTCAATTGAAAGTGAGACCAGATAACTTCGAAGGTTTTCTTATGTCGAACAGCTTCATTTTTGTTATTGCCAATTCCATATTGGCTAAGGATTTTAAGAATACTCACAGCCAGGTTTCCAGACGTTATAATGAGTCGAGAGAAAGTTAGCTCCACTCCCGACATCGTATATACATTCATACATATTGAATTGAAATGTTTCTTCTATACAGTTGAGCGCAAAATTTGTTTACAGTTTGTGAATCTCAAGTAATTTAGAGATTTTCCTCCTCATCTTTTTCCTCATCATCATTGTCATCTTGCAGACAACATTACTGAGTTTTACACGACACATAGAATGGCCGTTATCAACCTTTTTTTCGTTCTTTTGAGGAGTCACGACCAGAAGCTCTCTCTCATCGCATGTGGCAGTAAGAAAGCGCCTTCTGAGCGTCTGGTACGACAATGTTAGAAGGGAGGGTGTTGCAGGACCCACTTAATGTTTCAGAATGTAGAAGAAGATGACGGTCTTTGAATGCAACTTTTTTGTCGCTAGCGGCTGTTGAATTGAAAAGATCATCAGTGGGACTGAGATGCTGCGATATCTTCCAAGGAATGCCTTCTACAACACTGGAGATAAATTTGTCACATTTCACTTTTTGTCTGTTCTTCGGATCATTCGGTAGGGCAGTTTGCTTACTTGCACTCGTCAACACGAGTACCTCAATAAACACGGATTATTATGATCAACTGAAGATTCGGATGCGAATGCTTGCGCACCGAGAGCATTCCCTCAGCTTCCAGAAATAAGAAAAAATTAGAAATATCGTTCAATATGCTTACTGTTCGCCATCTACAATCTTTTTACAACTCTGTTCTTGAATAGTTAGAAGAAATTAGATGAAGGATATTCATGCAAGCAATTAGGGTCTTGGAAAGCATCCACCACGATCGATGATATACTTGGCTTCAAAGCTGAAGATGAAACTTCAGATAAAAGATGAATGAAAGATGAAGATCAAAGATGTGGACTGAAGTACTCGACGACGACGGTACAGTCTGTTATTCCATTGACGGAAATGAGGCTTTTTACTCAAATGAGGCGGAAGCTGTCATCGAAACACCAGACAACCAACACGTTTTTACTCATTACATAAAGGTACTCCAAGAGTTATGAAAAAGAGTTTCATGACTAGAATTTTGACATTACTTAAAAGTTAATTGGATGATGCACTGAGGAGCCTCCACAGAGTCATTTGTCTGTCTTCTCTCTATTGAGTTCCTTTCCAATTGTTTTTTTTTAGTTCAACCCTGCCTGAATGACTCGTGCACAGCGCTTTGATGCTCTAGAAACACACTTCTGGGTCTAGGATTTATCATTCATACATAGTGGTTGAGAAGCAAAATACAGGTTTCGCTTGACACCTACGCGTTTCTTCATGTAGAAAAATATTTACATAGAACATCTGTTCCATATATCTAAAGCGAGAAATACTACGTGGTTCAGTGTTTGCATTGTTTGCTTGTTTGTTTGTTTGTGTCGTAAATCGTCAACACAGGCAGCTTACGGTATGAAGTGAGACGCTTTCGGGGCAGGCTAGACTAGAAAGCTGTGGGAGAAGCCTGAGGTGGGCATCGCATCAATGGACCCAGGCTGTGCGTTCTCTTCTTGGTGACGTGCCAGTGGTTCTTCTCGAATGATATTCCATGAGCACAATTTCATCTGCAGTTCTATCGTACGTTGACACCGGAGACGATTGCTCAGAGCTGAAATGGTGTCAGTGCTCAGGTATGATGGTGAATGGTATAGTCGGGTCAGAACGATGTGAGGCTCGGCGCAATTGCGTAAGCCGCTACGCTCCACTGTACCGCTTTGAGCGCAACCTCTTTGCGCAACTGCACCGAGCTTCAGCTCATTTTGATCTGACCATAATACTGGTTACAGTATACTATTAATTAAGCTCTCGAAGCCCACCCGCTTGTGTAATCCGCAGCGGATCCGATTGAACGAGGTGAAAGCTCGTATTGTCTCTTCTCATGGTAGGCACCGTATCCTCCACTTCTATACGGGACATAACCTTGTTTCTGTTCTCTGGTCATCACTCTCAGCTCTTCCTTGTAAGGGGTACCTTAATGTAGTGAAATGTTTCACCATTTGTAGTAGCTCTGAGAAACTTGTGATCGGGAAACCTTGTGGGAATTGTGAGGAACGGGCGAATCTTTTCATACTCTCTTCCTAACGATGGTAATTTCATCTTTTTCTGTATTACGGCAATGGTAGTGAAAAGGAAGATGTTGGAAATTCCGCATCTACACGCGGTTGTAAGGCGGTTTGCTTGATTTTAAGACTCAAAATAGAATATGAAAATAGCATTTGGATCACAATGCAGTGTCAGTGTGATTCTGCATGCTTTCTGCTCTCCATATTCTAAAGTTTGCGATTAAAGGTTAGCACAAAATCCTTTTTTAAAGAAGTTGAAGCAATGAGAGAAGTGGATTCGGATTAGATCAAACTGACTATCTTGGCAAATGGTTAAGTGCATCTACGGATTGTTTCGTTAGAAAACTACTCCCGAACCATGGACTAACAATGCTACAACCCACTACATCACTTAATTTTTCGACTACGCATAGGTCTGTCGTTAGTATTTTTCTAACTAGTGCCTGATATATTCGTTTGAAGTTAGAAATTCTTTCCAACGGTTTATCCTCGGATTACACTACCAAAAGTGAGTTCTCATGTCCACTTCTTGAACTCCATAGAACTTTCAATGCCAAAGAAAATATGGAACATAAAAAATTGCAGAATTAGAGTTAAAGTACCTAGCTGCGTCAGGGAAATGAAAATCTTGAAAATTTTGAAATTTTTGAAAGTAACTTGTAAATTCTGAGAAGGCAAGGCTACTACGTGGGATACTAATTCAACTGAATTATGTAGTAGACTATTTATTAAATGTTAAATAGGTGCAGTTCGCTAACCCGAAAGATTCAAAGTATTTTCCAGAAATTAAGGACTTTTAGAAGAAATTTCAAAACGTGGATCTGTAGAACTCTCTTCAGTAGAGAACCTTTTAGTGGAAACTTTTTCCTATTCCTCTATCTTCTTCCATCTTTTCACTATTTTCTTCCTTCTTTTCACTTTCAGAACACTATCGCTGTCGCCAAAGTGACGGAAATGACTATTTCTCGTGAAACCTGGACTGAAAATCACTTGCGCTCGATTTCTAACTGCAAAATATTCAAATATGCAAGAATTGTGTTATAATTGACCCAACGTGGCCAGCTGCCCGTGTCGAGTCGAAGAATGCTGGTAATTTTCATTGTTGATCAAAACGACTGTAACTCTAGCAATCCTGGGTCAATGACCAAACATCATGATTTTTTCTCGACTTGAGCACCACCGTAGCCGCTGTTCAACGACCACATTCTTATTGTGAAACTGAGGAAGTTTCGCTCATCGCAACAAAGAAAACCTCGGCATGCAGCTGAAATTCAATTCTTCCCCATTCACCTCGTATGTATGTGTTTGAGCAAATACTGTTACGCTTTCGTTCACTACGTTATATTTGCGTTTCTCTACCTGTCGCCGGGTATTAACTCCGTAAGCTTTTACGCAACCGAATCGTCGCGCTTTTTTTAACCAAACTTTGCCACTGGTTCGACGTTTGAATTCTTTCGTTAAACATCAGTAGGGGAAAAACCGAGGCTGAACTGTGCCGGCTTAACAGTGCGAGGTTTTCTTTTACGAGTACGTGAGGTTTGATTGAAAATGATCAGATATCTAGAGCGTAAATCTCCATGCAAGAAGAAGTTGCAAGAAGAAGATTATCTGAAAATCATGTTTGATCAAGGAACAGAATTTTGGAATGTAAAATAACCAGGTAAGCAAATACCACGTCACTTAGGAAAATATGTGTCGATGGAGTTCAGAATTGTTTGTTAGAATGTTCCAGAAAAAAAACTCAAAGATCAGTCGGAGAACTATCACGTTGGTCTGCCTAAGCAGTTGCAATAATCGAGGTAGTTGAAATTTGTTTAAATTTTTTGGAAATTTGAAATTTGAAAATAGAATTTGTGGTTCTTCTAAATTCTCAGAAGTCGACTTCCTTGAAAAAAAGCAATTTGTGTTTTGAAGAGAAAAAAACATTTAAATGTATGAATACGTTACTTTTCATTGATGTGGTATTGGTAGCACAATATTTCAAAAAATACTCCTTTTTTTGTTACGTTTTCGCCGGATTTTTTGCAAAATAAATAAATTCATTTTTGCTTCAAAGAAATGTTCAGAGAAAGAAAAGAAAAGAAATTTAAGAAAACTCCCAACAGAAACACAGTGAGAGTAATCGATCTAGTGTGCCATGACTTGGGTAACATGAAAAATTAGTCGTAAAAGCTCACGACTTTA
Source organism: Necator americanus (assembly GCF_031761385.1). NCBI lineage: Eukaryota > Metazoa > Nematoda > Chromadorea > Rhabditida > Ancylostomatidae > Necator > Necator americanus. The sequence continues at coordinate 12,396,567 of NC_087374.1, forward strand.
GCCTATTTGATAGAGCTTGAAAAAAGATTACTGCCTGGTGGAGTTTCTGATCGGTGGCAAGGAAACGCTTGCTTCCATACGGAAAAGCTTGAAAAACTTTAAATTAGTTCTTAGATCAGAAAGTAGCGACAAAATCATTCTAAATACTTTAGAATCTCGAAACTATCGCAGTATTTGTAAATACCTCCGGATTAAGCCGGCGCGATCCAGCCTCAGGGATTAGGGTGCAAGTGCCGGTGTGCGGGTGAGAAGGGATGGTCTTGCCTCTGTTTCTGCCAAAATCGCTATGCATTGACGTTATTGAGATGGGAATCCTCGGGCTTAGCGCCGGAGTTCGATGAGGTGGACGTGAATCAGCGGACTCATTCGGTGAAGGAGTACCGATATCCTCACCCCATTTCGTTCCATAACGGGTCATCGAGTCTGTACATTAAGCGAATATTTTACAGTGAATTACCGCTGTTACAAGCTATTTGAACAGTTTATCCGTGATTCAGTCAATGTAGTATTCGGTCTCTTCCACCCGTATATAAGTGATTTTTTCCTCTACGAGATGCCATAACATGCCGTACCAATCGATGTAGGGCACGTAGGACATCTGATCTTTGCTTTCGGCTAATGCATTCTGCAATTCATCACCTGTTCTATTCCTCTCATACTTCGCATATCTGTCGTATGTGGGAATTGGTGACTCCATACGCATTGGTGATACGCTTCTACTACGATCAGGTATCGATAGCTTACGTTTTTGATGAGCAGGTCCTGAATAAATGCAGCTAAGTGGAACATTTCAAATGGGAAATCCACTCGCTACCATATCCAGCCGTGCGATGAGGCATTCTTTCGCGTGGACTTGGCGGAACCTCTTCCTCCACTAGCACAGGAACGGGAAGCTTAAATTTAGCGGGTGGTTTCCTCTCTTCGAATTCTGAAACAGTTTATTCAATGGTTGAGATGCACGCTGAGCTTCTTTCGCTATTGATTTGTGGATTTAGGAATCAGTCAGGAAGGAGGGAAGGGATACAGTTGACGAATAACGTGATTTTGAGGACTAATGAGCCCAGGAATTTTTGTCCTACGGTAAAGATATGGCTAAAACTACAGTATCAGCCCAATCATATAACAATCTGTGGGTCTAACTGCAAAGAACAACCTTTAGCTGGTTCAGAAGAAGGTGTCCATCCTACCATTCCGATGGCATTGATTGGTTCATCCACTATATCCTAGAATTGATTTGAATTTAGTTGATTAATATTTGAGGTAAGTTTTGAGGGTACAAAAAAGATGCAAAACGAGTTTTTGTGGAATTTTTCATCTGACTGTAGCGAGCCCATTAGGCGTAAGCCTTTGCACTGAAACGCCTGCTCCTGGAATCTTTAAGACCTCTAGGTAATCGTTTGCAGAGAAGTTTTTGATCTGGTGCCCAAATCATGTCTTGGGAGGTTCGCTAAGCATTCACCTACGCACTAGGAAGTCTCCACCTTCCACAGCTTCGAACAAATCGCAACGCTCACTGTACTTCTGTGAAAGTACACTACAAAAGTCCTTGTATAATCATGTAGTTACTTTATGAAGACATTACGATATTCTCACGCAGACAGATGGAATTCGTTTTTCTTCTCTTTACTGATTATTGAATACATGATCGCATTTTGTCGCCAATTCCTTGATCATTTCAAGTCATTCAATTGGACTTGCAACTAGAAATTCTTGGTGTAGGTAGAACTTCTACTTTAGCACCAAATTTCTTAAACATTTCAATACTGCTTTGGAAAGCGTGTATATTGCTCGTGTGAAAAACTTTTTCTTAGAGAACCTTTACCATTTCTCTCGCAAATATTATATCATCGGGTGAAATGACTTTGAAAGGAAATTCGGAAGAAGTCTGAAAAGATTTCGTGGCTTGTATTCACGTGTTCTTTTTCCGTATGACTGAGGTCACGAAACTGCTTAGTAAAAAGTTTGAAAAACCACTTTACAAACATCGTCCATTTCTTTCTTTCAATGATCACTTGATACGTCACGGAATGATAAAAAGTTTGGCGGATTTTTCTCTGCACGCTACGAACACCTACCCTGAATGGAACCCTGGCGTCATTGAGACGTTCGAGATGATTGAATGCTGAGGAGATAAACGGAATGCTCTTTCCACTTAAACTCCAACGTCCTAAAGAAAATAATAGGGATATCACCTAAAGCGATTATCGATTAGCTAGATTAGATGAACGTACCTTCCAGATCAAGAAATTTCAGTCGGTCTGGTCCTCGACCTCTAATCACGGACTCGACACTAAGATAACGAACATCGTCTGTGTTTAGACCGTAGTCGGGCAATGACGTCAGCGGAGCCATTCAGTTCTGGAAACGCTACATTCTGTGTGCAAAGAGGGGCATATGGAAAACGATGAGGAACAATTGGGACTAGAGGATACAATACCGAAATAAAAAGAAAGGAAGAAATCCACGCAGATAGTTCAAATACGGTTAGGTAACAGGAATCAGACCGGAAGCGTTCAGGCATGCTCCATTGTCGATCATAAAAGAGCAGAAATGTCACACAATGCTATTTTATCGTAGAATTTCATGGAGTCATCGTCGAAAATTCGTAGGTGCATTGAACATTTGAATGGATAGATTGTATTTAGAATGTTTAAAAAGTTTGAAAAATTAGATGACTACACAAACAAGTTCTTCTAAAGTTCTTCTTTTCAACATTTGCATTCCGTCACGTTAGTTTGACCGGATTGCAAGGTTATAATCACATCACAAGCACAGAAATAAAATTAGAACGAAAGGAAAATTTTTGAAAGATTTTCGACCTAGTTCTCTTCAAACCACAGAAATGCCACAGAAAGCGAAGGATATACAAGCGCAGTAGCATTATAAGAAAGAACAAAACCTAAACCTAAAAAGGAAGGGAAATTAAACCGAATAGGAAATGTTTATTGCACAATTTTATAGTAATAGGCTAGAAACACAAAATGAGGTGTGATTGAACACATATTTTTCAAAGATAATCTCTAGAAATTTTTCAACCACAGAATTGTTCGTATGGAGTCATCTCGAAGAGCGAATTGGATGAAATCGAAGACGAAAACTACTTTTCTCCAAAAAAAAAAATTCTGAGTATATAGTGAAGGTGAAGAACAGTAAAGAATATAATAAAAATCTCAGAAAGTCAGTGTGCGAATTCCGAGACCAAAACTTTCACGGCGGTTGAGAACGGAATGCTGTTGTTTAAATAGCAAATAGTTACTTGAGAGGCGTGGCGAGAAATGTGAAAGCTGATTAGAAGAGGGGGCGAGAGGGGCGAGACGACACACGCACACGCACGCACATACACTACGGTACATACCTACGACGGTAACCGGTTGACTTTTCCGGCATGGTCGACCCCGTCGTCCGCGAAAAAACCCGTGTTGCTCTTTCTCTCCCTTAGAAGTACCGCGACAGCGTGATATGTGGTGCCTAGTTTCGGATCACCAATCAAACATAACTGACTCATGTGGTGTGCCGTAAAGATCCGTTCGATTGAGTACGGGAGGTTAAGTGCCCACCACCACCACCACCTCCGCTAGCTGAATAACTCATAGAAAACATGCGTTGTGTGCTCGTAAATTGTGCAAATTCACGTGAAATTCGTTTTATTAAAACAAAGTACAGAATAACGTATCATCGACGATGCATTCGCAAATATATCGTTGCCATCAATTGTGGGATTCATTTCATTTGACTGAAAACCAGTGCCGTTTTAAAACAGGATCTAGATGTTCCATATTCGATTTATGAACATACTATTGCTGATATTTGAAATGTGAACGTTGTTCTCCGGAGCGTCCAGTGGTGGCAATACGGGAGCCATAGCGGCATGATGAAGAATGGCAGCAATCTGAATGCCAGCAAATAACATGTCGTGGAAAACAGGAAAGGAAAACAAGAAGTGTTTATTGGTGTCAACTACAAGTGACAATAACAAATCCAGCTAATATGTCGGATACAAGTCCTTAAATGTCTCTAAATGACGCTTTGATAAACTTCAAAGAGGTGAAATTTAATCGATGTCGGTATAAGATGCTAAGTAGCTGCTCCACTGCTGTGTAGCTTCATAAAATGAGCTTCGAATATTTCATTCTATGTTGATAATTGAATATTAACATTGAATATTACTTGAATATTATTAATAAATAATATTATTAATAAATAACATTAAGTTAATACTGTTTGAAGGCAGCACACCACGAAATTGAAGACATCGTGATCACTTCATAGAAAGGTGAGAGTTTTATAGAGTTAGGGATGTGGATCACAAATATAAACGTCATCACCCTCACTATCCCCTAACTGTCTTGAGAAACGGCGTATCTCGTCGATCGAATTTTCCTACGAGACGCCTGAAAACGAGTCACTTATACGACCACAGACGTACGTGCCGCGTCTGCCAACGAGCCGCATAGACATCGTCATCAATCTGTTGATTGTTCGATCGCTGGCAGAAGCGACGCATGCGCCTACGCTCGCAGCTGAAACACGTCACGTCACTAGGTGTTGCGTAGTAAAATTCGATCGACAAAGCCGTTTCGCATGATTTTTATTACAACTAAGGAATATTGACAGTGATAACCTCATATTCGTAACCGCTACCGCACTAACCCTATCGTGGTGGAGAGACCCCAACACAACAAGTTCATAACATACTGCCTTCAAAAGCAAAAAAAAAATGGTCATTAATACCATGTCCAAACAATTGTTTACTCGTAAGTTGGTCTCAAAAATCAGCAAAGAACAATTTCTGGAAGAGCTTCAACGGAACCTATGTGATTTGTTGAATTCCGTTAGTATACGCTCGAACAAGAACGGTGAAATGTGGAAAAAAATCTTACATCACCGGATTCACACGAATCCCTATATTCTAAGAATTATTTGAGAATGAAAATAATATATTTATTTATTTATTTATTTATTTATTACGCTCAAAGGCGTGCCCAGAGTAAGAGGCAAGAAATGAACACAAATAAACAATAGAAAATCCAGCAACGAGAAAAGAGTAGAATAAAAGTGTATATATGCCGCAAACAATTTTATCTTCCTCGTCTAATTTTATTCGCTTGGATCAGCCTTAGGAAAATGCGTAATTTTAACCATATTTTCTTCCTCATTTCAAGGAATCATCTAGTTTGGGATTTTGTATGATTTTAGGCGATTCAAAGTAGTACACATTAATTCGCGGCTATCTCCGAAGGTTGTTGGTATCTGGCTTCAAAGTATGTGTCAAAGGGATGCTTTCTCCTATATGAAGATAAGTAATTTGTAAAGATCCCTCAATTTCCCTCTTTTTTTGGATGAAACTATGCTTTGAAGCGAAGTGATCACAACAATAGTATTTGGGCTACACAAAACGGAAATTCCGCTGACAGCACCATTAATCTTACGTATTTACTTATTTTCTATTCTCAATGTTTTGCTGAAAAAAAAGACAAAGAAAACTAAGCGAGGTAAGCAATAATAAAAGGGATGGGAAGATCAAGATTTAGTAACCACAATCATTAAATTAATAATCATTAAATAATTATTTATTTTAAAAATCCAAGAAATCAAGTTTTATTTAAATCTTAATATTTTTTAATTTTTAATTTTTTTTAAATTTTCAAATTTTCCTACTGAAATGCAGGAATCACGCCCAATCGATAACATGTTCCCGGCGCATTATGTATTATTTATGTGTTTGCATCAATTTTGAAATAGAACCATTCTTTTCACGGAAGCATAAATTTTCTTCTCCTCTTATAAAGGTTCCCATAAAGGTTGAAATGCAATAAGAATGGAAATTATGCCCTCATAAAATTCGTCACACTTGGCGAACATTTTTGAATATCAATTCACACAAAGATACAGTTCACGAATAATAAAATTGTTAATGTTTTTTGGCGCGGCCATCGGATACCGTATATGTAGGTGAACTTATAAAGCAGGATGCAACATAAGCTTGGGTCGATGCCCTTAAGGTCCAGCATCATTGGATTATTATCTGTTTTTATCTTGCTATTGTGTGTTTATTGTTTGTGTTTATTTTAACTTGTTAATCTAACTACTTATCAATTTTTATCTTCTCTATCATATTATTCTAAAAATTACCGGAAATAAAATCAGTACAAAAAAACAAAACCATTGTCTTGCAAAAAAAAAAGAAGTGTTCTTTCAAATAACATACCACATGCAATAACATAACGTTGAACCGTTTTTTTTTGTACGCCAGTTTAAATTTTGAAAAAATGCCGTTTTTACCTAATTACTATTACTATTATTTAGTGGCATCATTTCTATCAAACTTATTATTATTGCTCGTTACTTTTCAATGAAACTTTCAAAAGATCATTACCAAATAGAATTTTTGAGGTACAAATTCTTGAGGTTTTGAGGTAAATGAAATTTTAATATTGTTCTCATGTTCTTTTAACGATATCCGTTGCCGCTTACATCGTTCCTACTCCGCTCGCCCTCCTCCTTTTTCTCCCTTTTCCTTCCTCCATCGCTTTGTCTACAATTCTCTCTTAAAATTGTTGATCAGCTTAACTCCGCGTACACATTGGCCAGCATCCACTAAGCATTACGCACTACCGGGATGCGTAGAAATACGCATGTAAAAAATCGTGCGCAAGAAGTCGGCTTAGTAGAAAAAATTGGGAATTCTAGAGGCAGTATTCTCAAATATCAACATCAGGGAATTGTCTGCAAATTATGAGGGAAATGCTCTCCACTAAATCTAATGGTTACTAATAATTCCAACCTCCTTTATAAATGAAAAACTTTCTGAAAGTTTTTCACGCGATTAATCATTTCTAAAAATTCTTTCGCAGGAAAAAAACTGTCAGAGGGACAATTATGTCTACCCACTTCAATTTTTATAATTCTAACTGACAGAACAGGCAGTATTCCCAAAATATCAACTTTTTCTTATACGAGAAGTGACTAGTGACTAGTGCGAAAAAAAAAAACGTCAAAAATTATTACCTGTTCGCCTCGCCAATAAAGACATTGATTTCCATCACGAACTTTTGCAGCGGGAATATAGTCTTCATCTCCTTCACGTTCTTTTTGGAGCTGTGCAGCAAACGGTGACGGAGTTTCTGGAAAGTCTCTTGTTTTTCACGTTGATGAATAATTGAAAGAATAAATGATTCCCAACTTGTTTGTTTTAATATTATAATCGATTTAATTCAGAAGAGTGATGTTTTTCCAAGAATTGCTCAAAAAATCGACGAGGACTACTGCTTTCGAGGAAAAACCATTTGAATATTTGTTTATTACTTTTATTTTTCAATCATTTCATTATTTAACAGAAAAAAATCTGTTTAGTTCCGCATCTAAGGTTCTACACCAGAGTAACTATGTGTATGTGTTTTAGCCTAAACGTGTTCATTTTCAAATCCCAAAAGAACTCGTAGGCCGCTCTCAAACAACTTTGTTTGCTGAACTGATCGTCAGAGCTCTCTCTTCCATCATCTACATGTCTCTCAAGGAAAAGCGCTACTGTGCTCCATGAACAAGTATGAGGGATAAATTGAGTCGTTTGAAAGCGCTACTTATGGAGTCGCTCTACAGAAAAACTGAAAAACTACAGGAAATTTCACTTTGGCATACTGTTTGAATGACATATCTTCATTGAGAATCTCTGTGTTCTCACGGATACCAAATCCGGACTTGGCAGGATCTGATCATGAGTAGATTTGCTACTTTTTTCGGTCTCTGACCCTCATTTCAACAGAACGAAAAACAATATAATTGTGCACGTGCGAAGTTATAATCAGGTGTAAAGATAAATTTTAATCAGGGTGGTAATGGGACACGACCTTCTCGAATACCATCCCTGTCTCTCCCTACCTTCTTCCCCTTCCTCCTCCAACGTTCTTACGACAGTTCTCGGTTGCTTCCGATTCAATACATTGGAAATTTTACATGTTTCGAAAAAGAAAAATCGAAAATTATCTGAGGGATGAATGGTGAATGTGAAATTCGGTAAGAAACATCAAGTAGCGGTATACTCGCTTTTTTCGTACAACTTTCTAAATTAAAATTTCTATTTGCAGAACTAATTTTCGACTAGTTATTTCACTCTTTCATGAGTAGAGCGTTACATGCTTTCTTTCATTTGTTTTTTTTTTGAATGAGTTTTAAAGAAAGATTGCAATAAATGCAAGTCAATCGATAGGTCAAATCGCAAATCATATTCCGACTTAAAGGCATCACCCCACGAATCTGAAGTGGTGCAGATTTCAGGTGGAGTATTCGTATACAGGATGGGAGACTACGGAGAGGGGGGTGATTCCGTCCATTTCTTCCTAACTGCCGTAAAAAATGGCCCGGAAGATACGGCTTCATTCGTTTTGGCGCACCATTTTGTACAAGAGGTTCGATTGGAGCGCGCCAGTCTTGTGCGGCGCGCATCTTCCGAGCCGTTTTTTATGGCAATTAGCAAGAAATGGACTGAATCACCTCCCTCTCCGTAGTCTCCCATCCCGTATACGAATACTCCACCTGAAATCTGCACCACTCAGATTCGTGGGGTGATGCCTTTAAAGGCATCACCTCACGAATCTGAGGTTCAACCCGTTCAGGACGTGCCATGGACTTACGGGAGAGAAGTGATTTGTCTATTTAGCGCTCCTACCCTCTTTCAGACCAATCTATTGATCTCGGAGAGGCTGATAGATTAGTACGGAAAGGACGTTTTAGTACATCATCCACAATTTAATTAAAATTTCTAAATGTTAGATGTTAAAATTTTATGTTAAAGAAGTAACGAAGCATAATATGATTACGGCTTTATAAAGCGTGATTAACCAAGCCTCGCTCCGGGAGGAGTTCAGGAATCATTAAAGACGTGGTACGGATCTCAGGTGGAGTATTCTTATACGGGATAGTAGATTATGGAGAGGGGTGTGATTACGTCCATTTCTTCCTAATTGCCGTAAAAAACGGCCCGGATGCGGCGCCGTATAAGGCTGGCGCGCTCCAATCAAACTCGCAGAAAATAGCGCGCCGGAATCTTCCGGGCCATTTTTTACAGCAATTAGGAAGAAAAATGGACGGAATCACCCACCTCTCCATAATCTACTATCTTGTATACGCATACTCCGCCTGAAATCCGCACCACCCCAGATTCGTAGGGTGGTGAATTTAAGGTGGAGCGTATGGTGCTCTAATATTGCTCAAATTACGGTCAGTTTAGCTAGTATTACTATAATTATTTATTAGTAATCAGCTTCGATGAAGCTCCTACTGAACCAATGTTTCTTAGGGTTTCTAGGCATTGGCGGAGAAAAAATGACTAACAGAAGAACATCACCGTCTCTAACTGTACTAAAATCAGCAGTGGAAACCGAAATTCATTTCAAGATCGGTTATTTTTTCAGCAAAACAAATTTTCGGAAAGAAAACTAAATAAGTATATATAAACAACATAGTAGAGTAATAGTAGTGTATATAGTAAAGATTGTACAATAACTAAAGACAACAGCAAATTTAACAGATTTTCAAGGTGAAAATTTTGCAGTATATTAGCTAAATTGACCGTAATTTGACCGATATTATAGATAATAATATTAGACCACAACATTTTCAAAACGATTATAAATAACAGGTTGGACGAAAAACATTAGTGACGTTAGAAAAAACAACACAAAAACCAAAGTAAAAAAAAACAAGAACAAAACACACAGAACATAAAAACAGAAACAACATAGGTAATAATAGAGAAAAAACTATTCTGACTATTTGAATATGGAAGTTTAAGTTGGAAGTCTATAAAAGTTTAAGAAGTAACTTCTTATGTGGTGTTTTCTACGAAACACGAAGTTCAAAATCATTCTCTGTGCTGTAGGGAACATTACCGTTTCAGATTGGAAGCGAGGGTCCCAAACACCCGAACCTCGACATTCGATTGATTCGACTCCTTGAACGTATAAGAAAGTCCGAATATTCGAATTTGAGATTTGATAGCGACTGATTTATCAGTATGATTGTATGTAATTATCCGGTTCAGTGCCAGTTATTGTGATCTTGGCCTATTGGTTCCCCCAAGCCACCTCGACCGGGCCCGTGCCGAATTTTGAACGGGGTTCGCCCGCATCGGAATTTCCCGAAGGATCTCGTAGATCATCATTTCCTCCCAGATGTTCTCCTGACTAGATATTCTTTTGAGAAGAATACATAATTGGCCTCTACTTCATCATTTTGTAGCGATTTTGTGCGAATAAAGCAGATATAGGAAGCTTACTGATATTTTTCGCTTGACGATGTATCTCCATATCATGAATCAGTTCATCTGCTTTCGCTCTATAATGTATTCGGATCACCAACATGATAATGCCGCTGAGAATGAGAAATCCGAGCAAAACAACCATGAAAGCTATCAAAATATTTTCCACATCGTAAGTAGACAGCACTAAAATAGTGATACATAACTCTAGAATAAAGTTATTATCGTCTCCACAAGAATAATCAAGCAAACTTCGGCCATCACTGTATTTCGGATCGTCATACCATAGTTTCTCAACATTTTTGCCTAAAATGAAAACAATTTTTCTGTGGAAAATACTAGTTGTAAACCACTAAGAGTACAGAATGGAAAAATTAGCGTTGCTGCATCGTGAACTGTTGTAATCGTTCTGTGAAGAAAACGATAATTTCAAAACTGTAGACGTTGCGATTAATTCTAATCAAACTGGATATTTAAGGGACACATTGATTTGAAACAACAAAAAAAAAACAACATAAAATTAGGGCAGTTTGTGGCAATATATGTTAACTAATTCATTTTCTATTTTCTTAAATGCAGACCACCACTTTTTATAGAAATTGGATATTTTATAGAACAAGATAGTTAGCAAACACAAACATTCTGATAAATTTCAGAGTATATTTGAAAAAATATTCGACGTATCCGAATGAAGAACATTCTCGTCATTTGGAAAGAAGTGTGTAAATTTATAATAAAATCTCGACAGGAGCAATGATTTATTCGAGAATGGTATCGTTAGCAAAAATTTTCTATGTTGGTATATTCGTGTCAACTATCATATTGGTATATATTAACGGGCTATAATAACGGGCTTATTCTGTCACGTGTGTGTGTGTGTGTGTGTGTGTGTGTGTGTGTGTGTGTGTGTGTGTGTGTGTGTGTGTGTGTGTGTGTGTGTTGGTGTGTGTGTGTTGGTGTGTGTGTGTTTGTGTGTGTGTGTGTGAGTGTGAGTGTGTTGTGTGTGTGTGTGAGTGTGTTGTGTGTGTGTTGTGTGTGTGTGTTGGTGTGTGTTGGTGTGTGTGTGTATGTATGTGTTTGTGTGTGTCATGAAATTCCACCAAAATGGGGTGCGACGGGTCCCGCGGCGTCGAATTCCTGTGTCGCGGTGTAGAAGTATCGCGCAGTAACTTCGTGTACATGTCGCAAAAGATAAATGTGACGTTGTGAACGTTTCATAGTCGCTTCCACTTTCCGCGTTGCTTTTCACCTCTACGACACCTCCGTTCTTCAGAATGTGGAAACACGAATGCTAACTGCTGCTTATATAGCAACCAACAGTTTACATGACCTGATGTGGAACGCTATCCTTATCAGTACGATGATGTCGTTCACTTCATTTTACGTGAAACATCATTCCGTGATAACTCTTGCGGGAAACAGTAGTGAAACCTATACTTTGAGTAATGATTCCAGGCCGTGTCTAGTAACGAAGAAGTGTTTAAAGGTGAAGTTTGGATGTTCTCCAGATGTAGAACTGACGCGTTTACAAAGAAAACTATGAATCTTTAGTCTGAATTTCCTTTAAGAAAAAGAAGAAAACGTTTTAGAAAAACACAATTCTAATTTTACAGAAAATGTCACTGTTATTAATTTATTTTCATTAATCAGTGATGGCGAGCGGAGCAAACACCACAGAAAGTCTGAAATCCGGCTTAAGCCGTAGGTTCAGACTGGTTTCAGCAAATCTAGGACTCAAGTTCAAAAAGTACACTAAAGGTGCGAGCTTACTCAGCGAAAGATACGTATACAACATAGTAATGACGAAAGGAAAGAGTGTAAAATGTGCTACTGGCGAGCTCTTTACACTCTTTGATTAATTTGATCATGTGTGAATGATACGATCCAGTCTACGCCTTTCCATTCGTAAGGATGTAAAGTATTGGGCAGTCACATGAACCGGAACTTCTGCTTGCTAGTCGGGTCAAAACGACACGAATCACGAGTGTGTGCAGTGAGTTGCAGTGCATCTGCGTACGCGCTCGAAACGACACAGCGGAGGCAGCAACTGAGACCGAGTTGAGACCGTCGCAAACTGCAGCGATGCGAGGTGCCAGCAAAGGTTTCACCATTCTCCTAGCAGCAGCGCTCCAACGAAGCGTTTCGAGAGACACCGCCTGCGCAATTGCATTTTGACCCTACTATAGATTTGTGAAAGCGGTTTCGCGTGTTTTTCTGTGTTTGCAGAATATATTCTCTTGTATTTCATCTACTATTATAGTCGGGTCAAAACGATTTGAAGCACGGTGCATTTGCGTACGCGCTCAAAATGGCGCGGTGGGGGCAGCAGTTGGAACCGAGGTGGGGCCATCGCAAACTACAAGAATGAGTGGTTGCCAGCAAGCCCAGTACGCTCGCAACCGCTACGCTCCACCGCACCGTCACGAAAGAGCCCGCGCACGCACTTGAACTGTGTTTCATGTCGTTTTGACCGTGCTATACATAGTATGCCCAAAACGAAATGAAGCAAGGTGCAGTCGCGCAAGCGCTGGAGATAGCGGCTTGAATCGAGGTGGCACCATCGTGAACTGCAGCAAAGAACGGTGGTTAGCAGTGGTCTTCATTCGATCGTAACTGCTAGGCTTCACCGCACCGCTTCAATCGCAACCGCTTGAATGCAGCAAAACACGAATCTGACGTAGTGAGGGAAACTCCTGGACAAGCTGGAGATGGGGTTGTAGATTGCGGTATCAGGGATGGTTCCGCTCATCTCTCCCTAATCGTAGTAAAGAAACGGCGTGGGAGACTCCGTTTTTCACTACGATTTCAGTTGCAGCGCACTAAACTTCCACACGCACCGCATGCAGCTCCGCAGCGGTCGAAAGCCAGTGAGTTTTTTTCAACCGCCTATTCAAGTGAAGTTCACCAATGAATAGGTTGCCGGCCAGAACGTGTAGGAACTAATTCGGTTCCCACCACGTTTTTTTTAGGACGAATAGGAAAGGGTGAGCGGAACCACCCCTGGTCCAGGCTTTTTGACGGGATTTTCCTGCGAGGCGCCTAACAATGGTTACGTATGCATACGTTACCGTTTCTACAACGATTAGATTACCTCATCTCTAGCTTTCCCCGCGGACTCCCTTTCCTCTCAGATTCGTGGTATGCTGCCTTTAAGCAACTGCACCATGCTTCACGTCGTTTTGACTCGGCTTATTACATAGAGAAAACACAGCATTGAAGATTTTTTCATATGTTCCCGTTGAAGGCAGCGTATCACGATTTTGACGTGGTGCGGAACATTTAGCGAAAGCATAGACTTCGGATAGTATATTGCGGAATACAGAGTGGTTGCGCTAATCTCTCCGTAATCGTCTTAAAAAAAGACGTAGAAATCGCCATTCCTTTTTTTCTATGACGATTGCGTTTGCAACGCCCCGCATCAAAGTGCGAGCTGTCGAAAATCAATGACCTTCTAACCGACCTATACAAGTGAAACAAATGAATAGGCTGCTGAGGGGACTGGAACGTGTACATATAGGCGCTTTCTCACCTACTTCCCAGGAACTGAAGCGGTTCCCATGCCGTTTTTTTCACGACAACTAGGAAAAAATGAGCGGAACCACGCTGAGCTCCGCAGTTTACTACCCGAACACTATTTTTTTCGCTATGTGTTCTGCACCACCTCAAAATCGTGATACGCTGCCTTTAATGAGAACAACCATAGAAGATTTCCGCCTTTTCAGATATACTCTCCGAAAAATCAAGTGCCTACTAACCTGCGATCCGGGGGAAATTTCTTAGTCGCTTGTAAAGCGCCAAATCTCTAGTGAGTGTTCTTATACGTGCGTACCTGTCTTACGCGAATCAGGTGAAGTAGATTCCATACGACGGGCTGCACCGGTGTAGACTGAGGACTACCAGATCGAATGGAACACGCAAGGTTGTTTCCTCGTATCGAAACAAAGATATCTAAAGTAAATACGATATGATTACGATAATTTAGGAAACGGTCACTCTGTCAGTAGAGTAGGCCGCTGAAGTGCTAACATCACATCTCTACCAATTCGTGAATATCGACGAAAGCTCCCGATTGATAATCACCGGCTGGTGTTGACGCGTTACGCTTCCGCGAATTCCACTGACAGCTTTAGAAAGGAACTGAGACCTCACGGCGATTGGCCTTCAAAATCACTTTTTTCTAGTCTTAGTAACGTTTCGAAGTGAGCTACAAGGTAAGATCGCTGTTTCTGTTATTTCGCTTTCTAGATCCTGATTCTTAAGAATAAAAGGATAAAGGATGAAGTTTCTGGCGTTGATAAATCCGCTTGGGATGCGCCCCCACGTTCACTTCAATTCAGAATCGTTTGAGGTTTACGAACGTGTAACTGGCCTATGCAGTGACTTACGGTGGCTAGCCGATGTGTCAGGTCAGTGTTTTTATCCTCCCAGACAAGTCTGGTACCGATTTATCGACCCCGGAGGGATGAAAGGCTTGGTGAGCACTAGGGCGGATTCGAACCTCCGATCGATCGTGCAGGAAGCAGAACCTCCAACTGCCAAACTACACCCGCCCCTCTTTAAGAGTAAAAAATTTAAAAAAAAACACTATAGCTAGCTACACCATAGCTATACAGCTCATATGGAAGGCAGAATGCTTAGAGATTGACGATGTTGGGATCTCCCCACGAAAAGCTAAAGTTAGGGCCGTAAATATTGAGTATCTCTGCGGTTACGTTCATCTACCCCGAATAGTCCCGAAAAACTGCGTTGCAGACGTCCACGAAATTTTCCTACAAGGCACCTAACCTAAGAACGTTTCATAGGTCAGCATACGTGACACGTTCTCAGGTGTCTTGTGGGAATATTTGATCAACATGACGTTCTTGAAGAAAACTAAGGGAATCGAGCGTGGACGCTCTCATATTTGTGACCTACTCCCTTAGCGCTGTCGTCAAGAAGACGAATCCCAACAATCGTCGCCATTTTTTAGCCACTGTAGATGATTTCTACCAGCGTTTTGAGGTAGAAGAAGTAGTACATTGTTCAAAATCACTTTTTCAGACAGTAGAAATCAGTCACAGAGTATATGAAAAACAAATCAAGCGCAACAGGGACTCATCACTGGGGTAGGTATCAGAGTTAACATTGTAAATTTCCTATTACGCTGTCTTTGGCACTCCTACTTCACTCGTGACTCATGCTCCCACTTATCTATACTCTATACAAGAATTACTTCAATTTCGGCGTTTGATGATAAGTAACTGAAAAAAAAGGAAAATGAAAGTAAGTGAAAACTGTAACTAGCCTGTTACATTGAGTCGTATAAAAAATGGGTCAATGCGAATGATGTACGTTTTTAAGAGTCGATGGGTGGTCACGGTCATGAGAGTGCAGTTCGCTTTGCAAATCCTGTATTCCTTCTTTGAAATCTCACTTGATGGCTTCATCTTAAAGACATCACCCCGCGAATCTGAGGTGGTACGGATTTCATGTGAAGAATTCGTGTACGGAATCGTAGATTATTGAGAGAAAGGCGATTCCGTCCACTTCTTCCTAATTGCCGTAAAAAACGGCCCGCAAGATACGGCTTCGACCGTTCCGGTGCGCAATTTTCCACAACGAGTTCGATTGGAGCGCGCCAGCCTTGTGCACGTGTCGAATATTCCGGGTTTTACGCCTCTACCTGATACCCCCTCCCCATAATCTACGATCCCGTATACGAATACTGCACTAGAAATCCGTACCACCTGAAATCAGATTCGTGGGGTGATGCCTGGGGCCAGTTTATGGTGTTATTGCTATTGTTTTTTGTTATTATCTCGGTGAATGAAAAGAAAGAAAAAAAACAAGAAAACAAGACCATCTAGTATCAAATGTTTTTTTTCTAAATATGAAAATGTAAAAAAGATCGTGAATGCTTATGTATACCGAGGTCAAAACAACTTTTCACTCAAAGATATGGATCTATTTTTTTGTAGAAAATCTGAATCTATTCGGAAGATTTTTCTATTCCCATATCATCTGACTGCGTACACAAAATTATTGACCACAATTGGATTCTGACTGAAAATTTTTGCTGTCCCTTTGTTCTTCAATTTCTTTTTCAATTTTTCGTCCTGATTTCGGTTCCGACCTTCTCGATTTTGTTTCATTTTAAGTTCCAATTTGCCTTATTCCACAATCATTAAAGCGTCAGATTTACTCCATTCTCGTTAATGATTAAAAAACCAGTTAAAGAGGGACTATAAAAGCAAGAAAAAAACAAGGAAATCTGTCGTCGGATATAGCGCGAACTTTGAAACGGTGTTATTCTTTTTGTTATGCTTTAGAAAAGAGTCATTTTGCGAAAAGAAAAAATCTTACGCTCTAATTTCTTGTCTCAGACAAAATTTGTAGTTCTGCGTACATTTTTAAGACGCTAAAATCGCTACGAGACAAATCGAAACCATTTTTTAGAAAGCAAAATCTAGGACCATTGAGCTTCATGGTGCTAAACCCATCTTTTTTGTTTTCTGTACTGTAGAAGTTACAAATCTTTTCGGTTGAAGTTCTAGGAAGAAAATGTTGATTGGAACATCAAAAGGGTAGTGTTTCGAGGGCGGAGATCACAGTTTTGTCACTTTCACTTTTTTTTAGATAGGATCCAGATCCCTATCCAGATCAACAGAACTCTTTTAGGTCAGTGACTAACAGCATTTCATAATTCTTGCATTTCATTTCTTTCCTTGAGCCACTATGAATATTTTCCCAAAACTTCGCAATCAAACGATGTTTGACCTGAAAATTCTCTCTTGCGAGAAGCCACGTGGAACCATCCGTATGTTCGTTTCTTTGCGTACTGTTTGTGAACTAACTAATCGTTCCG
This sequence comes from Necator americanus, assembly GCF_031761385.1. Taxonomy (NCBI): domain Eukaryota; kingdom Metazoa; phylum Nematoda; class Chromadorea; order Rhabditida; family Ancylostomatidae; genus Necator; species Necator americanus. The sequence goes on from NC_087374.1 coordinate 12,413,666, forward strand.
CAAACACAATAGTTGCGTTTTCGAGCGTCAATGAATGTGAATGGGAAAAACGAAGGCCATTTTCTTCGCAGCAATCATACATTTTAACTAAATCAGTAGGGAAAAAGCAAGCATGAGAATATCTAGTTACTACAACTCATTGTAATAATAAAGTAGATCTTTCAAATTGTGTAAGAACTTCTTTTTTTTTACAAAACCTTCTTCTTGCATATATTTGTTATGTTGCGTTCTGAAAGCAAACCATTACAGCCCATATATAAGGAATAGAAAGCGACCTTTTCTTTGTATTTTGAAACGAGTAACCTCTTCGTGGAGAATATCTTTATCTCTCAGGGACCTAGAAAATATTTCTCACTACTGACTGTTTCAATAGATACAATCAAATTTCACGTACGATTTAAAACGAATACATTAGCAATGATCAGAGAGGAATTATGCTTTGTCGTTCTTAGACCACTGAGAGAACAATTTGTTCTATAAAAAAATGAAGTTTTTCATGTTAAGAATCAAAACCACTGGAGAGTAGATTTTTTTCTGGTCTTGAACTAGAATCGGATGATTTGAAATGAATTTAGGGACTTAGATAAATTGCACTTTTGGTGTCTTATCCACATTTACCTTCAGCGATAGCGCATCACGAAATCTTCGATGCTGAAATCTCAGCTCGAGTTCACATCACTAGGAGAGAGGCCGACGAGAATGGGAGGAATCACATCAATCAATTCTTCCACAAATCGAGAAAAATGCATCTATACGTACTCTGTGTGTTCTCGTCTCCCCAACGATGCAACTTACTACGTGTGATAGAAAACGAGCATTCCGCAGTGTGTCAGCGATTGTCCGACTGGGGCAACTTCTACTGCTAATTTGAGTTATATTAGTTGTGTCGCAAGAGTTTCGCCGACGTCGGATTTCCCCTCGCTCAATCAATAAGCGGAGAACACGAATACACACAGAGTTTCTACATATAGATGTAGGAACTCTGTGTGTATTCGTGTCCTCCTCTTACTCTCAATCCAGAGAAAGAGCATCTATATGTACATATAGATGTGATGTACATATGAATGCTCTTTCTCTGGATTGAGAGTGATCTCTCTCATTCTCGTGGGCTGCACTCCTACCGATATCAACTTGAGCAAAGATACGAACATCGAAGATTTCGTGACGAGTTGTCTTTGAACTGTTCCTTAATCATCTATCTTATAAAACCAAGGGAAACTATAAATACTCGAAATGTGTATGTTCATGATTATTTTGATCAATAAGTAACAGTAAATAATGAATTAAGTAGGTTAGAAACGCTTCTTCTGTGCTAACACTTACTAATTGTTGTGTCCTTACACAGGAACTAAGTCAAAATTTAAAGGCTCCCCAGGATACCATCATCAGGGTCAGAGGTAAAAAAATATGGTGAAAAGAGAGTTTGTGAGAAGAATTCGCACCGTATAAGTAAAGATAAAAATTTGCTATGACATGATGTGATTCCGGCCATTTCTTCCTGGTTACCGTAAAAAACGGTCCGGAAGATACGGCTTCGGGCGTTCCGGCGCGCTTTTTTCTACAAGGAGTTCGATTGGAGCGCGCCAGCCTTGTGCCGCATCCTCCGGGCTGTTTTTTAACGGCAATTAGGAAGAAAAGGACAAAATCACCCTCCTCTCCATAATCTACGACCCCGCATAGGCATAATCCACCTGAAACCCCCATTACTACAGATTCGTGGGATGATACCTTTAAGACTCGCAGTGGCTCTAGTAGGTGGCTCGAGTAATGCTACTGCTTCTCGACTATCTCGACTCCGTATCTCTTTACTCGACTCGGCCTAAACTGTCGTCGGATCTTCGCCGAGGTGAGCATCGGATTGTTGTGTTCGAGAACCATCCTCGCGTTCGCGTAAATTCCGACAATAACTGTCTGGTGAGTATCTTGGATTTCAACGCATTGAGTTCATCATAAAAGAGCGTCCTTGTGATAGTCTTCAACGGTCTTCCTAGGTGCGCGAGCACTTACGATTCAGGATTTAAGCCCTCTGCGATCCCGCAGTCGTACAAACGCACTTCTTGACGGCGTTGACCTAAAGTTCTCCATCAGGTTGTTATAGTCATAGTTGTTATAGTTATAGTTACTCGCAGCTGCTGCCTCACCGCGTATCTTCTATTCATCAGCATCGGCGTAGTAGAAGGTAGACACTGGTGATGGGACGACCTCTGATGCATGTTTCCTGCAGTGTAGAAAACGACGCATGCAGATATCGCAGCAGCGCGGTGAGAGTCCCTTGTTGGAACTCACTCGACGGCGACCAACAGTTCAACGCTAGAAGTTGTATGTTGTATGTTGTCAACGATTCCATGTTCCCTCTAGGCATTTGACCTAGACCAAGAGGGTACGGGTTTCGGCAGTATGCAATGCTCGACATACTCGCGCCACAGTGCAACAAGTTATATGGCTCGTACGCTCCCAACACGTGTATCCCACGTACCCCTGACTGGGGTTCGTCGAAACACAGGCAGCACGTGCAGGTAACACTCAGACTTACGCTGTCGCGCCCATTCATGTCTCTATTATCCCAATAACAATCGCCGAAATTCTTTTCCTTTTTTTTGACTGAGTTCCTCACGTACGGTCGTTTTTACACGTCGTTAATGCGACCATACCCACAAATAGGCGTCTGGGAATTTCATGCTTACACATCAGTTTCTTTCTTCCAGCTTTAAGTGGTCACAGCTCGTTAACATTTGTGCAATAGATGTTTCTTATTTCACAAATTGTAGCTATGCCTCGTGTCCGACTTCGAACCTCCGAATCGCTTACGGGATCATCAGCATGGTCTCGAATAGTGCGCTTTATCACCGGTGGTGAAAACTGGACCCAATATCACCTACAAGTCTTCGTTTTAACATTTTTCAGGTAAGTTTCTGTTCTTCTTGCAACTCAAAAGAATCCTCTAGAAACTCTTTAAGTATTGTACTTGGAACTTGTGTGCTTTGGTTCTTATTTTACGCCATAGCGGTACCTGCGTGTTCAAAACCATTTTAATACATACTTGGTAAGGACATGTACCGAAAGTTTGCACATGCGAACAGGGCTGACTTATATGGGGCGCTTCGAAAGATGAAGTTCTACTTATAAGACTGAAATTAGTTCGTTTCAACCAATTTTTCTAAATTGTGCATCTTTTCTTTCTAGTTTTGCATTCATTCATGCTGCTAGAAAAACCCTGTCTACCGTCAAACCTTCTATGATATCCGTATGGACACACAAAAGTGAAATCAGGTGAGCATTTCATTGTGAATTATACAAAATTTACACATTTCGTACCGTACGCAACTGTGTCAATTGAGCTCAAGAAATTACTTGCGGTACTGATACTACTGGTAATGCAATCATTTTGATTTCTTTCCTGAGTTAAACAGTTTCTCACAGATTCTCCTCTTTTTTTTTGCTTTCGGACCTAGTAGACACCTTTGCAGCCCACCATTGTTCCCATCGGACCAAGCAGCATCAGAGTTTCTTGCTAAGTTGGATGGAGGCTTTCTGTTGGCTTACTCCATCGTAAGTTTTATTTTATATCACGGAAAACTAGACACTGGTAGTGGACAATGTTCCAAAGCTGTTCAGTTGAAGCCGTTCTGTCTAGAGTTAACCGTGGCCATCAAACGAATGTTCTGACTTTTTGGTTCAAGGGTCTGTTTGGAGGTGGTGTACTGGGTGATCGATACGATCCTCGTGTTGTCTTGTCGATTGGAATGTGGCTTTCGGCGATTGTAGTGAGTAACTCTACTGTTTTGTTTCATTCTTGGAGTCATTCCCTGATTTGCAAAAATTTCCATCATTAATTTTCACCATTTGTGAAATACCCTCAAATATCTTTCCATTTTTTTTCATGTCTTTGGCTTTGGATACGTCACTGAATACTTCCATTTTTATTCCAAAGCCGTATACGCCCTTTTGTGGATCTCAGGCGGCTTGTTTCAGTCTGTTGCTTGGCCTACAGAGGTACTTTTTAGTTTCAACCTTATGCGAAATCTTATGGATGCCACTTTACCGTTATGGACCTGCTTCTTAGAAAATTCTTTTGAGCTCTTTTTAGATATGTATAGTTGGTAATTGGTTTGGACATAACTCTCGTGGAGCAGTTATGGGTTTGTGGTCGGCATGTGCTAGTGTTGGGAATATCATTGGCACAATGATATCTTCCAGGCTGGTTCTCTTGGGTTATCAGGTATCTTATTTTAATACTGTTAAAAGCACTCTTAAATTATTTGTGTAGAAACAAGTTCACGAACTTCTTTGGATATATCGTTCGTTTCAGTATGCTTTCGCTACCAACTCATTCATCCTCTTCATATTTGGCTTCATTGTCTTCTTTAATTTGAAATCCGCACCAAGAGAAGTTGGTTAGTAACTTTATTCAGTTGAATTTTTCTGTAGATGAATATGCAGTCTTCCATTTGAGGTCTTCCGGATCCTATCGAGTCACCAGATGAATTAATGCGAGTGATAGAGGAGCCAACTGAACGTCCAGAACCCATTAATTTCTGGAAAGCATGGCTTCTGCCTGGTGTCTTGTCGGTGTGTATCTTTTCAAATTATATTCCTCGTTTCGATATTTCGTTTAAGGTGTTTTGAACCTGGTTTTCTTTGTGGTTGAAAAAAGGATGACGTTTTACCGTTTCGAAAAAATTCGTGTGCTGAAGTTCATCCCAGTATTTGATAGAGATTGACATGTACTTCGTAATGAGCACAAAGCACTGCGAATAAGGCTGGGGGGGAACCTCACCACAAATGCAGGAATAGGGAAGCTCAAGAGAACTCCGTTAGCTGCAATAACTCGTTGAATGACGCAATGCTCAGTAGGACAGGTCTCGAACATTTTGCAGGTTTTGTTAAATCAGATTCAAATTCTTTATCGAATTTGACATTGACAGTCTGACATTAACACGGTACTGATATGGACAACGCAGCTAGATATTGTTTCAGTACTCTCTTGCCTATGCTTGCCTGAAACTTGTCAATTATGGATTCTTCTTTTGGCTTCCCTTTTATTTGCATTCGAACTTCGGATGGAGCGAATCTGACGCTGACGCTTTGTCGGCTTGGTATGACGTTGGAGGAATTGTCGCAGCTATTATTGCAGGAGCTATTTCTGTAAGTGAAATCTCAGGATTTTTTTACAAAGTGCTCCAGAGCTTACAGCTCTCATCTTAATTCAAGGATCATTGTGCAACTAGAACCCCAGTAATTGTGGCGATGTTAGTCTGCTCGACGTTGTCACTATGGGCCTACTCAGGTTAAGAGAAATCCTCCTTTTTAGGTTGTGGCATTCGGTCATTTCTTTTTTTTTAGCTTCTCCGGCATCGATGGCCATAAACGGGCTTTTGCTTGCTATAGCTGGTTTCTTTATTGGTGGTCCAGCTAATATGATATCTAGCTCGGTGTCAGCAGATTTAGGTAGGTGGTTTGATTTTTTCACCGATTCACCGGTTTATGTCGATCAATTTCCATCGTTTAAGGTAGGGCTCGTGAGTTAAGAGGGAACGCAGAGGCTCTATCCACAGTGACAGGAATTGTGGATGGTTAGTTTTCATGTATATTTGCGTTTTTCTTAACTGAGCACTTTGATATATCTGTAATAGAGTTTGTCTTTCTTGACCTCCACCGGCCAAACTCTGGTCTGCTGATTTCCGCTGCCCCAGTCCCTTTCATAAATTTATTTTAAAGGGACCGGAAGTTTTGGAGCCGCTCTTGGACAACTGTTGATCCCTTCAGTTCAATCAGTCTTTGGATGGAATGCTGTATTCTACGGTTTCATAGTAATGGTTCGCATTGTGCTTTCTTTTTGTAGGTCATGGCTTTCAGTTTTGTAAATCTAAATTCAAGATTATCTGCACGACGGCATGTCTAATACCGCTGCTTTACCGCGAGTTATTATGGCAGAGAAGAGGTTCATATCTTAGCCTCAATTCTGACTCGGAAGGAGAAGATGACGAAGCTGTGGTGGCTGAGGAAGCGCCAAGAAGGAGAATGCACGTCGGAGAAGATTCGACTTGACTTTCAGTCAGTTTTTTTTTTTGCAATACGTGGTGCTTAAAGCGGTGCTCTAGTCTCTTGCTTCTTTGACCATATCAACTGGATTAGGAATTTATCACGAAATTAGTGTTTTAATAGTCCAGCTTGTTGATATCTTCATATTATAATGCATGTCGTTCCTAGATGTTGTTCATATTCCGACCACTGTTACTTCGATGCCTCATTCTCGTAGCTTAAGCTTCATTATGATCTGTGATTCGTCTATGTGATGCATGTTGACCAATTAATAAACATTTTCTACAAAGGTAATCACAAATACTAATTATAATTTGCATTTATACCAGTGCATAGCGTGGATTTTTTCAATGGATAGCCAGAAAGTAAGTGAAAGCCTTGTTGTTCCCGTAAAAACCACCATCAATCACTCGGAATGAGCCAACACTTCAACTTCAATTTAGAATCGTTTAAAGTCTATGAATGCGTGCCTGGACTAGCAAATGTATCAGATCAGTATTCGGATTCACGCAGACAAATCTTGAACAAGTTTACAGACGCGGCATGGACGATTGGCCTGGTTTGCCTAAGCGGTTTGGGGCTATCAAACGTGCAGATCGCAGCAAAACCTTATCACTGCGCACCGGCCGCAACCGTTGACACAGGTGCAGAAATTTTCGTCATAACGACGAATCAAAGAAAAGAACTACTGTCATGTCAGCAGAAATATAAGTTGATCATGTCGTTCGCAAGAACATCTGAACATAGCAACACGGAAAAGTCAATAAAAAACGCAAAATATCATCCGCAACGTGGATTAGGTGACATTTAGTAAGCTTTGTAATTTGGCATTTCAAGTGCAGCATTGGATCAATAGGGAGGGGATAGATTACATAGGAATTCACTGTTTATTGATCTCATACGAAAACAGAGATCAAAGAACTTGCCAAGTGACCGCGCTTATGCAAACAGATTACATGGCTCAAGGACCTAATCCGTGTTTTCCGCAAATTCTGACACAACATTCATTCCTTATTAATACATGTAGCAGTGGCAGTTATATATGAGCAAAAGAGATCACATCCTACAGTTTGGAAGATGTTCTTCTCAATCCTTCCTTGTGTCGGGAAACGGTCGCCAGGAAAACGTCCAACTTTTTCGTCACTAGTTGATCCACCTTAACAGTATATGCCGTTAGAACTACAGCGAAACGGTGTGAAAACCTATATTCTCGGGAAAATCGTATACAAAAGGCACTCACGCAGTTAATTTTGCTTATACGATGGAAGCAAACTCACGGATAAAAAGTGGGTTCCTTCTGGTACCAGGGTCAGTTCAACTTCAGACGAACGTAAGCGTTTAGATAGTGAAATCGAGTTTTCGAAAGGCACCATCTGTAACTAATACATAACATTAAAAGAGCTCCAAACACTAAAAAACGTTGCGATCCTGTTCCGTGCGCCTTTAATGAAAATCCGCACAATAACGAGTAAGGCGACTAGTTCCTCTTGATATTTTAGAAGAAATGTGAACTGACCTCATCTTTAGTCCCATGAACTATACTAACCGGACATCGAATGTCGATCAATCCTTCTGTATTCGTCACACACGTCTGAAGGAAGCCTAATTCAATTAAATACGTTTCGTTCGTACAAAGTTAAAGCAGGTTACTGGAAAGATAGTGGTTATGAGTCACTCGTAGATCAATGCTTTTTCAATCTTTCAGAGGCAGCATACCATGAAATTGAGCACTTTGTTTCTGTGACAATATAGTCAGAACGCACCACACTTGTGTTCGCGCTTCGCCCACGAGTGAGCGATCGAAAATCAATTAAGTCTAATCAGCGTCAAAACAGGGAATAGACTGCTGAGGGAATTGGTGCGTATTCGGAGGGGGAGGGGACGTTCTGACGTACCTCGTGGGAACAGAAGTTCTCGAAGTAAATAATTAAATCAATCGGGGCCCTGAGATCTAAGCATTAGTCTCAGAAGATCTATGACATGTAAAACTGAGTGCCTCCCCCTCCCCCAACTACATTTTTCCTCAGACTTCTGACCGTGAAATTACCTTTCACTTCCTTACTATTATATTTTATCCTTGGTTAGGTGCTTATTAAAAGTGACAACTACTTTATGCTTCATTTCAAAAACCGTGGCGTAATAGAGTAAAAACGACTTGAAGCTCGGTGCAGTCGCATGAGTGACTGCGTTCGTAGCAACACGGTTGAGGCAGCGTTCGGATATCTGGGGAATCTCACTAGCACCACTCATCAATGCAGTCGGAGGCAAGCTAACAATGGTCCCACCTTGATTTCAGCTGCAGAGCTTCGAGCGCAGCCGCTTACGCAACTGCTCCAAGCTTCAAGTGGTTTTAACCCAACCAAAACGCTACTCATATTCTCATCCAAATGATACAAATGGAGCATCGAGCAACGGCCAGAAGCCTTTCTTGATACATGTTTGTTGTCCTTATCTATCAATTTATTTATTTCCACTACTTTCCTTAGATTGCTTCCTATTCAAACTCTCACTTACATCGAGGTAATGCTGCAAGCACTCTCGATTGATCAGAGCTTCATGGCCACCACGTGAAGCAGGATGAATAAGGCTACGTCCAGACTGGAGAGCATCTCTTCCACCAGGCATGAGAGTGTTCACGTAGTTGAAGGTGAGAGACACGCCCGGGCAAAACAGGAATAGTCCCTGTGAAGAGCGTTTTCTCAAGTAATGTGTTAAAATCAGAGACTTACTAACCTTTATATTATTTTGACGGTTCTTTGCAGCATTAAGCGCAGCATGGCAGCCAGCACTGCTTGCAATCACCACCCATTCATTACCGTCTGAAAAAGGAAAGAAAGAAAGTGAAAATGAAAAATAAGTAAGGATGTGTAAATCGAGAGAATGCAGTAACACTAGGACTGCTAGGGGCACCATACAACGAAATTGGCGAAGTTTGGATCTCTTCACAAAAAAAAGGCTGAGGATGTAGATCCAGAGAATGGCCGGGATCGGATATTCTATGAGATACCTGACAACATGACAGAAGGCATGAGGCGGAGGCATACGCGCCGCAACCGCAGGCGGGCGGAAGGTACAGCGTCAGCAGCCCTTTGCCTCACTCTGTCTCAGCGTAAGAACCTCTTCTGTCAGCGCTCTCGCTGGCAGGAGAGGTTCTTACGCTTGCCCCCACAGGCTTTACACGTTACTAGTTGTCTCGTTGCAAAATTTTTCTTTCCTCTCCACTTTCCACGCCGTTTTCAGGATATGTGAGAGGAACTGAGATTTGAAGTGAATTGCGCTCCTACCCGTAATCTATTCTCCAAACCTTTTCTTTTCGTACGGAAATCACAACATCATCGTCAACATTTTCGTGGTCTGCTCCTTTTAAATGCAGCCCAGCTGGTTACTCTAAGGAGCCCATTTCTGTTCACGGCATACATTATAACAAAGCTTTCAGAAACATCAGTCGTACCCACTCGTTTCTCAATATCTTCCCTCCATTCCGAAACATTCCAAGGCACGTGACGAGACCCAGGATTTCTGTATAGCAACCTGTAAGGAATCTGTATTAGCGATAGAAATGATGAAAATGACGAATTGTACATACTATAAAGGATAAGAGGGTAAGTGTATTGCGTTGATCAATTTGCTTGCGATGCGCCACCGCGTTCACTTCAATGCAGAATCGCCAGATTGAGATTTACAAACCTTTATAGTCGGGTCAAAACCACATGAATCAAGAGTGTAGTTGTGGTGCATTTGCGTACGCGCTCGAAACGGCGCGGTGGAGGCATCAGTTGGAACTGAGTTGGAAGCGTCGCAAACTGCAGCGATGGATGGTGCCAGCAAAGCTTTCGCTAGTAGCCGCTACGCTCCACCGAAGCGCGAGAGAAGCCGTGTACGCAATTGCGTACGTGCCTCATGTCCTTTTGACCCTATTACAGAATGACTTGCGAGCGCTAGCCGATGTATCAAATCAATGTGTTTATCCTTCCAGACAAGTTTGGTACCAATTTATCGAATCCAAAGAAATGAAAGGCTTGAGCACTAGGGCGGATCCGAGCCTCCCATCGATGTCCACGTTATAGTCCCTTCAAAACGATATTAAACTAGGTTCGGTAGCATAGGTGGCTGCACTCGAAGCTGTGCGATGAAGCGTGGCGATCAGGACCAAGATGGGACCCTTGATAGCACTACTCATCGGTGCAGTTCGCGATGGCATCTGCCACTAGTTCCACCACAACGCTTTGAGCGCAGCCGCCTACGCAACTGCACCGAGCTTCATTTGTCGCCTTGACCGAACTATGCAAGAACGTGTATAAGCATTTCACTTTCATTTTTAAATGTTCGTTCTTTTCTTTGCATTCTAAGTGAAGTGTTTAGTTTCTGTCAAATTCCTCCTGGAGGTCTCTTTCTTTGCCCAAAGCTGTTCGATTTTGCTCAAAAACATTAAATATTCATAGTTTGAATGGAAGGTTTCCACAAATCACTCTTTGTTCCGCAAAGATGTGAAGAACGGGAAGTGAAATTTGATATTTTAGACTATTTGTCGAAAACGTTCCTCAAGCTTGACAAAAGAGGATTGTACAAAACTCTGAGAGAAATCACCAACAGAGTTCAGAAAAGTATGAAGAAAGAAAGGAAATTACCAGAAAGGAACAATGGATGTAGGATTCTGGGTGTTACGAGTGGTAGTTTCATTTTACCCTCGCACCTAGCAAATTTTAAATGTGGTCAAGAGAGCAGATGGACAAGTTGGCCACGAGGAAGGCTGAAAGAAATCGATAGTGGCGGCGGTATCGGAAAGAAGGCAGGCAGATGAACACAGGTCATTTAACAAGCATAACTTCTCTAAAATACAGACCCTCTGATGAAAAGAGAACTAGTGGTGGGGAAAGAACATATGGTAGAAATGAAAAGAAAAGAAAAGAAAATGCTGACGAAACAAGAAAAAAAAAACAGTGAAAAGAAACAACAACAAAGGTATTTCACCCAACATATATTTATGTAATTTTTTTGCAGATCATGTACAAATAAGCATTTCTTACCTCTCAAAATAATGAGGAGTATTTTTGAAGTATTCCACAAGTCCTGTTCCCACTCTATTGTTAATCGATGATCCTAGGCCGTGACAATACAGGATGTTCAGCACTTCACGCATCTATAAACTCATTTATTTCTCATATAAATCGATTCCCAGAGGTCACTACAGTCGAATTGTACGTGTAATTCCCAGCTGATCAATTGAACATCAATCAGATCAACGTGGAGGATCTAGAAAGTATCTTGCCAACGTCCAGAAAACATAGCGGATAGATGTAGAAACCCGTTATCAGTCGGTTAAACAACACGCAAAGGCTGTTTGGTCAGGAGCGGCGCAATGACCACAGCATGGATTGCATTCCTACGTTTCAATAGGGGACTGGGGCAACCCAGACAAGAAGGGATCGAGGAACCGGCGAAAACCAGTCCTCCGAATCTGACCCGATTTGGAAACTACGTGCATTAACAGTGAAATTTGAATTTTTCGAACTATTGGCAGCTCCGAGAAGCAAACTATCGCAATCAGTACTTTCAGGTTCCCGGGGCCTCAGAGTAAACAATATTTTTATTAGTTCCCATAAATTGTCAAGAGTAACTTCGTTGCTGTGTAGTTACTCTCTGAGAATATCAGAAAGTGGTCGTTCTAACTTATTTCGCATTTCTGGGGTTTCCTGAAATTAATTTATCCGGACTCATGAATGATATTTTTGGGTTAGAAAACCAAGTGAATCGTCGGGCTACGTGAATTCTGTCCGTAATTTTAAGAATTAAGAGGTTCCACCAGAAGCCAATCCGCATAAAGGAGCGGAGATCATAGATTTCATGAAAACATGAGAAATATCGCTCCCGTTCTAGGAATCTAAATAATAATCCGTCCGAATAATAATACGTTTGCGTTCAGCAGCAGTTCCAAATAAAATCAATGCGCTATCATTTTCACGTAAAAGCATTGTATTCGATAATAGGCAAGGATTTCATTTCTTTCAACTACAAATATGTGCAAAACCAGGTTAATGGAACGTGGCCAAATTTCAAACGTTTACGTCAACCTTCAGATTAAAGGGATAACCCCACGAATCTGACGTGGTATGGATTTCCGATGGAGAAACTCTATTCAGGTGAAACCTATGAATAGGTTGCTGAGGGGACGTGAACGTATACGTATGGAGGAGCGTTCTTACGTTCCTCGTAGGAACTAAAGCAGTTCCCACGCAGTTTTTTTTTTAGGACGATTAGGGAGATGTGAACGAAGTCATCCCTGATCCCGCAGATTTATGCCTGACTCGTTTCAAATTTCATCATTCTATCAAAGTGAGAGATTTCACTGAAGATGGAGGGTATAATTTTACATAGTTATCCTTTTTTTCTTTCTCTGCAACTATAATGCGTTGATAATAAGGTCGCTGTCACTTTTTCTCATTACTCCAGCTTACAATTCCGACTCATCATTATTATTTTTTTGGTTCCAAACTTTTTTTATATAGAAATAAATTTGAATATTTTTTGCAAGATTATGTGATCAGCAGACACATGTTCCAAGCATTTCTCAACATAATTTATTGCTGTGTAGGCCAAATCGTTATAAAACAGAAGCTAGATACCCTTCATTCACACAGTAACTATGAATACAGTTTTGAAATGTTACAAATATCACAACCCAATTTTACTGATATAACAATGTTGACTTGAATTCTAAAACTTTCTGCATATATGATAGCTCTTAATAATAACTAAGATTTAATCAATATTCGAATGTGATAGTTTTTGTTTGTAGATACTCGTTCAATGCTTCTTGACCTAAAAAAGGGAAATTTGTGCTGGTGGTGGGCGAGAGAAATCTTCTGGACACATACCAAGGTCTTTTCCGAATCCTGACTGTTTGAATCCGCCGAATGGAGCGGCAACATCGGTCTTCTGGTAAGTGTTCACGAACACCGTACCAGCTTGTAAACGGTCGGAAACACGGAGAACTTTCGAGACATCCTGAATTAACGAATTCAATCATTGGGTTGTATGAATTATTTTATTATTAAATGAAATTATGGGAGTTTTAGGAACGGATGTGGTTACCTTTGAGAACACTCCAGCGGCTAGCCCGTATTCAGTCTTGTTCGCTCTCTTGATTAATCCATCAATGTCGCTGAAATAGCCATTCATTCACTCTCATATTTCCTAACTCCATCCGTCTTTTCATCTCTTTATGTAACTTTTCTTTTTTGTTTATTTTCTACGGACCCTGATGGTATCGCCCGCACACCGCGACCATGATTTCATTACTAACTTCCACTGTCATTCGCAAATTGATTTATTTCATGTCAAAGTTGTTCACTTTCACGTAAATTTGTTTGAACCGCCGAAAGAAAAAGACCGGATAAGGCAGTAGGGAACGAAAAGAGCACTTTTTCTTTTGTTAATTTTTGAAAATCAATATTGAGTGTCTCGAAAGGATAAAGTCTCTGACGTTAATCAATCTGCTTAGGATACGTCTACGCAATCGAAATCAATTCAGAATCGTTGAAGTTTGCGATCGCCTGTTTAGCCGGAAGCTATCCAATCTATCAAGTCAGTATTTGTCCTCCCAAATAAGTCTGATACCAATTTATCGTCGCCGGGGGGAAGAAAGGCTTGGTTGGCACTGGAGCGAGTTCGAACCAGTGATTGATTGTACAATCACAGTCGAATCGCTTACCGACTGTGCTGCACCGGTCAAATCAATTTCATCAAGCGCTTTATAAAGTCAATTTTAAGCTTAAAAATAGGGTAAGAACTTACTCGTCGTCGAATCGGCTTACACACATGATGGGTCCGAACGACTCTTCGATAGCAGCGAAATTGTTGTCTTCTACTTCGGCGAGGATGGTTGGCGGGAAGAATAGGCCGGGACGTGGAAGCCTTTCTCCGCCCAGAACAAGCTAAAAGACATTGAGGTTGATGCCAAGATTTTTGCTGTTTTCAGGAAACCAACTAAGTTTGCTTTCGGTAGCAGTTCTAAATGGAAACGGTGTGCTATCGTTTTCACGTAGAAACTCGTATTCAATCATAGAAGATTATATTTCTTTTAACCACAAATACGTACTTGTGTACAGCTCATTCCTTGTGTAAGGGGAAAAAGAAATGAAAATGATACGGATACAGGGTGGTTTCGGATCATTCCCCTTTTTCTTCCGATCTGAAATTCGAAATAAGCAATTCAACCAAACAGACTTACCTTCGCTCCTCCTTCCACTGATTTTTTTACGTACTCGACTAACTTGTCCAGATGAGCCTTGTGATTCTGAGGTCCATGCGCTGTCGATCGATCAAGAGGATCACCGATGACATACTAAAAAAATTGAAACGACGCGTGGATACGAATCCTATATGAGCGGACCTTCTTCGTTTCTGCCACCAATTTTCTCAGGAATTTATCATGAATACTGTTCGCAACGAAGATTCGACCAGCAGCAATGCAATTTTCTCCTTTGTTGAAAAATACCTGAATGAGATGTCATCCCCATTCGTAAGCTGTCATCTCAGTTCAGCTGAAAACGTTGAACTGACCGCGTTGCATGTCTGCTTCACAGCTCGATCAATATCGCAGTCGGCAAATATGATCAGAGGTGATTTGCCTCCCAATTCCAACGACACTTTTTTGATGTTTGAACGAGCGCAGCTGAAAATCGATGCGTGAACCTGTATTTCAAAACAAGCAAAAAAATGAATAGGAAAGCAAATTTTAAGCGCCTCATAGTTTTTTTCTAAGTGCATGTCGTTGCAGATTTGTTGTTCTAAGAAATATTTTGTAGGTAACGGACATCCTTCCACTATCAAAGTTTTAGAAATGTACAGAGATGAAATAATTGTGCTTCACGTTATAAAAACTCCAAAATTATAGAAGTTATATAAGTTATAGAAATTAAGTTATGTAAGTTATAAGTTATAGAAATAGTTGTAGTAAGTGATAGGTTATACAAGTTATACAAATTATAGAAGAAAATTGAATTCGCGCTAAATAAAGCATCTTTATTTGTCCTAGCCACATATATAAGCAAAAACAACTTTCGAAAACATAATTGACGCGCCAGTAATCCTGTGTTTCATTAAAGTTCTCTTGAAGAACGATTTTCAGCCATTCAGATTTAGTTGCATTAGGCAATTGTTCCTAACCAAAAACCTTTTTTTTACCATGTTTGTCCTCTTTTTGATCCGCTTCCTTCTTTGAACGCGTTTCTGTGACTTTCCAGCATTCGATTCCTTTATTTAAAAACAGTACATCACGAATTCGTTTGATTTTGTGATCTCTCCACAAAAAAGATAGGGTTGTGGGTGTAGATCACGAATATGAACACAACCTACTCTCAAGTCCTCCTAGACGTCGTGAAAATCAGATGTAATGCACACCTGGACTCTTGCTACGAGACACCTAATAACGTGTCACGTATGCAAGCGCAGACATACGCGCCGCGGCTGTTAGACACCCTTTTTCTGCTGACGCGTAAATTTCGTGCTATACAGCCTTTGATGAGTGAGATAATGTTATGAATCAAACAATTGACCCATATATGTATGGTTTCACGTACTAATATTAGGAATTTTCTCATCCAAATGAATCGGTGCCGCTTATTTCGAGATTCATCACTGCGCCCAAATCGGAAAAAAATATTTGTGAGTAGAAAAATGTTAATGGCTAAAAAATAGCCTATGGCTAGAAAATGCGAATTTTTTGTGCTTTACTTACGTAACCAATAACATTATTATTTCTACGGACAGTTCTATACGACAATCCGACCAGACTATACGGGTGCATCACGTGTAGACCTTCATGATCATCACAATTTCAAAATCCATCTAAGTGTGCTTTAATTTTTTTCTCTTGGAAAAATGTGAGAAGTTTGATGCCAAATATCCTCAAATTGTTTCCTCACCTCGCTCGATTCCGTTCATTAGGAAGAATTCTAACGAAAGAAGAAGATTTAATATGATACTTATGATTACCTGGCCATCACCTGCGCACCAATTTCCGTCGATCCCGTAAATCCAATCTTTCTAACATCCGGATGGTCGGCTAGAGCTTGTCCTGCTTCTGCTAAAAAAACCACGTGAAGGAATAAAATGTTGACCATGGATTCAGAGGTGTCATAAAGGCGCACATCCTGAGCCGGTCAGAACATTGATCACTCCATTGGGAATACCAGCCAATACTGACAATTCGGCGAATTTCAACGCGGTCAAAGGAGTTACCTGGGAAACAATTCAAACCGTAATTACTCCATTTGACTGAAGCTGCCATAATTTTCAAAAAGTACCTGAGCTGGCTTAATTACTACGGTATTCCCGGCTGCCAGACAAGCAGACATTTTCCACGACAGCATCATGAGAGGATAATTCCACGGCGTAATCAAGCCAACTACACCAATCGGCTCTCTTTTAGTGATGGTGAGGTTGAAATTAGGACGTGCGTTCGAAATTGGAATTGTACTTCCCTGAAAAGAAACGATTGGTTCCTAGTTGAAATCTGAAATCAACGTTTCAAGAAATTAAGGATGTTTGAATTTCCACACGATCGGGTGAGGGTAAGGGTATGATTCACGATTATAAACGTAATTGCGATCAATCCTCTCTAGTATTCATAAAAAAAATGTGTGAAACAGCTCTATGTGGTCCACTATCCCCAACGATGCTTCTCACTACAGTTAACGGAATGCGGTCAGTCCGCAACGCGTCGGTGATTGCGCGTTTAGAACAGCTTCAGCTGCTTATTTGAGTTATATTTGTTGGATTGCTGGTTGGATTGCTGATGGTAGACGATGATGGAATTGCCCGCTTTCTATTGCGTAACAAGTTGCATCGTTGTGGGGCGTTGCGTCATACAATTCACTATTTCATTCCACTTTTTCTGAATAACTACGGAAAATTGAGCGTCGGCAAGCTTACGCTCGTGAGCTACACTCCTAACTATCCACGGAGAGGCCCGAAAATCGTGATATGCTGTCCTGAAGGGAACTGTTACTACAATTACAGAAACGAAAAATATGTAGTTTCCTGCGAGTTTTTGTGATTTTTAGGTATCCTTGAGGACATTAATACTACCATATTTTTGACCCTTTGGAAAATCCAGAAGACAGCAGAAAGTACATTTTTTCAAATTCTTCTTCCTAGTTTAGCTTCAGAAAAATTGTTATAGCTCTTTAATTCACGGTGTCTTGTTTTCATTCCTACTTTGGAATGCAAAATCCAAACAGAACCCGGAAGATCCAAAGAAAACTAATAAAGTGTTAACTGCATTATAATATTCTGTGAAAACTTCCTAACAAAAATACCTCGATCTTGTCACACCAACCGGCCATGTAGCGCCATACATCGATCGACATTCCAACGTGTGTCTTCAGCGCAAGAGTATAAACTGCACCAGAATCCAACGACTCAAGAGTTGCTAACTCTTCCTGAAAAGATCTGTCGTAACGAAATTCCCACAGAACGCATCAACTTAGGTTATACGTAGAAAATCTTAGAAAACTAAGAAAAAAAATTCCTAGCTTGTACCTTATGCTCTTCCATGAGGTCGGCCAACTTGTATAGCCTCTTTCCGCGCTCACGTGCTGACATCTTTCGCCATTCACCTTTTTCGAATGCCTTAAAAAAAGGAGGTATCCTCGAAGAAATAAGACTAATTTTTATACTTTCTCAGCAACCAAAGTAAGATCCAAAAATAATAGCTTAATAGAATTAGACTGAAATAGTACTGCATTTAAAAAGCATAGTTATGCGGTCGTTCCACACCTAATAGATCATTTTAATTTAACTGTAATTAGAACTTATCAGTGATAAATTACCAAATAATATAGGAAGCTTTCCCTCTCTTTTTTCTCGAAATTGAAAAATACAACTTCAGATATGTGTCGCAGATGTAACACGACGTTTTTTTTTTTGTTGTTTTTTCCTGGAAAGCTTTTCGAGGAATTTGACAAATTGTTGAACTCCTGGCAGAAGGGCGAGCCGTACTACACTGATTTCATCTCATTAATAATGTCATAAAACTTTGAAAAAACACTAGAATGGGTGACAGAAATAAATCAAGTACTTTGAATAATACCTTTCACTTGAAGGAGCTGAAATTTACACAGCGTTATTCCCGTAATTACAAATAATTTCCCATTAGTTTTGAATAATTTCTCTTTGATTAAATTTAATTTTCCAGAATTATCCACAGTTAACATACATAATACATTAAATTTTAATTTTCAACAATTTTTTTAAACTTGGTTTTGTTGACCACATATAGACAAAACATAAACATAGAAATGAATATTGTTGTCACCGTGGTAAACAGTCAATGCACAGATGACGCTGTAATTCCTGGTGCAATTCCTGGTGTGTGTGTGTGTGTGTGTGTGTGTGTGTGTGTGTGTGTGTGTGTGTGTGTGTGTGTGTGTGTGTGTGTGTGTGTGTGTGTGTGTGTGTGTGTGTGTGTGTGTGTGTGTGTGTGTGTGTGTGTGTGTGTGTGTGTGTGTGTGTGTGTGTGTGTGTGTGTGTGTGTGTGTGTGTGTGTGTGTGTGTGTGTGTGTGTGTGTGTGTGTGTGTGTGTGTGTGTGTGTGTGTGTGTGTGTGTGTGTGTGTGTGTGTGTGTGTGTGTGTGTGTGTGTGTGTGTGTGTGTGTGTGTGTGTGTGTGTGTGTGTGTGTGTGTGTGTGTGTGTGTGTGTGTGTGTGTGTGTGTGTGTGTGTGTGTGTGTGCTCTACTATATCCACTTACCGCTTTGGCAGCAGCGACAGCTTTATTCACATCGTTCACGTCGGCTTTAGAAACTTTGCAAATCACGGACTCATCGTTGGGATTGATAGTGTCAAACAACCTAAAAAAAAGCATTAAATTTGATGACGAGTAGAAGTAAATCAGATATTGCTCCTAAGATTACCTTCCACTTGACGATGGTTGGAATTTACCGTCAATGAAAAGTTCATGAGGGAATTTCAGCTCCATATTATTCACATTCATTATAATCTGAACATATAACGACAGTCAGTAAAACAGTTCAATAAAATAATTGTTGAAAAATTATGCAGGTTCTTTTTTAAGTTTTCCTAACAACGACGAATAAACATTGATGCAATGGATTTCAACAAATAACCGATTCTGGGTAGTTTTAAATTCCTTTTATCCTAAAAAAAAACAACGGTAAGCATCGAAATCACTTACAGGATCGTATTCGATAGTGATTTTATCTCCACCACGCATTTTTCTGATGACTGCTTCAGCATTTTCCTCGAACTTTGGTCCCATATATATCTACAGCCACAAAATAATTTAAAGTTCTGCGTTCCAATAATTTAGCGCATACGTCGGTATTGTCAAGTTCCACTTTGGTGACAAATTTGATTTCTTCAACGAGACGAGTGACGTCTGCTGAAGTGCCACCAGATTCGAAGAAGTCTGTGTCATCCTCTATAGGCATTTTTAGGATAGCTCCCCAAATTTTCTGAAGAACAAACAGAAAAATAAGAATTTCATATGAGGAAAATTGAATATATTCCCTGGAGACCGATCACCTTGACTTCTTCCACGATCTTCGTCTCCTCCGGAGTCAAGACAAGCTTCTCGCCTTTCTCCTCAGCCAAGCCATATTTGTGTGCAGAAATGGTCTTTGACCCAACTTTTACAGTATCCACACTTACCTGAAGTCACATAAATCGTAAAACGCTTAGAGAATAGCGAGTTAGTCCTTTCTTACCCATTTTCCATCACTGCCAGGCAGTAGAAGTCCACCTTCATGGGCGTACACTTTACCTCCGGGAATCTCAGGCACCTCGATTTCACGAGCCTCAGGAGGTGGAACGGGTTCACGCCATAGCTTACTTCCAAACATTGTAACTTTTTCGCCGTTTAGAGTTCCCCATGCACCAGGTACCTGAAAGAATATTAGGAAATAGTTTTTCATGGATTTATGGAAACACGGAAGTGAGCAATCCCAGGAAAATAAACACGTTGCAATAATAACTGCTCACTTTGTCATTTCCTCTGATGAAGTTATGGAGTTGCTGCTGCGTCTTGGACCAATCAATTTCAGCAAGTTCAGGCTTAGATGTGATGTACGGCTCGTACGATGCTCCTTCGGTTGGTTGGACGATACGAGGTGCTTTGCCGGCCGCGATCAGCTCCACTGCTTCCGCCTGAGGTATTTCCCGAATAATCTTCTTATCAATTTCTGTTACTTTTCGTATAAAGAGCTGCTGCTTGGCACTGATCACGACCACATAATTTTTTATCATTTTTTATCAATGGTTATTTTTTCGCTCGGATCCGGATAAGTGCTGAGCAAATAATAATAATAATAATTATTATTATTATTATTCCACGGATCCCCCTCACTAGAGGGATCAGAGCCGGTTAGTCGCTACGTGGTGCGTCCCCGGGTGGTGGATAGGGGGCTAATCGCGGACCAAAAGCGACCTTATGCTTGCCCAGAGACAAGGGTGGATTCAGGGGATGGACTCCCTGTTTCTGCTGAGCCAGGACTCACTCATCGTTGTATCCCTGACATCGTTGTATCCCGCACGTCGGTCCGGCCAAAAGCCTGCAATCAAGTGACTAGGAGGTGCAAGGAAGGCGGTTCGGAGTCGCCTCCAACAAAAAAGCTCCACATGTCCACTCCGAGAGAACGGAAGTTCTCCCAAAAACTCATGCGACTAGAGGCTTGCAACCTGCCCATGGGTTTTAAAAAATTTTTACATGTCACAGTAATAGAAAAGGGTATCCTCGGAAAGAGTCGAAAAGAAGTCATATAGATTACCGAAACGGAAAAAGACTAGGATGACGATGTGTACTTATAAAGCACGTATGCTTGCATCGGAAATGGCCATCGAAGATCTGATAATGCAAACCAAGGAGATTAAGTACGACGTCATCGGTCTGACCGAGACGAGACGACGTCACCCTCTCAACGCCGTATATGAAACTGGAGAAGAACTGTTCTTAGAAACATGCGACAGTAGAGGTGTTGGTGGAGTTGGCGTCCTCGTCAACACGAGTACGGCAAAGAACAGCGACTCTTTCGAACAACTTACGACCCAAAACGGACGCATGCAGATGAGGAGAAGTGGTCCAACACCAGCTTTGACAATCTTCGTCGCTTATGCTCCAACATCAAGCTGCGAAGAAGAAGTCGAAGCTTTCTATGTGGACCTGGAGAACTTTTACCGTGAAGATCATGCCTTCTACAACGTCATAATTCGCGATTCCAACGCCAAAGCTGGCCCAAGAAGAACGCTTATGGAGCTTCACATCGGGACCCACGGCCTTCAGTGGAATGAACAGGATAGAGGCTCTCCGAGTTCATCATGACGACTAAGACCATCCATGGGAACTCGCAATTCCAGAAGCCCTCCTCTCTACGCTGGACGTGGAAGTCACCCGTAATGAAATAGACCACATCAATAAAAGGTTCTGCATGACGGACGTCGCTGTTGTGCCAAATTTTTTTAAAATATCCCCCCCTTCCCCCCCCAAAAAAAAATTTTTTTTAAAAAAAAAAGGGAAGAGTTCAGAGAGCGAAGTCCCAAAACCATCATTAACTGGGATCTCTTCGCTACGCTAGTCGGCTTTTGGGAAGATTTCGCAATGGACACCATCGACGAGGAATATGACCGGCTTGTTGAACACCTTCACGACTGCGCGAAGAAGGCTGAGAGTTTTAGAACCACCAAGAAACGCCTGTCTCTTAAAACTCTTGAGCTGATGCGGCAGCGTGGAGCAGCACAAGCCGCAGGAAACCAAGCTCGACGTCCGAGCTCGCAAGGCTTTGCAGAGAGGCGGTAAAGGGAGACCTTAAAGAGAGAAGAGCAGAAGTGTGCTGAAGAAAACCCACCCGGAAAGGTCCGGAATATGAAGCGAACACCTCCACTCTGAAAAGGGGAATGTTGAAAAGGATCAGAACTAATTACGACGTCCACTCTGGTCTCTTTGACAGCCATGTCCACTTGCCTCTTTACCATCTGAAGGAAGACGGACATGTCATTCCAGAGGTTTTCCCGTCCGAAATACGACACGTTATCATGTTGGTAAGAAATCGTACGCCGTCCGGTCCCGACAGAATAAGGCCAGAACACCTGAAGAACCTTCCGCCAGTACTCATCAACACCCTGGCGAGGCTCTTTACACGTTACCTGTCGAGATGCAAGATTCCTAAGCAGTGGAAGAGCAGCAAGACCGTGTTGTTGTAAAAGGGAGATCCACATGACATCGGCAACTATCGTCCAATCTGTCTACTGTCCGTCATCTACAAGCTCTTTACAAGGGTGATCCTTAATAGGATTGAAAAAGTCTTAGATGAAGGACAGCCATTTGAGCAAGCAGGGTTTCGAAAAGGATTCAGCACGATTGACCACATTCACGCTGTTTCGAAACTCATCGAGGTATCACGATAGTACAAGATGCAGCTCTGTTTCACCTTCATCGACTTGAAGAAGGCCTTCGACTCAGTTGAGACGGAAGCGGTCGTGGAAGCCTTGGACAACCAAGGCGTCCCTACTCAGTACATAAAGGTACTTCGAGAGTTGTACAGTAACTTCACGACCGGGATTTCGCCATTCTACAAGAACATCATCATTGACGTGAAGAGGGGGGTCTGACAGGGCGATACAATCTCACCCAAAATATTCACAGCCACCCTCGAGAACGCAATGCGAAAGTTGGAATGGGACGACATGGGAGTGAAGTTTGATGGTCGGCAGCTACACCATTTGCGCTTTGCTGATGATATCGTATCGATAACACCTAGCATCAGCCAAGCGGAACGAGACGATGTTCATACGCAACGGATGGGTCCCGGATGCCCCATTCTCGCTCATCGGAGCGATCATATCCGAATGCAGCTAAGTTATCTGGGTCGGGAATTGAACATGAAGAACGACCTAACCCGAGCTGGGCAGGAAGAGACGAGCGGCTTGGGAAGCATATAAGAGCATCGAGGATGTAGTGAAGAAGACCAGGAACACCCGGCTCCGTGCTCACCTCTTCAACACCACCGTACTTCCTGCTTTCACCTATGCTTCGGAAACCTGGGCATTTCGCAAGCAGGAAGAAAATGCGGTGAGCATCATTGAACGCGCAATTGAGAGAGTGATGCTACGAGTATCCCGTTTCAAGCAAGTGAGGGACGGGATTCAAAGTTCTCTCCTACGTCAGCGATCGAAGATTAGAGACGCCGCCGAGCTTGCCAAAAAAGAAAGTAAAATAAGGTGGACTGGACACGTGGTACGCTTTAACAACAACCGTTGGACCAGAGCCGTGAGCGAGGAACCACTGGGCGACTCTGGCACGCGCCCAGATGAATCTGCAAAAGACGAAGTTCATGCGCATCGGAACAAATGGAAGAATTACTGGCGCCCGCTCGACCAGTTCGAAGATCGACGGGAATCAAGGTGATTATTATCATTATATCCATAAAATTCCCTCCTACTCCTTCTTACATATTCAACACTCCTTTCTTCCATTTTACAACTATTTCTCAACTTTTTTAGTACTTGATATTCTTTTCTAGAGAAAATATTCTTATTCAAAATGTCTGCATAATTTTACACTCAACAGAACCTATTCTTTCCATCCACATTTCTATTGCTTTGACAGTCCCTTGCTTCTTGGTCAACTTTGTCATTATAAGGTTTAGAGCAACTCACTCACAGCAATCCCATCTCTCATAAATGAATGGACACGAATAAGTTTGGAAAACTACGCTGGACTAAAAATAATACCAACTTATTATTTAATGAAAAGACTTTGCAATGATAATTTGACAACAACAACACTTTTTCAAAGGAATAACGCCTTCTGATCATGCAAAACTTCAATTCCCAACCGAATTCACCCCTTTTAAATCAGTCTTTTTCTCAATAGTTGGAAATTCGTTTTAAAACTTATATGAAGAATGACTGAAGAAATGAATTTTTGCTTCGCAGCAGCAGCAGCAAATTCTACAGTGATCATTTAACAATAATATGGGCATTGACGTCTCAAGAAATATTAAAATATTCAATAGTCATCATTTCTGCAATAACATGGTCACAATGAAAAATCATTGTCATAAAGAAAATAATGATTTGCTAGTCCTGAACGTGACTTCATAATGACTAGGCGATAAGGTATATGTAGAAATGACATATTTCAGTGTTTATAAAAGAATAAATAGGTTTTCTTCGAAACTTCAAAACAAGGAAGCCTCAGAATTTGAAATACGCATGAATGTCGCTCACCATTGCTTCAACTCCAGCTGGATATAAAAATCTCTTGTACAGGGAATTTAATGTGTCATTTTCTTCGACTCTGCATGTTTTCTGAAGCAAAATTGGTCCCGTATCCAGACCATCATCGGCCCAGAAAATAGTAAGACCCGCTTCCTTATCACCATCAATCAACGTCCAGTTGATTGCTGACGCACCTCTGAAGAAAAAAACGCTTTTGTTGGCAATTTCTTTCCCAAATATGGTGATGGTTAGAAAAAATTGCACGAAATTTTATTACTCAAACATCTAAAAACCATAAGACAGTCTTCTAAGAGAAGAAAATTCATAAATATCTCCAAAATCTCAACGAACCAATGACATACCTATGTTTTGGTAGAATAGATGGGTGATATATGATACTTTTATGCTTTGGAGCCTCAATCACTTCCATTGGAATAAATTGAGTGCAGAAAGGAAGAACATTCAACTCAGCTTTGTACGAAAGGTACAGTTTCAGCATATCCGGAAGGACCTGTGATGTAATCCATTTTTCCTCCAACTTTTTATTCCTATCCGCCAAAATAGCGAAGAATAACCTCAAATTTTCCATCTGCAACCTTCTTCCTCCATCTAGCCGGTTTCTGTACTGGAACACCGTCTTTGGCGGCTTCTAGTGCTGAAATCAAGAAAATTTTACTTCTTACATAGGGAAGATTCACAAAAAGTCGATGTCGACCTAGAAGATCTTCTCGTCCATTCTTGTCTGGAATTGTGAACACTGCGACGATCTCGTGACCATCATCTCGCAACGCCTTGTAGACGTCTACGCCAAATGCGGACTGTCCAATTATAGCGATTCTCATCACCTTAAAGGATGTCAGTGAATGATGCTGAAGTTACACGGAAAGAGGGAACGCACTCTAGAAACTGTCCTAGAAATTCTAGCTAAACTCATGAAGAGGTTAAACTCCGAGACGAAAATATGGTTCTTTATCAAAACTATACGGACAGAAGTGAGCGAAGAGATAACGCACGAAAAAAAAAGTTTAATAAATAGTGCGCTCACAAATAAGTCAATATTGCGAATAGGTGAGCAAATCACTCAAGTTCTCTATGAGAAAGTAATCAAAACTAAGGTCAAAGGGACTAAGAATTTGCAGAAAAAGGATAGAAAGAAAACCTGGAAAACCAAAAATAAATGAAGTATTTTTTTAATGAGTAGCCAGCTTTCTAAGGATTCCAATTTTTTGGAAAATATAATAAACAGAGGACTGCTTAACACAAAAAAGAACTGATGAAATGTCTCTTTAACAATCACCGAAAGTTTTCTTCCCAACTGATGACCAAATGGAAAGTCCTGCTTTTAAAAAACATGAACTGGTAGCTAGCGTATTTTCGCAGCCTTTTTATGTACGTACGTATTTAATTTTAGAAGCATTTTTTCCTCAGAATAAATTTCAACGGACAACACTCATCGTTGATTGATTCCGCGTAACAACTGTAACGACTGATCAAAACCTTGTTTATAAAATGATTTCACATTTTCTAAAGCCAAGTAATATACAGAACTTACTTGAGTTTAGTTTTCTTCAATTAATATAGTACTAAGCACTGTTATTTATTATTTATTATTTCTATCTAAATACTAGTTTTGCCTTTAGTATAATTTTTGCTTAGTATTTATTGCCAGGGAGACTGAAAGATTTTCTGTACTTGTTGTGAAACAACAAGTGCGTATATAACTAAGCAAACAAGTAAATAAATACACAAATACAGCAAAAAAGACTGATGGAGAACGATTTCAACTGCTGCTCTCACGTGTGTATTTTACTACAGAAATTTCAAATTCAAAGAAATTTTAATTCTAATTTAAGCATATACAAATAAAATAGGCACAGATAAAACGAGCGCAACAATTTCTTCTTTGATACAGCTTTGAATTTTTGGGATGTGACGAACTTTAAAGGCATCGCCCCACGAATCTAAGGTGGTACGGATTTCAGGTGGAGTATTCTTATACGGGATCGTAGATTAAGGAGAGGGGGGTGATTCCGTCCATTTCTTCCTAATTGACGTAAAAAAGGGAGCGGAAGATGCGGAGCGTGCACAAGGCTGGCGCGCTCCAATCGAACTCGTTGTAGAAAACAGCGCACCGGATCGCTCGAAGCCGTATCGTCCAGGCCGTTTTTTACGGCAATTAGGAAGAAATGGACGGAATCACCCTTCTCTTCATGATCTACGATCCCGTATACGAATACTCCACCGGAAATCCGTACCACCTCAGATTTGTGGGGTGATGTCTTTAACCCGCTGAAACAATTGTGGTGATTCACGGGCATCCTTTGATCAAAATCACGTGGAAGTGCAGAGAATAACTGGTTGCCTGCTTTGATTTTCAGCCCCATGTTCACTTCTATCACGCATCTATTGTTGGAACTACTTATTACTTGAATTTATTAAATTATTTAAAATTATTCGTTTATTTCAAATCCATTTAAACGTATGGAACTATTTATTTGTTCTTTTTTTTGCGCAGTGTGTGCCGTAATAAGAAAAATCTCATGTAATAAAATAATTCCATGGAACATGAGGCTTATACAATTAAACACTTCACGATAGCGTCTGAGGAAAAAGGAATACGAAATACGAATAAATGATTTTCATTAAAGAAGGAAAAGGAAAGGGTGAATGCGAAGACGAATACACTTCTTATTACTAATCGATTCTTGTACCATCCCACTAAATTTTTTTGAAGAATTTACTCCTGTAGCTATGAAATTTTTAGTTTAAGTATCAAAAAACGAATGCAACCGTTTTTTCAGGAACGAGGAACACCAGCAACAAGTGACACTCGTCGACCTGATAGCATTAAATGCACGGATCCACGCAGGGAATTGATAACGCACCAGATAATTTTGGAATGTTGCTTGTTTGAATGGAATTATATTGTGTTGGAATTATATTATAACTGCTGAAAATGGGGAGCGAAAAATCAGAGAAAAAAAAATTGAGCAATGCCAGACAACTGAATGCGTGGGAAGAAACGTGACTTTGTATTTCTTATTTTCTAGTAGAATTACTCAGAAAATTCATTAAAGTTTCAAGTTTCTGGCAAGTTCTGTTGCAAATGAAGAAAAACACCTGGAATTAGAGAATTAAATACGCATATTTCTGCTGGATTGCGTTATGTAACAATGGCAAAACTCGCGATGAGAGAATTTTCGTCGCCGAGTAAGACGGTTTTTATTTTCGATTTAGGAAATGGTGTTCGTCGCAGGAATCAAACGCGCACGATAACTATATCCTCTATTTTCGAATTTTTCTCTTCAATTGCAGCAAAATTCGCCAGGAATTTGAAACTTTAACGGATTCCTGCGTAATCCAACGAAACGAAGCTGCAAAAATGGTGGGGTCCTCAGGCTAAAA
The DNA here is from genome assembly GCF_031761385.1 of Necator americanus. Lineage (NCBI taxonomy): Eukaryota > Metazoa > Nematoda > Chromadorea > Rhabditida > Ancylostomatidae > Necator > Necator americanus. Next base: position 12,441,348 of record NC_087374.1, read on the forward strand.
ATAAATAGAGGAAATCTGTTAAAATCTGAGGAAGTAGTACCGATAAAAAAATATTCGACAGAACAGAGTTTTTAATCACGCTTGAAGACTAAACACACGACTATATAACCAGATCTTTCGTCCCTATTTAAACAAAAAACATACTGATCGTCGCCCATCAAAACTCAGGAATAAAATCATCCATCACAATATCACAGACGGTTTTACATATTTACTTCTTTTGTTCTGTAAACATCCTAGAGTCATATGCGTTAAATGTGAACAGTTTTTTTCAGCGAATTTTTTTCACCTTTAGAAGAAAAAAGGGCAATATAGGGCACATGCACTGACGAAGGTTATCACTTTGCTGGTTTTTGTTAAACAAATGAAAACCTCAAAAAAAAACAACGATAAAAATCCACAAATAGCGTAGAAATTAAAGGAGTCCGTGTGTAATAGACCTGTACGCAAACACAAATGCGCCCCAATCTCTCCGTCCGGTATACAGAACGTGACCAAACAGCAAACGTTGTATGATGGATAGGCAGTGGAGCAGCGCTCATAAATTTCACAGTTCAATAACAAAAAAAACCCAGAACCATCTAAAAAGGCGAAACGAGTTTGTAAAGTAGCGAAAAAAAGAATCGTTGGTGAACGGGGAGGAAATGCGATGAAATCGGTCGAAAGTAGGTCATCGTCTCGTGGGCAACGGATTTGCGACAAGAGATCACCGAGATATCAAAAGACCCAAGGTCAGCGGGGGCAAAAAAATGCTGCAGACCACTCGGTCGCTAACGAATTTCTCCGAAAAGAATATGAAATGTTCAAAAAAACCTATGGAAACGTTATTTGTAGAGAAATTTATTTTTACTTGGAATATTTAATAAAAATCAGAGATATAACTCCATATAGAGCGTCCAGAGCACTTATCAGCGGGGAATAGATCCTAACTGGTATTGATTTCATAGCTGACTGCAGCTAGCTAGCAACAAATAATGAGTTCGATCTCCTTCATCTGCATGTGCTGCCGCTCACGGCTGGTCGCCCTTTGAGAAAATCAATGCAGGTGACCGTTGCTGTACATCGATATTACATTCCGCGATTGTTCGAGTTGAAACAACAAACAAATAAACATAGAGGCACAGCTAAAATGGGATTTTTCGTTTTTTTACGAGCACAGAGATTGAAGATTCCATTTCTTGTAGATGAATAAATTGACGAGAAAAAAAAAGGAAATCTTACCACTGAATATTCGGTTGTGATTTATTTAAATATTAAACACATTTTGTTATTTCGCAAACATTCTTGTACATAAGAAATAATTTCTTTTTTTTCAAAGCGTAAAACAGGAAAACAGGATAGCTGGGATGGTGACTGATCTCCTAGATAGATAGATAGATAGAAAATGAAGTGACAACAATATTCGTTCGAATGCAGAGCACGACCAGATAATCCACAAATGATTAAGACCCACTCCCCATCCCTCACCCACAACAACTGTTTCGATTAAATCGACGGACGATCCCCTCATTAACGAAATATGTTTCAAACCATGAGCCATAGGGATCGATATCGGCTCTTTCTTTCCAAACTAAGCTGATCTAAACGAGAAAATTCCCCAACAATTCCTATTTTAAAAGGTTTACAAAAATCCAACCATGAAATTCAGTTTCGCGGCAGCTTACAGTTCCAAATAAAAGAAAACTTTTTCTTTTTACGAAAAACTATAACTCGTTTACTAACCGCTGCATTCAACTCATCGAATACATTTTCTGGGAGAATTCAACGTTCACTGTTTTTCCTTTGTATTTACCTACCCTTGTCGCCTTTCTTTTTAAACAGAAATAAAACGATATCAAAGTTTTCTACTGAGATAAAAAGGCCCCGTTACATCTCAGAACTCGGAAAAATCCTCCAGGAATTTTACTCTAATCTTTCAGCTTAAAAGAATGGAATACAGTAGAAAGTGTGTTGTTTCCAACAGATAAATAGTTTTATTTATCCAATCGTAAAAACCACTATGTATCAAGTAAAATCCCGATGAAGATATTCTGCTCAAAGGGCCAATAATCCATTGGAATTTGCACCGCTATGCCCGCAGCAATCCAAGGTTGTCGCCTCAACCAGCGTCGAGTAAAACATCTTCTGATAAGATCTCCGGGTAATAAAAACTCATAGTTATGTAATTTATCATTTTTTTTACTGTTAACATAAGCAATCGCATAACTAGTTAGAACACTATAAATCTTCACTCGTATGTTGATAAACAACAAACAATTTCCCTCGCTCAAAACAAGATTTAAAACCACTATAGCCGTGGAAATAACAGGAATGCAGAAAATTAACGAGAGAACACTAACATATCTCTACGATGTCATATAATCTCAAGAATGTCAATCTTTTAGAGGAAGCGTTCAGTATTTCTTGACGGCCTCCACAATATGCTTCGCCGAAATACCAAACATATCGAGCAGTTCATCGGGCGAACCAGACCGAGGTACATTCTGCACGCAGATGGAACGCACGCGAATGTTTGTGTGATCAGCAACGGCGGAAGAAACCTGGCAATATCAAATTTTACAAAAAGGCAAATGTTGGGAAATTACACTAGAAATCCAATGTTTACAGCTTCTCCAATGCCTCCAGCGGGATAGTGATCCTCAACAGTAAGAATTTTTCCGCCAACTCGCTTAGCATGTTCAACAATAGTTGCTTGATCGATGGGTTTGATAGTGAATGGATCGATAATGCAGCAATGTATACCTGAACAAAAGTAGTACTATCATACGATTAAAAATTTGAAATGAACACGCTCAAGTAACTTGCCATCTTTCTCTAGTTGTTCTGCGGCCTTGATGCATTCGTACGCAGTCACTCCGGCTCCAATCAAAACGAATTTGTCGGTGGGCGACTGTTTCAGCACCTAAAAGATTTGTTACTGAATACTTGGGGAAATCCAGTAGTATTCGTTAGTCGTACCTTAGCTTTTCCAACTTCAAAATGCTCATCATTGGCGTACAGCACAGGGAGAGCAGGACGACCAGTGCGAATGAACACAATTCCTCTGATATTGGCTGCTAGTTCTGTCGCTCTCTCAGCGGACACAGCATCAGTTGGATAGAACACAGTGGAACCAGGAAGAGCACGGAACATCGCCAAATCCTAAAATGTTCAAGAGTTTTAGTTTCTTCGAATAACATCAAGGAATAATCAGGGTGAAGCGTGTAGTTGGGAAAACCACTCTCGAGAACGACTCCCCATAGAAGACTCTCCAGAAAGCGATCCTTCATCGTTTTTCTTCTAGTATAGTGTGTGTGTGTGTATGTGTGTATGTGTGTATGTGTGTATGTGTGTGTATGTGTGTGTATGTGTGTATGTGTGTATGTGTGTGTATGTGTGTATGTGTGTATGTGTGTGTGTGTGTGTATGTGTGTATGTGTGTGTGTGTGTGTGTATGTGTGTATGTGTATGTGTATGTGTGTGTGTGTGTTTGTGACGAAAATACTCTGTAATGATGCAAAACTGTACACATGTATGTTTGCTCTGATAAGGTAAGTTATTTCTCTCATATGTTAGTGAAGGTTAATAAACTTTTATGTGAATGTATACTCCCAAATTTGCAAACTATCATGCTGTATAGTATAATAACGGGTTTATTCTGTCATGTGTGTGCGTCTGTGTATGCGTGTGTCTCAGTCAAGAAATTCCAAAAAGAGAGCAAGACGGATACTGGCGTCGGTTTGGCGCGCTAGAGCCTCAACGTGGTAAAATTGGGTGAAACGGGTCCTACAGCGTCGAATTCATGCAATTCATGCTTCTAATAGCTAAGAATGATGTGCTAGCATGAAATGACGGTGGATACCAAAGACTCACTCGTTTTGATTCATTCTCTTATACCCAATATTTTCTCAATGTCCTTTAATTGCTTAGAATTCTTCCAAACCAGTCCGGTCCAAAAGGTGTCAAATTATACGAGGAAAATCTTTGAGTAATACTCTACACCATCTATTTTCGTAATATTTTGCATCCCTTGATATGTGTTTATTTAATGTCGGCTACCCCGTGTCTTTTCTTCCTGCTCTTTCCATTTTTTTTCCTCTTTTAACAAGCTTTACCCCCCCCCCACCCATTCATCCCACTGTTGAGAAATTCTCAACGCACGCTCGACACTGAACATAGCAGAAGTCCTATAACGTCTGGCTTTGCTTAAGGATAATGGCAATTAATGAAACAACAACAAAAGTAACAAATTTCGTACCTCAAGAGCCATCTGACTAGGTCCATCTTCGCCAATAGAAACGCCGACATGTGAACCAGCACATTTCAGATTTGCAAACGAGACAGCAGCCATACGAATTTGGTCACAAGCACGAGTGAAGAAGGCAGCGAACGTGCTGAAAGCGAAGACGATTTCACATTTGGAATTTAGATACTTTTCACTCCCATACTATTTGTATGGAAAGAAAATCAGATGATTTATAAATTATCTGCTGTTTATTCATTAAGAAAGGATGAAGTCTGATCATTTCCCTTTTCAATAATTGAAAACATTTTAAAATTTGAAAAGTTCGACTTTCAATGAACCTCGACATAGTAAGATGGTATAGTATATGATAGTACCTCTACCGGGTCGTGATTTTCAATGAGCTGTACACGAAGTTGTTAAAAAATTTTATTGGTTAACGTTTCGGCAAAAGAACCTTCTTCAGAGCCCGAAAAAGCCGATCCAATTCACAATTAAGGATATCACCCCATGAATCTGGGGTGGTAGGGGTTTCAGGCGGGTGATGCCTCTACCGGGTCGTAGATTATGGAGAAGAGGGTGATTTCGTTCATTTTTATTTGTATCGGTGTAAACGGAACTGTTTCTTACGACAGTTTCTGTCTTCTGTCTTCTCAGGACCTTTGCGCACCGCCCCGCCTGCGACTTTCCGAATGGGTTTTCGACGAATCGCAGGCGGAGGAGGGACGGTTGCGCAATCGTTGCGGAGAGATGAATGGAATCACCCTCTCCCCAGAATCTATGACTCCGTAGACGTTACCCGCCTGAGACCCGTACCACCCCAGACTAGTAGGGTGATGCCTTTAAATTATCAAATCTCTCCACGACTAAGCAGATAAACTCCGTACCTTCTTTTTTCAACCACCAACTTGGTCATTCAAATTGTTTAAGAATTTAAATAGAAAAAAACACTCACCTGGTGAAAGGTATGGTCCTATCACGGCACTGGGCTCCAACTGCAACACCAACGAGATTCTGCTCAGCGATATAACACTCAATGAACTGGTTAGGATGTTTCTACAACAATTTATTTTTGTATGGATGGCACTTCTTCACAACTACAAATGTTTAACTCTACCTGAAGGAGTTTCTCGGAAAATGTGGAATTCTTCGTATCACCATCTAATCCGATGACACGTGGGTTAGCATCTCCAAGTTTTGCTAAAGCAGTACCGTACGCAGCTCTTGTGGCAACCTGAAGAACAATTCCAGCCACAAAAATATCACTTTGAAATGAATTCAGCATGAGAATAGGGCTCTATTTCCAATTTCAGGCGCATGAACTTACACACAATTTTATCATTGTATGGATTTCCAAACTCCATTACATTTAAATCTATTCGTTTTCTCACCTTATCACCCATTTTGTAATTGGGAGGAGCCATCTTAATGGAACCAATATGTAGGTCAACTTTTGGCGCGTCATTAACTGGTTTCTTAGCGACCAATTTTCCCTTTTGGCTGCCATGCAGACGTGCCTTGACGCCGTTGACCTACAAACATATCCGCAACTGTCTGAGAGATAGAAGCGTTTAGAAATTGCAGAAAACGCACTTTGTCCGCTGGAACTGGTTTTCCATGCCAATTATCTTTGTCAGCAATGCCATCGATGCCTTGTCCTTTGTAAGTCTTTGCAATGATGGCAGTAGGCTTACCCTGAAATGTAGAATACCTAATTCGAGTACTGAGTCAAATACCTGCAAAATACCTTAGTATTTTTAGCAGTTTCAAAGGCATTAATAATCTCATCCAAATTGTGCCCATCCACAACGATGGCATTGAAGCCGAACGCGGCATACCTAGCCTAGAAAATTCGAGACTTTGAGTCCATTTCTCTTTCAAATCACATGCAATGTTTTTTTTTTGGGTAATCTCTACAGCCTAAAACTGACCTGATATATCTCAACGTGATGTCCCAGGGCAGTTTCCTGCGACTGGCCCAAACGATTCACATCAACAATGGCAACCAAGTTATCAAGTCCATATTTGGAAGCAAATGCTGAACAATCACTGTGGTAACCGAACCTCTGACGTTATTTTCATTTTGATTTTGATGATTGTCTTCACAAACAATTCTCTTTCCTTCACAGAAATCTATTTCACAACCACCTCATCGTTTGGAGCCTACAAAATAGCACCAAAATGACCACTTCAACAAACTGCAAAACAATGTTAAAAGGACAGAAGATAAAGTTCTTGGCGTATCAATCCACTTGGGATGCGCCAACGTGTTTCACTGCAACTCGTAATCGTTTAGGTTTTGGAACGCTTGTTGCCCTATACAATGACTTGAAGGTGTCAGCCGAGGATCAAGTCAGTGTTTTTATCCTCCCAGATAAGTCTGGTACCAATTTATCGACCCCGGGGGATGAAAGGCTTATCTTGCACTAGGGCTGTTTCGGATCCTCGACCGTGTGGCTACAACGGACCTCTAACCGCCTGCGCCACACCCGCCCCAAAAAACAATGTTTGAAGTCGGAAAAGGAGACGAGTGCAGAAATGTGAAAGTGAAGAAAGGCAAAAACTAGAAATTTACAGTTTTCACTATGAGAGCCCTACGAAATATATGAACTTTGCAGTTTGCAGAACAGTGCAGCAATTGCAGACTAAATAGAAATTAACGAAGCAAAAGGCGCAAAATCAAAGGTTATTGCAGAACCAGTCTCAGATCATTGCACTTCTGAAATCTGCCAAAACAACAAGTAAGTTCAAGACTGTCGAACACATTTTAAAGAGTCTCTTTTGCTCATTCTTCTGATGACGTGCTTACGTTTGTGCAGTTACAGTTCAATTCCGCATGGAACGAGTAACACCTGGTTAGGAAGGAAATGTTATAGCCTAACCTGCAGCTTCCCACACAGCTCCCTCAGCATTTTCTCCATCTCCCATCAAGCAGTAAACCCGATAGCTCGCCTAAACCATGAAATAAAAAAGACCAAAGATATACGGAAATCCACACAACATGAGGCGGACATCACCTTATCTATATATTTCCCTACATATGCCATCCCAGCAGCACACGACAATCCCTGTCCAAGTGAACCGGTAGCAACATCAATGAAATTTAGGCGCTGAAATGGATCAAATGTAAAACATATTCACCTTAATGTCGTTAAGGAACGGTTTATTGTGATATTGCTGATCATTTTCTCCAACTCATTTATACAACAGGAAGAAAATTTTTTGAAAGAAGAAATATCACTCACAGGAGTAGGATGTCCCTCGATGTCAGAGGTGATTTTACGCAGCGACATGACCTGATCTCTCGACAAAAGACCAGCTTCTTCCCAAGCCGCATAGAGAATGGGACAAGCATGACCCTGTTTATAGAGAACTCATATTCAATATTTCTTACATGTGCAAAAAAAGTAGAAAGAATACAAAACGCTAGGGATTCACCTTTGAAAGCACAAACCGGTCAGCACTGGGGCATTTTGGATTAGCGATGTCGTACTTCATTTCGTGAAAAAACAAGGCTGATACTACTTCAGCTAAAACACCCACGTCAATTCTTACTGAACTTACAGAATATTGCAAAATTCTGGGTAAATACCTGCTGATGTAGACGACGTTGGATGCCCACTCTTAGAAGCACAGGTCATCTCAATGGCCGAAATGCGCATACGGTTCGCGCAGTCCTCAAGATCATTACGAAGCTCGGCTGAGATGGGCATCTTGGTTACCTAAATCACACGAAATCTCATCCGTAATGTAGATAATGACACGAATCACACCTTGAAAATAAGAAAATCCAGGAAGATAAGTCTAGAAGCAAATAAGCCAGATCAAATAAGAAGAAACAGTAATTATTCACTAAGGGTTAATTCTAGAGAGTTCACACATTGGGGATGACAATGGTGAGGAGCCAAACAGTAGCTTGCAAGTGAACAAACAATAACAAAAAAAAACTGCTCAAAAACTAGAGAGTCGAAAAACATCGCTCAAATGATTGTATTTTGGACCGATCCCTATATTCGAGGAAGAATTGAGAGAAGACGTCTCATATCCACGTTTTCCCACAATTATAAAAATCATATAGCACGAAATCTGGCGCATACTGGGCAAATTCTGGCTTAAAAAAAGAGGTGATATACTATATTAATCCAATGGTCGTAACTCTACTTTTTCTTCTCATTGTTTCACACTGTCTTCACACTGATTTGTGTATACACCTCATTCCCCCCGCTCTCAGCAATGAGTGGCGCACTTACCCACAAGTGATAGTTGACAACAAAACGTTCTCGACGCTTTATTATACATATGTATGAAACAAAGACTTTCTAGTACGCTGCAAGACAAGCTGATGAAGCAGCAAAAACCTTTGCAGCTCTCCCTTACATAAGATCTTCATATGCTATGAACAGAGCCCTAAGGGGTTCAACAGCCATCAACCACAACCTACAGTACCCAAGCTATGAAGATGTTGCTCGATCTGTCCATTGTCTAACATTTAGTTAACAGCAACAGAGCACATATACTAGGGTCTAAACAGACACTAGACATGAAGTAGGATGCAGTTGCGTAATTGGCTACGCTCGAAACGATGCGGTGGAACGTAGTGGTTAGGATTCTTCGCTCTTCAAAAATGATGCTAGCAACGGTCCCCCTCGATCCTGCACAACTGCTGCTCACAACTCAATTGCACCCTGCTTCATGTCGTTTTCACCCTACTACATATATGAGCGCGATATGTCATTTCTGCCTAGATCACCTTTAGCTTGAAGACAGAAATCTCTTCAAGATTCGAAGATGTTCGCTGAAGCATTACGCTAGTCAAAAATCTACGAAAATCTAATGTCTTTTCGGCCACTTCTTCGTCTACCTCTAATCCAACCATTCCTTAGTGAATTGCTGTGAATTTTCCTTCGCAATCAACCCATAAAAATACATCTATGTTTGTTGGTGTACTCAAGAATCGCAAGCACTTCAAAATTAATACTCGTAACGAAATATTCGAATCTGCACTGTGGGGTTGGCGAGCTTGGCTCTGAGCCAACCTTATGAAGGGTAAAGTACGAATGCCTACTGGCACATCTTCCTTTAACATTGTCAATTCCTGTTTCCAGAATTTGGGGAATCGAGGATATTTATGCATATATAACCATATAAGCAAACTCTGTTGCCTCCTCACATATGCAGCAAAATTAGAACAGAAAAAGGATGAGAAAAGTAACAGTGAATATGGTGCGTACAAATCGAAGCGAAGCCTTAAACGAACACACCCACGATCGCAGAATGTTCGAAAGTCGAAGCATCGATTCATGAAGTGTACGCACGGTGCAAAACAGTAACTATTAGTTGAGCAACAAAAAGACCGTGAATCACACTAGGAACATCGATATTCGATCACAGAACACTCAAAAAATGCAAGCAGTTGCTGGATATCGAGTGTAGTTGTGCACAATGCACTTGATTGCTGAGTTGGAGAGTACTATCGCACGCAAACTTTCACCAACAGAAACGAAATGCCAGCGACAGAGAGGAGAGATGTAAGTACTGATTAAACAGAGAGGTGGACGCAGAGAGATCGTGTGGAAGGTCGTGTGCGATCGGCACGTCAGTGGCATTCCAAGCATCGAGCGGGCGAAAAGTTGTGTTTGAATGAAATCAAACCATGTGAGCAACGTCTTTGCAGAAATCCACCACAATAATCCTTTCAAACGAGCTTTTAGAAGCTCAGAAAAGCATTTCACTAAGGTTTTCTTTTTTGGAAACTAATATGATACAACTAGCGGAGGAAGCTAAGATAAGAGGTTGCTTGAATACGCATGCGAAAACGGTTGGGGCTTTCGATTTTGAGAATGCCACTTAGAAAACCTTTGCTAGCAAAAAAGTAACCGATAGTGACCTCGGTGGACGCTGCCTAGTAGAGGTGGTGACCTTGAGGATTGCGGTGTATTCCTGTATTTTGAAGATAGAAGGTATATGGTGGAACAATTGAACGGGGACAGGCTCCGCAATCGCTTATTTCCAAAGGCTTGCTCAGAAAGCTATATTATTTTACTAACAGAAATTGTATAACTTGTGTCGGTGAACAACGGTGTCAGCGTCGAAAGTTCTTCAAGACTTCAATTCTTCATTTTCGTCTTGAAAATTCCACACGTAGACAAAAACAAGTTAGTGAAACGCAGATGAAAAAGTTTTTGCTCCTAAGTTAAATTGAACTCGTTTACAGGATGACGAGCTTGTAGACTGACATTCAGAAACTGTGCATTACAAAGCGCTTAGACTGATGGCAGATCTGGATGGGGTGAATCCAACTAAGTGCGACCGTAGATCGAAATAGGGTGATTAGCGATCGGTGTTAAGCCACCAATACAGTCGCCTTTTAAGGCAGCGAATCAGGAAATTGACGTAATGCAGAAACGCGATGGAAAGCAGAGTTCGAGGAGTAGATTACGAATACGAACATGACTCCACTCAATTACCCCTGATCGTCCTTAAAAACGGGGTTCGTTCCAACGAAATCAGTTGCAACCCTTACGCACCAACCTCGTCCACGAGTGAGCGGTTCAAGATGCGTCCCAACTCACCTCGTAGGAAAGAATATCGTTTCCTACACCTTTTTTCCGGACGACGCTCATATTCGTCATCTACATCCCGAACTTTGTGTTTTCCAACGACAGGTTCCCACACTACATCAATTTCGTGATACGCTGCCTTTAACCGTTCAACTTCTGGACAACGACCTGTAAACCCGCCGTCCGTGTTTTTTTTATGCGCTCGATGAAGCCGTCTGCAAGGGCACAGATAAAACATGATAAGTGAGGAAGGAATTTTATAAAAAGAGGATGTCACACTTCACGAAACACTTAAATGGTCTCAAATAAGAGAAACAAATGAGATTAAGAACTGAGGCTATCCAGAACATGCCCCTCTGGATTAGTTTATCAACTGGAGCAAGCTTCTCGAAATACTTAGATACTTACTTAGACACTTACATCTAAGTATCTAAGAATCTAAGTATAGTCCACGTGACCATGCCTTCTGACAGTAATAATACGGATGATTGGATTAGTTTATCAACTGGAGCAAGCTTCTCGAAATTCCCATGGGAATATCAATAGCGAATGGTTCACATATGGTAACGAGACTGAACAGAAAATTTACTGATAATAGATGCAAATATTAGTGAATCAATTCCATACCAGCACTTTAGAGACGTAAATTCCTTTTTGCTCTGAAAAACCACAAACAATGGTACGCCGCAATATTTTAAAGTCAGAGTACAAGGGTGCAACAACACAAAGACTACTCTTTGCCACCAGAAAGCGAAAAATAACAAATATCTTCTGAGTATAGTCCACGTGACCATGCCTTCTGACAGTAATAATACGGATGAAATCCTGCACTTCAAAAGACTTTCCAAAACAACGAAAGATCGTTGCCACTTTTCATTAACGCACATAAGAATGTGAAGAGTCACAACATAAATCCTTCAAAAAGAAATTTTATTTCGTTTCCTAATAATAAGAAAGTGAAGGTGTTATCTACGCTTTACATAAACCTTACCAACACCTAGAGGAGACGTTACTCCGTAGCAAAATAAAGATTTAATAGATCACTTGCAAATTTTATCTCTCGTTTGTTTAAAAATGCCGTCGAAACCTTCTCGTTCTCCACAGGAAACATGCACGTAAGCGTACGTTCTAAAACTGTCGCTTCCTTAATCGAATGGCCTTCTATCTTACGGCTAAACCGTAATAATCAGCAGTACTCCTCCCGGAAAAGAATAAGAGGAACTTTGGGAGCGTTCTAGTTTGGTTCACTTACTCTCGAAATGAACTTTCCAGTGTGTTTGAGGAAGAACTCACTGGTGCACATCTTAAATCTCTGACAGCATAATCCACCGCATAACACCTACTAATTATGTTTAGTATGTCCACAACATTCTTCCTGTCTTGCACAAATCCTCTCAGCGTTCTGCTTTGCTTCCACCAAATGCACCTCGCGATCTTCCCCACAAAAGCACCGTTAGAAAGCGCAGCGACCCAACCTTTTTTCTTGCAACATCACGATCGAGAGCACCTGTCCATACTTCTCATGGTTTTTAATCCACAAAAAGGTTATAAACTGCTGCCTTCAAAAGTGACCGCCATGCGGCACACAAGTAAAGAGCTTTCGGCTGAACTATGACTGCATGGATAAAAGTCCGAAATATCATCAACTGGCGCGAGAGAAGATAGAAACAATGAGAAGGTCAGCCTGTAAAAGATAGTGCCAGCTCGTTTGTTCAAATTTCCAATGTAGTCGAATGATCGAACGATCTAAATGGTAAGAGTGATAAGGCGAAGGCGCCCTTCGGAGACAAAGTTATCATTCGCGCTTCCTAGCTGCTCCATGAAAAGACAGCGTAGTTGATAATACCAAAGACTATATTAAGTAATAGGTGGGGAAAATTGAAATGAATAGTTCTTAGAGGTAGCGGTTCCTTACAATTATTTGCCGAATAGTAATAATCCTCTGATATTATTACGATATTATTACTAAGTGCATCATGATAGTTCATTAGCACTTCAAATGCATTTAATGTTAGGATTAGTAGGATGTTTCCATACATTTCCTTTTACAATAGTTTTCATAGGAACAAATGGTTGATATACTAAATGAATGCTACCGCTATACAGTTTGTTACCCTCTGCAGTCTACCATGGTCCCACCTCGATTCCAACCGCTGTCTCCACCGCACCGCTTCGAGCGCAGCAGCTTACGCAACTGTCCGTGCTTCATATCGCTTTGACCCAATTATACGTCATTCCTGCTCTGAAGAAAACCTAACCGATATGTAAACGAGTCAGAATACTTTGTTTTACATCATAAACGTCAAATATATTGTTTATTATCTAGGCGCCGTATATAACGTATAGTCGGGTCAAAACGGCATGAAGCACGAACAGTTGCGTAAGGGTGACAGATGACGAAGCGGCGCCATAGAGAAAACAGTTGGAATCGAGGTGGGGCCATCACAAACTTTTTGAATTCAAAGACAGATGTGAAATGCGAAGACGAGTGTTTACGATTTAGATGAGTTAGATGTTGACGGTGTAACAAGGGTCTCTACTCGATTTTACCCGCTACTTCACCATCTTCGAGCGGAACCGGTTACGCAACTGTACTGCGCTTCATATACTCTACTACGGTACAGCCCGATCAAGGCGAACCTTTCGCATTGTTCAGTTGCGTAGGAGGTTGGGTTATAAATAGCACGGTCTTTGGTCCATTCAATGGAGCTCGCAAATCCATAACAACTCAATTCCTTTTAAGCCGGCTGTATTAGACCAATTAGATTGCTTCAAGTCCAATTAGATGTGCACGGATGGCTTGAATTGTCGGCACGTCTGCACTCGACGAAGTGACTGCAGAAATTCACCTACATCTCCTCGCTAGTTCGAAATCCTACTGTCAAATGGCGCAAGACATTAAAAGACATTAAACGACTAATCAAAAAGTGCATGTTTCTAAAAAAAAACCTTAGTGTCTGGTGTGCGATACGAAAACGGAAACAAAAAACGAATGACAACCACTCCGCTTCGATGCCGTTAGCCAGTTTAAAGGATAAAGGATAAAGTTTCTGGCGTTAATCAATCCGCTATCGTTTGAGGTTTACGAACGTGTATCTGGCCTATACAATGACTTGCGGTGGCTAGCCGATGTGTCAGGTCAGTGCTTTTATCCTCCCAGACAAGTCTGGTACCAATTTATCGACCCCGAAGGGATGAAAGGCTTGGTGAACACTAGGGCGGATTCGAACCTCCGATCGATCGTGCAGGAAGAGGAACCTCTAACCGCTACACCACACCCGCCCCTTTAACCGCTACACCCACACGTTAGCCAGTTTAGAGTTAGTTAATGATAGCCGTTTTCGCGGTCTTGCACCCAAACCTCGTGCCCTGAATTAAGTGGCGCACTGAAAATTTAGTATGTGTGATACATGTACGGAAATAGAGGACATCACTCTGAAGTGTCATAATTACAAATAGGCTGCTCTGATGACCCACCCACGATTGCGCACAAGAGTATATCAAAAGCAACCTGGCTAAAAAGCTTCTCAGCGTTATGTTAAATTGACCAGCGATTCTCACGACAATATTGAGCTAGACAACATTCTGATACTCCGCATTCATTCTATTTACTCACATAGAGGAAGAATTAGATCCTTTTCCTTACTTTTCCATTCTTTTTCTTTTGTATTCGAGCTACATAGCACCATATTGAGTTATAGTTATCGCTGGAAATCATTTCGAATCACAAATGATACAAGATTAATTATCCATACGCGGTTATGTGCTGATTGATAAAGATGACGATCACTGCAGAATGAATTCGCACCTTACGATCCGCATTCTGTAAAAATTCATTACATCCGCAAGCACCATCGGATCACAATTACCTGGAGCCTGGTGCAGTTGCGCGAGCGGTTCTGCTCGAAGCAGAGTGGTGGAACCACAGGTTGCGACCGAATTTCGACCATTGCTAACTCTACAACGAAGTGCAGAGCTAGCAATGGTCCTGACTCGATCGAAAGCGGTTATTCAACCGGGGCGCTTCGGTTGTGGCCGTTTATTGCATTATTACGTGATGCGTGATTATGCCCTTCAGGTCGCACCGATCAAAATATACATAACTTTGTGGTTTCCCATGAATATTCAGGTTTTATTTCTCGGGAAATCTACTGCAAACTAACACCCCAAACCGTAGTTCACCACGTATGGTTCATAAATAACATGCAATTACTCAAAATGACTGAATTTATAGTCGGTTTAGCCCAAACAACTTCATAGGCAAATGTCACGACATTCCGTTGGATTGGGCTACTTGACTTCACCATGCCTATTCCTGTGTTTCTGAAGATATTACGGATTACTACCAGCTCGGTAACTCTTGCAAATCATTCATATCTTTTGTAAAAATATGCAATCTATTTACTATAGTAAACGATTCGTTCACATTCACAGAATGAATAACTGCTTATTTAACACTAAAATGTATATGAAGAAACAAACTGACAGTATATCTTGCAATGTATTTAAAGACGGAAATCAACGCCATACTCCATAATAGCATCATGCATTATCACAAGAGGGAGAAAATCGTTTGAGAGTTCCACTAGGACTCAGCTTATGAAAAGATATTGTACAATACTTTGACATACACATTTAAACACTCATCATGTTTTCTAATTTATTGACAATTAAGTTGCGCAATGAATACAAATAGCTGAGCCGTGTGATGTTTGCGCGCACTCCATCTAAGTTTTTATCGGCAAACTGCTTTCCTAACTCTTCCATTAATCCATCAATCTCCTCTTGAACGGTAGTCTTTTCGGTGGTTAAATCGTCTTTGCTGGACATTTCTGACACTCGCTCATTCCATTCCATCATTTCCATTAAAAATGCTGAATCCATGTCTCTGACCTTGTCAGCGCTTGGTCCGAGGCCTTTTCCTGTAAGAAAAAAGCATCGCAAATAAATTGAGGGCAATGAATCCTGCCCTAAACTCCAAGTGCTCGAGGGATAGTACATCTTATGAATACATATGGACGTACAAATCTTACCTGCGTCAGCAGTTAACAGCAGCGTATAAGACTACGTACATGACCTGATATTAACACAAAAAAAGAAAAAAAATACTCGAAAAAGGCGTACCACCACGGTCAGATTCCCCTAGGACTTTCAGCAGATATTTTGCTCGAAGGAGGGGCTCTGACAATGTTTTGTAGGATTCGTTAAGTTTCCTGGAATGCTCATCAGATATCTCCTTCTCATGCTCGGAAGCCCTAGCGAATTTATCCGGATGCATAGCAAACTGCAGCTCACGGAATCTGAATACGTGCTGCTCTTTGGAGCTTGTGAGTTACGAAGCCGTATGTGAATTGACCTCTTTTTCAACAACGACTCATCGATTTCAAATGACACTGGTAGCCCGAGGTATTCGAACAAGTTCTGAGTGCCTGGTGGGGGTTGTAATGTGTGACCTGTGGAAAAGAAAGGACAATGATACGTGAGACTGCGGAAGGTATACCCACGAAACTAACAATGATCACAGAAGAACTTTTTCGTGCAGTTCACCACGTCCTGACAATTCCAACAATTTGTTTCCTCAGGTCGAGCGCAGTCAGAAACAATTTTACCACATGAACGGAGTTGACTGGGAACACTAAACCAGTCCAGTCCCTTGGGAAATCTTCGCTGTACTAATTGAATTTCAAAGAATAACCGAACCGTAACATCGAGCAGCGTTGTCCCAGTGACAGCGATACACCTATCGCTGCCCTCGCCATCCAAATGCTTTAACTGCTAATCTTCAAGAACCTCTTATTCCACATTTCATTGTATTCCCAGTATTAGAGGAGCGAGAGATCCAAGGCTGAATGTCACTGTCGCGTCTGGGCAGAAACGGCACAATTTATTCCAAGTAGAAACGTGAAATAGTCAAGAACAAAATACTTGAACAGAAACCGTCAGTGAACTTTATGAAGATCGTCATAAAAGCACAACAAGAAGAAATAAGGATGACTGAAGAACAATGAAGAGAAGTTAACCAACAAGTTTCATTTCTTAGCATAATCCACTTTCATCTGCTGTTCAGGAGTAATTTTAAAGTTATTCAGGGCAATTCGGGCGGGTGCTGCCAACTCTTCTGATTCAAACTCAACGAAGGCTATACCAGATCGATTTGGCACTAAGCGAATGTCCTTCAGTCCAGGGAATCTGTAACGACACCGTGTTCGAATGTGTTAATGTTGAAAGAATTCATGGGTGACAAAATAAGTACAAGATCAAACATACTGATTGAATAATATTGTAAGCATATCTGTCGTTGCTTCGTCGGGAAGATTGGTGCAGAATAAAATCTTGTTGGGCGGAGCAGGTCCATCTTCACCTGGTCCTCTTCCACCACCAGCTCCTTTTGCACCCTTAGTAAAGATCACATTAAAATAATGTTTTTTCACTCCGTTCGACTTCTTAGCTGCTGAAAATTCCATGCTAATTTTCTTCCTCAGTTCTTGAGGTTAATTCATACTAGATGACCTGCAGATCTAATGCTATTCTATCTACTGACACTTGTATTTACGGAAATTCGACTAAAAAGCGCTTCGCAAACCCTACTTGGATTCTGAAATTTTTCCGTTATAGCTGAATAACGAATGTGGCCGCAAAATTTCCACACAATCTTCTCTGCTGTACGTAAAGTTAATTTCGGAGATGTAGTTATGTAAAACATCATCGCACTACTAAACAACATCCAGAAGTAATAGGGTTATTTTACAATTTTTCTCGACTGGTTTTTTTTCATAAGGTAATAGATTCGAGTGAAAATGGATCTATTCTAAGACAAGAAAATAGCTTTAAAAAATTGAAGAAGTGATTTTTGTGATCGAAGCTAAAAAGACTATTATAGGTAATGAACACTTAAAATACGTATTTCCATAAAATAATGTAAGCCACAGAAATGCAAAGAAACATTTCTGCTTACTCATTCATTTCATTTTAAGAGACTCAAGAACACGCCAGGCGTTGGAAAATTACCTCAAAGGCATCACCCCACGAATCTGAGGTGGTACGGATTTCAGGTGGAGTATTCGTATATGGGGATCGTAAATTGAGGGGGGGGGGGGGTTATTCCATCCACTTCTTCCTAATTGCCGTGAAAAACGGCCCGGAAGATACGGCTTTGAGCGTTGCGGCGCACTATTTTCTAAAACGAGTTCGATTGGAGCGCGCCAGCCGTGTCCACACGCCGCATCTTCAGAGCCGTTTTTTACGCCAATGAGGAAGAAATGGACTCAAAATTGCAATGCAAAATGAGTTTCTTCACCTTCTTTTTCTTTTGAGTGCGAATAGGAGCTCGGGCTGCCCTTTCAACATAAGTCCCCTTCGCTTTTGCGATAACATCCGAGTCCTCACGAGCATACTGGATCCGCTGAAGTACCAAGACTTTGTCATTAAAAAAACAGTTACAGAAATGTCACTGCGCACCATTGGTTTGTCGTAGAAAGGGAATCCCTGCATAGCACGCAAGGCGTTAGACGCAGATGAGATCTGGTTTGGAAAAAAAATCATCTCGTAAAAATTGTTTGATATTAGAAAAGAAAACACAAAACATGAACTACCAAACAAAACATTTATGTTACCTCTTTAAAGATTATATGAGCTTGTCCTCGCATACGAAGTGTCTTGAAACAGAGTATGCTTATTATTTCTCCAAACTGGGTGAAAATAGCATGTAATGCCTTTTTCAGCTCTGAAAGCATAAGGATGGAAAACAGGCTACAAAACTTCACCATGTCAACAAGTCAAAGAAATTAACTCACCTTCCTTCTTGACTTTTTCGTTGAGATTGTTGATGTAAATGGTGTGGTTGGGCTTGATGTCGGCCATCTTTAGTAAAAACTACCAATAATTTTAGGACAAAAGAGTGAAGAAAACCGCGTGAAGTTCAGAATATCGCTAAATAATTAGCGCGGTCAAAGACCAAGTGCTACAGTTATGAAACTGTTGGATTCGCAATAGATTTATTCGGTGGTTCTGCAAACACTATACAAGTACATTGCATTACACTGCACTTTTCGACAGAGCTAGAGCTTAGCAACAGGAAGCACACAACTGTGGCAAAATAAACCTGGAGAGCATAAAGAGAGAAGAAGTACATTAGAATTAGAATGCCGACAGCTACTCATTTCTATGAATATCTTTGGGGATATGTGAAGAAAACCTACTATTTACATATGCACAAACGACCAGTACTCATCGGGCTATTTTAGTGCTTGAGACTAGAACAAATCTAAGAAAACATTTTAAAGTTTCGTTTCGTCTAGGTTGTACATTTTACATTTATGACCCGCACACATACGAGAAAAACTAAACGTGTTCCTCCTGCTCTCCACTCGCTTTTCTCGGTACAACAGCCTTCCGCGTAATTCCGTAGAACTTTGGAGGATTGAATCTACGTGATGTGAACTCCCAACCCAGGTGGTCCATGCAGAAGCGACACTCGATTATCTGCCATTTATAGCTGAAGGTAAACGTAATGGTAGAACGAAGAGACAGGAACGTTTAGTACGTGTCTTCTCATTCTTCCAAAAATACACATACAAACTTAGTCTTTTAGTTTCCATACATGTCCACTACTATCTGCAACGACTTACGACAATCAAAGCGAAATAAATCCTTTAAAAATATGGACAAGACTGAAATGGATTTGAGCAGAAGTGCCAACATCAGTTAAGTAGAGAAACAAATTTCATTTCGTAACAATTCGGCTTTAGGCTGTTTTGTTACAAAAAGACAGGAAATTAGAAAGAACGAGGGAACTGTTCACAATAACATAAACCGCAGGACAAAGATAAAGAGTGAAGTAACGCAGTTCCCTATAATGACAATTCATCGGGGCAGGGCACCATCTCCTCCTTCCCAATTAGCCCGGTAAATGGTGCCAAAAAGCTCCACGAGCATGTTTCTGTCAGCGATAGTAACACCTGGAGCAACTGCAACAACCCCCAACAGTTTTTTATCCATCTTTAAAGGCATTACTCCACGAATCTGAGGTGGTGCGGATTTCAGGTGGAGTATTCGTATACGGGATGGGAGACTATGGAGAAGGGGGTGATTCCGTCCATTTCTTCCTAATTGCCGTAAAAAAACGGCCCGGAAGATACGGCTTCAGTCGTTTTGGCGCACTACTTTCTACAGGGAGTTCGACTGGAGCGCGCCAGGCCTGTGCGTCGCCGCATCTTCCGGGCCGTTTTTTACGGCTTCAGTCGTTTTGGCGCACTACTTTCTACAGAGAGTTCGACTGGAGCGCGCCAGGCCTGTGCGGCGCCGCATCTTCCGGGCCGTTTTTTTACTGCAATTAGGAAGAAATGGACGGAATCACCCTCCTCTCCATAGTCTCCCATCCCGTATACAAATACTCCACTTGAAATCTGCACCACCTCAGATTCGTGGGGTGATGCCTTTAAACCAATCTCCAGTACAGTCCGTATCATATCATGAGCACAATGTCCTCATGATCTGCAAAGCCCATTTTCTCTTGTTCTCGGATTTATACGAAATATTTCACTCATTCCGCTGCCCAGCCAATAACAAAAATCTTCGTTCTCTTCTGACATCTCAAAAAGAAAAAAGTTCAACATTATTTTGGAGAATTGTTGTGTTGCGTACATGGCACAACTCCTTACAATCCTAATCACTTCCTACTGGTAAACGTTCTACATAACAGGTGCTCGCAAGAAACAAAATACGTTTCGAATGTTTGCTGTTTATAGGAGAAAAAACCTTGTTTTCAGAGAAAACATTAGTTATAAAAACTCATTAGTTCGGTCATTAGTTTATTTGTAATAAATAAAGGTTTATTTATTACAAATGAACTAATGACCGAACTAATGAGTTTTTATAACTTTTTCTTTTTCATACCCACTCTGTTCGTAGAATTTATACAACATTTTTTTTTTCAAAATTCTCACCCAAAATTTACGAATAGCTGGATAGCCTCTAAAACACCATTGTAAACGCTTCCGAATTTTTAATAAATCATTATCCAAGGTTATTCGATGGAATATAAAGGACTGCTATCGTTTAGAAAAGAAATCCCCAATAAAAACCTTCTTTTCAAAAACTCTTCAAAACTTTACATATATACAGTAATAAATCGAGTGAACATGAAACAACACTTTCACAAAAAGTACTGGTCATCGCAAGGATATTCAGGGCAGTCTTTAGCTGTACAACATCGTGCTGTGGCAATTTCGCAACAATCTGTAGCAGGATATGGGATTATGGTTTACTATAATAATTGCAATGCAGTGCCCATACCTCCTCAAATAATGAATATTTGAACTAAAATGTGCATCGTCGCTTTCTGCGAAGCTGAGCACCTCCCATAGCAGCCATCCGTCAGCGATGAAGGACGCCCTGGTTCATAAGAAAGGAAGGTGGACATTAATCATTTTACAGGTAACATTAAGCATTATTTGTCTTCCTTCGTTAGTTTTAGCTACCATTAACCAAAGGAGCATGTTTTCAGGAACTACACTGGATTGAAGACTAAGATGATAATGATAATGATCAGTACACCTCAGTTTGTAATTAATTTTCACTAAGGAAGGAAGTTACACGCCAGACGATCTAATGTATTCAAAGGATAGAACGGGACATTACATCCAAAAGTTATTAGGACCCACGTCAAAAATTAGCTTCGATTTTGTTCTAGATAAAATAAAAAAGAAGATACATACCCAGGAAACCAACTAAATTTTGCACAAGGCTGGTCCCGAGGAACAAAATTCTGAGCAACTGCAACAGTCACCATTTCATGGATGTAGCCAGCTGAAACAAAGAATAGCAATGAGGAAGTGTAAAGAATAAATTCTGTGGTTACCGCTGTTTACAAAATGGGAACTCGTTCCTTCACTGTTCATATTAACAATATCCCGAACATTGCATATTAATAAGCCACATCCCCGGCAAACTAAATCTGTCATCTAGAAAAGTGCCAATTACGTTTACATTCAACAGATACCAAATTTTAAAAAAAGATAGCCTACCTTATCAACAAGGTTTAGCAGACTGATGATGCGCAAATTTGTTTCGTCTTCAACTAAGTGCTCATATTTAGTAGACAGTGGCATCGGAATATTACGGGCAGCCCAGTAGCTAAAGCTGACTGGGCCCTGAAGAATATTCATATTTGTGATTTGTTATTCAATAACTGATATTGTATTGAACGAGTCTCAGTAATATGCACCCACCAACTCAAGCGCATCCCGAATTTTCTCATTTGAAAACCACATTTCCAGCCAGTTTCCGAGTCGCTTGCATTGGTTGTCCTAAGCAGCATACATACAAAAAGATGTTGAAAATAAAGATCACTCTTCTAAGAAATTGAAATATTTTAGTAAGTTTAGATTCTTGCGTCGATGAGATCACTTAAAGTCGATCAGTAACGCCACTTTTGATTAATATGTCCTTATACTTTTAATTGCAGTGCTCACACCCGAACTAACAAGTTTCTTAACAAATAAACACCGGAAGAGCATACCAAATTCACATTATCCGCCACGAAATGAGGAACACTAGAAATCGCCGAGCATAGGGCAAGCTTCTAAAAAAAGAGTTCTATTCAGGCTAAAGTACACAAGATAAAATATACAATACCCTCTTCTCTGGCCAAGTCCACGTTTTAGAAGGACATATAGCTTGTGGCAAAGGTATACGCGTTAAGTCGTCTAAGACTTCCACTCGTGCCATTGAAGTGCTGAACGAAATTTCGCAATGCAGATGTTGTATGGCCAGATATCCTACGTTAACAGTAGTCACATTTACCCCCTACTATAAAGGGGCTCATGCGACTGACCTAGATGCCTCGTTCTCAATTGATATAACTCTAAATCTTTGTCGACCGATGGCGTGCACCTTCATTGTTAGCCCGTCGCTCACGTACTTGTTAACCTGGAACAGCGAGAAGAGAAACAAACATCGCAAGAAAATGTTAACAATTTCTACGCTCTGCATCAACGTCTGAATTCGCGGTTCGGCACAACTTTCATAACTCCTAACAATTTCTCAGTTTTTACCTGCAATAAGATTCCGTAACGATCCTTGTTCATATTTACTTCGCCGATAATGACAGGTAATAAACCAAGATAACTTCTCGAATCAATTGCCCTTTGTACAATTGCGCGAGAAACGGTGTTATGTATCTGCATCGGAACCATCTGACCTAGAAAGAAGAAGAATTGTTATAGAGTGAAGAATCCTTACCATATAATAGTTGAAAGTCGCGCTGGCATATATTTATTTGTTTATTTATGCTTACCTGGCAGTACAACAAGATCAAGGCTTATGACAGGAACCGTGTGCTCTTTTCCAGGTTGTAGCCACATAGTAGCACCCATATCGACTTCTTCTGAAGCCCTAGCGGGTTTGAACAGATACTGATGTTTTGAGCATTCCTATAATTCAAGATAAATAAATAGTTTTTAAGGGAAGAATTACCGAACAAAACGAATTCGAACGCATAAGGGACCAACATCTCACATGAACATCGAAATTCCTGTTAGGCTCGCCATCGCTAGCTTCCGATGCAGGATCATTTTCATCGGCAGATTCTTCCTCAGAAGACCCCAGTCCACGCATATCCACGTCCATTCCTCGATTCTCACGCCTCGCCCGAACATTGAGAATGCGAAGAAACTGACGGACGCCGTTACGAATGCCACGCTGAAACCAAAGTTCGAATGCGAAGAAGGAAAAAAGACAAAACAAAAACAGCTGCTTCATCTAGAGGTGAGCACACTCGATTCAACACACTAATTTTTTGCAACAAGTTCATGTTGGAGATGAGCACTGACCGCTGAAACAAAAACTTATCTTAGACGAAGACCTATATAAAATCTTTATTGTCAAAATCATTCTACCATGTGGAAATTATGTTTGAGCGCTCCTTTTACAACTATAGCTAAAATATGTACTTCTGAGAAGAGTGCAACGAAAGCACTGTAATCGAGCTGAAAAGGAGACTTAAAATAGATCTTGATTGAATTAAGCGCTTCAGAACTAGATACTACGCTTTAAAATCTGCAACTCCTCTATCACTGTTCAAACTAACAGCGATCCACCCGAACTGAAAGAAAAATCTGGGAAATTTCCAATGTTAATGACCAGTGAAGATCGTTGACATCTTTTCAATCCATTGCACTGTTCGTAAGTGCTTGATTCTTTTATTAGGATATTTCAAAGATGAATACATCAGCACATATCTGAACGACGGAAATACAGAATTGTGACCATTACATTGACAGCAGCATCCAAAGCAGCGATTTCGTCAGGAGAATCCTCATCAATTACATTTTCTGCAGCAAGATCCTGTTCTGGAATTTCCCCATTTCCATTTTCATAGTCATCTTCGCCATCGCTGCTGTAATGACCGCCATCAAACATCTAAACAAATGTTACATACAGGATGAGAAATAAACTTGACATCAAGGAAGTCTTCGAGCACTGTACAGATCCCAAATTTATATTATGTACACATGAGCAGTGCAATAAGAGAAATATCGATGTAATCAGAGTACAATATCAACTTGTGATTTTTAAACCAATAAGATGGTAATCTCTAAACATGGAGGGATGACGCTTATTTTGGGAAACATTTCTGTTTGAAAGTCATCAGAAGGTACGCCGTGAATTTCTGAGGTTGCACGGACCGCACAAGAACCCTACGCCTGTTTTCCTCATTCGAAGATGAGACAAGCTGAATAGAATTTGATTAAAGTCTGAGTCGAAAGTTACTGGCGTATCAATCCATTTGGGATGCGCCAATGCGTTTTAGGGAAATTCGTAATCGTTGTTCTGCAACGCTCGCTGGCCTATATAATGACTTACAGTGGCTTAATCAAGTCAGTGTTCAGATCCTCCCAGACAAGTTTGGTACCAGTTTATCGACTCCGGAAGGGTGAAGGACTTGGTTGGCACTAGGGTGTTTTCGAACCCTCAACCGTGCGGCTACAGCGGGCCTCTAACCAACTGCGCTACACCCGCCCCAATATAATTTGGTTACTCTGTTCATATCTATTATTAAGGTCTGCGAATAGTCGGACCGCTACCTATTCGTTGTGGCCCTGCTTATAATAAGTACAATCAGGCATTACTTGCATTATACAGGTACGTACAAGCGATAGAACTTGGATAGATGTATGGCGTAAGCTACTCATTTATTGTAAAAAGGTGCAACGTAGCAATAAGTTTGAAAAGGAGCAACAGCGTACCAAAAGTGAAGCTAGACTGTTTAGAAAAACGACACTGAAGGAACGACAGAAAATGAAGCAAGAGCAAAACTTTACATACCCTCACAATTGCGAATAGTAAAACACTTATTTACTATAGTTATACATATTATGTATAAGAACAAAGCGCTCAAAACGAACAAAAGTTCGTCGACTGACCGTTATGAAAAAGAAAACTAGTGACTACATGGAATACAGGAAGTAAAAAATATGAAAAAGAGTGACGACTTTCATTTCAAAAAAAATGATACAGATGTCTTGTAATTGTTGAAAGATTCCATACCAAAAAAAGAACAGACCCTGCTTTGTGATAATAGAAGCTGAAGGTAAAGAGCTCGAGAAGTAAACTCTAAAGGAACAAACAAACACATTTTTTTCCGGAGACAAAATTTCAAAATCTAGGGCCGCGCCCCAAACACTAGCGCACCTCTCAACTCGTCCGGCGCCTCGATTTCAAGCTCGTCCACATTGCCGCACTCCCGTTGGACTTTACGCATCCTGGAGTCAAAATGTCCACCGCCGGGTCAAAAGGAATGGAAGCCTCCTGCAATTACGTAGGTGGCTACGCTCGAAGTGGTGCGGTGAAGCTTTTGGAGCTGTTGTGATCGAGACGGAACCCTCGCAGGTCGCAGACAACTGCAGCGATGAGCGACGATTATTCAACTGCAGAGATAATCAAGGTCCTACGTCGATCGGAACCGCTACCTTCACCACCTCCAGTGAAGCCACAACTAGATCATGCTCTGCATCTCTAATATACCGTAGAGCCGTTAGGAGGACAGAGAACTACCATGACTTCAGGTTTTTACGTCCTAGCTACATAACCATGTGGATGTTGTGCCTGATACAAAGGTATAAAAGAAACTACGTCCGAACTCAAGGCGGCTGTAACCCTGTCGGTAGGAATTTCATGTGGAACTGCACGATTGATCGACGGTTCGAAACCGCCCTGATTCCAATCAAACCTTTCATCTCCCGTTATCGGTAAATTGGTACCAGTCTTGTCTGGGAGGTTAGAAAGACTGGCCAAAACACAAACAAGACACATCGACCTGAATAGAAATCGAACACCTAGGCAAAAACCACACTAGACAAAAGACTAAGCAGCAACACAAATTTATATAATGGCTTGGTCTTTGTATCGGCGACCGCTAAGAATTCGTTAATTTTTCACACCCAAATGTTACAGGGTCACGGCCTGTTCCCTATTACCATTGTACTTTCTCAAGGCGAAGTCGTCTTAGCGTTCCTTGTAGTTTCTACGCTGCACCAATTTTCAACACATTTCAGTTCTGCTGTTTCCGAAGCCGTATCTCAATGTTCCTTCTTCTCTTCAGGTATTGCAAAATATTGCTTATGATCATAAAATCAAGAGAAAAATGCGGACGCATTTTGACACCTCTTCGTAGAGTGTGGGACAATCAACGCTGTTTCCCACCGCCATTGAGCCTTTTCGACACTGCGAAAGCCAATGTGTACATAAAGGATGCAGCTTTCAGCAGATTTTTCAGTCAGCAGTTCTAAAATCGAAATGGCGATGGAAGGACATTTGGACGTTCCGAAACGAAACCCAAAAGATCAGAATTTTTCGCATTCTAGGTTATCAAGCAAGAATTGATCGAGCACAGGTCTAGTATACCAGTAACTTTTGCAGCCTGCAATTTGGTCGTCGAGGATAATAAGCTCTTGCACATTTGGTTCCAAATGTAATCAACTGCAGTGAGCGTGGAACGCTCTCCAGTGCACACGTTATTCCTCCATTTGATGCGTTCTCCCTTTCGCATTGAGGATTACCAGCAGGAGCATCGCGATCATGTGGTTGAACGCACTTTATATTGACCATACATAATAATGAACTATTTTTTGAAATCAGTTTGCCAACCACGGGTAACAATAGTCAATAGTTTCATTGTCTTTAAAGGCATCACCCCACGAATCTGGGGTGGTACGGGTTTCAGATGGGTTATGCCTATACGGTGTCGTAGATTGTGAGGAAGAGGGTAAATCCGTCTGTCAAGTTATAGGAAGTCCATCCTATTCTTGATGTGTTACGGAGAGTTCAAACGTATATTATAAATGTTTATATACATATATATATATATATATATATATAATATATAATCAAAAGTGTAGAGAGGGAAAGAGGGGCTCGCGCTAGCCGGGTGGCATGGTCGCGGAGGCGAGACTGCCGTCTCGTTGGCGGACTTCCTCTGACACCTAATGTCTGCGACTGGATCCCAACACGTCCATTTCTTCCTAATTGCCGTAAAAAACGGCCCAGAGAATGCGACGCGTGCACAAGGCTGGCGCGCTCCAATAGAACTCATTGTAGAGATTAGCGCCCCGGAACGCCTTTAAAGAATCGGGTTTGAAGAATCTTCCTAATTCCCGTAAAAAACCGCCCGGAAGATGCGGCGCGCGCACAAGGCTGTCGCACTCCAATCGAACTCGTTGCAGAAAATAGCGCGCCGGAACTCTCTAAGCCGTATCTTCCGGGCCGTTTTTTTACGGCAATTAGGAAAAAATGTACGGAGTCACCCTTCCCTCCATAATCTACGATCCCGTATACGAATACTCCACCTGAAATCCGCACCACCTCAGATTCGTGGCATACTGCCTTTAAAATACGTATTTCCATAAAATAATGTAAACCACAGAAATGCCTCGTCGAGCACCAGCAGAGAATAGTGTTTTTCCAGCGTATTTCTGGTGTGGAAAAACGTACTAGAATTCTAGTTTATACCCGAGCATGAAAAACATGTGTGATCTTATATGTATGAAGATCTTAAAGGTATCACCCCACGAATCTGGGTGTTACGGGTTTGGGCAGGTAATGCCTATATGGGGTCGTAGATTGCGGGAAAGAGGGAGATTCTGTTCATTTTTCCGTGTATCAGTGTAAACGGGTAAACGGACGACCCCGAAACGCTGTTTCTTACGACGGCTTCTGTTGCAACTTTTGCGCTCCGCCCCCGCCTGCGATTCGTCGAAAACCCATTCGGACGAACCGATAGGCAATTCATTTCATTCAGGCGAATCGCAGGCGGGGCAGTGCGCAATGGTTGCGCATTGCAACAGAAATCGTCGTTAGGAACGATTTCTGGAGTCGTCCGTTTGCAATTATGCAAGGAGAGATGAACGGAATCATCCTCTTCCCCGCAGTCCCGCGATTCCTTATAGGCATTACCCGCCTGAAACCCGCACCGCCCCAGATTCGTGGGGTGATGCCTTTAACCTGGATCTCATTTGATGTAGAACAATTCGGTTCTCAGTATATTGTTGGGGAATACCTTTTCCATCAAAATAAAGATTTCACCCGCCCTGGACCTTATCCATTTTTCCACTAATTACATGACCCGCAGATGGGAAAGATGCCAATGATCGCATCTACATACTACTCAGATTTAATGGAAAAAAGAGGTTTCAAAAACAGCACTAAAAACAGTAGGGTCAAAACAACTTAAAGCCCGGTGCTATTGCGTAGGCGGACGCACGTCAAGTGAAGGTCGTAGCATGTAGCAACCAGCGCGCGTAGAAGTGTGAAATCTGAATTCAGAAGTAACCGCGGCACTTTTGTTGCATAGCAGAAGACTCTCTTTGCCGCAGTTTTCTTTGCCTACTACCATTCCTTTGTCAGAGGCGTTATCCACGTTGTTGCAGTGCCTACGACCCCAATTCAGACTGCGCATATGATCGTGCGTCCGAGGTGGGACCGTGGCTCATCTTTGCAGTTCGACTGCAGGAACCGATGGTCCTGTCTCGATTGCACTAACTCCATCGTGGTACTTCGAGCGCATGCATTTACACAAATCCGCCAAGCTTAGTTTTTTTGGGCACTCAGTGGCGCTCTTATTCCTCGAAGTAAATAATTAAGACAATCGGGGCCTTAGGCATTAGTCTTAGTGGATCTATGACGTGTGAGCTAAAGTTAGTAAGAGAAACAAGTAAGTTAGAGCGTCGAGAAATAAGGGCGCCACCGAACGGCCTCCTCAACTACACTTTCACCCGGATCTGATTTTGACTAGCAGGGTTACCTCAACCAGAGTACGTAGAAGGGGTAGAGTCTGGTTTCAACGAGAACGATATATTTGCTGCTTTGAAGGCGACTGTCTTCGTTGCGGAACCGTTCCTAGGCCGGAGGCGTTTCAGCGCCGACATTGCCGCGCGTCTATGAGTTCATTTCAGCGTGCACATGTGTTCGTCTTCGTGCTAAAAGTGGTGCGATGCCGCCGGCAATAAACAGTGGGCGGGGCGAATGGCGTACTGAGTGCACCCATGTCGTCTGCATTCTGGCTGCTCTCTGCGTCAATGCACCTTTCCGCAATCGTCGGCGAAAATGACAGGAGCTGACTCATTTCGTTGCACAGTTAGCTTCCGTAGGTGCCTACTTGGTCCTGGTTGTAATTTTAAAGTTTGCGTTGCTGTAGCTTCTCTGTTCTGGTTTCACATCGTCGGTTTAGTGGGCTTGCACGTAGCTTCCGAACCTTGCACCACTTCTTTGTTGTTAGTATTTCTTTCAGTGTTGTACAAAAGAGCACTGTGATTGTGTTGACGTAGTTATTGTGCTTGTGTTTCCATTCTAGTTGTTGATGGGTAATATCGAATCGACTCGGACGGACGACAAACACAAGTCTCCATCACAGAAGGTATTCGATCCATACATGTTGTCATCTCTAATCGTCCGGCGGCAGCATTCCGTCTGTGTAACTCGTGCTGACTTTCCCCATTCGGCTGAGTTCTTTTTTGGTTTAATGCACTTGTTTGCCTTAATTCTGCACCGCTTTTTGTCGTGTTCAACGAGTGACGCACTCGCTCAGTAACCAGTGTTTTTCTGTGCGTATAGCACACAATCCAAAGATTTCATTGTTTCATTAGACAGGTAAACGGAAGGCAAAAAAGCAGTCGAAATCCGGGTCTGTTCCTCACAAGCTGAGCCGAGGAACGTCAGAAATGTCTTACCACACCTATCCCGTCACTCAGGACTATCGCATAAGCAGAAAGGTAGAAATGAAAGGTTGCTACATTTCAAAAGCACTCCATATTATGATTAATTCAATTTCTCAGTTCATGATTCAATTTTCTTTATAAGACTGATCGAAGACCATTTGAACGAAGAACTTCTTGCTATTTGTCATTTGTTGTGCTTAGGAAAGTTGCTTCAAAGTCCAATCATACCTTTCTGCACTTAATTACCCTCAACAGATGGTTTTTGACATCAGTTATACTGCCTCCATTTCTGTCAAATTCTTTTTATTTGGTCGCAGTTCTTTTCTATTCACTCAATTTAACGTATTGTGTTAGCTGCACGCGGCATATATAAGCCACTTTTTGGTTTTTTGGAACTTTCCAAAGACTTGTTTAATGAGCAAGTTTTTTTTTCTTCTAAATTATAGGTCCATAGCCTGTTGCAAACGCTCGAATTAGACAATAGCAATTTGTATAGTTGGGTCAAAACGACATGAAGCTCGGTACATGTTAGCTCCACTGACAGGCGTATACAATTCTCATTTTGTGAAAGTTCTGCAATCTCAGACAATGACTTGCTTACATGTTTCGGCAGTTCTTATTTGTTTGGGAGATATCAGGTAAGAATGTCACAAGTATACATCAGGCTTCCCCTCCAGACCCCAACCATTCGCTGGCGTGGCGTACGAAGATGTTAGAACACGTAAGTCTCCAAAAAAGTAATTTTCTACGGTTACGCAACTTTCGCAAGGTATGAAATTCTTGTCAGTGGAGAGTAACTGTTAGGATCGAGGAGGATCTTGCTAGCACGAATCATTGCTTACACAACTCCACCGAGCCTCATGTCGTTTTAATCCGACTATACTTTTCAGTCACTGTGTGTTTTAAGAATTAGAGAAAATATATTCCAGAAGTTGGTTTAACTATTGAAAATTGGAAGTGAAGGAATGTTACTGGAAAGTGTCTTGTGTACTTTTCTGATGGGAAATTGAAAACCACCTTTTTGTAAGCTTTTGGCAACTAAGACTTTATTCACTGTTAATATTGACCCCTTTTAACTTTGTGGAGCTGATAAGATTATTATCTGCGAAAGAAGAGTGGAGAAATATAACGTATTCTGACATCTGGCTTATCTTGCTAGGCTAGAAAAGATCCCATTCTTTCTCCTGTCATTTTATTCCTGCGAAATGCGACATTCGTTTTCTTCATTACCGTGCAGTTTTCAAGAAAAAAAAAGTAAGCACTCAGAAAATGGAAAAGATAGTATCAGATAGTTAATTTTCCACCTTTTTCATCGATCGTGATGTGAAGTTCGAACTCGTTCGTAGTTTAACCCTGGTAACTACACTGCCAGCATGTATTGCGTGACACATTAGAGACTAAGCGGACGATTATAAACTTCTCCATGAGAAGAAACATCACAAAAATGGTTGTCAACTTAATCGGTGCTATTCGATTTTTTTTTCTACTGTTTTTCAGTCCTTTTTATTTAGGATTAGAGGTAACTCACTTAAAATACGTAGTTGCTACTAAATACTTAGTTTACTTAACTGTATTGGGAACATGAAGCGGGATTGAGCGGGTGACTTCGCAAGATCCTTACTCCAGAGAAGCGAATGCTTTGAGATTCTTAAGCTCAACCATAGAATCTAATTTCTATGTGATCCATAGTATGTGTATGGTAATCTATTGTCGTCGTTTCTTCTACGATATTGACTTCTGAGAAAAACTGGTAAATTCACACCCAAGGAAATAAATGGGGACTTATCAAAAGTCGTGAAAATTCTATTGAAAAAGAAATAACTGATTTCGTGGTTGAAGTAAAACTCAAGTCAATATCGTAGAAGTAAGGGTGCGGTTTAGGCAAGCTATTATTCAAAGCAAACAAAGCAAAACGATCGTAAACTTTAGTCAAAGTTTAGCTTTTTTACTTTTTGGGAGTACCGTTAGCGGTAGTAATATATAGAAGTAACTTTTTGGTCGATTTGCTTGAGCTATAACCAAGATTGGTATTTTTTTTTGTATGACGTCTGAAATGATTTCATTGAACTCTTGATAACTTTCAGTTTCAACACATGTCCTTAGAGTTCGGAAATAACGAGGTCGGAGGTTTTTCAATTCAGTGATATTTGGCGAAATTTGCGAACTTCTGTTATTCATACGTGTATTGTGCTGCTAATAACATTCTATGCTGAGTTCCTATATACTCCAGATTTTTAAGTGTAGTGTATAACGGTTTTTCATTGTAATCTTTTTTACTCTACTGAAAGCGCGTTTACAACTACGTGACCCTATCTTTATTTTTTCGTAAATTTAAAGAAGGAGAACCACAACAGTAAGGTTTTTACTGTGATGTTCATTATTATAAAACTGAAAGAGTAGCTTGTTAGCGAGTTAGAAGAAACCCCTCACACTTCTGCAAACATAAACTGTGGCATATGGAAGATCTATCGGATTGGCCCAATTTCTTGGGTACACGATCACTCCTTTGCAAAGTAACTGTACAGGTAGTTGTACCATTGGTTTGATTGAATTTTAGTTATGTGGACTTTAAATTTATTTTTGTTTTCAAAATCGATATCATTTGCAGTTGACGAGTAAAGAATTTCTTCTTTAAAGACTTTCTTTTTTGCTTGTTTCGTTTATGGCGTTTGGTTCTGTTGTAACTCTGCAGTTTTGCTGTTTAAAGCATATAAAATACCTTTTATGCACGCCACATTTCGCTTGCCTACTATTTTTTATTCACCTTACTAGCTAGTAGCGTTCCTTTATGTTTTCGATTCTACACAAAATGCTATTGTGTTCCTATTATTCGATCATCACGTAAGTAGTGTTTCCATATGGTATCCATAGCTACCTTGGACATAAACATGTAACTGCACAAGATGATGAGAAGTGAGAATAAAAGGTTTTATGATCTTGACGAGTTTACATGAAAAAAACGGTCGACTGCTATTATAAGCCAAAGCAGCCTGATTGAGTTGGCGACTCGGAGTGCAGATACGGGCGGATCTAGCGAAGGTTGCACCTCAATCACAACCGCTAGCTTCACCGTACCACCTCGAGAGCGGCCGATTACGCAACATCACGTCTACATGAGCTAGGGGATTTTACCTGCGTTTTTCGATGGCTGTATTAAATCATTTCGTTTGCTCTTATTGAATTAATTCACATTTTTTTTTTTTTAATGGAATATTTATATCTTATGTTCGTTCCATCCCAAACGTATATAAGAGGCTTCATCTGCATGCGATTTGCGAATTCTTTAAATACTCATTGATTTCATTTTAGGTTCTTGGAGTTGGGATCAATGGAAAAGTTGTAGAGTGTGAACATCGAATTACCGGAGAGAAATATGCTCTCAAAGTACTTCGAGACGTACCGAAAGCCAGAAGAGAGGTGGGTGTTTGAAGAGGTTTCGCCTTTTTACCCGTAATTATTTATGTGCGGACAAAATGGTTGCAAGATTGTTTTTTTATAGTAATTCTATAGAAACAAGCAAGAAGATGCTCGGTAGAAGTTTGGAACAGAAGATTTTCAGTTCTTAAATGAAAACAGATTATTTGTGGAAGCTAAATTCAAGAATTGTGAAGAGATGAGAAGAAAAAGCGGAGAAAGGGAGCAACCATGTGTACTCTTTGTCTAACACCCTTTCTAGTTTTTCGAGGAAAAAATGTGGTTTCAAAAATTGTGAACCAGTCTCGCTATTGCCTGACACCTTTTTTTGGAAACATTCTTGTCCAGTTCTTACGATTGAATTCATGTGAATCTGGGTGCCCGTAGTGTTTATCTTTCATTAGTTATGAAGTCTTATTTTCAAGGTTGATCTACACTACATGGCAAGCGGGCATCCAAACATTGTGGAAATCGTCGACGTTTACGAGAATTCCTATAATGATGTGCAGTGTCTTCTTGTAGTAATGGAAAGTATGAAAGGAGGGGAATTGTTCAACCGAATTCAGGTACCCTGCAGTGAGCTCCACATTTAAACTCTATCATAATAGTAATTATATACTATTTCGTATTATTCATAACACAAGAATTTACAGGAACGTGGTCAACAGGCTTTCACTGAAAGAGAAGCAGCTAGTATCATGTTTGAAATTTGCTCTGCTGTTGCTCACCTTCACAAGATGAATATTGCTCACAGAGATATAAAACCTGAGAACCTTCTTTACGTGTAAGTTGTAACGATTTGCAACGTGTTTTCTGTTTTCTGTAGAACTAATTGCGACAACTTTTTTTGCAGAGACTCCGGACCAAATGCTCGACTAAAATTGACAGATTTTGGCTTTGCAAAAAGAACAGATGAGTCGGAACCGCTCGGATTAGCAACAGCTTGTTATACGCCATACTACTGTGCTCCGGAAGTAAGCACATTGAGTTTCTCAGAACTCTTTTTGATTTTTCTTTTTGCTGCAGTACTATGCGTTATTCAGGTGTTGGGTGCCGAAAAATATGATAAATCGTGTGACTTGTGGTCGATAGGAGTCGTTATGTACATATTGTATGTTATCTTAATTTTTCTCGTAATTACTTGCAAATTTTCTTTCCAAAAGTATCATATATATTATACCAGCCTGAACGTCCGGCTAAAGCCGGACTTCAGGCTTATTTTGGTGTTCGCTTCGCTCGCCTTCACCGATCAGTAAGAAATAACAGTAGCGACATTCTTTGGAAATTAGAATTGCTTTTTTCTATCAACGCTTTCTTCAACTTTTTTACCCGAAAATATAAGCACAGATGAAAGATTTTATGGTTTTTCCCTAAACGCGTCGGTTTTATATTTGGAGAACAATAGAACTTGATTTAACATCTATGTTCCTCTCAGATCTCCCCTTTTTTCAAACATTATTCGAAGTATGAGTTTTCTCCGTTCTCAGCTATTAGCAAAGAACGAAGTGCTAACATGAAATAAATAATCACCACCGTAGTGATTATTCATTATCATTCATTACATTCATTATGAATATCACTATCGCAGTGATAAAAATAACGTTCTACGTCAGATCGCGTAAACGTTGGCTACTATGTATTGTATTTAAGCAGCCGTTCGCAAGTGCTTTTTCCTCCTTTTGAAAGTTCCTCTTTTTGAAGAAAGGATGTTAACAGCATCAGGGGAAATGCTGGGAATTGCGAAGGAACCACAGAAACCCATGCTACTGCGTTGGGGCACAGCTATCTCCACAGGCTCCAGGGCACGAATTCGACGCCACAATACCCATCTCACTCAATTTTACCGCCTTGGGGGTCCACCGCACCAGACCGACGCCATAATATTCCCTCTCTTTTTGGAATTTCTTGACTGAGACACACGCATACACAGACGCACACACGTGACTAAGCCCGTTATTATATGGCATGACAGTTTGCAAATCTTGAAGTATACATTCACATAAAAGTTTATTTACTCTCACTAACATATGAGAGAAACTAACTTGCCTTATCAAGGCCAACATACGTAGCTACATAGTTTTAAACAATGGTGAAAAGGTAGAGTGCTCGCCTGTCAGGAGCATGGCGATGGTTCGGCACCTCACCGCTGTAGAATTTTGCATCATTATAGAGTATTTTCGTGACACACAGACAAAAAAAAAAAAAAAAAAAAAAAAAAAAAACAAACAAACACACACACACAACAACACAAAAAAAAAAAAAAAAAAAACAAAAAAAAAACAACAAAAAAAAACAAAAAAAAAAAAAAAAAAAAAACACAAAAAAAAAAAAAACAAAAAAAAAAAAAAAAAAAAAAAAAAAAACACACACACACACACACACACGGACTAAGCGCGTTATTATATAGCATGATATATACTTTGGTAATCTATTTAGAATTTATGTTTTCGCTAGCGTGTAACTTATCAAGTTGAATTATCGAAATTCTAATTATCAAACGTTTACGTCCTGTTATTCGAATGGTGTTTAGACTATGCGGTTACCCACCTTTCTTTTCTCAACACGGGCTTCCTATGTCTCCTGGAATGAAGGCTAAAATAAAATCTGGTCAATACACTTTTCCTTCTCCAGAATGGGATTGTGTATCCGAAGCAGGTGAGCGCTCTCACAATTTCTTTCTATTTGGTCCATTGCATATGATATTTTCAAGGTGCATTTCTTGTATTTGTTTTGCAATTTTTTTGTATTTGTTATGAAAGCCTTTCAGCAAAAGATCTGATCAAGAAATTGTTGAAAACCGATGCAGCTGAGAGAATTACAATCGAGCAAACAATGCAGCACAAATGGATAACCCATTATCAGAAGGTGCGTATATCAGTAGCTAATACGCCTGAAGAGCTGAATTTGTTAGCGTTAGGAACACCTCATTGTGCTTCAGCTTTCTAAAAAGTCGTACTGTTTTCAAAAGTTAATTGTTCACCATTGTCAACGCTGCTCTCGAAATCTCAGAATGATGAGATTTAGAATGTTTTTTTTGGAGAAACAAATTGTGGAAAGAAATCACGTTGTCCTCCGTTAACTATGTTTTAAACTCGGTGAAATGCCATACTGTTATGGCTTTGCTGTTTTCAGGTTCCTGACACCCCTCTTTTTACTAGCAGTGTTCTAGTTGACCAAAAGGCTCAGTGGGGTGAAATGCAGGTTTGACTTCCTCATCTTTCTCTTTTTCTCTTTCTCGCAGTATGAAGATAGCAATCGATTCTCACGTCTCTCAAATCAATAGATTATTGTGTAATGTCATGGTTCTAGGAAGAAATGGAGAAAACGTTGGCATCCATGCGTGTTGGAAACGAAAATATGCAGATTAAAAGCCTTGCAGACTCCAATAACAAACTCCTACAAAAACGAAAGCAGCGTGCAGAAGAAACAATACAGGAAGCAAACTAATGACCGATCATCGAAGTACCTCATATGAAGTTGCCCAATGAGCCTCCATAGCGGCTAGTTCGATTTTTGAAAGTGTTTCTCAGGTTTTGTTATTTTAGTTTCACTCCTTATTACCGGGGTACTCCATATCGTTCACTTAAAAACGTCTAGAGGACGTGGACCCTCCACTAGCTAGAATGATAGTATTCCACACTAACATACATCGTTGGTCGAACTGCCATATTCTATAATTTCACAAGCATCATGTGGACGTTCTAGAAACCACATTCTTTCCATTTATATCCGCATTCTTTCCAGTCTGTTTTTCTCTTATTTACAGTCCCTTCTCCAAAAGTACTTAGTCCCTCCTAATTCCATGTACTCCCTAAGTATTTGGTCGAACCTGAATTCTATGAATTCTAGTTTTGATGTGCTGCTGTGGTTCCTATAAACGTGGGAATTGTAGCCAAAATTGTCATCCAATCCTAAAGGAATCTTCTTTATCTTTGCAATCTATGGTGATATTCCTCTTTATTCTGTGTTTTCGCTCTCATAGTAGTCAAATCATGTTTGGAAGTGATGTTGTAGTTGTAGTTTTTGTTTATTGTAAAGCGTCCTAATTCTGTGGTATATATTTTTTCGCGTGGTAACCTTTCACTGGAACTCATTTTTTTTACGTGTTATTTACTTATTTGTCCATCATTCGTTTGCATAGATTTTATGTTGTGGTAGTTCATGATTACGTCGAAATGTTTGCATTGAGTAGTGCAATGAAGATCCGAGAAACGTTGGTATATCAGAAAAAAGAATTCTATATGCGGTTTTTACAATAAGGTCGTGAAGTTGGTTAGTAGTAGAGTGGAAGACGGATTGGAAAAGCTAGTAATAATTTTATCCCACTGTATAGTAACATACACTGAACTTTTAGTGTGATCCAAATTGTTTTCTTAGGAAATTATGGGAGGATAATGTTCTAAAGAGTTGCTAAGGGCTTATCGATTTTCGATCGAAACTGCGCCGCCCATCGTAAGGTGCACAAAGAAGAAGGTCACCCTCAACACTGTTAATTGCAGACTCATCTCAGTGAGACAACCTTACCAATTTGGAGGGAGCACTTCAACATTTTTACGAAACTAAAGGAGAGATCGGCTTCAGAACTCGAACACGTTCTACCGAATAAACGAATACTGTTGTCATAGACCAACTCGAACGTTCTATTATGTACACAGAAAATGGAACCTGTGTGCGGTGAAGATGACGGGATCAGCACGTAGATGCTGAAATCTCTTCCTTCTTTCATACAATACGTATGGTAACGAAGTTTTTCCCGTCCAACATCCGAACGAAGTAAGTAACGACCGCATAACTCGTTAGGGCTCGTGATGCGATCGTTGTTCTTCTGTCGTAACATATTCAAAGTTTTGCATAGTCGGTTGAGAACGACAAAAGCTTGGTGATAAAGCTTGGTGCAGTCGCGTAAGCGAATACACTAGAAGCGGCGAGGTGGAGCTTAGCGATTAGGATCGAGTGGTACCTCTCCCAGTAGCACTCATCTCTGCAGTTCCCTATGGTCCTACTTCGATCCCAACCGTTAGCTCCACTGCTTCGCTTCGAAGGCAGGCACTTTGAGTTTCGTGTCGTTTTGGCTCTGGTTATCTCAGAGTACCTTATATAACATGGCGAAGAAACGACTCACATAAAGCGAACCGGATTTCTTCCTGATTTGTCCATGATCGGCCAGGTGTTTGAGAGGTGTCAGGAGAGTGACTGAGGCGTGGCAGCGGTATTCAAAGTCTTCGCAGTTAGAATTTTCGGACTTAGAAGTTGTCCTCCGTATCCCTAATGTTGGTCATGTTCTCAGCGCGCTTCGCTTCGATGGAATGCAGAAAAACTCCGTTCGACGGCGGTGTTGTTGTCCGCACTACAGCCTGGCGTACTCTGCTCCTTTGTTGCTGAAGCGTCGCTGCCAGCGCTATCGCTAACATCATGCGGGGGACAGTTGAGCAGTGTCCAAAAGATATCGTCCTATCACCATAATGACGTCTCCAAATCGATCTCGAACCAACAAATCGAATTGTTGAAGCTGCTTAGACTCATTTATATGATATTATCTTTGACTGGTAGGACTGTCTGTGTAGAAAAATGCATAGGAACTTTAGTTCGTTAAAATTTATGAGCAGTTTTCTGTTGAGTCCTTGTGGAAAGGAAATGTACTTTCTGATTTCAGGAGGCGAGAACAGCAAAATTATAACGAAGGGCGGAGCGAGCTGCGCAGAGTCACACCTCTGTTGATAAATAAATCCGTATTAGATTTTGACTTTTTTCTTAGATTTTTTTCCTTTGCCTTTCTCCTTCGATTTTCAGTCTTAGTAACGGGATGAGCGAAAATTGCAGCCAAAACACACACGCGGACATCCTGGCCCCCTGTTTGGGGAGAGTGCTTCGCGCTCCGTCCGCCGAGTGTCAAGAGAAGGTGGCATGCAAATTTTGATTAGGGATCTTCCACAGGCTGCAGTCGAAGGTCTACAAGAGGAATATGAATCAAGACCAAGAAGCGATGGAAACAGAAACGTTCTATGACCATTTTCAGAGGCGAGAAGTTGTTTACAGTTAAGAAGGTGAACACTCAGAATGATCGTACTTACGCTGTTTCAAACATTTTTGCTACTGTGACTAGTTCGTCTGCTTCCTGCTTCTGTCATGGTTTTTGCCGCGATAACATTTGACGATAAAATGCCTTTGTGACTCGATCCTTTCGGAACAACACTAGTGAACACCCAGAACCTGTTCCTTCAGAAAAACAGATTGCTACAAATGTGGTTATTTGTAATTCAGAAGCCCCAGATAGTCCTGGCTATCGGAAGTGTCTAAGGGCGGTTTTCATAGTGACTTAACGCTCACTTTGTTAATCACTCGTGGACTTACCCCTTAGACGGAATGCCTGCTCACAAGGCAAGAATGATGCAAGGCCAATCTTCACAACTTCACTGGCTTTGACGAGTGGCCGGCCAAATCTCCAGATTCAAATTCGATAGATTGCGGCGACTCATCAACTTTGGCAGTTAAAGGCGCGGATTTCATGTGGAGTATCCGTATACGGGGTCGTAGATTATGGAGACGACGGTAGTTCCGCATCTCTTTTCATCTCTCCCTGCATCACTGCAAACAGCCACCTCCAGAATGCTGTTTTGTACGACGCCATCTATTGCAATGCTCCACCCCTAGCGCCGCCTCCGCCCTGCGATTCGTCGAAAATCAATTCGGACTGCCCCTATAGGCAGTAAGGGACGCTAGGATGGCGCGCTGCAATAGAAGGCATCGTACAAAACAGCATTCAGGGGCCGGCTGCTTCCAGTGACTCAGGGAGAGATGAGAGGAACCACCCCGGTCTCCATAATCTACGACCCCGTATACGGATACTCCACCTGAAATCTGTATCACCCCAGATTCGTGGTATGCTGCCTTTAAAACTTCGTCAGAACCTCACCGCTCGATGGATTTACGATCTCGACCTCTATGGATTTCTATGGAGAAAGTTCTGGAGAAGAAATTGAACGTACTCAATGCCCTAATCTTTGCGCGGCACATTCAATGCCTTTTCGAGAGGTCTCAAGGCATGTGTCTATGCCAGTGGAGGTGTTTTCGAGGTTTAAAGGTGGCATACCACTAACATGAAGTGGGGGAGGAGGCAGGAGGTGCGTCCTAATGCACCTCGCAGGAATTAGAGCGGTTTCCACGTCGTTGCTTACGACGATTAGGAATACATCATCCAATCCTTAGCTTTTCCCGCGGATTTCCTCACCGCGAGAAATTCGTGGTATGCTTCCTTTAACGTCGTTTCTGGTTTCCAATAAAGCCATAAATGTTGTTACATCGCTGATTTGTCAATATCGTTACATTTTCGTTATAGGCGATTTGATTTTTTTTTCGCTAAAATGTTATCTCATCCTGCTGTGAAATCTAGTTTGTCAAAATATTGACGCCTTCATTACTCTACTAAAGGATAAATGCACAAATGTAAAATCTTCTGGAATATTACGGATCCCAAAGCTCAGTGATCGAAAAACGGCGCTACTTGTCGAAATATTTGCAACTTCCTAACTAGAATGATAATCTGATTCATTTCCAATAGTGAGCTGATTGAGGATGGAAGTACAGTGGAAGCAAGCAACAGCAAAGTATTTTATTCAAATTTTTGACTGGTAATAAACAAGTGGGAATGAGGGCATTTTGAACACAATAATTGACAATTCAGATGAAGCGAAGCCATAAAATGTACGCGAACAAGAGATCAACTAGCACTATAGAGTGCTTGTGTTAGTGGATGACCGTTCTTTCTACCTTCTCTTGATCAAACATTGAATAGGACTGTAGTAGCAGGGTTTGAATCGCTTCATCGGCAATGTGTCTTTTTTGTCTTTCTGAAAAGATCCTAATTGGCATTGTCCGGTCAAAACGGCCTGAACGACGTGCAGTTGTAAGCTCAACGTGGTTGAGCCAGCTGGATGGGATCGAGGTGCGACCATCGCTCGCTTCCCTCAGGCACCATCGGTGACTGATGGTAGCGGAGGTTACCAGTCGGTCGCATAAGCGGCGGTCGTTGGCGCAACTGCACCGAGCTTCTTCAGGCCAATGAGATGAATTTTATTAAGTTCACACCTACACCAAGATATCAATGAAGAGGTTCTCCAACTGCTGCGAATAGTCGAAAGGTGCGTATTTTCACTCGCAATAAATCTTTTTTTCTCCGAAAACGGGGAATGTAGCCGTTTCAACGCCGTGAGAAGCGTGCTCATTTCTTATTTTCGTTAAAAGAATATTTTAGTTTCAATTTCTCAAATGATTGTCACTAAGTTTGAATGGAAACATGTAGATTTAGGTCATCAAAAAATCCTTGAATTTTTATCATTTTCTCACGCAAAAGCAGTTTTGGTCTCCAAATACAACTGACATTTTTTGTCATGCAAATTGTAAATTTGAATTTTGAAGAGCGTTCACCTGCAATGCACTGTCACCCACTGGGAAGTCTCTTCCACCACGCCACTGTCCAAACGCTATGCGATTTTCATAGGGTGAATCCATAAACCTAGAAAAAATTCTTTTCCAATTGGAACGTAGAATATTTTTCTTTTTCTTGGGAATGAAATTTCATTGGTAAAGCTCATCATTACTCCTCATTTACTGTAATCATAAAAATTTTCGTTGGAGATTTGACGTGCTCAAAACGAATTTTCTGACAGTAACGTGAGGTAGTAGCCAATATCACAGGAGACTCACAGAGTTTTCCTCCTTTCCGACACGATCTTCCACGTCCTCACTTTCTTTTGTTTTCGCATTTAATAATGCATAGGGAACAATAGGCATGAACAATGAAAATATCCTTGCAATTTCAGCTACCTCCTGTAGAATTTTTAAAATACCTACAGTTATAAAAGTTCTCTACCACGCCAAAAGTACAAAAATTCTATGTCTATAAAAGTCTATAAAAATAAATTCTACAAGGAACCACCTTTCTAGGGATTGCGAACTTTGTAGGGATTTTCAGTGAATTCTTCGAAAGCAAAATGACTAAGCCTATGCCCTTTTTAGCGAATATATCTTATTGAACTACGAGATTCACTCCAGCGCCGGTAAGAAAAAGAGGATCATCCTACGTATGCGCTAGAACTGAGATGGAAAGCAAAGGAGGTCATGTTGAGAGAATCTCCACCGTTTCTTACATAAAGTTAAATAAACAAATAGAGCATCATAAAGAACCTATGTTTTTGGCCTAGCTATGTAGTTGTTACTCGCAATTAAACGCATATTTTTGAACATTATCCTTGAAATCACAGGGTCTTGCTGCAACATGCTCTACTATGTTGCAGCAAAACCCTGTGATTTCAAGGATAATGCTGTTGCCTTTGCAGATAAAGTGATATGAAACAAAGCGCATAGGTACTCACTCGTGAATTAAGAAACGTTAAAAATGTTGTAGGGATTAGTATCCCACTTTTATTTTGAACTACGGATCTAATTGTTTGAATTTTGCTTAGAGTTCCCGTTAATTGATATCTTCTTTAGTTCCCATAGGCTTTAAAGTGATAGGAAAGTTGTTAGCACTGACTGCTATTTGACAATATTCCTCTGTAATTAGATAGGATAGTTACAGAAGCCCTCTGTAATTAAGTAAGATTGTTACTGAAACAGAGCTAGCGTGACACATTGTGATAAGTCTGAGAATTGAACTCGACTCTCCTTCCTATCGCAGTTTTTAGGAAGAGATTAAAAGCAAGGTTCAGGAAGTCGGATAGGGCGCCTCTACAGTGTCCCTCCAAGTAACTCAATCCGCCAGAGGACGCAATCAGCGCGCTATCGGAGCTAACGCAATTTTCTCGCCTCAAAAGGCAACAATCTGCACGAAACGAGCTCTTTAGATGTCAGAAGATACTCGTATCTAGTTCTGAGCCGCCGGAATTTAAGAAGAAGCCATCATAGGTTAAGATAGCGGGATAAAAGCGAAAAATTCAACCCGTAGTGAACATACATATACCAAGGACCCGCTCTATACATTACTGTATGTAGCCCCGAGCTAGAATTAGTGTGATTGTGCAGATATGGTAAGGTATTCTACTTTGAAAGCACTGGTTGGGATGAACTGAACTTGCAAAAGGGGCACCAACAGTGTTATGGTACGTTTCTGAGAGTATTTCTCAAGGTCCAGAACATTTCGAAGTTCTTTTCAAATTTTCTTAAGTGACTTCCTACGAACTTCTCCACCTCTTCTTCTGTGAATGTCAGTTTATATCCTCTCCTCCTCAGTAAATTCGGTTAAACACTTGCAAAATACACATATTTGTGTCGCTCCAAACTAAACCAATACTTTAGCGAAACTTATCCGTCCAGGACCTTTTTTTGCTCATTTTGAACAATTCATAACAGCTCAGAAATCTTAGTTTTGTAGACAAGCCTGGGAGACCATCGTTACTCACTGTTCTCTTTAAGAAAAACTGAAACTCTTGAATGATTTAATAGCTGAGTATCTAGAGCACCGTTAAGTGCCGAATCTCAGAATTCTCCATAGATGATGTGTTTAATGTCTCAGTTTACGGATTCGTCACTCATTTCCAAACTTCAATTAAACAGTATTCATCCACATTTCATCGCATTTCCACTCTTCCAACCAATAATGGTCTCAAATTTTGGAGAAAGTACGACTCAAAAAAAAAACCAAGAAAAAAACAAAACAAAATGGAGAACTTCGTTCAAAAGTCCGTTCATTTTAGTTCCAACCATGTTAATTCAATCTACCACCATTACATCAACCGCGCCGGACCGGGACAGAGACAAATTCGTAATTGGGGTACGGTAAGGTGGCGATAAGGTATGGAATAATCTATGAATTGTATTAAGCATCACCTTTTTGCCACCTTACCGTACCCGGTTTGTTCGACGGAGTAGCACTTCTCGTCAAGAACAAGTGAATTTTGAAAGAGAGATATTGGAAGTCAATCAGAAAGATGGGAAAGGACTCTGATAAATGGAGAGAGTATGTTTTTGAAGGAAGTTTTGTTTATCTTAATCCTAGCTTTGGAGAATAAAGATTAGAGAATAGAGTAAATGTACATAGAATACCTCATTATTTAGGGTTTAATCTAAACTTTGCGATTTACGTGCACAAATCAAAAATTACAAAATACGGCTTTATTTTGATTTTTGTAATCTGTGAATTGGACAGATGATTA
Organism: Necator americanus; assembly: GCF_031761385.1. NCBI lineage: Eukaryota > Metazoa > Nematoda > Chromadorea > Rhabditida > Ancylostomatidae > Necator > Necator americanus. The sequence continues at coordinate 12,485,905 of NC_087374.1, forward strand.
AAGTAGTTAGGAGGGGTCAATCTGCTTGGGATACATCAATTCATTCGTTTTCAGTATAGAATTCAAAAGTTAAGGTTTGTGAACGTATGTGCGGTCCCCAGAATCATTCGCGGGGCAAACTGATCTATCACGTTTCTGTACTTATCTCTAAATACAAGTCTGGCATTCTAGGAGATTCATTCCATTCTAGGAGATGCCTCGGAGGGATGGTTGGCTTTAGGATGTTCTCAAACCATCGAAAGGCACTGATAACCCCGTCATCACTGTGTTGCACCCTTAACCCCTTTTGCATCCTATAAAATCCTACAGATCATCCTTTCCCTTCTTCACGTTAAATGCTTGGAGTAATGCTGTGCTCAGTCACAGTTCTTGGTCTTCACACCTTTACAAAACATTTATTCCACTTACGGGATATTTCTCAAGTGATCCACAGATACATGTCAATTTGAAGTAGATTAGTGGAGATTCTAGACGTTTCCATTCTAGAACTAACCTTATGGACAAAGTAAAACCGATACTTTCCGGCAATTGGACGGAAATCTTTGATGTGATGTAAATATCTGTTGAAGAAAAGGCATCGATGAAACTTGTATTTTCGTTACTTCTTTCGTCTCATTTCGAATACCTCTCCTTAACTGACCTTACCCATCCCTCTATGTCAAATTTTAGGATTTCCAACTCGTCCAGTTATTTTTGCACAAATATGAACTTATAGGAAAGACAAAAAAATCACGCTTTGATATCTGAAAATGACGTGATTTGAAATCTAAAATCTAAAGGCAGAAAAAGGAGCAAATGACGCGGAGAGCGCACAGACTGCAGCGTAGGAGCAAATTATCGTCGGCACTCTACCTTGGTTTGAGAGAATTGCCTATCGGCGTTGTCTCTATATTTCATATCGAGAACGTCCGCTATTACTCAATGTAAAGTTCTATTCTTTTCCTCTCGGATAATTATTTGAATAATTATTCTTTGTCGAAGAGTGATTAAAAGTAGATATTATGTTTTCGCAGTGAGACTGCAGACTCCAGGTACCATTAGCCGAGGTTTTGTGGATAGTAAAAAGAGGTACTAGAAAGTGCAATAATCATAAGAAGTGTAATTGTTAGGTACAATTTGGAAGGATTTTTGAATTTGAAAAGTCAGGAAACTATTTTAGTAAGAAAACCTCTCTTGTGATGCACAAATAAGAACTATTAGAAACTATTTCTTTTGTTGTTGGTCTTGTTTGTTTTTTTTTTTTGCATAAAATTTGAGTTGCAGACATCAACATCCTTGCGTGCTCTTTTGAGTGCTTGCGTGAAAATGGTTTGGCTTTTTTCTTGTTCGTGCTTTACACGAATTAAAAAAAAAAAATTTGCTTAGATCCAACGCTCTGTTTGCGCGCTTCTTCTTCGGTTTCTCTGGAATGCTCACGTTGGCGAGGAGAAGAATTTTATCAGCAATTTCGTAGCACCATAATCTCTTTATAATGAATATGAGCGGGTGGATCAACGAAATCCCTTGGCTCATTCATTATATCGTAAATCTGCATCGGCTAATAAGTATTTTTCCCCCAGAAAAGGAAAAAAAAACGATTTTTGTGTAAAAGCGTTAATCCCAGTGGGATTTGTAGTGTTCATCTGTCAAGTGATATTTCAAAGGCTGCCATTTCGTAACAGACACCTTTTAGACGTTCATGTTTTCAAAGATTCAGGAGAATGTGGAAGGGTATAAACAATCTTGGCAGTACGATGGATCGTGAACAGAATCCTGGGTTCTAGAACCTAAATCCTACGTAAAATCTATCCGATTTTATGCTGGAAGTATTAGTAAGGAGTAGTGGTACTAATGGAAAAATGAGAGCAATCCCAGATAAAAATGAAATCCACATGTTGGTTGATTTTTTCTTGTATCCGAAGTTTGGCATGTTTTCCTATGGATCCACTGCACACATCTTAAGTGTTGATAAGTGATCAGAGGTGCCGTATGCGCAGCTCTGATCAGCGATGTGGAACGGAAAGCAGTATGAAAAGGAAAGTTCGTCTTCTGAAAAATTTACCTATCGAAAAGCCATTTGTCCAAAATGAGTGATAGACTTCTAATCATTTTCTCCACCTATGCAGCAGGGAAATAATGGTATAGCCATCAATGAGGTCTGATCACCAGTAGAAGAACACTGACGTTTGTTGTTGAGTTTAAGTGAAATCCAAAAGAAACATAGATTTGGGTTGGTCTTTTTCCTCACGAAGAGAAACACGAGTGTAAATCCAGTGTAAATTTTTTTCAAGACTATTTAGGCTAAGTTTTGAATGAATTGGATGACATCTATATAGTACAATTAATACAGCTGATAATTGGTCTTATACATGTTTGGATACAAATGTACAGTACCTAGCTGGTAACTTCATTTTCTCTTAAATTAAGTCGGAAAGGTTGCATTGCATATGGCGCTTTTTTCGTTACACTGCCACAACTTATTCAGAACAACATTGTTTTAAAAATAAGTTTTACTGCAAAACTTCTTTCAGTAACTTCTCCATCTAGGAATAAGTAGATTCGAATTTTCGTTTCCGAAATACGTTCCTTAGATTCTCTAAAAAGCTAAAAAATTCCATTAATGTTATATCGGCCGATGTGTGTTTCTCTGCAAAAGTTCGGATCTCAGAAAAAGCTTGCAAAATCAACTTTACAAAGGAAAACCTTCAAATCCAACTTTATACCGGAGAAATCGCTCGAGGGCTATTCAAATCGACTTTGATCTGCTTTCATCCTTAATTTAATCGCTTGTCAACAGAATACATCCCTGTATCTCTAGTGGTTTTTTTTTCTTCAGGAGGCGAAGAGGATAATTTAGTTTTCACACAAATCATTTAGAATTTGCTCTCCTAGGTAACCTAGCACCTTTCCTCTTTACGAGACCATAAATGTGATTAGTAGCATCAAAATGTGTAGCAGCTCGAAAGATAGCCAGCACGCAGTTCGGGTTACTGTAACAGTTGGCGGCCTGAGATATCGGAGTGTTTACTTCAACAGTACCTTTATGTTTGGTAAGAAATTTTAAAAAAGAGCTGTTTTGCAGTTCAACAGGTGCGGGAAAGTGTTTGAAAAATAATTTTCTTACGAGACTTGATAATAATTAATTGATAATGAGATATCTCGAAATTATAGTTGAAGGTAATGAACATATCTCCAAAGCATCCCATCAAAGCTAAACAACTTTAAATTTCAAAGTGTTGTACAATTTAAGCTGTAATGTTTTTATTGAAAATAAATTATCAGGAAGGGATGCAGCTGAAACCTGTAATAAATTTCAGATGTTGCCTGAGTTTCAAAGTTCTGACGGAGTTGTTGTTTCTCTATGAATTTCCTGTATTCCTTATTTGCTTTAGAAAAAGTGGGGGAAGATATATAAGAGTAAAAGACCACTATTTAACCCAAAAAAAAGAGAAAAAATTTCTTGGGGATTCCTTCTGCTATGGTAGGAAAACTTGGAAAAGGATAAGGAAGTGCAGCTCCATTTTTTAAATTTTCACGATTGCAATTATTCACTCTTTTTTTATAGAAGTAAACCTGTAACTGGTGCATAAACACATCAAAAACAGTACTTTTGTGCACATTTCTACAAAAACACGGAAAATATATTTAAGCTGATGCTTTAAGCTTTAAAAATTCTTTTTTGAAAGGTTTTCAGTTTTCACTTTTATCTAAAAAATTATTCGGCATAGCACAACATCTATGTTCCATTGAATTATACTTTCGCATTCTTTCTTTTCTCATTTTCTTCATAAAAATCAAATGGATTTAGCAGGAATTCAAGAGGAATAGTGTCCTGCTAGTCTTATGAACAAAATGAAGGCTTTATAGCACAATCTAGCCATATTTTCCTTCCTGTGCGGGAAATTTCCAAATAGTAAGTTACTGGTAAACCTCTGCCACTTCAAAAACAGCATTTAATGAGAAAGACTCACTTGCAGTCTCTTACATTTGGGATCATGTTTTTCACAGTTTACCTGCTGGAATTCTGATAGTGATGCACTTGCGGAACGGCGTATTTATAAAAATGAACGTTTTTCTCCTAAATAATACAGTTCCATTCTAATCCAAAAGGTCCGACAGAATCTGATACAAGACAAACACTGAAAATTTCGAGGTATTTTGTGTTCACAGCAAGGAAACCTCTTCCAGTAATTCTGAATACTAATTCACTCATTATTAGTGAACGAGTTTGTGTGGTGTGCGAGTCTTGCTAGCTTTCAAATGCATATTTAGTGAGACAGTGATCCTTTTGTCCCTTTGAACGTCACTAATTGACTCAGGGCAAACATGCTATTCAGGAAAATCTGGAAATCTCCTAATGGATCGAAAGGTAAAGTAGAATAAGGTACTGGAGCAAATATTTGGACTCATAAGTATGAGGATGTGTGAGTTGTGTGAAGTTCCAGACATACGAAGACTTGACATTTTTGATAGATTGTCACTTATGGGATCTGTACAAAATAATTAATTTCTAATTTAAGCACTGATATCAGCGGGTGATGTCATGACCGCTTTCCTACTATGCTAGCCGTACACTGCCCTTATTATTGTATCTATAAGTTCTTACCTGTACGGTAACGCACCAACGTAGTAATTCCCAAGACTGAATGAATGTGTTAGCGAGACAAGCGCAAGGAATAGGCAAAGGCTGCGAGACATGACTGAATAAGAGTGGGCGGAGTGTGAAGATATGCGAGAGCTACTGAGGATGGCAACGGACCATTAGTGGGTTCACATGCCGCTTGATGAGTTCACTTGAAGGCGGTACAAACTTGCCATGTTCGGATACTTCTGAGCCGATGAAAGATGATCTGCACAGCAGGGGAAAGGTTCGGACAGACCGAATTTTTGAATGCACCAGAGCAAATTTGATGGATTTGAGGCCTAGTGCGAGGACTCCACAGTTATGCACAGGTCATCCTCGTAACTTCCTTGAAATTCATTGTTCTCGCTTTACTTTTATTCATTCTTCTCCTAGATATATGTTATATGATTAATTTCGCTACACTTAATGACAACGATAATGATTTCTGATTAGAGGAGAGATGAATTATTAGAAACGCGTAGTCCATATCAAAACCTTTGTTCTATTGATCCAGTGATTTTTATTTTGATCTACCACTTGCTGCTTTGATTTTTTCGATCATAAAGTCTCGTCGTAAAACCCGTAAAGAGGCAACATGCGGTACAGAAAATCTGGTAACGATAAGGACGCAAACTAATTAACATCCCTAACGGAACAAGGTACTATTCTTTCTAAGTTCCAAATGCTAAGGATTTCTAGGAAAAATATGAAGGCGCTGAAAACAAAACTGCTTAGACTCAAAATTTTACTCGGGTCACCAATCAGGTCTATTTTTGTTGCTACGCCTTGCGAAAATCTGGCTTAATATTCCATCATACTTTCCTTTACATCTTAAAATCGCATGGTGAAAATCACCTTGTAAACTTTTTTTTAGACTAGGAGACAACGCAGAAAATCTGAATAGTCTGCTAATCGAAATTGAATTTTTTCACAAACGAATTTCCAGACACGTTAATGTAGTCCCCTTCAAAATACTCCAAATTCGGCAGAGTGCACTTGAAGCGTCATTGCTTCCATTCATGAAAACCCCATTGAAAGTCTCTTTCATTGAAGCCCTTCACTAAGGAAGCTATTCACTGCTTAACCATCGTTACAACTCTTAAAATTCCCTCTTCTCGCTCTCGAAAACATCATCTCGACACACCTCTTGTGATATATGAAAAGTTCCAAAATCACGCATTTCATTCCAACATTTTTTTCTTCATTTTGATGCAAGGAACGTCACATTGATTGTTAATAATTCTTCATCAAAGTTATAGACCGGTTTAGATCCTAAAAAAGTGGCCAATTTAATAATTACATTGATTCTTGTACTTTCGAGTCATTTGTCCATCCTAAAACAGAGGTAAAACTTGTTCTGCAACAGGTGGAGGTGTTAAACAGCACATTCTCACGAGCCAATTAGGATCGTACTGAAACGTTTGCACTCTCGAGGGGAAAAGAGCTCTCTCAAGCACTTCCAGACGTTCCCTTTCGTTCACTTCTCTCTCAAGGCAGCGCATCTCGAAATTGACCTGATGTGGAAAATCAAAACACCACCCTCGTATAGAACAAGAAATTCTCTATCGAACACTGTGTAACATTTTCCGATACATTTTATTTCAACGTGCATTTTTAAGAACAAAAAAAAAATACGATCAAATGCTTATTTCTCAAGCCAATATGTAGATGACCCGTCTAGTAGGCTCATAGCGTTACATATAGCGTTTCAGGAAATTGTACGCAGTGCGAAAAACTGAAAAAAAATCACGTGGGAAATGGTGTTCCTTCCTACGAAGTCAGTTGCAAGGCGCCTCCTTTTCACACGCGCCGTATCCTCGTGCGGGCGGTTGAAAATCAATGAGGTCTTCTCGGCAGCATATTCGAGTGAAATTGATGAATAGACTGCTCAGGGAGAACAGGGAGTGTGTTCATAGGAGCGCGTGCTAACGTACCTCGTAGGAAGAAACGCCGTGCTCAAGCCATTTTTATGACTAGAAGAAAATCGTAATCTACACTTCAATCTCTATGTTTCCCATAATTATCATTTCCAGGTTTCCACACTACGTGAATTTTGTGACGCCGCATGACGTCGCCTTTAATTCATTGCATGAACCTACTGGACAGGCCATGTATTGAGTCGAGGAATAAGTCTTTTGCTATATTTTTTTCTTTCTAACTTAAAGATGCACACTGAAATAGAAGGTATTGGCGAAAGCTTACATAACATTTGAAAGATAATTTCTTGTTCTACACGATGATTCACGGACACGAGTGTTTGGATTTTCTAATTTTATCTGTTCTTATTTTTGCGAGTAGTTGATGTGAAATGTCTACCGAACAACTAAACGGACCATTTTCAACACCTCTTTTGTTTTGCATTTAATCGAGAAGATAACGCAGTTGACGCGGGGAGCGGCACCGTACATGGAGGAGGGACAAAGCTTGAACCATCAGCTGAGCAATTATTCAGGGATGAAGGGGAGACTTCTTTTAGATGAAAGATTTCGATTTAAAGCAAAAACAAGAGATGTAAAAATGATCTGTTTTGTCCAGGTGACACTTTACATTGGTCACTGGAAAAACAAGAAGCTATAAATATAAAACGTATAAAAATATTACAGCCGTGTAGGGCGAAAAATTCTCTAGTTAGTAGTGATTAACGTTTTATACATACTTCTAGTATTGCACTTTTAGATTTGGAAAAAAAAACGCTCACGACTTATTGCCCACCTCAGCGCCAAAAGATGCATACATTTCGTTTCGCGTGTCCATCCTCGAAACGAAAACGCCAAACGAAAAAACATAGAAATAAAGAAGAATTGTGCAAATAAAATAATCTTGGCGCACCCTACATAACCATAATTCTTCTTCGGTGTATCAAAACACATAAGCAAACCACTAAATCGAAAAAAAAAACAACTAAAATTTTCCAATCCGTTTCTCCACTTTACTGAAGTTCTTAATCAAACTTACCAAATTCTTTTGGACAACAATGAGAAAAACATTTCTAGGAGCAAATTGATTTGGTACCATTCTATATGAAGAAAAAAACCAAAAATTAATCTCTATATAAATTTAAGAAAAAAAAATGGCAAATACTTGTGGCAGGGCGCCAAAGACACGAGAAAAACTAACCTCAAGTGGGCAAAGTGAAAGAGAGTTGATCGCCTTTCTTCACTTTTCATTGCAGACCCCTACTCTTTTTTTTGTAGTCACTCATAAAAAAGTCTACTCATATCTACACTACATTTTCACTCAATAGATGTCTAAAATATTCAGCTGATGCATTACTCGCTCGTCACTCTGGGTATTCCATCAGCGTATTTTAAGCATCTGGCTGCAGATTCTGCAGCCAGCCAGCACCATCAGCGGATAGAGAATTTCCACTTCTATACGGCGGTAGTTCCCTGATTATCATTGCGGTAACTACTATTTCTTTACACCCTTTACAATTCCACAGTTTCTCAACAACACATTGTCAATGTAATCACCATGACTGTCTATCACACTGTTCCACCTTTCTGGTAGCGTTGCAACTCCCTGGAACAGAAGCTGGGATCTGAGACTCAAACAACAACTCAACAACTCAGCGGATCTGAGGTTTGCACAGTTTTTATATCAGAAAGTGCTTAGGGGCACGGAACAAGTGATAGTCTGATGGGGTGTGGTTTGTGGAATCGGGTGACCGAGGGTCGAACATTGTAACAGATACTCATCGTGAATACGACGATACTCGATGAATTAAAGGCATCACCCCACGAATCTGAGGTGGTGCAGATTTCAGGTGGAGTATTCGTATACGGGATGGGAGACTATGGAGAAGCAGGTGATTCCGTCCATTTCTTAATAATTGCGGCAAGGAAGATGCGGCACGTGCACAAGGCTGGCGCGCTCCGATCGAATTCGTTGTAGAAAATAGCGCGGCCGAACGCTCGAAGCCGTATCTTCCGGGCCGTTTTTTACGGCAATTAGATGCCTTTAAGAAAGTATGAAATTGTGAAGGATATGCATGCCTAAAAAAATAGATGACCAAGCTAATAATTTCATCGCTTCCCGTTCCGAGTTCAGTCTTCCTGTTCGTTCGGTCATTAATGTGGAATGTCGAGTGAAACAGAGCATTTTCAACATCATTTTTATTTTGCCTTTAATCGAGACGATGATGGCTGCTGGAGGGAAGAAGGAAATTACGAATGACTTCGATTCTAGAGAGATACACAAAACCTCGAGCAGTGATTAATGGGATGTAGACAATGAATTTCGAACAGTGGATTGAACCATGAATTAACGCCCAAATCCGCTTGAATTAGCGAACACAAGCTGCCATCGACGATTGTTCTATGGAGGAATCGCCTATGCTTCCAATCACTTCTCAGACATTACACGAAGAGGTGATAGGAAATGCTATTTCCAACTTTTCTAATCTTATGCATCCCTCAGAACAATAGATGGAGCTTCGCAGCGCCATGCTTGTTCCGGCACTGGAACTCTATCACTCAGATCGGTCTTACTTCTGCAGGAAGTCAAATAAATGAATAAAAAAGCTACGTGTTTACTATTGTTACTATTGTATACTGTATTGTTAGTCCAGATGAAATGAGGGAACTCAGAACTCTAAAGAATTGATGAATTGCTCTTTTTGTACTGCGGCGACTTCTCCAATGGCTCACTTCATAGCCTTTTAGTCCAATTCAGTTCACCATTTAGTCCACGAGAAGCACACCAAAGCACCTTTGGGCGAGTGTAGCGCAATCGGTAAGAGGTTCCGTTGGTACTAGACTTGTCTAGGAGATCAAAACACTGACTTAATACATCGGCTGGCCAAGTCATCGTGTAGGTTAGACACGGGCATCGTGAACCTCATACAATTCTGAATTGACGTGAACGCTCTGGCTCATCCCAAGTGGATTGACTGACGCCAAGGGCTTTATCCTTTATCCTTTCACCCCAGTATATTTACAGTTGACGGCTACAATCTTCCTCTTCGCAAACATTTTGCGGTCCGACATGCGGATAATGAGATGCGTGTCAACAGCCAATTTCTACTTTTTTCACATAAGCTCACTAAAGATGCTATTAAAAGCAAGTTACATCTGAAATGGCATTAAATGGTTATGAAGTCTTTTTACAACGTGGAAAAAGTCGCCACTAGCAGCCACAAATTCGACATCAGATATCGTTGTCACTTTTTTCTCTAAATTGGCTTGCCAAAATCCACGCGATTGCTTCAGCAGAGGCAATTTTCAATTCGCACACATATCACAAACAACACACTTAGCGCTTCACTGAAAATCCTCGGACACGAATTCTCAGCTTCATACATCGAGGGCAACCTCCTCCGAACCTCACCTTAGCAACAAAAACAAAAAAGGACGTTACATTGTAGTTACCTGGAGCGTTCTTCTTTTTCTCAGACGATTTCCTTCCATCAGTTTCCTAGCAATTTCCTGAAAGTTGTCAGAAATGAAGGTAATGTAAAAATGTATTAAAATGTAATAATACATCTCACTTTGTGCTATAATAATGGTAATATTGTAATAAAAATGATTTCTTGTGCGACGAAGGTGTAGAACAGAAGCAGAGAGTCTGCTTGTCTGTTTTCAACTGTAACTGTGAATTGTAGATCACGTCATGAGCGCCGCAGAGAAGAAAAAGCTGAACTTAAGGCATCCCCCACTGGGTGGTGGTTTTGGTGGGTATTCGTTTCGGATGGGGACTACGGGGGGGGTGATTCGTCCATTTCTATTGCCGTAAAAACGGCCCGGAAGATGGCGCCGCCGTGGGCGCTCATCGCCTCTTGTAAATGGTGCGCCAAACATGGCCGTTCTGGGCCGTTTTTCGGCGTTAGGAGAAATGCTCCCCCTCTTTTCGAATACCCTATTTCAAATTTCTTTAAACGAATCGTCAATTAACTTCTGAAAATAGTTCGAACGCAGACGTGAGAGAAGAAAAAAGAAGTGCGTAGCCGCCGATACGATGGGCGGGCGCGAAGCAGCAAGTATGAGATCCCTTTGCAAACTGAAGCAAAAGGTGTTTGCAAATTTCTTGCTGTGTGAGATCCTTTCGTCATTTCCCAGTGCAATAAATGTTAACCGCTATTTGCTACCGAGCGGTGTACTGAACGCGGTATGTTGGCTGGACGGAGAGGACTTCTTGCTTAGTTTTAAGGCAGCATGCCACAAAGTTGTCGATATTGAGATTTCTCCACGTGAAGATAGTGATAGATAGTTAGTGGTATATATCATGAGCATGAGTGTAAGTGTCACCATCAATTCGCCCCAATCCTGAAGGTATGGAGAACAGGCTTCATGTTCGAATTCCCTACGAGATATAGTATTGTCAAAACCACATGAAGCACGGTGCAGTTCCGTAAGCGATTCCACACGAAACGGCGTGCTCGAGCTAGCGGTTGGAATCGAGGTGAGACCATCGCGAACTGCAGCCGAGGAATAGATGGTGGTAGCAGAGGTACTCACTCGATCCTAACCGCTGCCCTCCACCTCACCGCTTCGGCGCAACCGGTTACGCAACTGTTCAGTGCTTCATTTCGTTTTGACCCGACTATACCTTATAACACGCCACCTCTGTTCACGCGCCGCGTCTTCGAGGGAGTAGACAAGAATCAGTGAGGTCTGCTCAGCAGCTTATTCAACCAAAACGTTTAAGGCGCCCTCGTAGATCATCTTTACCAAGTCCTGGAACTTTCCTATTCCTCTTTCGTACAATAGTGCATAAATGTGCTACATAGCCCATTTATGCACTCCTTATCCATTATTTTACCTTTTTTTCTGCTCCGAGGGTACCTCTAAGTTTCTAGTTCGTAACGACTGCAGTTGTGCCACCTTTCTCGTGTAATTGAATACGGTTGGCATTCTTTGCAGTCGTAGACATAGAAGAATTCTTTTCCGCTCATTTTTTCCACTCCAAAGGTGTTTCATCAAGAAATTCTGTTTGTATCAATTGGATTTCTGCCATTTTTCATTTTTGCCATTTTTCCGCGCAAGTGTGCATGATTCGCACTTCTCCCAGTCGGATTTTTGGTTTTGCCAAACGATAAAACTAATAAAAGATCTTGCAAAGACTAATTATACTGTCAATGCAGTATTGTTTTGTACTATTGTATTGTAGGATAAAAATGAAGGAAAATTATCAATACCAGAGAAAGGTGCTCCGAAGAGAGTACCGTACTTTATGGAAACCGGCGAGTGTGCGCATTCTTTGAGGACGTGTCGTGTCCGTTACAATATATTCGACGTTGCCTGTATCTTACCGATTTTTGCAACGACAAAGCCGTTGACAATGTTAGAATTCCAAAATTCACAACCATCTACTTCTAAGGAGCTCATAGTAGGTTCGTAACGTCCTGACCTGTGGTGCAACTGCAGCTGTGGTGCGGAGGGGCACTCGCTCAGCTCTGCAACTCAATTGGAATCAACGAGGGACTCTGCAGCGGGCGCATCCACTTACACAAGCTCGCTCATTTTGAAACGACAGCATTTTTGGATTTTCTTTAACCACTGGAGCATGCATTCGAAAGTGTAGCAGTGCCAAAACGACATGAAGCACGGTGTAGTTTCGTTAGCGACAGCGATCAAAGCGGCGGTTGGAATCGAGGTGGTACCATTGCGAACTGCAGTGACGGGTGCTACTAGCAAGGCTTCCGCCCCGACTCTAACAGCTTCGCTCCACTGCGCTGCTTCGTGCGCAGCTGCTTAGGCAACTGCACCGTGCGCTATTCCATTTTGATCCTACTATAAGACTTCTTTTGTCATTTGTAATTTATTCTTCTTAGTAGGTATTCAATCCAATATTCTTAAGGTGTATCGGCATGGATCTTTCTATGGGCAATTTTCTTTGGCTCCAAGACAATAGTAGAAGATAGATGCACCAACGAGTCAATGGTTGCAGGTAAACTCAAATGCTAAGCCACCACAGCAATCACCGTTTGCCTGATTTTATATCAGTTGACTTTCTTTGGACTGGTGGCCATGCGCTTCATGCAGTTCTAGCGGTACACATGACGTTCTACCTTCAAAAAGAAAGGATCCCAGGCCAGTGGGAGATCTCGTGAACTGTTCTTATCCATAAGAAAGGCGACCGAGAGGACCTTCGGAACTACTATGCGGTATACTTGCTGCGGTTCTTGTACAATGCATTCAACAAGATCTCCACCATGCTCATAAATAGGATGCTCGATAAAGCCAAACTTCAAAAAACAAGCTGGATTCCGTCAGGATTTCAGCTACATGGACCACATTCAGACCGTGTCGACCGAGTAAGAGACCAGAGTAATAGAGGTTTGCTGGAAATGCCGCCTGCCCCTTATCCTAACCTTCGCCGACTATGAGAAACTATGACTATGAGAAAGCCTTCGTCATACGTATGCCTCGAACGTTCCGTGAATACAGAGAACGATTCGAAACAAAAACAACTGAAAAGAAGAATGAGAGCAATGTTGCACTATTCAACAGTTCATCGAGCGCTCCGTTACGCAGTGCAGCTGTGGACAGACAATGCTGCCACGTGTAGAAAGATACTTATTACTCACAGAGCCTTTGAGAAATGTCTACTAAAGTTTGACCGGTGCACAGAACACTTAGTTGGTCTTCACAGCTCCGACCTATGAGAAATTTCCCGTCTTCGCGACCCAGCGGTATAGACATCGAAAGTAAAGCAAGGATAGACCGGTCACATTATGAGAAGAATTGAGATATATGAAGTAAAAGAAATGTCTACTAAAGTTTGACCGGTGCACACAACACTTAGTTGGTCTTCACAGCTCCGACCTATGAGAAATTTCCCGTCTTCGCGACCCAGCGGTATAGACATCGAAAGTAAAGCAAGGATGGACCGGTCACATTATGAGAAGAATTGAGATATATGGAGTAAAAGAACGCTAAAGTGCATCCCAAGAGATGCCAAACGCAAACGATGCGGTGATATGTTCGCTCCACGAATGGAGCAGCTGAGAGCTTAGCTCAATGCGTCTCAAGGGCTCGTCACTCACGAAACTTGAGAACATCTTCAGAACTAAGTATCTAAGCAATCTTGACTGCACAAACACCATTTGCTGTACCGATTCGACTGCTTTACATTACAGTTATGGCGAAGAGACCTGGAGCGTGCCGGCGCAGCTGCGTAAGCTGCTCGAAGTGGCGCGTTACCTTGAGCACGTCCGCGTGGGCAATTGCACTTTGCATTGCAATTGCATTGCATTCAAGGGCTAAAGTGTCGTTAGGGGGGGGGGGCACTCAGTGGCGCCTTTATTTCTCGAAGTAAATGATCAAATCAGTCGGGGCCATAAAGTCTAAGCATTAGTCTTAGAGGATCTTCGGGAAATAAGGGTGCCACTGATTCCCCCCCCCCCCCAACGACACTTTACCCGAATTCAGGTCATTGCGACCCGACTGTAGTTTCGAGTAACTGATCACACACTTCGGCGGTGACACTTGTTCCGTGTTTAATTGTTTCCGGTTACGTTAGATATCAAATACTTTCATTGGGGAAAATGTAGTTGGAGGAGAGGGGAAGGTGGAGGACACTCAACCGCGCTCTCATTTCTGGAAGCTCTCTTTTTTTCTCTTCTTAACATTAGTTTAAGACTAATGCGTTGCTGAGTCCCCCATCCCCCTCCACCTCTTCCACTCTCAACTACACTTTACCCCCTTTTTTCTGATTTTGGTGTTGCATATTGGGCTTTTGATATTTGCTAAAGTAGTCTTTATCATTGAGGGGTTCCAGTTTTGCTACTAAGACAAAGTGAGAGGTCTGTAAATGGCTTTTAACAGCTTGATATTGCGCATCCTGAATTGTGAACTCGGCCTTGATGCGTTCTTTGTAATCATATCAGTATGAGGTTCTATTGCAGCCAGCCTTTTGACGAGGTTACCGCGTAATGCATAGGAAAGGGATAAAGAATGGACTCCAAATCGAGAAACAATGGCATCTGTGGAAGGACACGTCAAAATTTGACAGCCCACCTTAAAATTGCTTCTTTGCGAATCCAAAGTTTCATGGAAGGCTCTGTTGATGATCTTCAACATTTGAAAAAGCTTCGCGTCCTCTCTAGCAAGTCGTTCTTTACTTCTTTTTCAAGCTTCAATCTATACGTCCTCCTTCACCACAAGGGTGAATTGGCTAGGATGAAAAGGAAAAAAATCTGCAAACAAGAACGACGACCATATTGGCTCAAATTCAAAAAACAACCAAAATTCCTAAGTTTCGCCCAAAAAAGCACCATAAAAGTTTATTCATATAAACGAATTTAGCAGTCAGTCAATCTACATTAAAGGCAACGATAATCCAGTATTGGCTCATAAATTTGTAATTCGCAATTCAATTCAAAATTACAGTTATTGGTATCCTCCTCTTTCAATACAAACAAATGTGATGCCCAAATGCCACTTACTCCAACACTTCTCACTACGATCGCTTCCTATAACAGCACACCCTTGTCCTTAAAAATTAAAGGATAACTTAGGTGAGCTAAACAAATAAGTAACAATGATGTGTGGAATTTAAGTTAGGCATTTGAGAAATTAAGGATCGAATGACACCGTAAGAAGGAATATTAACCAATAGAAATAAAATCAGAATTAGACATAAAAATCGCATGCATAGAAACCAAAAATTATAGTAATGCACAGAGAAACCAAATTACTTCAGAATCAACTTTAAGAACAGAGAAACGAAATACGAGGAGATATAGGATGTGACATCTATTATGTCTACACAACAAACACATATAATTCTTGGCAGTGATATAAAGCTGGGTGATAGGACCCAGATTTCAACATAGCTGCACAAATCGGGTGACTTTACAAGGAAAAACGACAACAGTAACTAATGAAACCATCGAATATGGAGCAGTTGTTTTCTGGAAACCTCTACACACGATAAATTAATAAAATCTGTAGAGGTTCGATACCAGTTACCACGCAATAACCATGAAACATATTTGCTGCGGATGGATGTTGTTTTCTCACAAAATTGAACACTTCTTCTTTTTTGGCTTTTGTGGAGGACACAAAACAGCACGAATAGCTTCATCGAATACCTGAATATGATGTCAAAAATACTGTCCTACATATAGACAAAAAAGTGAAAAATTAACCTGCTTCAAACCCCGTTGAGTGAGAGCCGAGCATTCCAAGTATTTGACAGCCTTAATCTCCTTCGCCATCACCAATCCCTGTGTCTGACTAATTGGTGTGAGCCTTCGCTCTCGTAGCCTGGAGAAAAATATGCAGTGGTATGGATGCAGGTGAAACAGACTTGGCACATGATCAAGTTTCAAACGGATTGTATAACAGAATCATGGGACAACGGAAACATGCATATTCATCTTGACAGACACTGCAGATGCAGTCTTATCAAGGATAAGTATGCCAACAAACAAAAATGGTAGACAAAGTAGCACAAGTGCATCCAAACACTACTGTGAAAAATCCTTTTGTTACTGGTGAATTTGGTGATACTAACGTGATACTAGCTTTTGTCAACATATCACTACAGCTTCAGTGATATAAAGATATAAAGACTGACCCAAACAAAGGGATAAAACGACTTTAAAAATATGCGTGGTGGCTTTCGGAATTTATTAAGGTCAAGTATCACTTGTCTCTAATGGAATAATCCGAATGGCGGCTATTATTACAGGGATAGCTGATATTCTGATGACCAGTTGCATGAATTCCCCGTCCGCGAACGGTTATGGCTTTTAGAAAAATCGATTCCTAAGTGAACGCAACATGATCGTCATGCTTCGCATTGCATATATCAACGGATCATATGACATCGAATTGCAAGAAACGTTTCATAATGAAAAAACAATCAAGATTCGTTGACAACTTGATTGCAATTCTTTCCTCGCAAAATCACCAAGTATTAATTAAAATTAAATTAAAACAATGGAGTCTGGGCGTCATCTAGGGAGTTTTGTTTACATATTTTCTTTCCTTTTTATTTCAAATATCTATAAAATCATCAAAAGAAGAAAAGCAGCCATATAATCTTATCAACGAATACCGCTTGCAGTTCTATTACACCCATTATTTCTCGAACACACAAACATGAGAACAGCGTAAAAAGAAGTGAACGAATTAGGGGATAAACGGAACTAAAAATCGCGGAGCAAAACCGCCAACAGGGAATTGATTTTGCTCGTTTGACACGACATTAATCACGTTACGTACATGAAGTAACAATGTTCAGAAATAATCATAGAACATGCATCTTTGAATTTTATAGATGTCCAATTACTATGGACTCTCAAGAGAGTCCTCCAGTTCATTGTAAAGGATAGACTTCTCTCCTTGGCTTGTACTGTAGCTTAAATAGACAACGGTGCTCAAAACTTAAGTTCTAGAGGTACAACACCGACAACTTCTCGCTTAGCAGACTTGAGTTTCTTTTTAAGAACAAAAGCCGTTCGCATTGAGGCAGTTTAACTGACTTTATTAGAAATCTCTACTTCAAGACTTCAGGCAGTTTCTGAAATCAATCAATCTGTAAACTAGAACAGTGAAACAACCTCTTGATCTGCAGAATTATGAGCGAACAATAAGACTGACAACACTGCATTACAGAATACACCCATATCTCAAGCAAAATTTAATCATCAAGGCCAAATCGATTTTTGTTCACACATGATCGTGCAAAATTTCTACACCAAGAAGCTTTATTAGCGTGGGCTCAAATGTTTTTTTTTTCATGTCTGCACAGCTTCATGCACACCTATCTGTTGCTCGAGTAGTGACTGAGAATGAACGTAGAGAATAAAGCCTTACTTACAGAGCATGATACGCATATCAAACTATGACCAAGGGAACTCACAGCAGCTCAAAAATTTGAACCACGAATCAAAATACAAGATGAGACATCTCACCTCTCAATTGTTTCCCGGTCTTCACGAAGATCAGCCTTAGTTCCAACAAGAATAATCGGGGTTGTAGGACAATGATGCGACACCTCAGGATACCTGATATTCATTAAATAAATCAGATTGTCCACAGCAACGAAATAGTCTTCTGCTCAAGATTCCTACTGAAGAACGTGGATTTCTTACCATTTTGCGCGCACATTTTCGAAACTCGCTGGGTTTACGAGCGAAAAGCAAACAAGGAAGACATCAGTTTGTGGATATGATAATGGTCGTAGTCTAAAAAGATAAAGTAAACCGGAAAAGCACACATAAAGGTAAAGTTTCCCTACACATAACAACCAACTAAAAGCACTAAAACGAATTACTGTCTAATAACTGTTAGATAAATACAGATTAGTATTACAGCGTTATAAGGCTAATATCATAGAGGTTTTTCATTGCGAATCTGATATAATTTTGCCTTTCATCCAATAAAAATTAGTCTTCACAGCTTATTCTCGAAAAGCTTACGGAAACTCTTTTTTAAAGAAATTTAAGATCGTCCTGTTCCGTTGTAAAATTCACAGTCGGTTGTATCAGCTTAAAATTTATGTATTTTGGAACTACTGGAGTCACATCGTTTTCCTTCCATTACTTGATGAACACGTCATGCTCGCGCAACTACTACTGGAACAGTGGAGCCATTTCTTCTTGTGGGTGTCCATTATTTATAACATCTGCTGTGTGCAACACTACTTTCAGGAACAAGTAAACAAAGCAAGTATGATTTTGGTTTATCCAGCTTCTTCGTAATCATTAAACAAAAGTTAAAGATGAAAAATTCATGGTCAAATGTTTCGTCAACAATGCTTCAAATAAAAATTGAATTTCTGCAAACTAAGATTTTAGATGAACTCAGCGGTCCAGAAGCAAAACAAACTATAGAAGTAGGGGAAAAGGACTTTGATAGAAGACGTAGTCCATAGCATAAAAGGAGAAGAAAGAGGGTCCTGGGAGTTTTCCGCAGTAATGTAATCATTTGTTATTAGGCTTTTGCTTTACAGGCTACTCTCTCAATGTGTTTCGTTAAAACGTATAATTCATCTTTCCATTTTCTTTTACTCCTCTCAAGATCAAAAACAGCAGCTGATCTTTTAAAAGAAGCATGCTGTGTGAAGAAAACTAATGAGAGTCATATTCTGTTGCAATGGTAATAAACATGATAATGGATCGAAGCTGTGGAAGAATGACAACAAAATTAACTGTAGCGAAGATTAAATGCATCTCACATGAAAAAGAAACCTTTTCCAATATGTGCTGTGGAGGTAATTTATATTACTTAAAGCAAGTTGATTGAATAAAGAGGATTGAAGTGAAAATGAAGACATGACAAGGATTTCTAATTAAAAAAAGGCGCGAAAAGATAAGGGTATAGCCCAGAACTGTGAGCGTGATCATACTTCACTTTGAATCGTAATCCAGAAAAAAGTATGAGAAACACCCCTACTTGAATCGACGCTATAGAACATGAGCAATTTCATCGTCATTGAATGTCGACAATCTAAGTAGTGCAACTCGAACAAGCAGCAAAAGTTTTCCAACGAGTACAATAACATGCGGATTATCTCGTTATTACACCGATAATAAGTTGAGTTGTTGAGGAGAGCGGTACAACCAAGGCAATTTCTAACGCCTTTTTCAGGGCCACTATTATTATTATTATTGGGAATTGAGCATGATCACGCTTTTGTGCTCTTAGATTACACTCCTATCCTTGTCTACTCGTTGTGAGACCCGAAATTGTCGGTTTCATGGTGCGCTTCCTTCAAACACGTTACAAAATGCGTACTTGCGAGCATCTTCCGTACCAAAGAGTTTACAGCTACGTGAATTATAGCATTCGCAGATTTTGGTGAGCAGCCCTTTGCAGCGAACTACGGAAACAATTGTATACTCCATGAAAAGAATCTCTTTCGTGACATATGTATATAAATACCAGATTAACTATCCCCTAAGATAATGGTAAGATAATCAATAAAAGATATCTCCTTAACTGACTATTCTCGAAATACAAACATCGAATAAAGAAGACAATAGGGACCATAGATGTGATAGTCGGAGCCTGTGCTCTGACCCCTTTCACTTTTGAACGGTTGGGGAAGGGACCTCCTTCACTTTTGAACGGTTGGCGATATTACCCCCTTCACTTTTGGGCTGTTGACGAAAGGACCCCTTCATTTGAACTGCACCCCATGAGCTAAACTTCCTTCACCCCTTCACCTGAGGAGGGTCCGGCTTCTCCTTATCGCACCTATGATAGGAACAGAAGGTATGTAATAAAGACTATCAAAATATTTAAAATATAATCAAGTAAAGAAAATGGACTCACCTATCGTAGTCTTCCTGCCCTGCAGTATCCCACAACCCCAAATTGATCGGACGTCCATCCACCATCACATTGGCCGAATAATTATCAAAGACCTAGAGAAAGCAGTGTTATAAATGTATAAAAAATGTGCGCAAACATAAACATGAAATCGGATTCAGCGAAGAAACTAACTGTTGGTATATATTCTCCTGGAAACGCATTTGTTGTATATGATATGAGAAGACACGTCTTACCGACCGCTCCGTCACCCACAACTACACATTTTATAGCCTGCATAGCTCTGGAATGTGAACATGAAATATCACAAAGAATAAAAATAGATAGAAGCTTTGAAAGAAAATAGTGGGATATGAGAATATACTAAAAACCGATTCCTACGGCAACTGTGAAGTCTGTAAGCATCTATTTCGAACATTTATGTGATAGAAATCAATGAGACGGAAAAGCAAAACAAAGCACGGAACCCTAGAGACGTGCCCTGCAGATAAGAAAAGTCGGCGAGACAAGCAATGCACATGAAAAAAAGATGATGGCAGAATGAACGAAGAGGGCAAACCTCGTCAGTGATGAATACGCTGTGACTTTAAGGTCTGCAGACTCTTGAGCGATCACACTATACGGTGAGAGACGCAAGAGTCTACTACTGAGAAAACCCTAGTCCACATGTATTAGGCATACATAATTGGTTGAAACGGCGAATTATACGTACGATGTGCATGTTCACAACCGGTTTGCATAGAACTCAAGGCAAAAAAGAAAACAGAAATACAATAAACATTAAAAAAGGAGAAATAAAACTGGCAAAATAATTATATGGGAAGACCCGCTGCTTTTCGACACTTCTGCATGGTTGCCCGAAAAATGAACTGCTTCCGTGAGACATCTCGTACACATCGTAGGTATTCTTGCACGGAGATCTTCTTCTCTTTGAGAGCTTGACCTAAAAACAAAGCATGAAATACTACTGTTCTCTTTCTCCAGTCAGAAAAAGACAAAATGTATAACGAGGTGTTGACTATTAGCGAGATTAAAAGTCAAATTAAAAAAAAAAAACTTTATTGCCGCAGTATACGTTGAACTGCTATAGAAGTACTGAGGCGTGAGAAATACGAGCTTAACACCGCAACACTGTGTCCTCCCCATTCGTAACATCTTAGCATCTTGAATAAGTCCCAAAAACTACTAAAGTTTTTCAGCAGTCTTACTTCCAGAAAGAAAACACAAGCATAAAGATGAGTCAGCAGGCTTTTTCAATGTTCACTGAGTGAAATACACTCCATATGAATTCTTTCGGCAGAATAGACACCTCCAGACTCCAAGATTTCGAAAGGTTAATTGGTCACATAACGTCTCTACATTCCTTGGTGCAGATCAAGATTTGAAACGCCAAGCAACGGAAAGTTGTTCTTGTTAAAATGCTTACTTTTCTATGTGGTATCGTAGGTGTATTTATCGTATTGCAAACTACATCCCTACACAGCAACTACTGTGCGGTTGTTTCCATTAGAGATTCTGTTAGGAGCGAATATCGAAGGAATTCGGTTTAAAAAAAAAGACAAATATTATAGAATATCACCAACTACTTGAGAGCACTGGGAATAGTGCATTACAATACCTTGGAATCAGACAGAGTGAAATTACAATACCTTGGAATCAGACAGAGTGAAACACCTATACTTTCTGTGAACTCACCTAGTGCGTAAATAACATCATCACAGGCCAAATCATTAGCGTAGTTGGTCAGAACCTGTCGATGAAGGGGCGTTGCTGCATCGATAGCACTATCAATATCCAAAGTTTTGTTTTCGTCGTTGTCTTCACCACATTCTGCTAATGTACGTGAGAGTTCTTCTTTTTTGTCCTCAAAAAGAAGAGTTGGCAACGGATAAAAAAGCAGATTGTGTATTTAATCTGATCAGATCAATGTTTACAGATTCTATCTAGTCCGTCGATAAATCCGACTCTCATATGATGTTGTTTATAGCTAGTGTCCCGCTGTACTACTTCACATGCCCAAAAAGAAAATAACGCTACCTGATGGGCAAAAATATACGACTCTAGTAATTTCTGCTGCTTTTCGAGTTCGTCAATCATTCGACGGAGATTTCTTTGACCAGCTTGTAGCTCTGATTGAGTCTCTCGAATTGATGTTATTTCAGCATGAGCTGTGCCTAGAGAACCGAATAGAGCAACGTCCACAATTTGAGCTGCAAAGAACGAGTTACCGATTTTCTCCCGCAGCCGCATTTTCAATTTGTCCTCAAGGGCGCTTAGTATTGATGCTCGAATGTGTTCTGGTTGCAGAGTGCCAGATGAAGTGGCGGAAGATTTTGGTGGTGCCGGAATTGGAGGTGGCGTTCTAGTTGCAACTGATGGTTGAGGATAGGGAGTGTTCATATAAGCACTAAAAAAAATTAACTACACATATAGCAGAGAACTTATTATAGATAATGAACGTGATGAAGTTCGAAGCAAGGTTGTAGGTGGGAAGAATGATTTAAAAACCCTTGCTACTTGATGGGGAACAACTGTGACTTATGAAAAAATACCGTCGAGCTTCTGACTTTATACTGGACACTAGAGTTCACATTTTGGAGGAGGGGTTTCATGAAATTGAACACTCATCCTAAATTCTTAGGAGCTTATAAGTCTCTTGTAGGTATTATGTAAACCAAAACCAAGACTGGTATTGCACCTTTATTAAAACAACCTTACTTTAAAACTTAACTAATTCAAGCTTAAAACAAAAAAAAAAGAAATGATCCCACCAAAAATCTAGCCACCTGAACCTTTCACTTCATAACCCCAAACTTCATTGATATTATAATTTCCTCTTGATCTTTCTACGGAGAGAACCACTTCGAACAGTATCATTTTCATTGGGAATCGTTCAATAGTACTGGAGGAAGGGGAAAGAGAAAGACTGCACAGCCTATTCAGTCGCGTAGTCTACTTAGTTGCACATATTCGCCTATACACATTCTAGTCGGTACAAGAGCAAATGTAAATGTTTCATAAAAGGGATCTAAACCACCAATTAGCTAAATTTTTAGCACAAACTAAAAGTGGTTCGTGCCTTCTTACTCAAAAGCGATTGATTGGACTGTCCCGGATTTTTGCGCAAAGTGCTCGTTTCCAAGAAAAAAGAGAATTAAATCATGAGTACAATCTTTCGCAGGATTGTTGGGATATCTTAAGATCTTTGTCGAAGTTGTTTTTCCAATGCTATTCCATATTTAAAACATCCTATGAAAGATCCCTGCCTATCAATGTTTAGACCAGATAAAGCTAAGATTTTCTAGAAAAAAAAATCGTAGAAAAGGAACAAAGTTATCGCTTTCATACCTTCCAAACTGATTGTTCGAAGTCGGGTAGGGAGTCTGACTCGGATAAGGCATAGAAGGAGGAGTGGGATATGGAACTGGCATTGAAGGGTTTGCAGATGGATAAGGTGTAGGATACGAAGGTGTTGGCTGTGAAGTTGTAGGAGTGGGCGTAGGGGTGCTAGTTGAAGACGAAGAGGACTTTGCAAATACGGGACATTTCTCTTGGAACACCATCGCCATGACCTTAATTAAAAAAATAAAATTATTCCAAAAGTTCCTACTTAAAGGTGAAACAACAGTGCACCTGCAGTAATCCATTTAGGTCATAACCCGGAAATCGCCACTCATTGAGGTACGGAAGATAGACTCGTCCCTGCTTTGTGACGTGCTCTGACTCACGTATCACCATCGTCGGCGTCGGGCTTACATAACAGATTGGTGCGTAGTAAGGATGAGTGTCCCAGAGGTATACAGAGATAGGAATGTTATATCTCACACCCTAAAAAACGAATTGTAAAACAATAAGTAAGTACAGGACGAATGTCTTCACATCATGAGAATAAGCAAGAATATGAGCGATGTCTCCACATGCCAGGTTTTAAAAAAATACTTCACGAGCTAAATTTTGTGGCCTACTTGGGAGAAGTAATCATAATTCTTATGAAGTCCACCGCATTTTCATGGTTAATAAAGGAAGACTTCATTTTAAAAAAAGAGAAAAAACAAGAGCGAGTAAAACTGAAAGTGACCAGCATTAATTAGATTTCTTCAAACTTTAAGATGAATTAAACTCGACCAAGAGTCACCAACATTAAAAATGCATGAACAAGTAAATTTGGGTATCAGAAGAAATAATAAGCATTCAAAAAAAGAAAACATTGAAATAGAAACTGGACGGTGAACTACCTTATAAAAGACGGGAATTGTTCCATGTAAGCGAAAAGCGGTTCTTCTCTTCCCATCAGGGAAAACGAAATTTTCTGTATCCGGCAACAAGTCTTTGAATTCAGCCAAGGCGCCAAGAATGTCCGATTTTGCCGAGTCAACGTATTTTGCATTTGACTTCTCCAAACATTGTTGCACCTTAACAGCAATACTGACGGATAAAAATCGATACCAAACGAATAGTTTGCACCGTCAATGGAATGCTGCTGCAATGAAAAAAGTATGAAAAGCCAATAAAGAAATGACAGTGACTAAAACCAAGGCACCAACCTTTCTGGTGTTTTGACTCATCCCACTAACAAACACCTCCGACCTTTAAGTAGTATGTGTGATGATTACCTGAAAGGACTTCTCGAACACGGAACTTTGCTAAGAAAAAAGGAACACTCAATCGATAAGAGCGATGACACCGCTGATGGCGAGAATGTGGTGATAAATCAGAGCACGACAGAGATAACAGATTCGCATAGCTGTCATTGCAAGAACATACAAAGTTCAAATGACTCATCGCGCCTAGTATCACATAAGTAAGTTGTTTTCTAATTAAAAATTCACAACCTGACGTTGTCAGAAGTGCTAGATCTGTAAGTTTGAGATGTCTGCAAAGGAAGATATCTAAAATTTTGTATTTTCTGGATGAACACTACAAGTAGTTTCGGTAAAACTGTTCTCAGTATGCCCTTATCTTTAACAAATGAAAAAAGGTCTTTACTTGATGATACCGTGAAATCGAATTGTTTTCAATGAAGAGGATTTCTTACAGAAATTAATAAACCTTAAATAAAACAAAAAGACAAGTGAGTGTTTTCTTTGGAGTTCAGAAATAATGAGCGAAAAGAGCAGAGCATGATGATGCGAGCAGTACGCACCCTATCCTGTTGCTTGTTGAAAACTTGATGAGTACGAAAAACTTTGCACACATCTTGGAAACATTACGAACGAATCCTGGAAGAATTGTGAACGGCATTAATGCGGATGTGCATGTGTTCTTTGATATATTGGGAAGAATTGCAGAAGTTAGGAAAAATTCTGAGGAAATATGATGACAAATAAGAGAGAAATTTGTGTAGAAGAGACATGACGAGTTACTGGCAATTAGGAACGTTAGGCTAGCAAAAATCAGCACAATGGAAATCCAATTATATATAAAGGATAACTTGATAATAAAATAGAAACTCACAGAAGGAACTAGAACAGCAAGATTAACTCAAAGATAACTGTCTTCTTAAAGTTCCTTTCATAATTACAGAATTGTTCAATTTTTAAAAGCACCGATAGCGGTAAAAACGTTGAAATGAAGATTCTAGAGTACCGAAAAAAACATGCAACGCTTCACTGAATGCGATTCCCACTGATCAGTCTCAACAAAAATGGTATGCTGCAATTGTTACGAGAATCGATCGACGACCACACGAATGCAAACTCATCTGTGTATGAGTCATCGTTCTAGAATGACGATTGTCGCCGAGTCAGTAGCCGTGCGAGCAATTCTTGACTGCTAGCAATCGAATTCCGTCCGGATGAAAGGAACAAAAAAGCCAAATGAGGGAATAAACAATAAGATTTACAAAACTGGTCGAACCGGTGGCCCTCGGCTCGGGACAGCCGGCGTGGTGGTCCGCCCACTATCGATCGCAGGCTCACGTCGCTAAACTGCGCGCTGAATCCTCCAGCCTGTTTCGTAGTATTGGTAGGACTTCCATCCGCATCCATGTGAGTGGCGGCACCGACGAATGTAGTCAGGGCATCGTCAGGACTGTATCAGGACTCATTTTGTGTTTTTCTGCCCACTTCTACCGCCTTTTCTTACAATTCCAGTCGATTTTACTCATTCTTTGCTCTGACCTCGAGTTCTGTGTTATTGCTGTGATATTGATCAGCTGTTTGCTCGTATAGACGCAGCTGTAAGGTGATTTCGATGTCCACATAATTAGCAGCGATCAACACTTTGAGAAGCTACGCAAACATTGCTTCGTCAGCTCAAAAAACGCTCACGATGAATAGATTCTACAGTCGGCTAGGGAACACATAACAACGGATGCAAGAAATTTCCTCACTGATGTTATGCTAACAATTCTTCGCTCTCTTCATGCGCTGCATGATTATTATCTGCAGAATTTGAGAGTTATGTACATACTTACCGCTGCATCATAATTGCTCGTACTGTGTGGTCGCTGGTTGGATAATTTCTGGAATCCAGCAAAACTTTGAAGCTACGGATTCATTGCAAGCCCATTATAACGCTCAAGACGTAGTGTTTCGTGTAAATATGTGTTTTCTTTCTCAAACCTTTTTTCTTAACAAATCAGAACAATGTTCTGGTCCGTTTAGTTGACTTTGACTTATTCATTGTATAAGCTGGAATTTCGCCAAATTGAACCTTTTTTGCACTACTCCCACATCATTGTTTTGCTTGATCATGTTAGGCAGTACGTACCCTATCATAGCGTTCAGGATTTGGTCGAGGGATCTTGGAATTTTTCTGTGCTCTGTAGAAGGAGAATAACCTAATAAACCAAAGTTCATCCTTGCTCTATAAAACATGAGCAGAATTTGAATTTGTTCTTGCTTTATCTCTCCTATTTATGACATAGATGAACAAACCTTTTCGTTTTCTGGCATTAATTCTCAGTGCGAAATTTTCTCACTCATATATCATCCTAGCCGAATTATGTACGCAATACATAGAATAGTGCTGAGGTCTAGATTTTACTGAAAGGACTGGTATCGTTTCAAAACTCCGACGTCCCTGAAGACGCGTTTTGGTTACACTTGTCTCGAATTGTTAGCGGTAGAGGTATGTAAGAACCGAAAAAAAAAACGTTCCATAGTTCTTACTCGTATTATTTCAAAGAAATAAGGTGGAGCATGTCTGCTTTCTAGTTTCTACTTTCTTCATTTGTGTCACATAGAATCAACCATCTGCTGGTAGCGTGAGTAGGAAACTCTTTTATTATTCCCATTGAAACCTTTTTTAGAGGTATACAGACCAGACGCATTCCATCTTGCCTTTGTGCTTCAAAACCGCCTGTATTATTCTGCTCTCAGCGTTTGATGAAATTTATTCCTATACATGACGACATGAACAGAACGTAATTTCTATTTCTTCTATTCTTTCTAGTTCTTCTCCATATCTCATACCTTAAGCGTAACCATTGTAAGTGGAACTGTTATACTCAAGTGGGAAACAGTTATAACGATATGTCAATTGATGATTAATTTTAATGTAGCAGCGGAGAGACTATTGGACATGTTTAATGAAATTCTCTGTACACAACTGAAGTGAAACCTGGTTCCGATCCATCTCGTCCAAGACCAGTTTCTCATTCCATGGTCAAAGTGAGCTTTTCTTGAAAATCTGCACTTAAACCAAGTAATAGAAGTGAATCCAAAATTATTCGAGGATTATATTTCGGCGACAACAATAGCCGCTACATTAAATCCATTCCTGCAATTTAACATTGAAAAAGTCGATTAGGACGTGTCCGAGTGTCCGAGCGTAATCATCAAACCTGTTCACTCGGTACACCTTCTTTTAGAAAATCTATGTGCAGTTTTGCACTTTCTAATTGCCTTTTCTGTGCCTCTGCTTTTCCATTCATTTTCTTTTCAAGTATGCCTATTTATCTACTTATTTATTTCTAAGTTGCATTTTCTACATTTGCTCCTTTGTTTGTTATGTTCTACTGGTTAGAAATTCTCCGGTGATGCACGAAATTTAGTACTGACTGATCGCTGATCCAAAAACTATTCATTGCTGCACCGGTGGAACTAAAATGTATTAGAAAAGTGCAGAGTGTGGGCGCATAGTTCTGTTGATGACATCCTGGTGATCAAAATAGCATTTAAAGATCGTCGGATACTCGATGATTCATATTAAGGGGAAAAATCCCGAATACAACCGTCGTCTTGGAAATTTGAGCACGAATTTTCTCATGTGCTTTTCCCAATGGTTTATTCTGAAAAGTACAAAATGTGTTAACTCTTTTCATCTTGAATTCTTCATGTTATTATCATTTTCTTAGGATTTCTTTCTTATCCATTCCTAAAATCGGAAAAATTGGATGGGCCATGTAGGCTTCTCGTATCTCGATGTCTTGCGATATCTGCGCTTACTTCCAGGCATAAATGCGATGGTCGGAGCCGGTGCTCTGACCCCCTTCGGTTGGCGAAATTACCCCCTTCACTTTTGGGCGGTTGGCGAAAGGACCCGTTTACTTTTGCTGCACCCCATGAGCTAAACCCCTTCGCCTGAGGACGGTCCAGCTACTCCCTATCGCACCTATGCTTCCACGTTCATTTTTGGAAGACTGAGTCACAAAACAGTCACATTTTCGCAGATGAAGGAAGGGAACGGTCCTTACCACAATTATTACTAAAAACTCTACAATGAAAACAGAAAAAAAAACTAGAATGATATGCTAGAATGAACTAGAATGTTTTATTTCTTCTGGCCACAAAAGCACTAAGGTTTCGTTTGACACAAAACGACACGAAGCACGGTGCAGTTGCGTCAGCGGGTGTGCTCGAAGCGGTGGGACGAATATAGCGGTTGGACCTGCATGGGATCGTTGTGAACTTCATTAATCTGTGAGGATCCTCCCTCGATCTCGACCGCATCGCTTCGAGCGCAACCGCTTATGCAACTACACCGTGCTTCATGGTTTTTTGTACCCGACCATGGTAAGCGTCGAATGTGGTCAGTAGATAGAGCTCAAGACGACTATCGCAACGCACAACGCACTTCTTTGTTTACATTCTCTCTTCCGCGTAGCGCTTACCTGGTTGAACACTTTAGTGACCGACCATAATATGGTATTAACATTTCAGGAGGTTTTAGCTTAGGGTTCAAATGTTCTGCCTATAGGTCACATTACCTCAGTGTAGAGATAATAGCTCAGTGGAAACAAATGGTATTGCTATTCTTTAACCAGCCGCGGTGATGAGGTCGCGATATTTTCGGATGTACGCCTCTGTACAATTGCCTGTCGCCGAACAAAACTCTGCGTAGTCCAAAATCGTATCGCTTTCAATTTGGATTCCAACGCGTCGGGACCGATAACAACGATCGCATCCAAACGAAAGTGACTATTCATTTCCGAATCGTCGTGGCAGCCCGATGATGCATAAAAACTATCGCTGTTGTCGTAACAGCATTCTCACCTGATTAACCATGCAATTTTACGAATTCAGATCCTATGTGGAAGTGATGTTATTTCTTTTGAGATATTTGTTTTCGGTGATTGTGTGCAGTCAGTCGATCGAGTAGAAGCTCAGGACTAAGTGTTGTTAGTCCGTCTAACCCTTACATATAGTATTAAGAACATATATATATATATATATATATATATATATATATACTGGTACATTTTGAAACCCTTCTCCACTTCGTGAACATCTACAGATCGTTACCATTATGCATTGTCGGCTGTGACCAGTAAGACCATGACGTGAGAGGCGGGGACCCTGAAGGCCGTTATCCAGAATTAGCGCATTTGCACGGCGGCAGTAATGAGAAGAAGCAAGGTCGGGCTATTTGCGATTTACGTGGAGGTCAATAGGAAGTCGGCTGATTCTGCTCTTTCACCAACACAGAAGCTCCAAAACCAGATAAGCTTCCGGATCAGATCGTCAGGTCCACCGAAGAGAACTGTAAGATCATTGCGCTATGTACTTTTTTGACTGAATAGAACTCCGCTGGGTGTACTTCTTCCCAATTCCTCGACTGGATAGAACTACGATGGAAGTATACCTTGGGATCCTTCGGTATCGATTGGAAACGACCCCACCTTTCAGAATTTCTCACGTTACTTATCCTAAGCTTACTCGAACATATATTAAGATCTGCAAGCTGAGTGCAACTCTGAATTATCTTTAAACGACTGTACCGTGGATAATCGCCTTCTGGACGAAACAATGTAAAAATTGAAAACTTCAAGGAGCGGTATTCCTTTTGCTGATCTTAAGGGTCAAGAACTAAAAAAGCGAAAAGAGCGATGGCTACTTAAGGTCAAAACTACAAAACTTAAAGGCACCACCCCACGAATCTGAGGTGGTGCGGCGCTGCACAAGACTGGCGCGCTCCAATCGAACCTCTTGTACAAAATGGTGCGCCAAAACGAATGAAGCCGTATCTTCCGGGCCGTTTTTTACGGCAATGAGGAAGAAATGGACGGAATCACCCCCCTCTCCGTAGTCTCCCATCCTGTATACGAATGCTCCACCTGAAATCTGCACCACTTCAGATTCCTGGGGTGATGCCTTTAATGAAGCTCAGTGCAGCTGCGTAAGCGGCTGCGCTCGAAGCGATGCGCCATACCGCAGCGGCAAGGATCTAGAGGATACCATTTCGGGCGCCGCTTCGAGTGGAGTTGTCTTCGCATCTGCGTTGTGCTTCATATCGTTTAGACTCTACTACTATACTCGTGCGCCGTACGTGAGTTGGCTGTAGCGGGCGTATATCTAGGTTGTCTCGAACGACTGTAACAATTTTTCTGCACCATAACTGCTTTACTTCAATTTACACAAGCATTAATTTTGGGAATTCCTTGTACTGTAGTCCTGCGGTCTGCTCCGACCGGGCCTCTCCTGAGGTGTACAACGCTGTGCGGTAGCCGTTGTATTGACAAAGAATGGTCGTCTAATCAGCTGTTCTGGATCTGCATTGCATTCAATTCAGAATAACTGTCGAGTCAGCCCTTCTTCCACTCAACGCTGATCTTAATTTTCTCATAGTGCCTTTTGATGTCACATTTCAGTTCTGGATTGTTTTGTCGGAGCGGGGTACGCTTTCCTTGGCTTTGAATACTTGTAATCTTTTCGGCGTTTCATAACTTTTCATAACCTCTTAGAAGTGTTCTTGTTGTTTGGTTAAATTTCGAATGCTGAGAGAAAATGTATTTGGGGCGGGAAAGGGCTCGGTGGCACGCATATTTCTGGACGCTCTATCTCACTTTTTTCTCCGAGTAACTTTAGCTTACGAGTCATAGATCCTCCAAGACCACTGCTTAGGTCTTAGGCCCTCGATTGATTTAGTTATTTACTTCCAGAAATAAGGGCTTCATGATCCCCTCTCCCCGACTATATTTTACCCAAATACTGAAGTCTGACACTCGTGAACATTCCTGTCACTTTTCGATCCCTTGAACAACCATTGATTTCTGGCCATTCAGCTGTGCGGGTGCGGTATCTGAGGAGGCCAGAGTGGGCAAGACTAGCTCTCAAATTCGTATCAATGTTTCCTTTCTTGGCACCAATACAGACGCCGCGGCAACGGTTTGTTACGATTTCCAAATTATTTCTTCAAAGTTTTCCACTACGACAAAGTTATGACTTTGCTAAACATGTTATGGGTTTTATTAGCCCACTCTTGTATGTACAGTCGGATCAAAACAACCTGAAGATTGATTCAGTCGCGTAAGCGGCGCGGTGTAGCTAGCAGTTAGGATCGAGTGGGGACCGTCGCTAGCTCATTGACCCAACTTAGGCTGCCCGCAGAGTTCACAGCCGCGCGGGCGGCACCGCCCGCACGTGTCTGTGCTTGATGCGTTCACAGCAGTGCGCTCAATAACCATCAAGCGCAAGCCCGTGCGGGCAGCCTTATAGTCGGGTTAAAACGACATGATGCACGGACAGTTGCGGAAGCGGCTGGGTTCGAAGAGGTGCGGTGGAGGCATCGGTTGTAATCGAAATGGAACCATGGCGAACTGCAGAAATGGGTAGCGGTAGCGAGGATCCTTACACGATCCCAACCGCATACGCACCACCGCGCCGCTTGCGCAACTGTGTGTGGTTCATGTCGTTTTGACCCAACTATATACCACGTGTACCTTTCAATACTAGTAGTCTAGTACCTCAGTGTGCTTTATTACCAAAGCACTACTCTGCCTGTGGATCATCTCTAGGATATTTTCAACTTGGAAGGTGTGTTTCTTGAAAGTGCACTCATTATCTTGGTTGTGGCAGCGTTCATATCTTCTTAGTTTTCTATCACATGGTTATTTTTATCTGTTTCATACGTAAAGAAAGAACTATTAATGGATAGATAGAAGTTGCAGCTGCTGGTAAAGTGGAAGCTTTTTGGTTTAACATATCCTTTTTGAAGCCATTTTTTCTATACCTGATACATGATAGTTGGCCTTTTTTATTTCCATATTAAAACCTAAGAAAAAAACGACCTCGGAAACTGCGTTTGTCCATACGAGGTGCGTGAAAGCACTCCACTCGCGCATGCGCTGGTCCACGAGCGAGCGGTCGAAAATCAATGTTTCCTCCTCAGCCTGTTTAAGTAGAACAAATGAATAGGCGGCTGTGGAGACTGGAGCGTGTACCAAGTTGGTGCGTTCTCGGGTAACCCGTAGAAACGAAAAGGTTTTCGGCGCCGTTTTTCAAGACGATTAAGGGGAAAGGGGCCACGCTCTTACTTGAAATCTACAATCCGAGCTCTATACTTGTTCATGGAGAGACTTCAACATTTTCAGCTTCGTGATATGCTGCCTTTTAATGCAAGTGACATAAACTGGCGCTCACAGTCGGGTCCGTTCACAGTCGGTTAGGGGAGGACTAGCCAGCTTCAGCAGCTGCATCAGCTATTTCTGCTCCGCGTTTGCTTCAATGCAATTTAAATCAATTAGTAGAACCAGTCACTTGGGCATCACTTCTGAACAACGCACCTCAGATCCATCCCCTTTTGCATCATTTTTTCCGTTGTCGTATTCTTCAGGTAGACGCAGAATTAGAAGCGAACAACAACACTAATGTTTTGCGCCAGCATAGACGGCTTGCAAAGTTTGCGAATGGTTTTTTCACGTTCTTACGCATAAAATTGTGATGAATGAAAGGGCTTTATGCAATTTGTGCAGGACACAATATCCCTCAGTTACTGGAACATCAGTGAAATGGTCGTACTTCCATAATCTAAAGCACGTAGTGCAATGGCGGTCCGTTGTGCAGTGCAATTTAATATGATAAAGTGCAATGCATGCTGATTAAAGTAACGGCGTAATCAGGTGTTTGATTTCAGGCGTAGTCTAAGGCTCCTTTCGGAGAATTTCGTCGAAGTTCAGTTCTATAATGGGATTCCTGATCGAAAAGAACGGCTGATTGTTACACCCACTCAACGTCCTGTTTCAAGTACATTTTTGCGCTTTTTTGGTTTTCCTTGTTGGGTTGCTCTATTCTTGGTTTTTCTCTTAGGGAGCAAAGGAGTTATAAGTACTTCTCGACCCACTAGCCGAAATAAGTCCAAGTCACCACACTATGTCTCGCAGGTGAGTTTTTTTAGACCTACTTTGAGGAAGTATTTCGTTCTCACTAAATCAAACCATGTTCAAGCCTACGTCGGCCCGTTCTGCAAAATCCTCGCCAATTCCTCCCGCACTGCCTGACACACCGCCAGTGCCATCGAGACATCGTAACAAGGGACTCGAAACTTCCTCTGCGATGATGGTATTTTGCAATGATCACTGTCTTACGCCAATTTTTCGATCCGTGGAATCTCTTCTAGGAGCTGTTTGGTGGTGGTGGAGGTTCGGCATTTGGAGCTGGTTCCGTTTTCGACCCAATATCAAGGCCTAAAGATTCCGGAAGCTTCCACAGAAAGAATATCCTCGAAAAGGAATTACATCAGCTCTCTGAGTGGGAAGCTGTCAAATATCCTCCTGTGAAGGCTCCTTTCTTCTCAGAAATTGAAGATCATACCATGGTGAGTTATGAACGTTTCTGCAATAGTACAAGTCGTTTGGTTCCGGTCATTTCGTTTCCGTCGTAGATCCTTCGCTACTTTTGGGGACCTTATATCCTTCATAAATCCTGTTGTAATAGGCCTACGATCGTGCGAGGAAACGCGGAAATTGGCGTTCTACCAGCAGCCAATTTGACCAAGTCGCTCAACCGGGCCCGGAATGGTTTGAGGACTCTAACAATCCTAATATGGGTGTGTTCAATTGTCTGACTAGATTTCCTCTATTAGGTCCACTCGTTTTAACTTGCAGAACAACAAGTAGAGCCTGCCGCTACCACAGACATCAGTTGTGTTCGAACAGAAACGCCTAATTTGGGCGATGATTGGAAGGAAGCCAAGGAGGATGTGCTAGAAACTCCAACACTTTCAGAAGAAGAAAAGCAAAGGATGTTGGCAAGCGAACCTGGACCTGATTTGGGAGATGATGAGGTTAATTGCTTGAGTGAGAGTTCCGAGAATTTGGCCTTTTTTGAAAAATTAACCTTGCGCACACTACTGGCTACTACTTTCTAGAATTGTTCGTGAAATGAAGTAGTAGAAGTTCATATTTGGATGGTACGTTTGCTGTTATTATCTGCTTTGTGCTAAACCAGAAGGACATTCCCAAATCTACATTGAGACAAGTAATTGTATTAGTGTTCATTGGCTTATAATAATTTCAGATTTTTGCGCATTATGATTATATCTGGAATTGTACAATCACAGGAAATCATCTCCAGTTTGCCGTTAAACCCTCTGCAGTGGCGCAGGCGGCGGTGGAGCATAGCGGTTCCGATCGACGAGGGACCCTTGCTACCACCACTCATCGTTCCAGTTTGCTATGGCTCCACCTCGGTTCCAACCGCTATCTCCACCGCGTCGCTTTGAGTGCAGCCGCTTCCGCGATTTCACCCAGCTTCATGTCGTTTTAACTCGGCTATACTAACTCTTGACGAGGACAACACCAATTTTATTGCGCCGTTCCTTTGAATGCTTCTGAAAGCAAGCACATTTTCAGAACGACTGTGTTCTCAGTTATTAATGTATATTGACGGTGATGTCCGTTGTGGTGGTTTGACTAAGATATTGTTTTTGCTCATTACCTGGAAGGCGTCCTTGAGAGCGCAGACGTTAGGTCTAATCGCCTCTGGTTTCCAAAGACTGCAGGTGCAGCATAGTTTTGTGCTGACTAATGTTCTGCTTTACTTCATCCAGTACTAGTAGTGTACAAGAAAGTAGTAAATAGTTTTAGAAGAATAAACAATAAAATACCACACATAATACCTGATCTAATATCTGTATATTATTTGACATTTCTTTTTCGTATTACTTATATTAGATCACATATATGTGATCTAATATAAGTAATACGAAAAAGAAATGTCAAATTGCACACTTTCAAGATTCGAGATATTGGTTCAACTCTTTCTTCTTTTAGAAGTGTTAGTAGTAAATAAATGAATATTCACTCAATTGCATTTCTAAGTAAGCGTATTGTTAGAGAGCGTTTCGTGTAACTACTGCCTTTGCTTCACATGACGCTCTGTACACTCTTGGAGCGGTGAGTGTGCATCGCACGTTGGATGCATCATCATGATGAATTGAATTCATTTCACATTTGCTAACAGAACTACATACATTGAAGATTATCATTATTGGAAATGATACGGAGATACATCGATAAAAGTTCGCCGCAAACGTTGTGAGTAATTGACAACTGCGTGTCTTTGCTTGTGAAAAAACCATTTTCGGGGAGAAATGTAATTTCGAGTAACTCGTAGGAGGTATACGTCGACTAAACGAGTTTCTACGACTTTGAAATTGTTTGCACAACGCTTGACTTTTGGTTTCGATGTATAGCGTCAAATCTTCGATTTATAGCATTAAATCACCACTCGGTGTTGAATTCGTTTAAATATACCCTGCCACTGTTTGCACTCATCGATATGCTCGAAAAACCATAACTTGCTGGATATCTTGTTAGTTATTTGAATTTTAGATTATAAAACTCACTGGAAAGTGGTTTTGGTTCTTTTGATCCCAAAAATGCATTGCAGGGAGAACGATGTTATTGAGTTTTGTTTGCACGAGACCGTATAAGTGGCTCGAGGGTTCGAGTAGTGACTCATATGTGTATTTAGAATGTTTAGGAGGTAAACGCACTTGATGATTCTGAATCCGTAAAAAGGCGCAGCGATGTGGATGCGGAAGCAGACGACGGGGGTGCAGCCGCCGCAAGGGACGTAGAGGAGGAGGCCTCCGCAGAAGGCGCGAGCGGTGCTGGTGGCATGTCGCTGATCATTCGAGGAGCGCAAGTCGTCAACGATGATTCCGTGTTCTCCGCTGACGTCTTTATTCAAGACGGAGTGATCAGGTATTTATCATTACATAGCTGTTTTGTGAAGTGCATTATCCAACGTTATTTTGATAATGTCTTAGATTCCCGAAATTTTGTTACAACTCTTCATTATTTTTCTTTTCTCCAACTGTGTTGGTAACGAATTGATTAGAACGTGCGCCTCGGATTTATAACTCCTTGCCATTGCCTTTGGAAAAGCTAGATGTGAGTCATGGCCGTAAGTCTTTCGCAATCAGGGAATCTTATTTCTCGTAGCCCGTCCCACTCCGTTAACTGCCCGTAGGGACTTGCCATTCGTGAATGGCAAGTCTTTTTGTTCTATTACTTGTTTTTATTCTTTTGAAAACTTTGTTATACCTTTTCTGTCATCTTTACTAATCATTTGTGTAGAAACTGTCGGGTTGCGGAATCGATTCCTTTCTTGGGCTCTTGAGCGCCGCATTATTTGTCCACCTGCCCCGTGAGGGTCATCTCGCTCTTGTACTAGATATTGCGGATGCTAATTTCTCATTTCCGAAGTTTGGTCGACCTTGGCTTCCAGCCAATGCGTCCTTTTTCGTATTCATGGGTCGCAATCGATGATGTGACGCTGGTAGTCGAGGTTATTAGGGATGCTGGGACTGGATCTTAATGCTCGGGTGGCAGATGGCCGTTGTGCTTAAGCGTCTGAAACATGAGGTGACAAATCATCTATGATCTCAGGCTAGAAATGTTATGCAATGGAAGCGAAACAGTTGTTCTAAGAAACGTTTTTATATTTTGCTTTCATTTTCAAAAGTTGTTAGATGTCACAATTTCTAGTTGGATTTCTCTGTTGCTGACCTGTTTTCGTTGTTGAGTGCTACAGTCGCATTGCGATTTTTTGCTATTTGGAATATGAACTAGGCCTTCTCACGTGATTTTTCAAATGTCGGTTTGCTTTTAAATGTACCAACTATTCCATTAAAAACTAATAACTCTGATAAAAACTTCGTACTGCTTCCTTCGTAATTACTAGGAGCACTGCATCCGTTATCAACAAAATTAATAACTAGATGTAGTTCATAGTACTGGGTCATCAATACTTGCAGCCTTACGGAGGATTAATGAATATCTGATAAAATCTTCTCTAAAGTGAAGATTTGGTAGAACATACGAGTTGTCGAACGTTGAAGTTTAGGCTTCTTTTCTTAAAATTTATTTTTCTGATTTTTGAATCTACTTGTCTTCAGGAAGTTAATGCCGAAGATTTAAGCTTCATTTTTAAATTTACCGTGAGTAGACACTAGAAGTTCTGTCATTCGTCAGCCGAGTGGTAATGCATGAATTCCCATGATTTGATGGATTGGATTGTCTAGTTGCTGTTTTTTTTTATCGCGAAACAACTTGATTGGCTTGCATGCAACACAGTTCTGAAATAGTTTTGTTAAGTCTAATACTTATATATTGTGTCTCTTGCTTGCGGTTGAATGGAAGTAGAGTCCACTATATTTCACTTTTCTTGTGCGTGAAAATGTTCGATGGTCCACCTACTCACTATATGTGATGCCGCAGCGGTGCTATTTCGAAAACCCATAACTTTTAGGAAAGAGGAGCACTATGTGTAGCGCAGCGAAATTGGTACATTAATTTTATGGCAACTTCGGCACTTTGTGCTTGACCACTTTTTTCCTTGTGTGGTCTTTTTAATGAAGAATTAAGATTCAGAGTATTTGACTCACTGAATATTGGGTAAATTGGTTTTGTTTGTATATATCGTACCCTATGAATTTTCCATCATTAACTTTTCCTTTGCATTTCCGCTGATTTCCTCGTTTTATTTGATTCTATTGCATCAACATATTTCACCTCCTAACCTGTGAGTTCTTACAACAAAATTATATAGGACTAGTTTCTGCCGTTTCGTTTACACGTGAAAAGGGCTGATTGACTACTCCAGATCACCCAGTGTTTCAGTTGTATATCATTGAAATGACGTCCATTTATCCGCACCAGTGGGAAGAAGTTTCTTTTTTTTTTATTTTTTTCAATGCGATAGAAAGGTGACTTTGAGTAATTGTGTGGCCATTTTTGCAACTAATTCATTATCATGATATTATGGGTTTGGTATTCCGTCCCTATTCCTGATCCTTAACATCAAGTGAGATGTAAGCAACAGAACTAGCTGCCGTTTGTATTCGTGTTTTTCCATATTTTGTTGATATTTGCTACAGAGGAGTAACCTTAACTTTGAAATGAAGTTTATTCACTGAAACAAGTTCCATTCTTTTCACTCACTTATTCTGAACAGACACTACATGCAGCATCCTTGCTTTTGCTGCTAGTTTTTTTTTTCGAGAAAAAAACTTCTTATTGGTATACTGTATACAACGAAAAGACGCGAG
Source organism: Necator americanus (assembly GCF_031761385.1). Taxonomy (NCBI): domain Eukaryota; kingdom Metazoa; phylum Nematoda; class Chromadorea; order Rhabditida; family Ancylostomatidae; genus Necator; species Necator americanus. Next base: position 12,524,452 of record NC_087374.1, read on the forward strand.
AAAACGCTTCCTCAACGTTTCTATTCTATTTCTTATAACTTTCAATAAATGTTTGTTTTGGATACAATTAGCTAGTTAATTCGACATTCATCAGTACTACTTGTAGAAATGTTGGTCCAGGATTGGATGTTCCTCCAGACGCAGAAATCATCGATGCTGGAGGCAAAATGTTACTACCAGCGGGCATCGACGTCCACACTCACCTAACCTCCCCCGATTCAGCGGATGACCTGGCGACCGGCTGCAAAGCTGCAGTTGCGGGAGGCACGGCAACAGTACGTACGCTTAAAATACTTCAGTACGTTGTGGTTCATCGATGATAACATGATCTAATAATGTTCATGCTGCAGGTTATCGACGTTGTGTCTCCCAGGAGTGGAGAATCCCTTACTTCATCCTTCTTCAGAGTTAAGGAGGGGCTTTCTTCGTCTTTGTGCAATATTGGACTTTCAGTAAGTTTTTTTTTTCGAGTTATCATTTGAGTTTTCCCTCAGAGTGAATAGATCATAGAATATATAACGTTTTCAGATAGTGGTACAGCAGTGGTCAGAGAACGTCAAGAAAGAGATGGAAAAAGTCGTTTCAGAAGGTGTGAATAGCTTCATTATTGATGTCGAGGGGGATGATGTTCTCTACCAGGTGAGACATATTCAAATAAAAGCCTGGTCGACATTTTGAACTACATCTTCCACAATTTTTTTTTCAAAATCTTATCTGTCTTTATCAGAAGGAAATGTTGTTGTCGCATACGTAATACTAAGTTCTGCACCAGTTCTTTGTTTAGTGACTTCATGGTTACTTAGTTCATATTGATAATGTTGAATTCTGTTGTTTGGAAGATCTAGCAAAAAGTTACTGGGCGGCTAGTGCTTCATTGGGCAATATCGTTTTGTTGTGTGAAATCGTTCCTGTTTTGCTGTAATTCGACCTCTGGCAAAAGCTGTTTGTTTTGTCGAGGCCTTGAACTGCCCCCTTGTCTTGAGCACCCAGTTTTTTCGTTAATGAGAGATGCCCGTCTTGAGCGGAGTTAGTGAAGAGCGCGTCGCATGTCCTTCTTTTAGTGGCACTTTTCATTGCTGAAGTGGATCTTGCTTTGCTAGGAACTGAGAAAAATTATTAAGGAGATAGTTCTTCACAGTTCAAGTTTGACACAACCTCAACAACTGGACATTTTTTGTGCTGCATATAAGTACTGTTTAATGTTTGTTTTTTTTTTCAAACAGACTTCCTATGCAAGTATACTTGTGGAAAATCTTTTATTCGGATGTTTTAAGTAATGTTAATTCACTTGTGTAAGAGCTAATGAAGCAAGAAATGCTTGAAATGAAACAAGTGAATTCACATTACCTGCAGATCAGCTCTAAATCTCATTATAAATACATACATGTGGATACAAAGAGCTGGCTAAGCTTTTTTCAGCACAAGACTCATGTATTTGAGAGTTCGAAAACAATCTTAACAGTATAAACTTCAAAACCCATCCAATCTCTTATGATATCTATCGCTGGTCGTAAATTGCATCGTCGAAGCGTTCTGATCTATAGTTCATGAGATCAGTCACCATCGTGAGTGTAGATTCACAGTTTTAAGATTGCCTCTGTTCACAGAATAAGCGGAGAAAGTGCATTTACATTCCAATCTTCATTTCTACAGCGGATTTTTAGAGAAAAAAAAGTACATCCTCAAATTTTTCTTGTTCGTTGTTATTAATTGATCATTTTTGAATTTTTCATTTTAAATCTATCTCTTTCGTTCCTGTTAGCAATAATTTCATCCCAATTATCTTTCTATTTCTGGCTAGATCTTTCTACATATAGGGAACTTTTAACAGACTTTACAAGGGTGTAAATGTTTTTCGGATTGAATTTTTAGTCCTGTTTTGATCTCTATCCATATTTTTACTTTGCTTTTTAGGTACTAGAGCACTGCAGGATTCTAGGTGTTCACGCGCGTATATTGCCTGAAAATCGTACAATAGTCCCATATTTGGAGAGAAAAATGCTCGACTTGGGAATCACAGGACCTGAGGGATTTTATCAGTCTCGCCCTGAGGAGGTTTATTTTATTACTTTTTTTTTTTTTTTTTTTTTTTTTTTTTGAAATTGCTGTGTTAAAGGCATCACCCCACGAATCTGAGGTGGTGCAGATTTCAGGTGGAGTATTCGTATACGGGATGGGAGACTATGGAGAGGAGGTGATTCCGTCCATTTCTTCCTAATTGCCGTAAAAAACGGCCCAGAAGATGCGGCGCCGCACAGGCCTGGCGCGCTCCAGTCGAACTTCCTGTAGAAAGTAGTGCGCCAGAACGCCTGAAGCCGTATCTTCCGGGCCATTTTTTACGGCAATTAGGAAGAAATGGACGGAATCACCCCTCTCTCCATAGTCTCCCATCCCCGTATACGAATACTCCACCTGAAATCCGTATCACCTCAGATTCCTGGAGTGATACCTTTAAGCAGGAATGGAAAAGGACATATGCTATGAAACTTTTCATATCAGTTACATGAATTGTATTTCAGCTGGAGAGCGAACGTGTGAACAGTCTTTGTGTTCTTAGCCACCTGAGCAATTGCCCCGTTTCAATATTGTCGGTAAGTTTTTATCTTTTGATAGCGCTAGTCAGTTGTTATTGGTTTATTGGGTCCATCCTCTTACGCTATCTGTACTTGCGAAAGCTTTACATTTATCATTTTTTTGCGAGTGCCCTTTAAAATGCACTTTGAAGAATTCACGCTGAAACAGATTAGATTGCGTTCTCCTGGAGCTCAACGTATTAGTACAGGGATGGGGATCCACTCACTTGTTTCGCTAGTGTAATGCAATTCTAGTTCTAATAGTCCAATTCGAAGATCCATATAATGACTGCCAATAATGTTTAATATTTGTGAAATACTGTAGTCATAAATGGTAGTTCCTACACTTTGTTCAGTCAAAAAAAATCCATCAATTTCAGCCATAAACTCTGTAAATGATAGCGCTAAAATAGAGAACGTTAGGTTCGAAGTCGAGGCCGCCTTATTTAAAATGGATTAGTGGAGTTATTCAACTTTTTGCTAATTGCTATGAAAAACAGATTTTATGAATATTATCTTCTTTAATTCATGTATAACATTGCTGGATTTATAAGTGAAGGTTTTTCTAACTAAGTGTGTATTTGAAGGTGTCGTCAGCAGAATCATTATCCGCTTTGGAGAGGGCAAGAAGCACAGGCGCTTTGGCACATGCTGAAATTGCAAGCGCTGCAGTTGCTGCCGATGGAACACATTATTTCAATAAATGTTTGAAGCATGCCTCCATTCACATGACAGAAGTTCCACTGCGAGTTGAAGGATCAAGCAGAATAGTGTCTGCGCTTGCTAGGTAAGAATTGTTCTGTTGTCAATATCCTGCTCTTTTTTATGTTGTATATGCAATGAAGGCAAATTCGTGGGATATTGTTAGCATCAGTTGGAGGAAGCGTGACTGAAAGTTGCGAGACTAGTTGATAGTTTTTCACTTGAACATATACATCTGTTATCATTGAAAGGTACCAGTTTTAGCCAACCGCTCGCCGTCTGCACTTCTGGGCATCACGCTATCTCATCAGAAAGTCGTCTTTGCGCTAAGGACTTTACGAGTATGCCTAAGGTAAAATCGCAGTGTTCACCTTTTATCTAATCTTGACTTCCCAGAACATAGTTGTTCTCTTCAGGGAACGGTGGGTGTTGAAGAACGAATGTGTGTTGTGTGGGAGAAAGCGGTTCGAACTGGACGAATTGATCCGATGCGATTTGTGGCTGTAACTTCGACAAACGCAGCAAAAATGTTCAACATGTATCCGAAAAAGGTGAATCATTTGTTTGCTGAGTGGGAATACTTTGTCATGTAGACGAATATGGATTATCATGTATTAGCCCAAGCGACATTAAATGCTGTTGAGCAGAAAATATTAATTTGAACTTCAACGATTCAATCGTTCAAAATTTGCTGTTGTCCAAGCACTATTTTTTACATTAAGATAACAACTTTGTTAATTCTCTGTTTCTGCCGGTATTTTTTGTTCAAAGGATTGCTGGTGTGCGCACCTTTATTCTTTTTCGACTTTGTAGTCCTGGAATTTTTTGTCAGGACAAATTTGGGATCTTCATCAATACTTTCCTCCTAAACAGCGATTTTTCTTCTATTCTCTGTCCTGTATCTTTTTTCTTCCCACTAATTTCTGTTTACATTCAGTTCCAGCGTTTTTTCGATTTTATTCGAGCAGGTGGAAAGCTTTTGGAAGTGAAATCGAAGCTGGTTCGATTGGCAGATCGATTGAGTGATCGAATCAATCAGCTGCTTAGGAAAGGGTCTTGAGTTTTGACATAATTGATGCGTGATCATATGTCCAAAACAGGATTTCTTTATCTATGGTGTTGCTACTTTCTATTTTTCCCTTGTTTTGCGGCTTCCACTGTAATTGTTCCACTTTTTTTCTAACCGTAACTGAATACATTCTGTTGAAGATGCATGATCTTCGAATGGGCGGGAATGCACTTTTTTACGGGAAGTTTTTGTGCAAGCCTCAACTTCGGTCATCAATTGTTCGCCTATCATGACGTAGGGGATTAACAGTAATCCGTGTTTGATTTAGCGTTGTACAGACGGGTGAATTTTATGACTTGTATATTGCGTGCAAACACGGATCACTGTGCTGATTGAAAAATCTGATATGTGAATATATACATACATGCCTTGCATGAATAAGGAAAAGTCATATTGCGAATGCAAAATGTTTACATTGCGGAAGGGAACAATATTGCATGCGAACGCATGCCTAAGTGCAATTTCCGCGAAGGAGAAGAATCGATTTCTCGTTGAAAGCTTCAGTTTGGAAACCGCATACTCGAAAGAGAACTGCTGGAACAGAATATGGGTTTTCTGAAGAACTTGGAATGTTTTGAGTTTGATAGTTTGGGAAGGGGGTGACGAATCCTGTTCATCAGCTCTCTTGATCATGACAGAAATGTGCGGATAGCTTTTTTTTCAAAAGTTGAAGTTTTGATTAGTTAATTTTTTTTTGCAACGGGAGGATCTAATAATTAGCAAGAAAACGAGTACATACCGAAAGTGAGGAACCAAAAGGAGTGTCGAGAATGTTTTGGGGTAGTTGACAACAGTATTCGAAAAACTTGGTAGTAGTCTCAGTTCTTAGTGTATCTGAAAAACAGTACATGAATAGGTAGGCGAGGTGGTTTATGCTTTTATGGGTCAGCAATTATTGGTATACTGGTTTCAAGGATGTAGACGGAATTACTGCTCTCAAGTAATATAATGCTGGCTCAAACGGCCTCAGAAGTGTTTTTTTTTTTCTTGGAATTGTTGGAAAGTGCATAGTTCCACATTCTCGAAAAGTTTGGCATTGTTTTCTTCCAACTTATTCGATATCAATATTCGAAGAGTACTGTACCTAATGGTTTCTAAAACTCGCGGTTTTTGTTCCGATTCTTCTTTGTAACTTTTTAGAAAAAAAGGAAAAACGTTCATGCAGCTTTCTGTACCTCTTGAATTCTACCATGGAAGGATGTATTTGGTGTTAAGAATAGTTCAGTTTTGATTTGAGCAGCAATTTGTTTATTATTTTTTGAGGCACTGATATATTTATTTGAACATCTTGAAAATGGGATATGATCGTTTGTAAGAGGGTCGTAGTCCTAGACGTTCATTGAAATGAAAGTTTCTTTAGGAAGTTAAGTAGGGAAATTCGTTGTCGACCGCTAAAAAAAAAGGGGGGAGGTGGGATGGGTGGAAGGGGGGAGGGGGTGGATCTTTTGGTAGGGTTAAATAAACCTACGCTGCTAAAGCTGATGATGGTGATATGCTAGACTGCATATTTCTACAAATACAAATGAAATTTGGGTGGACCTTTGAGAAAAACAATTTTCTTCAATGAAAACGAAGTGGAGAACACCATTCTACAGTCTACTGACGTTAGTAATCATTGTTTTTTTCTTGGGAGTTTTTATAGGCAGTTTTTAGAAGCTTTCCAGACTTTTCCTTACGGTAGTGGTCGACTCTTGGGGTTTTTTTTTTGCATATCCATCAAAGAGACTAAGTGCAAGGTATGGGAATGTGACTATAAAGTTTGAATACGCGATTAAAACTAAAACATATTTATTTTTTACGGGTCAAATTAGTACTTATAAATGATGGATGGTAAGAATGAATGTATTTGATATTATGGGACTTGAGCATTGAAAAGAACATTCGAGTAAATATTTAACCAAGGTGTTTAGAAGTGTTCTTTCTTCCTGAGTGCTATTTTTCGTATGTGCTATAATCAGAAATCAAAACACCTTCAGAATAATCAGCGAGTGTAATTGAACTCCAAAACAAATATCTCAAAGTATTGCAGGGTCGTATTGCCGTAGGGGCTGATGCCGATCTAGTGTTATGGGATGCATCTGTTCGATGGAAGCTGTCGTCTTCTGAGCGACAGTCATCGGTTGACACCAGCCTTTACGATGGTTTGACGATCCATGCTCAAGTAGGAACATTATGCCATTCACTTGATTAATTAGCACGATTTTGTTAAAGGAGATGGCTTCGAGACTAATCGCCATTGAATATTCTAGGCTGCAGTCACGATTGTTGGAGGTCAAATAGCATGGAAGGACGGAAAAATTCAGGAAGCTAAGGGATCATTTGTTCAATTGGCAGCAAACAGTCCATATCTATTTAGTGTAGTTCAACAGAGAGACAAGGTTAGAGTGGTCGTTGACGAATTTGTTTGTTTTATTATTTGTGACCTGCATTATCTCGTTGCTATAAGTCCTTTATTTTAGATAAGTACAGCTGAGAAGGTAGATCGGGGGGACAGCGCAGCTCCAAATGGCATGCTACCCAAACGAAATAACCAGGAGCCATTGCACGATCGGCCAACGCCAATGAGAAAGTCCCATCTGGAGTCGAATATCAGCTTTGGTTAGTTTCGTCGCGTGTTGCATTACAAAGAAGTGTCACTAGCGGAAATCTACTGGATTTAGGAGAGGGCGAGAGCTGGCTCTTGCATCTGCATATATAATCGTCCTAAAAAGTTTCACATTCTTGCAAATGTCGTCCTGCAGATGTTATTCGGCGTGCAGTGTGTGAAGTTCTCACATCTATTTCGTATTAAGTTGGACCAGTGGTATATAGGAGCGAAAAAGTTAGTATATAATAGAAAACACTAAACGCTTGGGGACTCCATGGCAAATGTTTGATGAGATAAGAGGCACTCTTAGCTTTTACAAGTTATCATTATTTTGAAATATTCAAAATAGATCTCATGAAGATAGTCGTTGACACAGTTAGTGATGAAGGAAGAAGAATGAGGAAGACAGAGAATAGTCTTAAAACGTTACTTTTACATGAACTATTCTTTCAGAGTGGTCCATAGAGATCGAGATCTTAAGAAACCAGTTAAGAGTCAGTAAGAGTGTATGATTTTTTGGACCTCTTAAGAGGCCATTACGTGGTACTGCATGCCCTAAGTGCTGTGAGTTCGACCGTAAGCTCAACAGTCCAGTCGAAGATGGTATTCAACATACATAGCCTATCTCGTGCAGTCCAGCGACTTCCGGATCGGTGACAGATGGTCATTGACAAGTCACTGGTCATGGTCATTGACACCAGGAACTATGTGTAAACTTTGCAAAATTTGTAGCTCTTGCACTCTCCATTCAGAAGATATACAAGAAAATCCTGCAGCACACTCAATAGCCAAACATTATTCATGATAGTGTCTGACTATTGACAGTGTCATTGACATATAGCGTGGGATATTGAAATAGCGCTTTTTGTTTCTTGTACTTTCTTTTTCTTCCATTCATCCGCTTCAAACTAAAAGCTGCTAGAATTGATTAAGCTTGTGCTTTGCCAATTTTATAGAAGTCTAGAGGGGTGCATCCACTTGCATATAATTTATTTCCTTGATTTCTTACTTTAAGTTAACTCTAGTTTAAAGGCATCACCCCACGAATCTGAGGTGGTACAGATTTCAGGTGGAGTATTCGTATACGGGATGGGAGACTATGGAGAGGGAAGTGATTCTGTCCATTTCTTCCTAATTGCCGTTAAAAACGGCCCGGAAGATGCGGCGCGTGCACAAGGCTGGCGCGCTCCAGTCGAACTCCTTGTAGAAATAGTGCGCCAGAACGCCCGAAGCCGTATCTTCCGGGCCGTTTTTTACTGTAATTAGGAAGAAATGGACGGAATCATCCTTCTATCCGTAGTCTACAATCCCGTATAAGAATACTCCACCTGAAATCCGTACCACCTCAGATTCGTGGAGTGATGCCTTTAACAAGCGATTTACGGAGCAGCTAACCTTGAGCGCACTGCCACCTGCTTGTGGAAATAGTCAAAACAGTCGTGCGAGAAATGCAGACAAGAAGACATGCTACATTTTCTTCTGTAGTTTGACACGGACTGAGTTTCAGACTAGGCTGACACCGAGGCGTTGCAGATTGGATCGACGTCAACTGTTTGAATTGAAATCCCACATTTCCCACTTTTCTTATCTCGGTTATTAATATGGCATATGGCGCAGTATATGCACAATGTGAACTTTGACCCCAAACCGACATAAGAAGAAACTCTGAACGAGTGATCAATGACAGCAAAAAGTCTACGTTAAGCGTTTGCTTCGGTGTTAATTTTTGAAGTCATTGTACTTTTTGAAGATCTTCTTGTGTGTAAAAAAAATAGTCACCTTTAGTTTTTCTCCATGAGCTCCATATAGTGTGAAAAATGTCTTTTTTTTCAGGTACCGACAATCGACCTGCAACAACTCGCGTTAGAAATCCTCCTGGTGGGCGATCTACAGGATTTTGGTAATGAACAGAATCATCCGCCTACCAAACTCACCGTAGCAGTCTACTGCTATGTGCCCTGGACCGAATACTCTCTAGTGTAATAGGCAATTGCCGCCTTTCAAACATTGCCCCTCCCTAGTCTATAAGAAGTCCCATCTATAATCATTGACCCGAGAGGTGTTTCTTTTCCGCAAGTCTTAAGTTTTCTTAAGTTATACTTTTTTCACGCTTGTCATTATTGTGTGACCATTTTTGCATAACATATTTCTGAAGCATTTCCTACGGATTTCTCCGGTCGCTTAATAGTTTTATCAACTTTTTCGACTTACCCATAGTGGATTTAAAATAATAAAAACTGATGAGTTGAAACTCAGTTGTAGCTGCGAGCTTATTTTTTTCACATCCTTTGTATGTTTGCTCCAGTCCATTCTTCTCATAATCATATAGTCAGTTCCGCTTCGAATCTCATTCCTTTTAATTTTAATTTTGTTCAGTTTTCTAAGTGGGATAAAAGTTTCCTTCGTTTTCACATTTGGGATTGGTTGGATGTATTCATTTTTTTCTCCGAACCTCGTATCGAATAATCTTCTAAAGGAACACGAAAGAATTAGGTGATTCTGTTCTTTTATTAATTTGGTAGAGAGGTATTTATCGAGAAGGAAATGTTAAATTGGAATAAGTCTCGCAACATTTCATGCATATTTACATAGTTACCATTGCATTCTCAGTTACCATGGTTTGTTTTTCTGGAAACTCTTTCCCATGTTCCGTTGAAATTGCTAAGGGTATCGCCGTTTCGGTCGTAATTATGTAGAGGAGTTTTACTCTACTCTGTTGCTTGACGTACTGGAATGATTAAGTCATGGGAAGAAAACTTAGATGTTGCAGCTATGGCGCTAAAAACTACGTGGAAGGCGCTGGCAAGAGAGGTTTACTTTCTTACGGGGAAAATTCTTGAAAGGACAATGAAACATCCTAATAAGAACTCGTTCAACTTTTATAGTCTCATATTAGTACGCATAACGTTTTCGAGCACACTGTAACCTCGTAGGGAACGCTGTCAACTCATCCTTAGTGGGTTACGGTAGTGCTGTTAGTGATCAGCAATTTTAATATCCAACATTCTGAAAAAGTGCTATTATACCTGCATGCTATGTATGGAGGGTGTTGTGCATGCAATGATTTATTGCTTACCAGTCTGAACGTTCTGCTAAAGCCGCACTTCAGAAATTCAGTTAACGTAGAATGCAAGCTTAAATTGACATGAACACCACCACCATCCAGATAAGGATGAGCTTGCAGATCACTAAACTGCTAACTACTACATAAGCAGCCGTCTACATCCATGTGTTCAGTCTTTGAAGAAAGGATCCGCCAGACATGGTGAGGGTAACCATCGGCATACGGAAGCGTACATTTGGATGCTACATTTGGATGTCACGCCCATGACACGGTTCACAATGTTTCATTTATTTTGGAACAAAACCGCTTCGAGTTATTTAGCAGTGGTTATGCACAATAATCCAGCTGATTCTAATTTCTGACGTCGTCGCGCAAGCTCCCGGCGTGGAATCTCTCGGTGCATTTTGGTGTCGAAGCCGTTGGACGTTTCTCACCCCACTCCGTCGCTTTCCAGCACCCGCACACGAATTCGACGCCGTGGGATCCGTCCCACCCTATTTTATCGTTTTCTAACGCCGACGCACTAATTCGACGACTTGGCAACCGTCTCATTCTTTCTGGAATTTCAATGAATTTCCCACACACGTTACGAAATAAGCTCTTATTATATAGCATAATGTCACGTGTTCAGTCACAATTTCACGAAAAATAGCATAAGTAGTATTCTTTATTTAACTGTGTTTGTAATGCATGAAGAAAAATTAACTATAATAATTAACAAAGAATGAATCGAAGGAATTGTGCCGCTATCATTTTTGATAGCGGAAATCCATAGTAAATAAATGTAGCACAATAAGATGTTTGAGGGTGGTGCACTGATTCTATCCACTACAAACCGATTGGTAACCGTCAAGTGTAGAGCGGAGATCGGGGTCAGTTCCTTCATTCATTTCTCGACAAAGCCGTCTGCTGTTGCGGAATCGTTGGTCCATAGACAATTGTCGAATGGATTCTATCGGTCACAACAGTTGTTTCAAGGTGGACAGCTGGACTTACGACATCAGTTGCTAATGAGGATTTATGCAGATCCAGTTGTGTTCTAAAAATTTAACTGTTTCTGTCGCAGTAACCAGCTACGAATTGTTGAAATATGTGGAGAGGATTGAGGTTCATGCCGCAAAACATGAGAAGGCTTTTATCTGCATTGAAACAAATGGTTTCGAGAGAATAGGAGCATCGAAAGTTAAAAAAATTGCTGGTAGTTCCTCTTCCCTAGTTTTTAGCAATTTCTCTTCACATGGATTTCTTGTTATCGCTGATGTTTCCTTTCGTCTTTTTTTTTTAAATTACGGGTAGCATGACCGGATTTTCAACGATTTCTGCAGAAGCTAAACATCTGATGGCTATTTAGAAACTTACTCGTATGAATGGCTCAGTTGTTACTAGGTTGTGTACCATACCATATGTACTATTTCAGTTAATCTATTTATTTTTCTATTTCAGTGATCAAGGGAAAAAATTTTAAATTTTTTTGATGCTACAACCAGAATAATTTATTCCTCATTGTTCAGAAACAATAGAGACCGTTCGTTACTGGGACATGTCGAACCCATGACTCTAGGAATGGCACTCGCACTCAGAGGCAACATACCACGAATCTGACAAGTTGGGGGAATCCACAATCCGAAATCCAGTAAAAGTTAGAGATAGGGTTGAAGATTGCGAGATCCGGGATGGTTCCGCTTATCTCTCTCTAATCGTCGTAAAAAAACGGCGTGGAAGACGACACGTGAAACCAATGAATAGGTTGCTGAGGCAATCGGAACGTGTACATACATAGAGGAGCGTTCTAACGTGCCTCGTTGGAATTCACGCGGTTCCCACGCCATTTTTTACTTCTATGATTATGGGGAAATGACCAGAACCACCCCGGATCTCGCAATCTACAAACCCATCTCTAGCTTTTCCCGCGTAGTCGCTCACCATGTCAGATTAATGGCAGCGTATCACGATTTTGACGTGGTGCGGAACCCACAGAGAAAGCAGAAGAGTTCAGATACTAGATTGCGAAAACCAGCGTAGTTCCGCTTGCTTTCCTTAATAATCGTAATAATGGAGTTGGAACGGCTCTAGTTTCTACGAGTTTCGTTAAAAGGCGCACCTTTGTACCACTCCTCAACAAGTTATTCATTAGTTTTACCTGTACAGGCTGATGAGGACGCATCATTGATCTTTGACAGCTCGCACATGAACGTGGCGCATTGCTACTGATTGAGTGGGGTAGAATGCTGTCATTCACGCTGTTTTTTTAAATGACGATAAGGGAATATTCTGCAATCTCCTATTCGAACTGCACTCTTTCGCTGGGGGTTCCGCATCACGTCAAAATCGTGATAAGCTAGCTACCTTTAATTACTCGGGATGTTGAAGAGTTCTATGTTCGAGAATTCGAACTAGATATCTTCTTACCTTAAGTGGTCCTGTCTTTCTATAATCCCAATCTCCCACCAACATTGTTCTATGAGCATTTTACAATCGGACCTAAACTTCTCCGAAATGAACAGGTAAAAGAAGACGAAATATAATGAGTTATCGACTTCACACAATTTTTTATGGCCTGCGCTCAAAAAAAGTTTGAATTTCTGTTTTATATGTTAGGTTTCCGACTTATTTTTTACGCACGCATACCCTTTACAATTCCATAGTTTCTTACTACACATTGATGATCATCTGTCGCTGTATTCACCATGTCTATCTCAGTTTTCCATCTTTCTGAGAGAATTGCAGTTCCCTGGGACCAGAAGCTGAGGGGCTCAGGCTCAGCAGCGGAAGAACAACTCGACATTTGAGATTGAGGGATTTGAGGTCACTGCGAGAATTGGACAGTTTCTGCATCGGGGGCGCCTAAGTGCCCAAAACAAGTGGTAGTGGGAATTTGGGGAAGAGGATGGGGCAACGTTTCCCAACCCCGAGCCTCAATTTGGCAGCGAGCAGCATGCAGCGATTTATTGTCTCATTGAAAGGTGAACGTCTTGGTCGCTTTTTTCGGATTGCAGCGGCCAACGCGCGGAGCTGCGACGTGTGGACATTGACGTTGACCGTTTGGTTGAGGGCAGCAGGTCCTCTTCCCCACGAGTCTTGCACGAATTCCCATGTATGGCAAGTCGTCGAAACGGAAGCATCCCTCGCCGAAGCCATAGAACCCGTTGTTGAAGGGAGTTGATGGGTAGTGGTCCCCTCGCATAACATTTCGATGATGCTCCCCCTGAAGTGCCTTACGCCACTTCCACTCGTGAAGAAGATCACTCGATTCGATCCATTTGTGTCACTACGGTAATACTACAGAGACAAGGCGTTCTTATATACCTTTGGATAGGAAGTTTCTAGAACCACCTAGTTTCCAAAAGTGCAAAAGTTCGACTTTCCTTGAATCTTGGTATAGAGACCTAGTTTGTAACTGGATCCCTAAGAAAAGAGGTGTGTTGTAACTTACAATCACTTATAAAATTATAAAAAGCCAACTTAATAAATGACACTACGAAATGGAATTCAGCTCACATTGGATTAATTACACTCGATTTAAAGCAAATAATGTATAAAAAATGCGGGTGTTGTGCATTTGGTAAAAGGTTCAGCTGTGACTGCATGATCGATCATTTGTTTGGAACCACCCTAATCCCAACCAAACCTTTCATCATTCTGTGGTCAACAGATTGGTGTTAGACTTGCCTGGGAGGATAAAAACGCTGACCTGACACATCGGCCCGCCCTCGCAAGTCAAAGTACACGCGCGTTCATAAACCTCAGAAGGTTCTCAGATAAAGTTGAACGCGTGGGAGCATTCTCATAGGGATTGAACGCTGTGCACTTTATCCTTTAGCTTATAAGTTTCATGGCGGACACCCTCAACTCTTGAGATCTACTCAATACTGAGACTTTAGGTAGAACTAAATTGTTTTGTGAAAAGAATGTAAGGAATTTTGGGTGATGGATGTCCAATATATTTTACGGCCAGTTTAGAGTGCTTAGCTTATGGTGAGTTTGTTTTTTGCGGTTGCAAAGTCGAACAGATGGAAACGCAAAGATCATTTTCACTTATCATCAGATTCAAATGAAATAGTTCTTCTTACATTCCTTAGAATACAATCAAGCTACGGTGCCCTTATCACGTGAAAATCAGCTGACAACTCAAAAATTAATTCAATTGAACTGCAGAAAAAAGAGAAACATTACGGGATTAGCTCACTACGAACTGTTAGTAACGAAATCAGAGCAATCAAAATAAAATATCATTAAAACGTAGGTGCAAAAAGTTGAATTCGTAATAATTGAGCGATTTTTTTTTTCCGTGTTCTAAGCGACAATGAGCAAACATCGCTCAATTTTTGTGGCTTCAACTCTCTACACACAAAGTTCCAAGAGATTCCACCTAAAGACCTTAAGAAGACGGCCCAGCAATGTAAAAACCAGCATATTTTCTTTGAATCTCGTCGTCTGCGTTAAAAAATTAATTGTTCCATTCACGTGGAGCCACGCTTCCGATTTTTGCCGGAAGTGCCCTTTCTTCAATATGAAGCACCTCTTATCGAGTGCACAAAGCCAGCGAAGGTCGAAATTTTAAGACTAAGTGACATTGAGGGAATCTTTGGTGTACAAAATTTCAAATACATATACAGTTGATAAAATGTGAGAATATTTTCCCATTAAAGTTTTCAGAAACTACAGCCACAGTTGTATTAAAAGGAATTTTCTGGGAAATAGGCATAAAAATCGGGTGGAAAAGTAAATATTGGTGGAAAAAATCCGTTTAATTGTCCAAGTAAAGAAATAACGAGTATACCTTGTAGATGTCGTCGAAGAATGCGACTCACTCTTCCAATTATGACATCGCACATATTAAAAAAAACAGCCAACAACAATGTTTATTAGATCAAAAATAAGACAACTTGTTGAAAAATTCAATCTAATAATTTAATTAAATTCAAGAAAAGGAGTTTCATGCGTAGTCGGGCATTTCTTCAGAAAATTGAGACGTTATCCAGCGCTGCTTGGTGTGTGCTCTACCATTCGCGCAAGTGCTGAGCTCTGACTTCACTGAGTTTTCAGTGGAAATTTTTAGTGAAAAAGCACAAAATATAATAATATGTGAAAGACTGTGGTTAGTCGAACTTTGGTGGCTTATAAAACTGCCTCGTGATGCCTTATTTTTATATAGAGGACGAAGAATTAACTTTCCAAATGACAGCTGGATTCCAGAATCTACAAATCGTTGCACTACACCCATACATACAAACCTACGCCCACATGTATATACCATTTTTTTACACAACACATGCATTCAACTTTTATATTAGTGTATGCACATTTCTGAGCTGGAGTATAGCAGGAATATGCTTGTAAGAATTTTTGCATGTTCTCTTTTCACTATGCTGTAATTTTCAACAAAGGCTTACTTCAGTTAGTTTCAAAAGAAACAGAGGAAATATCTTTTGATCTGAGTGAAAACTTTGAAGAAGTTAAACTCTGTGTCCTAGAGGGTGGAAATAGAAGTCTAAAGAGACCTTCCTGGCCTCCATAATTACTGTCATTTGCAACAGAGAGGTAGAAACAAACCTAAAACTTTGGATGAGACATTTGTTGCGTTTCACAATCTTTTCCGGAACCTCAAAAACAATCACAAACAACTCTTAACCACTTGTTATTCACATGTTTTGGCAGTGTGAGAACCACACGTAAGCTGCAACTGCAAATGTTCTCGGAGCGGCTGATTTATGATGGCCAGAGATACTCGTTCGGGAGCAGACCACTGGGAAGCCACGGTTGCTGTGTGATCTCTCTTCAATCGATTCTTTCAACTTTAAAATAGCTAATGAATCTAATCGAATCGTTGCGTGACATCTTTGAGTGTGATCCGCTGTTTTCGATGTTCCGTACATGATTTCTACTTCAAGAATGTCCATACTGATCAAAAATGGTACTGTGGTGAACGAAGATGCGATGTTCAAGGCGGATGTCCTTATTACGGATGGAAAGATTGCGTAAGCTCCTTAAAATATCCATTTTCACAATCTATACTTATTTAAAAACTCATATGTATTTTCAAACTCTGAGTCATTCAGGCAACTTCAGACTATTTCATTTTCCATTATTCTATAAGATTTTTTTCTTTCAATTGCAGAGGAGTCGGATCACCCATAGCTACTGGTGATGTAAACATCCAAATTATTGACGCTACGGATAGATTAGTGATCCCAGGAGGAATCGATCCTCACACTCATCTACAGATGCCGTTCATGGGTGAAGTGGCTGCTGACGACTTCTACACCGGTACTAGAGCTGCGGTGGCCGGTGGAACTACCATGGTTCGGTATCAAGCTTCTTGTTATTATTATTACTTAATTACCATGGTAATTTATTATTACTACCATTTCTAATCATTGAAATATACTGCATTAATTTTACGAATTGAAAAGTAGATTTTCCGATTAGAAGTTCACTTCGGACGTCCCCATAACTGTGTTCTATAAACTTTCGAAGCAGGTCCGGGAATGCAAAAATAAAAGAGCACGTAATATTCACCACAACAAGGATGCAAATCTCTTTACGTTCATTCAATCTCGGATAACACAACTTTGAAAAAAAAATGGCTCCTATGTACTACATGAGCTAAGACCACCCATTCGAGTCTATAGAAATGAACGGTGATTTTTTCGAGGAAATTCCTGAAGTGTATTAGAATTTCCGTCAAACATGTTCTTCTAAGCTGCTCAGTTCCTCTTTTACGATCCTTTTCGTACAATTTCTTATTACGAAGTGAGTAGACTGTAATTCGGCAATGCAAGGGAGACTGCAGGACTCATTTCTTGAAAAGATTGAGACTGGAGAGCAAACTCACAGACAGCAAAGAAAATCCAGTTTCTCAAAAAAAAAAAAAAAAAGAAATCCACTTCAACACCCCCGGAATTCTTCAACCGAGTGACCGCGAGAAATGTTTGATTGGGTTATTGCATAGGTAAAAGGAAGCGTTCGCTGTGCAGAGAGAGTACTTGTGTTCCGGCAAGCGCGTCGCGGTCACCTGGTTGTAGAATTTCAGATCACCCCACGAATCTGAGGTGGTGCAGATTTCAGGTGGGGTATTCGTATACGGGATGGGAGACTATGGAGAGGGGGGTGATTCCGTCCATTTCTTCCTAATTGCGGTAAAAAATGGCCCAGAAGATGCGGCGCCGCACAGGCCTGGCGCGCTCCAGTCGAACTCCCTGTAGAAAGTAGTGCGCTAGAACGCCCGAAACCGTATCTTCCGGGCCGTTCTTACGGCAATTAGGGAGAAATGGACGGAGTCACCCTTCCCTTCATAATCTACGATTCCGTATACGAATAATCCACCTGAAATCCCTACCACCTCAGATTCATCGGGTGATGCCCTTAACATAATTTATCCATAACTTGGGAGCAGCCTTTGTACTCAATATGTAAACAGAGCCAGCGCTCTGAAGATTCCAATTCCCTAGTTGAGGGCAAACATCAAACTATGCTTTTTACATCTACTTTTATATTATTATTATTTATTGATTATTTTCGCATAGTACTAATTACTGTATTACATTTATTGTTACATAGTATTAATGTCTCAAGAGCTGTACCCATCTCAGAAGGAACCTCGTCCAGTTAGTAAAGGAACTGTAGCACCTTTTCTTGTTGGGAGTAATTAATGAGAACTTTACATTCTATTTTTACTTTATTTTTTCACTTTATATTCATTTATGTTTTCTGTAGTAATTCCTTCCTATTTTCCCTTCCTCTTTCCTAATTTCCTATTTCCTTCGTTTTGTTTCAAAATCAATTCTTGTCCGCTCTTAGGTGATCGACTTCGTAATTCCATCGAAAACCATGCCTCCTTTGGCAGCATACAAGCAGTGGCGAGAATGGGCCGATCCGAAGGTGAGCACACAAAAACATTTGACGGCTTTTTGTTTGTCTTTACGTAAAAAAAGATGTGAAATAATGGGAACTACTAGCGAATCTCTCCCGTAATTTTCCAAATGAACAGTAACAAAAAAAATTGAGATATCATTTTGTAGATCTAACACGCTTTGTAATGCTCCATTCAGTGTCCGTGCATCAGAGAAAGTAATAACGGGGCAACAGAACGTTTTTATCATAAACGAAATTAAAAAGAGGATGAAGATCCCAAAAATCCCACAAGTCATTTGTTTGTTTACACTGGATTCCGACTTACTTTTTTCTAGTATTATTTCTTGTTTTCATTTTGGTTCTTATGCATCATTCCACTATTTTCTGAGAAAGTATTTAGTTAAGAAGAATCACAAGCTTCTTATTCATTATTTCACTATTTCACTTAATAGTTAACTTAGATAATGAGCAAAACAGCGTGATTGGTTAAACATTAGTGAATTTCATTATTTGGAGGCATAGATGGAACTCTATTACTCCAACTCTTGATTAAATGTTATGTAGCACTTTAAAAGACCTCGACATACGTATTTTGCTTTCAATACTGTGAAATTTCTTCATTACTTTACTGGTTTCTTCTGTATTCCAAAGAAATTTGAGCAAGTGTGATTACGAGCTTCTTTTCATAGGTGTGCTGTGATTATGGATTGTCCATGGCCATCACATCCTGGAGTCCTGAAATCGAGAAAGAAATGGAGGAAGTCGTTAAGCCGGAATTCGGTATCTTCTACTGTATTCTCAAACAGCTTTAACTTCAGAGAGGACTCGCAAATTTCAGGCGTTAATTCTTTCAAATTTTTCCTCGCCTACTCTGGAATGTTTATGGTTCGAGACGAGGAATTCTATCAGGGTAGGAATCGTAGCACCATCATAAATTCCAATTTCTTTGCGGTCAGAGCTGTACTCATTTCAGGAATGCTCACATGCGCTCGAATAGGTGCTGTTGCACGAGTTCACGCTGAAAATGGTTCAGTAATTCAGGAACGATGTAAAGCTCTACTCGAAAAGGGAATAACTGGACCAGAAGGTCATACGCAAAGTCGTCCTGAAGAGGTTCGATCGAGATTTTATGGGTATTTCCGATACCTCAATTTATTCCCCGGATTTTGCAGCTGGAAGCGGAAGCAACTTATCGAGCATGTGTGATGGCAACACAGGCCAACTGTCCTCTTTATGTGGTGCATGTGATGAGTAAAGGAGCTGCTAAAGCAATAGCAGAGCACAGGCAAAAAGGTAGGAGATTTAAAAAGATGAATGCTAACTTGAGAATTGCTTTGCAAAGTGTTTAGCTGGTAATTTCCGGATGTAATAAAGTTCTTCAGTCCTCACTGCTTTTTTGAGATCACAACGCGCACGTATTACAACCAAAGGTTGAAGATGGCGATCACTTTGCCAACAGCAGCCGTATCCTTAAAAAAACAGCGGAGATGAACCCCCCAGAAATGTTCTCATTTCAGCAGCAAAAAAAAACAACAGTTGAGTGGAGGGGAAATGATTGACCTACCTGACTCAGTGGACACGTTGGTATTATTCCCTGACGTAGTTGCTATATCATCGGCGAAGTGTGTGGATTTTGGGCACTCTACACAACTCTCTTGATCTACACCACGAACTCACAGGAAATCCATTCATTCGTTACTGTTCCATATCCTGCGAGACTAAAAGGCAGCATACGAACCTACAAAGCTGACGATGTTGGTACCTCTCCACGAAAAGATGTGGTTAAGACTATGTTTACCAGAAATGCAGGAAAATATGAGCCCACCGGCCGACCGCATGATGTTCGCGGGGTAGATTTTTCTTCGCACTGAGGTTGTCGCAGCACCTCCTCGGAAAGAGTGCGGTGTAAGGAGCTGCGCTTTACGTCCTACGACTTGAGCTGACGAAAGAGCCGGAATGGCGATTTTCTCTTCCCGTGAATCACACGAGTACGCGGCCGTCCTTATGCGTCCACTGGAATCCAAAACTTCAGTTTTGTCTCTACGATATTATGAAAAAACCTACGGAAATTCCACTGGACGAGCGGAAAAGGTCAAGCTCGTGAGGAGGTCAGGAAGATATCAAAGCAAATGCGAAATCAAAATCAAGCGATTCTTTTCCAAATGTAAGTGAAGGGGAGCCTCCTTTTAAAACCGAAGAATCTGCGGGAAATGTAGTCGGGTCAAAACGAGATGAATCACGAGTGTAGTTGCGGTGCAATTGCGTACGCGCTCGAAACGGCGCGGTGGAGGCAGCAGTTGAAACCGTGGTGGGACCGTCGCAAACTGCAGCGATGGCTGGTGCCAGCAAGGGTTTCACCACATTCCTAGCCGTTACGTTCCACCGAAGTGCCTCGAGGAAAGCCGCGTACGCACTTCATGTCGTTTTGACCCTACTATATAATAAACTGCTTAATCTGAGGAATCTAACTATTACCGTCTCTTAACAACGGGAAGAACAAATGTGAGGTCCACATTGGAAACCCTAGTATACCTGTTACTCCTGTTTGCTTTCGCATATAACAGAGTCTGAGCAAAAAAAAAACGGAGAAAAGGAGTAGGAACCCGAGAAACAGCAGAGAAACGGTCCATCATCTTTGCACCTGTGGTGAGAAGGCATTATGAGCCACCGCATGATTCTCATCTCTGAAAGGAATTTTTCGCATTTTTTACTAGTTGTACTAGCGAACATGTCCACAGTACACTTCTCTATACTCTTTCCAGTTTTTCAAAAACATCATCTTATACACCAGTCATCTAAATCGATCTCTATAGAGGCTTCGTCTGCCTCTGTGTTGAATGCTCGTGAAATCCATACGAATTCTATCTTCATACGCAAAGTTTGAAGGTCAAAATTCGTGCAACCCTTCTTTAGCATAGCGACTGCTGCCTGTTTGTCAAGGTCGAAGACAACTTCCTCACTGACCAGATGTCTCGAAAATGCTTGTAGCCTTGAAAAAAAGTTCTCCAGCTGTACTGGATGAGCCGAGTAATTCTTGTGGGAGGTTAATTGAAGGGGATATTTTGTTATGCTTGTCTAAATATAAAGCTGGACGTACTTCAAATTTAGTAGCGTCCGAAAATCCCCTAATACCATTAATGGACTTCCCTTCAAACAAATACCTTCGTTCTTTTCCTATTCTGTTAAAAAGCTGCCACAACAGGATTAGTAGTTTGCATCCCTTTCGCTTTTGCGTGCTGGTCGTAGAAATCGAATACCTCTAGATCGTAGTATCGGCTATAGTCAACAGTTCATTCCTTTGTGTCAATAATAGCTCCTTTTGTCGAAGTTGTCTGGGGCCCACTCCATCAGAGAAGTCAAAATATTAAGGACGGTTGAATTGAATTCGAATAGCCTGGCAAAGACAAGATTAGTGAATATCGGCTTCGAGGATGATGATGGAGCCGTCGACTAGTCTAGTCTACTGCTCCATTATCATCGAAGCTTTGTAGATGTAGCCTTGTAGACTAGACGCCGCTGGTGCCGAACTCCTGCGGGCCTGTGCTAGCATTTCTTCAAGCTCTTCGAAATTTGGACGAATTCCATAGGAGCTTCGGTAATAAACTCTTCTCTTTCTTCGGGTATGCTGCTTACGCAACCTAACATGAGCTGGAATGCAAAATAGCCGGAATGGCGATTATCTTAGTCCCACCCTTCAATTACATGCGGGCGCGGCCGTCCGCACGGGTCCACTGGAATTCAAAACCCCGTTTTTGCGCTGACACGCTGAAACGCCAGCCACCGCTGTACAAAGATGGGGTAGGAGAGGGGAGGGGCGTGAGTAGTTGAACGCGAACACCCTTATGCTTGCAGTCTACACCCCGAACCCTATATTGTCTATGAGACTTTAAAAAAGAATACAGTCTGTGACGTATTAATCCACTTATGGTGTGCAACGGGTTTCGTTTTAGTTCGGAATCATTGAGGTTTATAAACGCGTGTTGGCCTATACAATCACCTGCGGGTGCCAGCCGATGATCAAGTCAGTGTTTTCATCCTTCCAGACAAAACTGGTACCAATTTGTCAACTTATGGGGATGAATTCTTGGTTGGCACTGGGGCGGTTTCGAACAATCGATCGCGCAGTCACAATCGAACCTCTTACCGACTGCGCTACACTCATCATGAAACTCTAAGAATACGGAAAATTAAGCGGCTTTGCCAACTTCCCCAAGTAGTGATGGATTCAAGTGGATTCACCCTATCAAAACTTATTTTCTTAGCAATCTGAAACCACTCTTGTGGCTTCGACAGTCATCCGTCCTATTTTTTCCTGTAAAACATGCTCTCCCAGGCGGGGTTGGTGTATAACTCACAGAATTCCTGACTATCTTAAAATCACGTGTTGTTTTCCCGTACAAGTTAATATTCTTCTAGGCCATGTTGTATTTGGTGAGCCTATAGCTGCTGGTTTAGCACTCGATGGATCTCATTACTACAATCCGGTTGGTCGTCCACTCTACTTTTCACTTTTGAGCGATAAGTTTGATATTTTCTAGAATTGGATGCATGCAGCTAAGTACGTGATGTCTCCACCACTAAGTCGTGATCCTTCCACTCCAGAATACTTGATGGATATGTTGGCCGCGTAAGTGATCTGCACCTCCTAAGAATTTCTGAAAACTACGGCAGATTTGCAATTTGTTTAGTGGCGAACTGCATCTCATTGGCACTGACAACTGTACGTTTACATGCAAACAAAAACAAATGGGTCTGAATGATTTCACAAAGATTCCAAATGGAGTAAACGGTGTCGAGGATCGAATGAGTGTTGTTTGGGAGAGAGGAGTGCATCGAGGAAAAATCGATCCTATGCGATTTGTTCAGATCACAAGGTCGGCGGTCAGATGAAGAATAAAAAAGCAAAAAATCGACAATTCTAGTATGATGTTATTTGTAGCTCAATGGCAGCGAAAATATTCAACATTTATCCTAAAAAAGGAAGAATTGCGATCGGTTCCGATGCTGATGTTGTAATTTGGAATCCGAATGTGAGCCGAGTCGTTTCGAAAACAACACATCACCATGTAAGCATTTGTTCTTCACGAAGCAATGAATTACAGCTTCAACAAAAAAAAATCTTTGTATTTTGCTAACAGAACCAGAGTTTGATCATTTCAGGCAATCGACTACAACGTTTTTGAAGGGCAAGTGCTGCATGGTGTTGCTGAAACGACCATTTCACGCGGCAAAGTACTTTGTTTTCTTGATATGGTCGGGTGAAAACGACCTGAAATTCGGTGCAGTTGTGTAAGGGGTCGCGCTCGAAGCGGTGCAGTGCATACAGCGGCTTCGTTCGATGTGGGACCCTTGCTAGGTCCACTTACCTTCGCAGTTCGGTCGCTCGCAACCGCCAGCTAAACCGCGCCGCTTTCAGCGCGACCGCTTACGCAACTGCATCGAGTTTCAGGTCTTTTTTACCCAACTATTTCTTGGACGGTGGAGAACCGAAACATAGTTCGAACCACTTTAGGTAGTTTGGATGAAGAATACCTTAACAGTTGAAGCAGGAGCCGGTCGATTCGTAACACTTGCTCCGTACGCTCCGATTGCCTACGCGTCAAATGCTCAGAGGGCTAAGGTGACCTACAACGTTATAGTATTGTTGTTATTTCTATCGTTATTTTCGTAACAAAAGGTGTTGTTTTGAACGAGTAAAACTCACGAGAAATCATTTTCTGTATATTGAGTGTTCTAGTAATCCTGGTGCGCCACTATCCTACGGCGATCGTAAAGTGGCGCGTCAAAGCGATATGAAGCTCGCTGCAGTTGCTTAAGTGGCTGCATTCGTAGCGGTGCGCTGAAATTAGCGATTGGGATCAAGACGGAACCATTACGAACTACAGCTTTCGGTGGTGCTAGAAAGAGTCCCCTTGAGTTCTAACCACTACGTTTTGATCCGACTACAGTGTGTTTTACGAGCGCTGATGGGCAGAAGAGTACGCAAAAAAGCATTGTTGTAGTATTGCGCTTCAATTCGCTTGAAGACATTCAGCGTCATGGTGAAGGTTCTACGCACTAAAATCGTAGTGAAGCGAGGATCACGGATAGTAACAGCGTGAACACAAAGCTCTCTGGACCTAGAGTACGGTTCCTCTACAACTTTTTCTTTCATGGGTAATACATGGATTCGATGAATGATTAAGAAGTGGTTAGTGAACTTCAGTAGTGATTAGTCCCGATTGTTTCAGGTGATGGCATTCCGATCCGTGAAGCGAGATGAAAAGTCTGAGAAGTTACCTGAGCAGAAACCTGAGACAAATGGCCGAGAAAGGACACATGCAGGCGGTCGAAGTAGCATCACTTTTGGAGATTTAAACTAAAAATTGACATGCGTATAATAAATAACAACCTCAGCTGTTCGATAGCTCTTTAACAGATCTTCATGAAATGATGTTTAATAACTTTATGGATTACTGTAAGATAAAATGCAAGAATTCATCATTGTTCATAGAGAGAAGTTTCACGGGCTTTCCTTTTCCTGCGCAATGAATAAAGTTGTAATTAAGGATATGCTTGACAGTTTTAATCGATGTATTTTTTGGTAATTTGAGGCCTAATACAATTAATAAAAGTCCCGCATCGTCTCCCGTGTTTCTACAGAGATTTGTGTATTTGGAGACGGAGAAGACCAGCAAACAATACCAAGAATAACAACTAGTCCTTATGTTCCGATCTCGGAACACGATAACTGGTATTCTTTAATGTTCGTTGCCAGACTGTCCAATCTTTGCCGACCATATGGCAAGGAGGCGGCGTGTTTGTTAGAATGTTGCTTTTGAACTAGCCGGAGCAGGCCGGCAATCTTTTCTGTGCTCTTCACTTCTTTGCATCTATTTGATGCACATTACCACTGAACCACCTTTTTCTTTCTTGTAAAATCCCATATTATCGTCATCACAACTCACGCGCACACCTTATGTCTGGTTTGCCAGATAAAACTGACGACTGTTTAGGGGCTACACTCTGCGTGAAACCAATTAGAAAGCAGACCTACAACCGCTTCGACTGAAAAATTCCATAGCCAGACCTTCACAATACTAAGAGTCCGCCTAATGTGTCCTATGATGTTCGGTAATTCTCCATTTCAACTGAATGCAGGATACCACGAAATCTACGATGGTATGATCTCTCCACGAAAGAATAGGATAAGAGCATGAGTGCGATCACATCACGAGCATGAGTGCGATCACGCCCAATCGTCCTAAATGTCCTGAAGAACGTGGTTGGAAATGACGTCGCCGATCAAATGTTCCTGCGAGACACCTACCAACGAGTCCCGTTTGCAAGCGCAGACACGCACCGCATATGCGAGGAGACCAACAACCAATGGGCTTGTCTCTCCCCCCGCCAACAAACGCGGCGGGTATACCTACGCGAGCGTACGTGAATAGACGCGATAGTCGGAGCCGGTGCTCTGACCCCTTCACTTTTGAACGGTTGGGGAAGGGACCTCCTTCACTTTTGAACGGTTGGGGAAGGGACCTCCTTCACTTTTGAACGGTTGGCGAAATTACCCCCTTCATTTGAGCTGCACCCCATGAGCTAAACCACCTTCACCTGAGGAGGGTCCGGCTTCTCCCTATCGCACCTATGTGTACGTGGCATATTGTTCCTTCACAACCGCTGCGATACCCTGTAGAAAATGCCCTCTATTGAAACAATTTGAAATGACATTACATGTAACACAAGCGGACTCAGGGAAGCTTGCCAGAAGAATTGCCAAGATAATTGCAGAAGCGTTCGAACATTCAAATAGATTTTTTCTCCTACATAAAATCATACTTGCCATGACATCTGCATCGCTATATCTAAACTTGTTCATCTTTTTGGCTCTTCGAACCTGAGAGAAAAGCATCATATGTACAGTTTTATGATTGTACAAAGGTTTACATCACATGGAAGAAGCAAGAAATTATTTGCCTTAATTTTGTTTTTGCTTACCAAATAAGAGAACTTTTACATCAATGAAATATTCAAAGCAACGAGAAAATTCAGAGCAGCGATGATCAAAGTTTTTCAAGAGAATTTTTGGGAAAGACGAAAGATGAAGACGCTTTATAACTCGACATCACACCGTTGGGCAACCCAATCTCTAACTATCAGATACAACTCCTTTTTGGCCTCTTCGGAAACAAGTCGACGTGCCGGTTGTTTCAGTTCTTCGTATAGCATTTCCAGATTCACGTTATCTACTCCTCGTTCTTTGATCATTCTTCGAGCCATTGCCTTCACCTGAGAATAGAATCCGTAAGATGCTTGATTTCTGGGAAATAATGAACAGTTTTAGCCTTCATACTTCGGAAACAGATGGTGCAAATTTAGGAGACTTTCAACAACCGCTGATAGAAAGTTTCAATTAAATGACATCCACTTCATCGCCACTTTCATGAGAGAATGAAGGAAGAAATAAATCACGATGAACCACGCAAATTACAATAGTAATTCAAACGCAGCTCAATCTTGACGATGCAGGCGGAGAAGACGAAATGCATTATTACCTTATGCACCGATGCTTAAGTCTTGTAATTCTCGAAGACGACTATGAATAGGTTTGTTGCTCGTAAAATACAATTGTTCTGAATAAAAGACAAGCAGTCTTCGGATTTTGGAATTCGTACCATGAACTGACAATTAGTGGTGACAATTTGCAACAACAAGACATTTTTCACCCGCTGTTCGTTACCAATGTGAACTGTACTAGGAAGAACCGCGACACTAGCATGTAGATCACAGACTTACTTGTTAACATTACGCGATGTCGAACTTAGTGCGCGTTATAAACATTGCACTCTTTTAGGGCAATTGTTAGGACTATCTCGAAAAGTCTACATCAACGCCGGTGTTCCTCCGCGTACTGCGGATGTCATTCAGAGAAGTGTAGGTGGGTGATTTCAAGAAGTGAGGTAAGGACACTATCATGTACTGGAAGAACCATGTTGGGGTGCGCGTTTGCTGATGTTGAATTGCTGCGATGCCGACTCGAAACTATCGCGACTCATTCGATTACTCAATTACTGGTTCCTCCACAAAACTTTTCTACTTTTCAACTCGAATAATTATAATTTACGCGTAGACGGAAACATTCATCCTTCTCTCATCTCTTTCAAAACAGATAATGATTCCTACTTATGCGCCGAATAGCAAGCAAAATTTTTTCTTTTGCGAAAGTAACTCGTATTAAAAATGTATAAAAAGAAAGCCAACCTCTGTTACCCAACCGTCCTTCCGTAATCGAGCGAGAAGAACTTCCTTGGCCCTTTCCTTTTCGCCAGAACTTGAAAATTCGAGCTCTAGATCCTCTTTCGTCTTTAAGCCATTCATTTATTCTAGAACAATGATGAACTATAGACGGGTCAAAGAACTGAAGCCTGTCCTAGTTGCGTAAGTGGCCGCACTTGAAGAGGAGCATTGGAGCTAGTTGTTGCGATCAAGGTTGGACCACCACTAACTCCACTGCAGAACTAGCGATGGTTCCACCTTGATTGCAACAGTTCTCTTCACTACATCGCCTTGCACATAGCCGCTTACACGACTCAGATCCTTTTTGTCCGACTAGGTACGACTATCTATCCGGACCTTAAATGAATTTAAGAAAATATCTGATAGATAGAACTACAAAAGCAGCAATCACGGTTCAAGAGAAAGATTTATACAAACCAGTTTCAGAGGTTGACAACAGACAACAGTGCATAACAGGAATCGTTCACAACAACAAAATCTAAACGTTAACAACAAAGGAACTAAAAACAACTATATGAGGGCAGGTATTACATGAAAATTAATTTGAATCGAATTGAAAAATCAATTTGAAATTAATTTCAATTTCATTTAGCTTTCTGAGGTTTGGGTTTCTTCGATTTGGACATCATACTGGTGCGTTTAACTTTTCCACTGGACTTATCTGTCTTCTTTTTCTTTTTGATAAAACTCTTTTTTGACTTTACAACAGTGCCGATAAGAGCATTATTGGAATCAACGTCATCCTTTTCAACGTCTTCAGGATCTGTTGCTACAGATGGCTTGGTAGACCTGAGAAAGATAACAATCAACTGCTTTGGGAGTGACAAAGTTCGTAATAAAATGGTGACCGCTTAGTTCTTGTTCAACATTAGATGAACCCACTTTCTCTCTAGTTTCATTCGCTTTCGCTCAATCTTGACTTCTTCTTCCATTATTTTCAGCTTCTTTTCAGCCTCTTCGTAATCACGTGAAGTCAACACCTGTAAAGGAAATTATCTGAATGTCAAAGAGATGAAAAGCAAATGAAAAGTACTAACGCGAACAAAGGCAGCGCAATTACTATGGCCCAGTAACAATGCTCTACTGTTCCGTATCTACATCTAGATTGCAAGATAAAAACTTACTATTTCCGGTGTAGGAGGCTCGAAGTAATAAGGATCACCACCTTTAGCGGCCACGTCAAACCTAAAGCAGTTATCAGGTGAACTTTGTTCTTTTTCTGCTTCTACTGTATTAGTAGCAGTCACCTTTTTACCAAATCATACAACTTTTTTCGCCGTTTTGAGATAGTCTCCGGTTTTTTGCCAATATTAAACAACATCTGACCGATAGCCACATAATCGAACTAGATTGTAATAGTCATTATCGTGAAGAAGTATGTGACCTATCATCACAGAAGATGAATATTACGATCACTTCGGATTTGAATTTGTAAGTTATATTACCTCAATTCCAGGAGATGATTCGTCTCCTGCGTCGGCGGTTTCCATTCTTGAAGCCATTTCTTCGGACTTCTGGTGAAGAATCGTCGCAAAAACTTCCTCCGTAATAGAATCAAACAAATAGTCACTAAAACACAAACAAACCATGAACAAAGACAGTGTTTTTCAAGCTGAATATATCATGAATGATTTTCCCACCTAATAGATCGAACTGCTAAGAGATCTGCAAAAGGCTTCAAACAAGCTGTTAACTGTTTCTTGTTGATTCCACCTGAAATTAAATTTCTGAATGAGAAGATTTTGAGTGAAAAAATTATCGGATTGAACCATGTTCTTTGCTTAGCTATGGAAAAATACAAGCAAAAAAAAGAAGGGAGCTACACTAACCTGCATTGTCTAATTCGTCCAAAATTAAAGAAGCAAAGTGGAACTTTAGGCCGTCAGGAAATGTTCGATCTAAATTGCAAGGAAACTATGCTTTCAGCTCCAAGGAAATTAGATGGCAATATGTATTTAAGAAAAAAAAACTAACCAACTGATATTGTTGTGTTAGAAAACGCGTTCCAATAAGCGTCACGGATAGATTTCTTCCACTTCAATGAACTCAAGTGCTTAAATAACGCACGAAGAACACGACGCATCATCTAAATTCATCATTTTTTTCTACGTTCGGTCGAAAGATTGTATTCGCATGGTAACACGGTAGGAAGGAATCAAGTATGAAGACCATGATGTACGAAAACACCATTACTCTCACCCTAGCACTGAAGGAGTTTGATAAAGGAACAAAAGTGATGCTTAGTCAAAAACGTACCATGAGGAACTTGTCCATACGCCACCTGTCAATGTGATTCCATTCTTTCCCTAGACTTTTGAAAATGGACTGAATAAAAAGAACCCGTTGCTCTTCGTTGGCAAAAACAAGAAATAGCTGACTGATTCTATCAGCAAGTTCTTCCTTAAAAAAAAGGCAATGAACGAAATGTAAGCAGTTCCATAGTAATAAAGAAGTGCTTTCACCTGCAGTAACATTTTATCCTGCATCCAAAGAACATAGTGAAGACCTTTACACAACCTTAACATGTCTGCTTCAGTGAATGCTGTAAGAATAAAATTAGGACGGGATTGCCCAAAAATGAGAAAGAAATTATCGCCTAGCTTACGTTTCAAGGATGATTGTTCCTTGATCCAGTCTTGTAGGGCTCGAAAGGCGCGTTGTCGAGTTACTGGTTCACCGCAAGCTAATTTTTGAGCGAACACTACTTCTACACTTGTCAGGTCTGCCTCCATTTTGTGAGTTGTGCACTTAAGAAACGAACCAGTATGAAACATACTTTCTCTTAGAGGAAGAACACATGGTATGACGCTATATTCCAAAGCTCTAACTTAACTGTAATTTATTTTCAATTACCACAACTCTTTCTCCAGAGACTCAGCAAAAACGAAAGAAGGGTATGAGGCATATGTGCCTTCGATTTCTAGAATCATTAAGCGAATACAAGAAAAACTCCAAAGCATACTTATCTAGATCCTGTAGGAAATGAGGTGTTGCTTCTATTTCTTTCCAATTTGGCGTGAAAAATTTCGGAAGTACGTAGAATATTTGCGTACTTAACAATTTTTCACGGCGATACAGCTGCTCTTCAAAAATTAAACAATTACTAGTTGAATTCTTGGCGAGTTCTTGGTGTAGTTATCTTTTATCTTTACTTTGATCTTTTCTGAATGGTTATAGTTGATTGTAGTGTGGTTTTCTTTCGTGTACAGTTTAAGAAACAGAAAAATTCCCGAAAAACAAGTACTTTTAGCAAGTTATTTACGAATTATCCCATGGAAATGCATCCGTGACATCTTCGTGGAAATATGAAATTTATGTGTTTGCTTGCTTTCTGATTTTTTATAACTAGAAGCCTTTGTCGTGCTATGATCTTTTGTAAATTGTTTCTCTGACTGGTGTTTTGAAGCCTGAAGGATGTTTGTTGGATTTGAGGTTCTTATTGTCTGAGTCTGTCCAACTAAAAATATTATGTAGCAGATTTTAACAGAATATTATGTACAGCTCTATGTTTTCAAAGAAGTTCTTTTTCCTTAGATGGCGTCACGTGGACGAGGGGCAGCAGGGAAACGTGGGATTTTGCCGAACCTTTCCCTGGCGGGGAAACGGGAGGGTAAAGGAGTTGCACCGTCACAACCAAAGAAGAAGAGGTAAATATCACCAGACGCAGTTTGAAGATTTGAAACGTGTTCTTTCTAGATCTGATTATTTTACAGTTGAGCGGACCTCGTTGGTCGCTAGCTAGTCAGGGTTTGTCATATTACCGTGGTATTAAGTGTTAGATTAAGAATGATTTACTGGAAAGTTTTTGGATAAATATGGTAGAGAGTGGGTACGGAGTTTCTCCAGTTTCTACAAGAATTCCATACGAATACAGCCAGATTTATGAATAGGCAACTTTTCATCATTTATCTGTGGCTCCGCTCTCCGCTTGGTGCTTAGATGATGTTAGTTGAGTTGTTGGTCATGAATATCACCTTTTTTTCATGTTTGCGTCGTCTTTGTATTGTGTGTCCCACTTATTTTGTAATACACTATCTCCTTGATATCACTCCTAAACAGAGCTACAGTACGATTTTCATATGACGTTAAAGGCACCTCATCACGAAATTGACGATGTTGGGGTCTCTGTAGCCTCTCATCTTTCCGAAAAAACGGCATTGGAGCCTCCTTAGTTCCTAACAGATACGTTAGAATGTGTCGCCCTCGTATATGCTCTGGTCGTGAAGGCGATGCGTGCGCAAAGGTGACGTGCTCTAGTGTACTTTTTAGGAAATAAGGCCGTTTTTCATGACGATTAAATGGAATCGCTCATAGTTGTAATTTACAACTTGAACTCTATATTGTCCCACAGAAATATTGACTGTCAATTTCGTGATGTGCTGCCTTCAATGAAAACCTCTCAAGTGATCCCACTGTGAATGGTTCCGCAGAAAAGGACTTTTCCGTTCGTTTTCAGATGTAGATTGTGGGAGCAACGGCAGAATCGTTGCTCTCTGAGGGATGAGATTGAAGATAGTATTAATTAGTCACTGGCGGTTGTGCACGTATTTATAGAACCTAGTACACTTGTACACTAGACGGAACCTTGTATATGACAGTTATTCAAGATGCGTAAAAGTGCGAATAGAACTATCTATAAGATAGTGATGCTTAGAATGGAGTGGTTTTTTGCGTCTCCCTTTGGCAAGCGATGCTACTACATTGAAGTGAACATGTTTGAGTTAAGATCCGCTAACTACTCGAAAGATAAAGTTCTCTTATGGTATTAATCGTTGAGCCATCGTGAAATGAGGTTTCAAAGTTGTCCATACATAATTTCAATGTTAGTTGAGTTGTTTAAACACAGAATATTTGTATTTGTTTAGTAGAAAAGTTCTCAGTTAAATATGGAGTTTTGAGATAGGGACTACAGTATTGAAAAGAACCGCTCGAAAGCTTCTATTTTCTTTCTATTTCTTCAATTTCATTTCTTGTACACCCTCACCGTAATCCTTTCTAGTTCTGGAAATACCTCGCCGATTCTTTAGGAGCGATCGAAATGATTATCGTGGTGGGCGAGGTCGTGGTCGAGGAGGACATGCCGGAAAAGAGCGACTTGGCCTTATAGAGTCTTCCGGTATTTTCTCGGAAGGTTTGAGCGGTGCTGACCCCAGTCGTCGTAAGGTGAAAGTTGAAGGCGGCGAGGCTTGTCAGTATTAAACATGTATTGATTCTATGCTGAACGTTTCCTAACAGTGTTTGATTTGAGACGTTGGTACAGTTCCTCGGATAAAGGAAGAAGTAACGTCTGCAGGCGAGAAGGCTGGTAACTATCAAACTGGATACGACGAAATCTGGGAAAGTGATGAAGAGGGCGATATGAGGGAGCTTAGTGAACTTTTGAGGGATGGGGTAAGATCTCGTTTCTCTCTTTTCTTTGGTCCACTTCATGAGCACGGATTTTTCTTTAGTTTATTTCTGACTATAAGCATGGAACTATTCTGCCGCATGTTCTCCCTCTCGAGCTGCAACCTCAATTTGTGGATTTGATGCATAAGAGTGTACAACAGGAAATTATCGACGAAGAGGAAGAAGTGAAGGCAGAAATTGAGCTGGATATCAAAGACCACATCTTACTGTACGTGAGTTTTTAAAATTTAAGTTGTTCTATCTGAAATCTTGGGAAACAGGGATGATGATGTGGATCAAGAAATGGACGATGGCGAAAGTCCCACTGGTAAGCGCAGCAGAAAAGCAGCTCGCATATTCAAGAACCTTGACAAAGGTATTTTTATTGCTGCCCTTCTTCATCGTCAATAATGAAAAAATGTGTTCTTGTGGACAATAACTCTGGAAAAAAACTTTTTCTCCTCCTTGAAGACTGTTGTTTCACTGTATTTGACTAACTGCACATGAAGACAAGTGAGTAGGAGTTCTGGCACAACAGTCCTCTTCTTCATTGTTCTTCAATATTCAGCAAAACAGAACGTCTTGAAATATTTCCTGGAATGTTTTGTGATCTGATTGCAGAAACGCGTGAGAATGATCTTTTCATGATCCAGCTACCGAGCATTCTTAAGATCCTTAGCCAAGAGTGTCCATCTGATGACAAGATTGTCTTTCCTTCTGATCAACCAAACGGTGATACAAAACCTGTAAGTCCTTCGGAATTTTCTTTTTTTTTTTTTTTGCAAAATTTAGCAATGTTTTCTACTTCTTTCATGTACCCATTTTTCCTCGCTTTTGTGTTGCTTATCACAATGTCTGAAACCGAATAAATACTATTCAGATCTTGCAAGGCAACGGCACTTCCACTTCTACTGAGAAGCCTACCGTAGAGCAGTTAAAACTTCCTGTAGGTCGTCGTGTCGGCAAATTGGTAGTTACGAAAGGAGGTCGTGTCTATCTTCGAGCAGGTGGGCATTCCATGGATGTGGCTCATACAGCATCAGAAAATCAACATCAGGTAGGTTACATTTTCTTGTGAATATATTACCGCAGTGTAATATTCAGTAAATTAAAGGACGTTGTTATGGTGGAAACGAGCTTGAGAGATGGTCCTACTATGTATAACGGCGCTGGTCGCTTTACTAACAGTATGACCAATCGAGGGACGAACGCCATTTATTACATGGGTCAAGTACGACATCATCTTACTGCATCTCTCGACTGGAAGCAGCTGAGACCTATTGGAATGGAGGTCTGCTGTGTCATTTTGATAACTTTCTCGTAACAGTTATTAAGTGAAAAGAACCAACAGAGCATTGGAGATTACGGTTGAGATCAATGTGGGACCCAGCTTCACTCGGACTGCAGCGATAAATGGTGGATTTAGTGAGGATCCCCTCTCGATCCCAATTGCGAATTCCAGCGTGCGTTTCGAAAATACCCGCTTATGGTGCTACCTAAATCCACTCCGACGCAGGCGACGTGGTCTTTCGGCTTGGGGGTTTAGTGGTTATTGAACGTTCACAATTAAATGTTGAATAACCAATAAACTGCCGAGGCGCCAGATAGTGTCGCATGAACCATTGTTAACTCTGGCGGCAGACTTACGCAAATGCACCGGGTCGAGTGTCTGTCAAAAGTCTGATAATATCTTTGAAATGCCTCCTGATAATATACAAAAACGTGGGTGTTGCAGACCTAAGTATCAGTTTTTTCTTATCACATATTTGGAAATGTCTCTTCTTCTTACGTTCTGTTTTGGAAACTATAGGAACGAAAACATCCACTGAACTTTATGACTGCTTCTCAACAAATGAACAAAAAACATTTGAATTAAGTAGTTGTATTGTACTCTACATCATTATACCACATTAGCTGCACCAGGCGAGCACGAGGATGCTGATCCACAGTTTCCTACTTGTGGGCGTCTACCAAGTATCGTTTGTAAATTCACTCTTTTCATGAGTTTCTGACATAAAAGTTACGAAGAAGCCCCTCCATCATCAAATTTTCGCGATGATTAATTTCGTTAGTTTTTAGTTGAAATTTTGTCTAGAAAATGAACCTTCTTAAAATTGAGACACTGATGAATCTTGCTCTTTATTGTAATTTTTTTCGAATGCCATGTAAAATAATATAGATCCGGTAGACTTCTTGGAACATGCCGTTTACAGTCTTCATGAACAGTCGTTGTCAAACGCATTGTTTCGTTCTTAAGGGTTATACCTTCAGCTGAGACGGGTATCTTTCTTCTGATCGATGGACGATGATCGATAAAGCGACGGTGACGAACTCCTCGGGTCTTTTTTTGTTACTTTTCAGCACTAGCTATAGTCAGTTACTTTTCAGCACTAGCTATAGTCAGTTACTTTTCAGCACTAGCTATAGTCATTGTGAGGAAAAATCCTTTGTTTTTTTTTATCTCCGTAGGGAAGGGGCGGAAGGATTACTTTTGATTAATATCTCATTGATGCAGAGAGGTAGGAACGGTGCTCGCATCCGCCTAGGACGTGGTGGGTCGTGCTGACGCAATACGTCGCACGACTACTGTATACTGCTTCACTTTTTTTTCGAATTCAGCTATTGTACATGATCGCTTTCAGAAATCAAAATCTGCGCCATCCGAAGTCTTGCTGTCGCCCTCAAGACGTGCTAAACCAATGGAGGTAGAGCGCATGAAGAAGGAGTTGAACGAATTACAACAGCAACGAACTGCAGACATGGTCGCTGCACTGAAGAGGTGGGGCGCCTCTTAATAAGATGAGCTGTGTCTCAGTGTACCGCTGTTTACTGACTTATGACTATCGCTTGTTGTTGGCTTTTATTTAGTAGAGGTTTCAGATGTAGTATTTTATTCATGCCTATATTTTTGCTTTTCTTTTCACAAACTTAAATTATTATGTGCTTTAACGATACTCATTCGAAGCCTGAAAGTGAAGTTTTGGTGGGTTTTCCTTCTGACGGATCTAACTAGAAACTTCCTTTTGCAGTGTGTTCGCTGCTGCTTAGTAAGCAGGATCGCCAAGTTTTCATGTTACTGTCACTTTGTTATGCACTTTTCGTTCATAGTTAATTCTAGAGTTGGTTCTTTGTTTGTTGTCAGTGTTGTCATTGTTCACTTTTATTCAAATGTTAGATGTTGTTACTATTTGTTTTGAAAAGCTCTGTTTATATTGAAATGTAATTTATTAATTCATGCAAAGTTTATCGCTGTGATATTCGTATGAAAATAAATTTATAATCGCTGGTGGTTGTAAATAGATAATTATGGTTGCCAATTAAGCTTTTGGTTTAGATCGATAGGAATGAGTATGAGGTGACTTCACACGAAAATTACATGATCTAAAAGTGGATGTACAAAACAGAGGACTAGCGTAGCTTTTTCAAAGAATCCCATTTGAAATCGAGAGAAAGGGAGAAAAGAAGAACTGCCATGCTGTGGGTACTGAGTTTAGCTTAGCACGTTGCATCATAGAATCTGTTTAGGGCAAATGTGGTCAAATGCGCGTTGGAATATACGATAACACGCAAGTGATTATTAATAGTCTGTTCTTCTTGACCTTCTTAGGAACATTGTCGGTAATTTCATCATTATGCCCTTTCTATTCCTGCAACTATCAAATCTCAACTAATCATGTTTTTTGCCGTGCTGTTCTCAATGATCGTTCATTTGCGATAGTTACGTACTGTTTTTTGCTCGACTATTCAATCAATTCGTCTATTTACTCGTGTTGTCCTGATAATTAAGGTTGTATTCATATTCGTAGTTACGTCCACTTCTTGAGTGAGTTATCCCCTTTTTGCACCTGCTTCATCTCTCACTCTCTTCGTCTCTCTTTTTTTAGTTGCAACTGATTAGCTAAGTCTTGCCAATGGATCCTTGATAAGCGATCAATCAGTGGACTTTAATAATACATTTGTAACCGCTACAATGAGTTTCTGAAGCCATTTTGACGCTAATACACCACAAACTGACGTTGCAGTTCAACAAGTATAAGTGTGGACCACTTGATTTCAAACTTCACTTCCCAGAAAATTGTTCACCACCATGTATACTTTCGATTAATATTGTCTGAGTGTGTATCGTTAACATCAGTCATAAAAATCTCCGAAATAAAAGTCAGTTCGATGCAACCCCTTTTTTTGTTATGGTCAGGGAGACAATTTCAGAAACAAAAAGTGCAAGCAGCATTAAATTACTTTCCATAAAGTATGATACAATCATTCTTATTATTAATCACCTTCTTCTATCGTATTTTTGGTTCTGGAGTCGTAGAAGGAAGATGGTTTTCGAATTTAAGCCTTTGTGCTCCAGTCTAGTCAGGCACGTAGAACCCTAACTCACATATTTTATGAAGCAGAAAATACAGTTACTGCAGTACTATTTATTTGTTTTAAACATCATTACTACGACGACAGTGGATTTAAAGTACGTATATTTTGGGAGAAATGTATTTGAGGGAGAACGTTTAATCTTACTTTTTTCTCTTAGAAACTTTAGTTTACATGTCATAGTTCCCCTAGGATTAATGCATATATCTTAGAGCCCCGTTTTGTTATTTTCTTCCAGAAATAAGGGCGCCACGAGGTGCCCAGGCCATCCCTCCCCAACTACATTTAACCCCATATTTTCAGTGTAGCACATACGCCGACAGCGGAGTGGAAAGGGTTAAAAAATTGAAACTGATACGTGAAGACTATCATTACTTTGTTTCGCCTCTAATATTAGTTCTTATGGGTGATAAAAACAGAATTTTTGCCTGAAGGTATGGACATACGTTGCTCCGTATTATTGATGTTGTTTGAAATGTTTAGTGGATTAAAGGTAGCGTATCAAGAAATTGACAAAATACGGAAACCTCAGAGAACCCGTAGAGTTCGGGTTGTAGAATATGGGACTCAGCGTGGCTCTGCCCAGCTTCCCCTCGTAGTCGTAAAAAAACGGTGTGGAAGACGGCTTTCTTCTACGAAATAAGTTGGAACGAGTAGTCGGGAACCAGTAAGGTCTCCTCAGCAATCTCTTCAAGCAAAAGTGGAGTTTTGAATTTCGACAATCTTAGTATTATTGACTACGAAGCATGTCAGGTAAGGGAGCCGCAACTTATTTTGAGTGATCTTTGGTGCGGTTTTGGGTACATCACGAGGTAGGTCAGTGGGGCATAGGATGATTTAAAGGCATCACCCCATGAATCTGAGGTGGTACGGATTTCAGGTGGTGTATTCGTATACGGGATCGTAGATTAAAGAGATGGGGGTGATTCCGTTAAATTCTTCCTAATTGCCATAAAAAACAGTCCGGAAGATACAGCTTCGAGCGTTCCGGCACGCTATTTTCTACGAGTCCGGTTGGAGCGCGCCAACCTTGTGTACGCGCCGCATCTTCCGTGCCGTTTTTTACGCCAATTAGCCAGAAATGGACGGAATCACCCACCTCTCCATAATCTACGATCCCTTATAGGAATACTCACCTGAAATCCGTACCACCTCAGATTCGTGGGGTGATGCCTTTAAGAAGAATCAAAATGGTGGGGGATGATCGTAAACGTGTGAGCAGTGGAGCAGTAGGTGAATGGAACATAACATGATAATAATAACAAAATATTGAATAATATTAATCAATTAGATGCGTTACAAAATATTATATCAAACCAAGAAATATTTTTAATTACATACACCACAAAATATTATATTGCAAAGTTTCAGAGATATGACAATGACATGGAAATGGAGGTTTCGCGTGTTTCTTAGCACTGACGATGACTGGAGAATGAATACTGAGTTAGTTTAAACGTGTTTCAAGAGTTATAAAAAATTGGAACGAACCTTTCTGAATTTTGTACTTTCAGAAGCTAGCTTTCTTTTACTTTCAGAAGCAGAAGCTACTTCATCTTAGTTCTATGTATTTAAAATAAACTCATTTAGTTTTTGTGTAAAGCACTGATGAAAGGATTGGTTTTTTGTGATAAAAACCACTAGAAAAAAATGAAGATGCAAGATGACAATATGTAGCGTAAGAAATAATTTATTCTTCAAGCTGCTGAGAACTTGTTGGAGCTGCGCCTTTAGCCAATTCCAAAATTGACATTTTTGCAATTTCCTGCTGCTCAAAGCGGTATATGGTCAGCGTCGCGCCGATAGCTCAGCCTCGTCCGACGACACATGAGTACGATAGCCATGCGCACTCATGCGTCGTCGGACGTGCAATGCAGCCAAGGAATCCATATCATCTCAGTAGAAAACAATCGTTGAGAAGAAAATGTTCAGCATTAAGCAGAATGGACGAGTAGCGAGAGCATCTTTGACTACTTTCATCAGGCTCCCTTCCTTTTCAAAGGTCGAGGGTTTCCCAGGGCATGGAGAATGATCTGTTTTCAATTGCTCATGATACCGTGCTCGAATATGACAATGTGTCTTCCCAGGTTCGACTCCTCCCTGAGGGAAATTTTGCAAAAGAGATGGAAATTTGAAACAACTTCTAAAAAGTGAAGAATTTAATTTTACGCAGTATACAATGGTTTAATAGTAAATTTAACGAAATTTGATGACAAAAGAGCTCAGATTCTTTGCACACTGTTAGGTCTGGGAGTACCTTCGTAATAAGAGGACTAAAAGCGAAAGTTTAGGTAGTTTCTAGGAGAAGGTTTGTCCTAAAAACGGTCATTTTTCTGTACTTTTCACCTCCTAGTCTTCTTGGAATTTTGATGGGACAAAGTCAGAAAATTTCTGACTTTTTTTGGATTCTTCCCATCTAAATTTTGAGCTAACCGGGCGGTCCGGAAAGGAGAAGTTTTCCACATAGGGGTTTTCTTAGACCATCCATCTGAATATATGGGTGATTTTCTGAAACGCCGTCTCATTTTTTTACGGTCGAAAAAATCGCCGAAATTCCCAATTTTTGCTCGCGCGCTGAAAAGTGAGTGATTTTGAATAAAATTCAGTAACTCTAAGTAACTTAGATCGAAGCAAATCATCTACCACTATGTTGTAGCCGAGAATTTTCTCTATCAGACGCCTATCAAACATTGTGCAGGGCCTCGTTTTTTTAAGTTTTTGATGGGACAGAGATGGGAAAGATGTCATTTTTTCCATCTCTGTCCCATCAAAATTCGAAAAAGACTAGAAGGTGAAAAATTACAGAAAAATGACTGTTTTATAGGGCAAACCTTCTTCTTTTGTTAGATTTATTTTTAAACTATTGTATAGTGCGTAAAATTAAGTTCTTCATTTTGTAGAAGTTTTTCCAAATTTTCATCTCTTTTGCAAAGTTTTGCATCAGCCGGGTGTCGAAGATGCGAAGTCAAATTGTCATATTCGAGTGCGCATTTCTCAACAGGGGTGATCGTGAGATTTCGCAACACCGTAGTATTTTAGTTATAATGAAGTTTTTCTTCTGTATGTTATGAAACTTTTGAGATATCTCTTTTATCCTGTAGAACTCAGAAAACGTTCAGAAGAAAAGAAGAAATAACATAATGTTGATTGCTGAAAATAGTTTTCTCACGAACGATAAAAATAGAGCCTGGGTTCCTACTTCTGCGTGAATTCGTTCAGTTTTGAAGAATGGTTAGTTACTTCTATTGCTTGACATTTGTAAATAAGATTACAATATTTAATATTTAAATTCGTCAATACTCAATTCATTATCTAATGTAATTTCTCCTGAAATAATT
Organism: Necator americanus; assembly: GCF_031761385.1. Lineage (NCBI taxonomy): Eukaryota > Metazoa > Nematoda > Chromadorea > Rhabditida > Ancylostomatidae > Necator > Necator americanus. Next base: position 12,564,680 of record NC_087374.1, read on the forward strand.
AACCTTTGACAGATATGGGAGAATTTATGATGCGGCCAAAATCATGGCACGACGTTCAGAAAGCTGCAAGCTCCATTGTGACCTCCGCGTCCACACGTGAAAACCAGTCCATCGTTATCCCAATACGAGGGACTGTGGGAGTTATCCTACTTTTGCTTATTTTGTGCGTACTCAAGGTAGGTAATCTAACAGTTTTATCTTTCTTTTGCTTATTCATAGATTTTGATAGCGGATACATTTCTAGATGTACCTGGTCCACATCAGACGCAAGAGGCGTTTTCACATCGAGGAAATTGAATTGGAAGAGGACAGTAGGACTTCTCCATTGGCGAACGATAAATTAACAGAATTATGAATTAACACAATGACACATAAAGATCTAGGTGTCCACTAGTAATTCTTAATCATTTCACCGCCCAGGGGTAAGACCCAAGGTAATGAATGGGGGGTCGTATTCGAGAGTGTCGTAAGACTTTCTCCTTGGTCACCAAAGGAGAAGAGCAGAAGATACAGCGATTATGGCTTCACGGTAGGAATCCACAACCAGAGTGATTGATTCATGTATCGATCTGTCACTAGCGCCAGAAACGCTACGTATTTATAGAAGGATAAAGAAGAACTTTGCGAAGTTCGTCAGCCGATTCAAAGTCCCGATTTCAGCACTTCAAAAGCTAAGGAACGTTTTCATAGCGTACCTCATCGACAAAGACAGGACTGGATCAAGATCATGTCGTTGCACTAGTGCCCCTCCCTTCCCTTTTAGGGGGGGGTCCGGAGATTAAGGGGGCACCCCTAATAAAAAGGAAAGGGAGGGGACCCCCCCCCCCGAAAGGAAAGGAACGTCAAGGAAGCTATAAAATGCGCTCTACGAGATGGCTCGATGGCGTCTTTGAAGGCTGCAACAATAATCTTGTTTGCATTTTCAGCCTTTTTTCGGATTAGTGAACACGGTCCCCTGCGTTTCTCGGACCTGGTTTATCATCGAGTTTGGGATTACAGCTCGCGAGACTTATAGAACTCACGCTGCAATGCTTACTCACCTTTTGAGGCGTCCGATTCTATTTTTATTCTAGATTTCAGAAGCAAGAGTGGAATACCCCCATCAAGGGACAATGTGGTCCGACAATCTCAGAAAGCCCTATTAGAAACGGCCTTGGGTCATCGTCGACTCACACCCCATTCTTTTCGCGGTGGAGATGCCACTTCTGCTATACGGCATGGAATCGACTCAGTAAAAGTTATGCTGGCTGGCAGACGGAAATCTTTAAAAGCCTTTAAAGCATATGTTGATCCCTCACCTGTCTAAATTTGTCATTCCAGCTGTTTCGTTATGTGATTAGTATTTCATCTTATTTTATTTCATTATTTTAGATGGCTGTCCACTGCGGACAATATTTTGATGTCATTCACGTTGTTATTATTGCGACCATTCGATCTTTTTACCTCTTGTTCGAATTCTCAACTACTCGATATCCATTTCCGGATCTTCAATTATAAGAAATTGTGTTGGTAATAGTTTCTGTTGTTCTCGAAAGTAAAATTGTAACCAATTTTCTCTTGATCTGATCACTGATTGGATCCTCTAGATCTGATCACTAATTGATTTCTTTAATTGAGCCGGACACGAGGTTGTTACTATCCTTTATTCGTGGCTGGCACCTTATCTGCCCGACAAAGAAAGTCCTTAGTTTACTGTTGGGCCTCATAGCTGCCAGTAGAAGAGAGCATCGTACCTTAGGATCAGATGACTGCCACTGCTAGATACCTGTTCTGAGGTGACTAGCGCAATCAAATGTCAGTCTTAGATAGGGCACGAGTTCGCGCATAATGCAGACGCATTCCTCTTTGAGATTCATCTTTAGATCCCTTGGAGTGGATCCAGGAAGCCTCCAGAGCCTTGCGCGTCGCAATACTAGGTTCGCGCGCCAAAATCGTGATCTAACTTCAAAATCTTCTCCGTCATGACTCCGCACCCAATTTTGCACTCCATTGTAGTGCAAATACGATCATACAGGCGACTGCGAATGAGCCGCTGCCTAAGGTTACTAGAGGCGAGCTTCATGATGGCAACAGATCCTTCAAGTTTATCTCTTACGTGATAGAACGTCGATAAAACCTACTTCCCGTCACTATGAAATTCAAAACGCATGTTTCACCGTAAAATATTGGAGGTGATACATGTAAATAGGCAACTAAGGGAAGAGGAACGTGTACCAGCGTGTTGCGTCTAACGTACCTCGTAAGAACTAAGACGAATACCATGGCGTTTCTCAGAAGGATTAGGGAAAATTAAGCGGGACCAAATTTTACACTTGTAATCTACACAACAAACTCTATATTTATCCATGAAGCTCACAGTATCTTCAGCTTCGTTATACAATGCCTTTAACTGACGGATTAACTTTCATCCAAGTTCTATTTGGCCATGTCCTCAGTTTTAATTTCGAATACACCCACTTCCATTACACGTTGGCTTTTTTTTGCCGTAATGGTTTGGATCTGCAGAGCACGTCGTAAAATGTCCACCAGACAATAATTCTCCATCGACATTATGTGAAAATTACCTCTTCTTATTTGCAATGGTTCTAATGCCATGATGTCCCTGAAACAATCAATCCAGTAATGTTTTGCCTCTACACCGTTTCTGGGTAGGATTTTGTTCGAGCGAGTTGTAGGCGTATGAAATTTCAGGTTAAATTGCTGCTCTAAGTTTTTTTTTGGCATACAGTTGATATTACTTGAAAATTTTTACGAGTAACTCTACACAGATGTACAGTACGTTGCGGTGTTTTTGTGTAAGTTTTTTTGTTCGTTTTTTTTTAAGATTCTAAGAATTATCTCGTATTAATCTGCCTCCCGTAGCGACTTTTAGCATACACTTTCGATGCTGCCTTTGAACACTGCTGAGATATAATGAACCCTCCTCGTCTGATTCTTTTCGATCTCGGCGCGGTCTTGCTTCATATAAGAAACACTCTTCTAATGATTATGCGAGTGAGAAAAATATTTCTGGCAGTTTTTATTCTTTGATGTTGGAATGTGGAGCTTCTTCTTCAGGCACAATGCAATGTTGAACATCTTCAGGCTGCGAAGATATTCGACATAACCTCTGCATTGCATATGCGTAGTTATGCGGAGGCACGAAATTCGGTGATCCCAATCGAGCTGCCTCAGTGTTAACGTCTGTATGATGTCGCGTAACGTCCGAGCTTTTTTGTTATTCGAATGAGAAGTGGCGGGTGACTTAAAGGAGGCGCCGGCAACGTCGACTAACACCAAAAGAATCCTAGGGTTTGTCTGTGTGTTTGCTGCTGTTACTTTCAATTCCTCAGACGAAACATTATCCGTTGAAATAGAAAAGTTGACTTGAAAAGTCATTGAGCTCAGAATATGACGCGGATGGCACATTCTTGTGCGACAAGTAGATCGTCATCGAAGATGACCGGCTGTGAGGAGTACATGAGGCTCTAGTTGGTAATAGTCACTAACGTACAAACCACAGCTGCAAATGATGCTGCGGCAGTGACGAATTTTGGTTCTGGGTGCGATGCTTCGTGGGCAATAGTTTTGCAACAATTTTTGATGTCCATATAAAAGATGTTTGTCTTTCCTGTTGCATTGAAGAGTGGGACGTTGGCCATCCAGGCACTAGCACAGAAAAAGTGATAATGAAGGTCTACGCCGTGATGCCAGATATTTCTTGCTCAGTGATACAATACCCGTTTCATTCTTGTTCAGATGGAGCACTTCCGGTGGAACATGACGTTACCAACAAGCTTTCTTCAAGGACATATGTTTCGCACCGTGACCGCTATCCCGGTCGTAGGTCTATCCTTGGCATAACTGGTGTAGTCGGCTCAAAACGACACGAATCACGAGTGCAGTTGCATTTGCGTACGCGCTCAAAACGGCGCGGTGGAGGCAGCAGTTCAAACCGAGTTGGGATCGTGGGAAACTGCATGGGTGATGCCAGCAAGGGTTTCGCCACACTCTTAGCCGCTACGCTTCAGCGAAGCGCCTCGAGAGAAGATGCGTACGCGATTGCGTACTTTCTTCACGTCGTTTTGGCTCTACTATACTTAGCCCTCTGAGGATAGGGCGTAGATCAGTCAGTGTTGCAGGGGGTCAGGAGGTAATTAGGCCTGTATGATAATGAGGCGCAAAATAAAGCTGTAACGCACAAATTATAAAGACAAAAAAATATATCGTGAACGCAAACAAGAGTAGAGCACAATAAGAATATGTTACAGAGTCAACAAGAACAACAGGAAAAATTGCAAATCAAGCACAGCGCAAATGAACATAGGATTTGAGGAGGTACAAGCATGGAAAAGTCGTCTCTCATAACCACCACCACAGGTATTCATGTCCATGAAAATTTTCTGTCACGGAGAATGGTATGTAGAAATAGTAGAGTCAAAACGACATGAAGCACGGTGCAGTTGCGCAACTTTTGCACGCGAGCGTAGCGGTTTGGATCGAGTGAGGACCCCTTTTACCACCGCTCTTTGCTGCATTTCGCGATGGTCCCACCTCGATTCCAACCGCTGTCTCCACCGCGTCGCCTCGAGCGCAACCGCTTACGCAACTGCACCGTGTTTCATGTCGTTTTGACCCAACTGTATAAGATTAACTTGAAGAGTTATGAACACTGTTGCATCCGAGATCACAGATAAGGTGCCATGTAAGAACCCAACAATATTAAAGAAATCTGCGCTATGATCAAACTGATCTCTTTTTTTCGGACGGGACTTTCTGGCACGATATATAGTCGGGTCAATACGACATGAAACACGAGTGTAGTTGATGTGCATTTGCGTACGCGCTCGAAACGGAGCTGTGGAGGCAGCAGTTGGAACCGAGGTGGGCCCGTCGCCAACTGCAGCGATGGGTGGTGCCAGCAAAGATTTCACCACGCTCCTAGCCACTACGTTCCACCGAAGCGCCTCGAAAGAAGCCGCGTACGCAATTGCGTACGTGTTTCATATCGTTTTGACCCTACTATAGGTTTATGCAGAATTTTTCTTTCTCAAACTAGCCAAGCGGGACTTCGATCGGTTTCTGGGAAAGGTCCCAAACTAGGATAATTAAACATTCGTTCTTAAGTCATAAAAATACATCACAAATAAAGCAGATTGAATGATCAAGAGATAGGTTGACAAATATGATAGAAACGCTAAGTGAGACAGAAAAATATCCCCATGGACAAAAACAGTGCGGCTTATGTAAACGCTCCCTTTTATATGCTCTCTCATCGGCAAAGTGAAGGATTCCATAAAAAAATTTCACAGGACGCTAAGGGATATTCCATGGTTATAGCGAGTAGTGGTGATCCTCCGGCGAGTACAAATGTCTCGTTCCATTGAAACATGATGTCGAAAATGTGACAGAAATCTGGTAGTATCTATGTAGTTTTTGTACATGTCGCTTTCATACACGCTCATCAAACTTGAACGATTCTTAACAGAAAGCTATCAATGCGCTATCACATCTCCAGCGGATTGATTAACACAAACCACCAAATCCTTTTTCATTTGTATAAGAGGGACATCAGAAATTCCCTATTGTTTGCTACCTTCTTGTTTTTTTTTCAGCTACGATTTAATCGATGGAGAAGCCTAATGGATTTTAGTGGTGCCAAATAGTTCTATGCTGAACTATGGCAGAACCTTTGTTTCTCATTGTTCACAAACTTTTTGCCTTGAAGCAATTCGTGGCATTCGGCTTCTCGCAGCAGTTTTAGCGGTGGCAGTCATCTGAGAAACAAGGACAACTGCTCGCGCACTCCGGACTTCCTGAAAAATGGCAGGTATGAATGGATTTTCTTTCTGCTTTTTTTAAAATACTCGGACTCCTGGAAATAGAAAACCAGTTCACGGATAGTTCCTAGTTCGGTTGGAATTTTCTTTGGTCAGCAATAAAATGTTGCGAAACAGACGTCTGTACCTTGTAGGCAAATTTTCAGATATTCGCAAAACTGCATTACTTACAAGAAGGTGATTAATTCCTATGATGTTCTTACTGATATTTTCAACATATTGTTGTGGTTTGTGGGAGACGTGTACACCAAGCTGCTAATCCACTGAACAGACAGAGGCTGTGGATGGTTAAGAAAATGGTTAAGAATTTGAGGATTCTAGATTTTTGCGGTGGATTCGCCATAACTTCTAGAAAACTGACTACTTGAAGGGAAAGATATGAAAACCCACGATAATACCACAAATAAATGCCATCACTAGAAGGAACTATAAAATAGTTGGTCTAGTAAGCAATTTCATGACATTTTTTCAGGAACTATTTGTTAAGCTGATGATAGTATATAACAATGTCTAGTAACCAATGAATACTTTTCCAGGTTGTGCTCACAATCGTTCCTATTTTTGCTCGGTAAATCCATTGTTAATGCATAGACAGCCCATTTCCCAATTTACAAAACGGAAATGTAAGAACAACATCTGCAGACGCAGAGGAAACACGATACTTTTGAGATTAACCGAATGACTTGGAGAAATAGCTTTTTCCTGCCGATGCTGGCGTGATTGAAGGTCATTTTTATGCACTTTTCTTCAGCTCACCGGATGTCAGCGTCCGCAAACCTTATGTAGTTTTTGCACAGCCTGGCTTAGTATTACACCACATCTAATCTTACTATAAGGCGAATTTGAGGTAAAAGACTTCCTCATCACCTGTGAAAACGGACTCTCATTGAAATAAGTTAATTAAACATAGTACTTACAGTCAGATGGTATTTGTGGATAAGGTGTAGAGTGCATGGCATCAAACAATCCGCCTGAGATGCTTCACTGCGTTCACTTCAATTTAGAATCGTTTGAGGTTAATGAATGGTGTTTAGCCTATTCAGTGACTTGCGTCGGCCAGTCGATGGATGTTTCAAGTGTTTTTATCCTCGTAGATAATTCTAGTAACAATTTATTGACCACGGAGGGATGAAAGACTTGGCTGGCACTAAGGTGGACTCGAACCTCCGATCAATCGTGTAGAAACAGCGGAACTTCTTACTGACTGCGCTACGCCCGTCCTTGTGGAGTAGTAGAAAATTAAAAGACTTATGATATGCAGTATGAGGGTGGTGAGTCCGTTGAAAACGATGTGATTTGTAGCGTTACGTAGGGTATAGGGTACGTAAAACGTGCTGTAACATGACGACGAGACGCGCCCTCGATGAAGGCCTGCACAAAGCTCCTTTCACAACATGCAGAAAACTCCCCTCTTTTCTTCTTGCTTTTTACAGTTCTACAATTTTTTATTATAGTGCATGGGTTTGTGGGTCCATCACGTCTTATCAAAATCCTGTCCCATTGGTTTTCTTTGGCTGTCAGGGTGCTTCTAAGACTTTAGTTCGCAGGGATTCAGCTTCTGTCCGTTTTTTTCCTACAATTGTGCATTATTGGCGTTTGTTGCAGTTGGAATCATAAATAAAATCCCAAATCCCAACCATCCTAAAAGGATGCTAACTGTGTACGGTTACACAAAAAAGTGGCGCAGTTTCTGGTAACTGGAACCTTTGAGGAGATGCCGCCTCCTAAACAGCAACCACCTTTAAAGGCACCGTATCACAATAATAATGTGGTTCCTTCTATTCAAATAAAACCAATGAATAGACTGCTGGGACGGTGTGGAAGGACCGGAACGGTGTATGCAGGTGCGCGTTCTAAAGTATCTTGCAGGTTGCAAGGCTGTTCCCACCCTGCGTTCATGACAATTACGGAAATGTGAGCGGAACCACGTTTGTTTCAATAATCTACAACTCGAACTTTAAGATTTCCCTGAGGATTTCGGACTACCCCATAACAATATCACGAGATTGATACGCCAACCTCGTGGTATTGTTATTATTATTGATATTATTACAGCTAATATTCCCATTATTATTACAACTATTGTTAATAGGCGCTTGGAGCGCAGCCGGTAGCAAGTCCGCCTGTGGCTGCACTTCGAAACCACCTAGCCCCATGTGAGCTTTTCATCCCTCCGGAGACGATAAATTGGCATCAGACTTGTCTGGGGGATGAAAACGCTGACTTGACAATTCGGCTAGCCCCCGCAAGTTATTCTATAGGCCAACAATGAGTTCACGAAACCTTATCGATTCCGGATTGCAGTCGAACGTGTTGGTGTGTGACAAGCAGATTGACACGCCTGAGACATTATCCTTTACTATTATTATTCTTGTGGTATTTATATTTACTATGAATTTATCGGTTGTCAACTTGAAGCAGAAATCAAGATAGTTAACAAACTTACGGCTAACGTTTCGGCCTTCGTCAGAGTCTCGAAAGTCAGATCGTTCGTAATATATCCTCTCAAATGCCTCATCCGGAACAAGTCATCATTCCCTAAGATGCTACATTCGAAATCGAAACCAAAAGTGTCCAAATCGTTGTGCTTACCCAAGTAGCCGCATTGCCGTGATGTTAGCGGACCTCCGCGTCATAAAATCGCTCCGCTAATACTAATTAGGATGCGACCCACATATAACCCCGTATATCAAAACTCGAGAAGGTCTTGAGACAGAGTCAACTCGTTGGTCACGGCTACTGCACTGTTCCTTTCTATTCATTTTTGGACTTTTAACGTTTACATATATTATATAATGCCTCCAAAGTTCTGCGAGCCACAATTATATTGGTTCTTATATAAGATAGTAGCAGCTATACTGAAAGGAGCATTTTCATGACATTTTCCGCCATGAGTTCCGAGAGGGGTTGCTGCGTTTGAATGTTTCATTTCATCTAGGTGTTCTTTAATACGAACACAAGGAGATCGGCCTTTTTCGCCAATATATTGTTCGGCACATGTTTTGAACGAAATTAAATAAACTACACCAGAGATCATGCAGTCGCTTGCCCCACCGAATGGACACATTACACAGTTTGAAGTCAGACAAATGTGAACGTACATTCTGTTTCGGACCAACTAAGTCTATGCCAAGATTCAAGGAAGATTGAACTTTCGCAATGTGAATTTATTTTGTGCATATGTTTTGATGTTGTATCTACGAGCAACGCGTAACCTTTTGTTTCTGTTCCAATTTGTTAAAGGCATCACTCCACGAATTTGAGGTGGTACGGATTTCCGGTGGAGTATTCGTATACGGCATAGTAGATTATGGGGAGGAGAGTGATTCCGTCCATTTCTTCCTAACTGCCGTAAAAAACGGCCCGGAAGATACGGCTTCGGGCGTTCTGGCGCACTATTTTCTACAAGGAGTTCAACTGGAGCGCGCCAGCCTTGTGCGGCGCCGCATCTTCCGGGCCGTTTTTTACGGCAATTAGGAAGAAATGGACGGAATCACCCTCCTCTCCATTATCTACTATCCCTTATAAGAATACTCCACCTGAAATCCGTACCACCTCAGATTCGTGGGGTGATGCCTTTAACAGAATGCTTTGTAGTGGTTTAGGAAACATCGCATCGGGACAGGTAGGCGATCAGTTTGCATTTGGATAGAAAAAACCACGTGGCACCAGAAATTTGAAACCTCTCTCGGAGCCCATCAAAGATGACGATATGGCTAATAATGGTCCATTCCACACTATCCTGGCAGATATCGGACTCGCACTTGCAGAACCTTAAAGCCGTCATAGACAAGCGGTGAAGATCTACAAATAAACAGAATATAAGCTCTAAAAAGTAAGGACTTGAAATCAGTTAATTAAATCTAAAAATTAAGGACTTGAGAACGCATAGCTGTGATGAACGAAGCGGATCTCTATCGAGACTTTTGTATCTGTCATAAGCCGGTTGCATCCTAACTGCTCTTAGCGAGTCTATATTTTAGCCGTTTGCAACACTGCTATGCTACTACTGAGGTAGGCGTAGCGGTTTAGGCCCTTTTGATCCTAAACCAATTTACAACATAAAATGTTTGTTCCCCACAAGGATCAGCTATTGTTTGTTTATCCAGTTCTGAGGCCTTATCTGTTCAACTGATAGAACATAGAACTTTTTTCCTAGCTCTTGAAACAAATGTCTTGAAATTAAGGAGTGAGTGGGAGGATCCCGTTGTTTTACAGCTTCATAGTTCGGAAATACTTTTGCTTTAGAGCTTTTCAGTTTTAATACTGCATCATTAAGTCTTGATATTTATTTCTTTTTGTACATTCTTCAGTATTCAAGGTGATTTAGTGGCCGACCAAGAGCCATCGCAGTGGGGAATCAAATTTGCATGTAAAATAGCTGTGACGCTTTAGCAAGTGAAGAAAATGCGGTGCTACCACGGAAGATTCATACGATCTCTGTTCTCAACGATTTGTGGCCTTTCCGGGTTTTTTCAAAGTTACTACTGATTTTCCCTTACTCCTACACTCAGCGATCTCGTCTAAAATGTAGACTTTAAAAACCTCTCATAGGCACCTCAAAGAGTTAAAGAATGGTCAGTTGCAGTTTTCTATTCTATTGTATCTCTATTCTATCATCTCATCTCTTCAGGACATCTATTCAGCACATTTTACTTTTGTAGCTTCTTCCTAGGGTTTCCTTGAACCAGGACCAAGCGTGTGATAAGATTTTCCAAATGGAGGTCGTAAAGGGAGAAGCTTGCCGGGGAACGGCGTCGTACGGGAGTATGTAGGGTGCAGCAGTGAATGGAGGATAACATGATAACCAGGACAAAATATTGCGTAGTATTAGATAATTGCATACATTATAACAACATTTTGTTTTGAAAATGTACAACGAGCTGACAATTTAACAGTGGGACGACACAGGTCCGACACCCCGTTGAGTCAAATTTCTGCAAAAGACTTAGAACCTGGTACAACTTTTAGAAGATGAAAAATTTAATTAGAGTAGTTTTCAGCAGTTTAAAGGTGGATAAAGCAGAATTTAATAACCAAAAAACCTCAGATTCTGTGCACATTGTTATGTTTTTTGGAAGATCGCAAATAACTTCGTGATAAGAGGACCGAAAGAAATAACTTTAGTAGTACTTAACTTTACTTAAGGTAGTTTCTCAGAGAAGAAGTTTTGGCCTAAAATTAGTCATATCGCTCTTTTTTCTCACCTCCTAGTCTTTTTGGAATTTAGATGAGACAAAAATGGAAAAAAAAACGTTGTTACAATGTTACAACAAGTTACTGAGTTTTATTCGGGATCACACACTATTCGGCGAGCGTGCAAAGTCGAGACTTTTCTCCATTCTTTTCCCAGAAAAACGGGAAGGCGTTTTGAAGGATCACACATGTATTCGAATAGACGGATTAAGGAAATCCTTATGCGCAAACATTCTTCCTTCCTGTCTGGTTCTCTCAAAATTTACACAGGAAAAATTGCTAGAAGGTTTCTTGAAATAGCAATATGAGTGTTTTGCAGGGCTTCTTCTCTGAAAAAAAAAACCACCCAATATTTCCATTTGGTCCTTTTATCACGAAGTTGGTTGCGATCTTCCAGACCTAACAACGTTCACAGAGTTTGAGTATTTTAGCTCATTGAATTCCATTAAATCCACTTTCATATAACTGAGGATTGCGTATAATTAAATTCTACATCTTTGAGAAGTGGTTTCAAGTTTTTAATCCGTTTGCAAAAATTGGAGTGCCGAACCTGTGTCGTCCTATTATCATTAGTGTAGGAACAAAAAGTTGGTTCCTCGATTTTTTTGTTTCTCCTCTTATTTGACCTTTGGACCTGGCTCTTCTCTTTTTTGCCGTATTTTCTACTTTAATCAGTATTTAAAGATATTTCATAGATTTTAAAAGTAGACTAGAAATTAAAATATTTCATTACCAGTATTTCAGAAACCTTTCAGCAAATTCGCTTGTTCTGCTACCTGGTGTTTCTTCGCTTCTGCCACTGTGTAGCTTCTTCTGGTGCCAATTTTCACATTTGCCATTTATTTCTCGGGTAGGGGGAGGGAGTTGGTATTCGAGAGGAACGTGTTTTATTACCACCGCTGACCCTGTCTTCAACACTTCATTATTTACTTAATCTTTACTTAAACTTCTATGTTCCGCGCATTATTATAATTCATAATAATCTTACAATAATGAGTGGGAGAACAAGAGGTTTTTTTACATCTATAGCTTTTACTCTCGTTTGAAGATTGATCCTTTTCTCTTGCAACATTGGCACAATTATATATGGAAGAAAAAAAAGAGAAATAAAACAAAAAAAAATAGAGAGAGTAACGGCATATCCACAGAACAGTTAATCACAGAACTTAGAATGAAGTGCTTTTAAAAGCTTGAGGAAAAAGAATTGCAGAAGAAATCATTTGCTCTTCAAGTTTTCAGAAGGAGTGATTTTTCTTCCTTTTTTCCAGAAAAACCAGGTTTTGTGTATGGAATGTTTCGTCCAGCACTCGTTTTAACCTCTATCACTATATGACTTGTTGTGGCACTTATTGACAAGAGTAGTTCTCCTCAATTCATTCTCTAAAGGCATAAATATTCCATTGTGAAGGTATGAATATGAGCAACTAACTACCTTTGCTCAAGTTTTTAAAATCACTTCATTCCAGCTTTCATAATAAACTATTTTGTGGATGTGCCATTACTCTCTATTTGTTTCGTATATAATTGTGTCATTGTTCCGAGGGAACTGAGTCCTCGCTGTAGGATGAGATGCCTGGCGGATCCTTCTGAGGCCACGACCTAGATAGCTGAAAGCTGCACAAAAATTCAAGTGAAATAGAGGAAAGTTGTGTATTTCATCTCAACTCTCCCTCTTCACAGCGTGGAAAACCACGTATTTTTCAGTTATGAACCTTAAAAATCAGATTGTTGTCAAAAATAATTATTCCTATGAAAATAAAATAAATAAAAGAAAATCAATAAAATCTTCTACCAAACCCTTTCTAGCTGGAAAAGTAGTAGAAAAAAGTAAAAGTCATTTAATGAACTTGAAATGTGTCACATCCGCAGAGTTGAGAAATTTTTAGAACTATCTGATATACACATGAATAGGGTACCAAAACGTTCACGACTAAGCCTTTTTTTTACGGATTTTTAGCTATAAACTTACGTTTTTTGCATTTCGTTTGCACCTAATTTCATATATCCTCAAGGCGCAATTATCTCAGAGTCTGGTCCCCTAATGTGTAGCAACTGGTAATTTGGTAAAAAGCGCTTTCACAAAAGATTTCAATTTCAAGATAGGCTAGACGGATAGATCTCGTCATGCCGAGTGGACTGATGTCCACATGTCATAATATAGAGCAAGAGGAATCAAGTTATGGAGAAAAAAAAACGAAGAAAACGCGTATCCACGTTTTTCCCGGAAAAGAATTCCCGTGTCTACTGTTCCTGTTACATATAGTCACAGTCATGTATTGTGGAAATAATGTGAAAAATACGATAGTTGTTAGTTAGTTCCTTAGTTGAGTTCCTCAATGCTGTGGGATTAGCTCATAAGGGAGGAGACATTCAAAAAAGAGATAAGCGAGAAGCAGTAATTTAATTTTCTTCCGCGTCTCCATAAAAAAACCACCATTTGCACAGAACAATCACCTTGGGTACGAGAGCAAAAACACAATTAAGTGAGCTCCAGAATTTATAAGCATATGCAAACGAGGTCTTCAGGAAGTGACAAGAAATTACGCAAAGTGAATTTAGCGAAATGGCGTTTAAACAAGTCACTGAATAAAATGCAGTCACATGATTTTCTTCGAGTTCCGGAAAGAAATGGATCAACGATTGTCGAGAAGGTGATTGTGTATTGCGCTGCGCTTTGTCAAACATCCGCTTGGATTCTGCCCCAGAGGAAGCGTTCAGGAGAATTTTTAAGGTTTTTCTATCCACCAGTAAAAGAGAAGTGGCTGTAGTGTAGTCCATTAGTATCACAGCGAAAAACGTCCACAATCTTCGGTTCACAAAAACAAAAGTTTTCTACGAAAACAAGTTCGAGAGGGTCATTTCACCTCATGGAATGAGGACATGATGCGCATGAAATGTGTTGAAGCGGTAGTGGTCTCAGTTACCTATTTTTACTCTGGTTAAAGGAAACGCTTGCGGAACTCCTCTCCATCTTGTGGGCCATTTTGTTGGGACTTTGTACCTTGTTAGCACAACATTTCTCGCGTAATTACTGTTCTGTGATTACTGTTCGGAATTTTCGGTGTATTTTATCCAATTATCCTATCGACGTGCAACCAAATCACAATGTGAGGTGAAAACAATAATAAACCAATATTGGCTGGGAACTGGATGCGTAAGCATGTAAAACAGTCAGTTGAACGAACAACAAAAAACAAGGTCTCTTTCAAAGATGCGGCATTCAGAAGAGCTCATCATTGCAGTTCGCAGTGGTAGCATTCCTCTCCACCGCGTCACTTATCGTCGCTATTTCCACAGCGTCGGTTGGAGCGCAGCAGCTTACGTATGTAGCTGCACCGCGCTCCATAAGTTCTGTACATTCTACGCTTCGCAATGTCGAGAACGTTGCAGCTGAAGAACTTTCCGCCCAATCACCTTGATCACCTTGACTCCCGTTGACCTTCGAACTGGTCGAGCGGACTCCAGTAATTCTTCCATTTGTCCCGGTCGCGTGCCAGAGTAGCCCAGTGGTTCCTCCTTTCGCGTGGGACACGAAGAGCATCATACTTTTCTTTGAAGGACTTCGTGAAGAAATCTGACCATCAGGTCGGCGGTCTTCCTGTAGTGCGCTTAATATCGCGGGAAACCAGTCGCTCACGGCTCTGGTCCAACGGTTGTCGTTAAAGCGCATCACGTGTCCGGCCCACCTTATTTTACTTTCCTTGGCAAACGCGGCGGCGTCTCTAATCTTCGATCGCTGACGTAGGAGAGAATTTCGAATCCCGTCCCTCACTTGCCTGAAACGGGGTACTCCTAGCATCACTCTCTCAATTGCGCGTTCAATGACGCTCACCGCGTTTTCTTCCTGCTTGCGAAATGCCCAGGTTTCCGAAGCATAGGTCAAAGCAGGAAGTACGGTGGTGTTGAAGAGGTGAGCACGGAGCCGGGTGTTCCTGGTCTTCTTCACTACATCCTCGATGCTCTTATACGCTCCCCAAGCCGCTCGTCTCCTCCTGCCCAGCTCGGGGGTCAAGTCGTTCATCGTGTTCAGTTTTCGACCCAGATAAAAGTAGCTGGTGCATTCGGACATGTTCGTTCCGTTGAGCGTGAGTGGGGCATCCGAGACCCATCCGTTCCGCATGAACATCGTCTTGTTTAGATTTAGCTGAAGACCGATGCATCCACATGTTTCGTCGAATTCGGTCAGCATTCGTTCCGCTTGGCTGATGCTAGGTGTTATCAGTACGATGTCATCAGCAAAGCGCAAATGGTGTAGCTGCCAACCGTCGACCTTCACTCCCATGTCGTCCCAATCCAACTTTCGCATTGTGTTCTTGAGGGTGGCTGTGAATATTTTGGGTGAGATTGTGTCACCCTGTCGAACCCCCTTCTTCACGTCAATGATGATATTCTCATAGAATGGCGCAATTCCGGTCGTGAAGTTACTGTACAACTCTCGAAGTACCTTTATGTACTGAGTAGGGACGCCTTGATTGTCCAAGGCTTCCATGACTGCTTCCGTCTCAAATGAGTCGAAAGCCTTCTTCAAGTCGACGAAGGTGAGACAGAGCGGCATCTTGTACTCTCGTGATACCTCAAATGAGTTTCGAAACAGTGTGAATGTGGTCGATCGTGCTGAATCCTTTTCGAAACCCTGCTTGCTCGCATGGCTGTCCTTCATCCAAGGCTCTTTCAATCCTATTAAGGATCACTCTTGTAAAGAGCTTGTAGATGACGGACAGTAAGCAGATTGGGCGATAGTTGCCGATGTCATGTGGATCTCCCTTTTTATACAGCAACACAGTCTTGCTGGTCTTCCACTGTTTAGAAACCTTGCATTCCGACAGGTAACGTGTAAAAATCCTCACCAGGGTGTTGATGAGTGCTGGCGGAAGGTTTTTCAGTTGTTCTGGTCTTATTCTGTTGGAGCCGGGTGCCGTACGATTTCTTACCGACATGATAGCATGTCGTATTTCGGACGGGAGAACCTCTGGATTGACTTGTCCGTCTTCCCTCAGATGGTGAGGAGGCAAGTGGACATGGCTGTCGAAGAGATCGGAGTAGAAGTCGTAGATGATGTTCTCCATCCCCCTTCTCGATGCAATGGATGTTCCCTTCGGGTTCCGAAGAGCACTCATCCTCGTCTTGCTACTGGCGAAGTCTCGGCGGGCATAGCGGATGCTTTTCCCCTCCTCTGCAGTTTCAGCCAGTACTTCTGCCCTCCTCTCTTTAAGGTCTTCCTTCATCGCCTCTCTGCAAAGCCTTACGAGCACGGACGTGAGTTCTTGGTTCCCTGCGGCTCGTGCTGCTCCACGCTGGCGTATCAGCTCAAGAGTTTGAAGAGACAGGCGTCTCTTGGTGGTTTTAGAACTCTCAGCCTTCTTCGCGCAGTCGTGAAGGTGTTCACGAACCGCACATATTCCTCGTCGATGTTGTCTATTGCGGAATCTTCCCAAAAGCCGGCTAACGTAGCGAAGAGATCCCAGTTGATGACAGTTCTGGGACTTCTCCCTCTCAACTTGGCGACTTTCTTTGCTCTCCTTGTGAAAGAAAATCTTCCTCGGAGGAGGCGATGGTCCGATCCCGCATAGAACTTTGGTACAACAGCGAAGTCCGTCAGGCAGAACCTTTTATTGACGATGATGTGGTCTATTTCATTACGGTACCCTCCACCGGGTGACTCCCACGTCCAGCGTAGAGAGGAGGGCTTCTGGAATTGCGAGTTCCCATGGATGGTCTTAGTCGTCATGATGAACTCGCAGAGCCTCTCCCCCTGGTCGTTCCATTGTAGGCTGTGGGTCCCGATGTGAAGTTCCTCCGGCGTTCTTCTTGGGCCAACTTTGGCGTTGAAATCGCCAATTATGAAATTGTAGAAGGCATGATCTTCTCGGTAGAACTTCTCCAGATCCATATAGAAAGCTTCGACTTCTTCTTCTTCGTAGCTTGATGTTGGAGCGTAAGCGACGAAGATAGTCGAAGCTGGTGTTGGACCACATCTTCTCATCCGCAGATGTCCGATTCGGGTCGTAAGTTAATCGAAAGAGTCGATGTTCTTTGCCATACTCGTGTTGACGAGGACGCCAACTCCACCAACACCTCTACTGTCGCATGTTCCTATGAACAATTCTTCTCCAGTTTCATATACGGCGTTGAGAGGGTGATGTCGTCACGTCTCGGTCAGTCCGATGACGTCGTACTTGATCTTCTTGGCTAGCATCATCAGATCTTCGATGGCCGCTTCCGATGCAAGCGTTATAAGTACAGATCGCCATCCTAGTCCTTTTCCGTTTTGGTAGCCTACATGACTCCTGCAACCCCGTCCTACCTGGCGCTACCGTACCAGGCTTTCCTCCGGAATCAGGAGACTCTTTTCTATTACTGTGTTTTGCTTAAAAATTTTAAAACCCATGGGCAGGTTGCAAGCCTCTAGTCCCATGAGTTTTTGGGAGAACTTCCGTTCTCTCGGAGTGGACATTTGGAGCTTATTTGTTGGAAGCGACTCCGAAGCGCCTCCCTTGCACCTCCCAGTCACTTGATTGCAGGCTTTTGGCCGGACCGACGTGCGGGATACAACGATGTCATGAGTGAGTCCTGGCTCAGCAGAAACAGGGAGTCCATCCTGAATCCACCTGCGTCTTTGGGCAAGCATAAGGTCGCTTTTGGCCCGCGATTAGCCCCCTATCCGCCACCCGGGGACGCACCACGTAGCCTCGCAACTAACCGGCTGTGATCCCTCTAGTGAGGGAGATCCGTGGTTCCGCCCAATATGTACACGGAAAGTACCACAGAATAATCAAGAAGATCATTCTCGATGTTATTGTAGTAACATGCACGTTCAATTTGAAAGTAGACTAGTATTTCACGAAACGAAACGAGAAATCGCTAATTTTTCTGGTGCACACAAATTCACTTACAACAAAATGTCATCCAATTTGTCTTCAGTGACTTTCTTTATACGCAGTCTAGTCTAAATTTGCATCCCCTACTTCCCTACGTCGATACTTTCTGGACTTTTTTTCCGCAAAGCACCTATTCGTTTAGTTGTTTTGTGAAGCACTCTACCCCGCTCCGACATTGATGTGATTCCGATGCATTCGCTTTCAGAATTACATTCAGCGTAGTGTCTGAGCATTGAGTTGCTGTCTACAAGCATGTTACCGCCCGTGTTAAATGAAGTTTTACAGCTTCCCCTCAGTGCCATCTTTGAGTTGTCCATCGTTGCCTTTCCTATTGCTGCATCGATCTGGAGTTAATCTTGGTATTTTGCAGACATTTTGGTCTTGTGAAGAAAAAAAAAGAATAGAAAGCTGTAGAAACTAACCTACCCAGAAGTCAGGTGTCTGGAGTAACTTTATCTCATTTGTTTCCAATCCATGGCTTGAAGACTGTTTTAGAAGAGATGAGCAATTCAAGGTTTTGAGATTTTTATATGGACTTAGAATAACAAGGGGTACTGATCTTTACGATATGAACCCTAAAGAACCTTATTTGCCGCAATCGTCAAAACTTTGAAGAATTTTTTCTTTCAGAATTGTGGAGTTTGTCTTGCTGATATTAATGAGAAACTCCAATCAAGCAGACATGGCGTATCTATGAGGTCAGTCATAGAGTGTTCAAAAAAAAACTGCTGAAAGGACGGCAGGATTTTTTTTCAATATTTGTAAAGATTTTGTTATACTTCGATGGTTCCCTTGTGGTGAATAAAATGGGAGCTCCAAAAGATTTTTGTTCCTGTGAATTTCTGCCTTTTATGGATCCTACGATGAAGGCTACTTCTGCGTTTTCTTCTCATTACAAAATCCTGGACAAACCAAAAAATTTGGTTTTTACGAGGCTATGCCGACAAAAATTTCACCCGCGCTTAACGAACGACAAATTAATACTGAACAAGTTATATTCTAAGGGCAGCGTTTTGATAAATCGTCTCTTAGTGCCTTCTTGAACTTTTCATTCATTTCTAATGAATATTGAATCTGAAAAAAAAGCCGAGACGCTCCATTCTAAAAGTTTTTTCATGCAGTTGTCGTAATCGATCATTTCAGGGATCAATGATCGACGTTCTCTGACGGCATCACTGCATCTTCTCACTCTTCAAAACGTTTTTATTACAAAACTAACGCGTGATGAAGATGAAGATTTAAAAACACAGTAAAAAGGTAAATTAAACATATTGAAGTAAAAAGTAGTAAACGTTAGCATGGAGACGAGTAATTAAGTGCTTGTCCATTTCAGAGTTTCAAAAAACTTGCCTTAGATCAAAATAAACTCGTAAATGGATATATATATATATATTCTAAAAGTGAATATATATATTCGCCGACTGGCTCAGTAGAAATGAGCCAAAATAGAATTTTAAAAAATTCAAAAAATAAAATTTTTTTAAAAAGAATTTTAAAAAATAAAAAAAATTAAAAATAGAACTTTTGTGAAACCTTTCTCAAATAATTTCATTTCAGAAAGGCACCTTATATTACGTGCAGATCTGTGAGGTGCTTCCAAGGAAATCATAGATCTGTACTGGTGTGAAGTGCCGCTGGCAATGGGTGCGTGTGAGAGAGTCGTTCATTGCCCCACATTATGTATTTATGTACATGCTGATCTGCATAAGTGATCTCTGTTCAACTATGCGCATCCAACAAGTGATCTTCGCATCGTCTCTCTTATAAAATATTTTAGAACGTTTGAAAATTATGCATGCCATTTTACGTAGGGCCAGAACTTTTAAATTCAGTTAGGTGAATCTTCTTCGGAATCTGGAATTTCTTAAGATAATTTAAAAAATACAGCAGAGAATTATTAAAGTTAGTTTGCATTCATAAAAAAGGATGGTTGTGACACTAGATATACTTTACTTCGTTCAAATCAGCACAGGTGAAGTGATACATTTGAAATCTGACCAATCTGATCTAAGAGCTGCCAAATCCCGATCTGATTCCGGCTACGATTTTGTCATGAAACCAATTCACAGCAGTATTTTCATATCCAGAATTTTCAAAAAAAAGATTTTTTTCCGTTGTCTTTTTTGTCTCTCTTTCTTTTTTTTTGGAAAATATTTCTTACTGTCGTCTAACAATGTGCTCACCCTTTTATGCATTTGTATGAAAAGAAATGAAAAATATCGGTAGATGCCAGTGTTTCCTCAAGTGATAACACTATTACCAAGAATATTTGGTTCAGTATTGTGGTTTACGTAAAGATTTCCAGCTTTCTTGTGCTATAAATCTTTTATTCTCTAATTAATATAAACTTTGTTTTTCACAATATCCTGAAGTTTTATTATCATTCGATTTCGTATCATTATCATTTCCCAGTAAAAACGATATTTGAATAAAGTCTTCAAAACCTGTGAACAAATAAGTCTAGAGAACCCAGAAAAATGTACTTTTGCAAAATTTTCATTTCTTTCCGTTTCTTTAATAGATGAGAATTTCATTTTTACAGGAAACCCCGGCAAAAACATTGCGAGGAAGTTCTAATTATCAAGTGCTTCAGATATTATGCGAAAAATAAAACCTAGCGTAATTCATGTATAATCTAGTCAAATAATAATCTATTCATATATTCTAATCATATAATCTAATCATATAATAATATAATCATAATTTAAATATAATCTTAACTTCTATACAATCAGTATCTATTCACGATTAAAGGCATCACCCCACGAATCTGAGGTGGTACGGATTTCAGGTGAAGTATTCGTATACGGGATCGTAGGTTATGAAGAGAAGGGTGACTTCGTCCATTTCTCCCTAATTGCCGTAAAAAAAGGCCGGGAAGATACGGCTTCGAGCGTTCTGGCGCACCATTTTCTAGTTCGACTAGGGCGCGCCAAACGAGTTCGACTAGAGCGCGCCAAACTTGTGCGGCGCCGCGTTTTCCGGGCCGTTTTTTACGGCAATTAAGAAGAAATGGACGGAATCACCTTTCTCTCCATAATCTACTGCCGCTTATAAAAATACTCCACCTGATATCTGCACCACCTCAGATTCGTGGTATGCTGCCTTTAAGTAGGGAATCAGTCCAGGGTCGTCAGCTGGATCAAAAGTTGTAGCGAGAACCACTGAGAGCTACCGCCAAAACCAATGTTGTGCTCTGTGGACTGCAACGCACTGCTTTTCTTTTTTTTGGCCAAAAAGAAAAAAATTCTAGTATTTCGTGCCACTTTACATTTTTCAATGGCCATCGACTTTGTATATTTTTGCCTGAGTTCTGCACCGTAGGAATCAATCGTTTACCGTATCGAAGTACGATGATCTCTGACTTTCTTGATACTTCTTGATACTTATTGTTCATTGGAATATTTTTGCTGTTACATAAAAAATAAAAATAAAATAATGAAAAGAAATTTAAGGGACAATATAATAAAAGCTGGAAATACATTTTTTTCTGGTTTCCGGAAATGTATGTAATTTGTAAAACATATCATAATATAATATAAAATGCAATACATATGTATGTGTGGCTGTTTGGTCAATCATTTGCAACTACCGACGTTAACGCTTATGTCACGCTCGAGTTTCCAGAACAACATCCGTACTAGTGCAGCTACCACGAGGTACAAATGTAGAAATTTTTTCTCTCCATATATTTTTCCTTCTCGTTTTTGCCACAACTCCATTATCGTAAAAGAACATAAGAAAGTAATTTTTTTTCGTTCCGTGTGTTAAGCTACTAAGCGAAATTTTTCTCTTGTTTTCCTTGAATAGTAATACTGAAGCGGAAACGTTTGAATAATGAACACAAAAAGAGCAGAGCGGCAAAGAAAACCCGCCTGGGTTGCGACAGAGCAGCTTCTTACGGACATTGTTGAAGACGGGAAGAGGTAGCGCAGTCGGTATGAGGTTCCACTGTGTCTGCATGACCGATCGAAAGTTCAAATCTGCCCCAATGCCAGCCAAGCCTTTCATCGTCTCGGGTCGATAAATTGGTGCCAGACTTGTGTGAGAGGATAAAAACACTGACTTGACACATCGGCTAGCTTCCGCAAGTCATTGTATAGGCCAGTTACACGTTCGTAAACCTCAAACGATTCAGAATTGAAGACGAACGCGTAGGCGCATCCCAAACGAACTGATTAGCGCCAGACACGTTATCCACTTCTCTCTCCTTCATCGCTAAGGCGCTGTTTGCTGGATTAGCTCACATACAAAATGTTTCTTTCCAAGATATTACATAATTTCGAGTACGATGGATGGATGTGCAAAAACTCGTGACAGGTCACGTCATTCGCTTTCTATCTCGCATGCATAAAGAATGCAGAAGTTGCATTCCCGTTGCCAGAGATCCATTTTTCCTCGGTGGCAGGGAACATGACTTGCACTGAGGAAACATACGAGGTGCTCTTCTTTGAATTTGAGGTGAACGGAAATATACATATGGAATAATTTGTGCCTATAATACAGTTTCGTGCCTGATGCTTTGTGCTTTCATAGAAGGCATTAAAATGTATTACGTGGTTAAATATTATAGCAGTACCGGTATTTTTGCTTAGTTTTTTTTACGTGCACTAAAAACGTTATGTCTTGTATCACGTCGTGCCTTGTATCACTTCATTGTCGAGTATCGTTCAAATAAGTCGATTTATGTTTCGCCGAGTTTTTTTTCCAAACGGAGAACGAAGAAGTGCATTTCCAACATGTAATCCTATACGAACTTCGGAAAAGCGTGAGTGTGGGGTCGCACAAAAAAATGTTCCGAACATTTACCTGCATCGTATTTCTGCTCAACAGACTCTTAAAAAGTGGTTTGGTAGATTTCGGAGGGGAGATTTCACTTTGGAGAATCAGCCACGCTCTGGGCGGCCTTCTGACTTTGATGACGATAGTGTGAGAACCTTGATAGTGGAAGAAAACCCAATGATTGCAAATGGAAAAATCACTGATGGGTCGGCAGTTGTAAAGAACAGTGGAAACTAGATCCTTGATTGAAATAACAAATTTTTTCCTTGAAATTTTACCAGCTGTAGTTTATCTGATCGATCATGAAGCGTTGCAATCATCTGATATAATAAAAGTTATTGAAACGACCAGTGAATCATTTGCTCTTCCTTCCTTTTTGTGTTCACCGTTTCCTTAAAAGGGCATTATTTTAAAATGATATTATGCCAAATCCTCCCACTGAAACATTTAATCCTAGTTTCATTTGCATTGCAAATGTCCTAGAACAAAAAAAAAACCGAAAAAAGAAGCTCTTGTGAAGCGCGCAGACTTTGATGTCAAGAGAAACTAACCGTGTCCTGTAAAAGGGAAGTCCACAGTTTCTGTTTATTGAGGATTCATTTATATTTTAAAAAGTTTTTCTTAGAGTTTTTTTTTTAGAAAGTGACTTTGCTGACTTTCTAAAGATTCGTTTATATTTGATTACAGCCAAATTTTACATCCACATTCGTTTCCCTCCTTTCCTTATTCTTTCGAATTTTACCATTAGACCATCGACCTCTTTCGAGTACGCGTAATCCTTAACAATTCCAGTCGTTTAATGGGAATTAAATTTTTTTTTAAATCTTACTTCCGAGAACTTTCCCCCATTTTTCGACATTTCCTCAGCTTGCTCCTGGAACTCTCTGGACACCTCTCTGAAATCAAATTTGCGCTGTATTTCTCTCTATTTTGATTATGAAAAAAATTGAAACGTTCATACTACAGACAAATCGACTTAAGCACAATTATTTGACGGGGCCAAACCATTAAAAAATGCTGGACCTCAGTTACTGGCCCTGTCGTTAACCTCGATCGTCAAAAATAAGTATGTTGAGCAGGTGATTTTGAGTCGAAACGTTGTCCAGAATATTTCAAACACCGATAAAACGAGGTAAAAGAAAATTCTTCGATGAACGTGGTAGTTAGAGTTCTTTGCCTCTGAGAACCATTTCGTCCTCCTTAGGTGTCGTTACTCCCATTTCTGTTGTTTGGCTACTTTTTTTTCCTGGAATTTTTCATACCTCTACAATGATTTACTGGTGCTCTTTGTAGTTCATTGTTCCTCGCAGTTATTTGACGAAACACCATGTTCATTTTTGAAGTTTTATTTGTTCGGCAACGATATTCATAGGTAAGTGACAATGACGCAGATAAAAAAAGGGAGAACATCGTTCTGCTTATTTCTTCGTTTTATTTTTTCTGGAAGGAAAAAAGGTGTAGAAGGAGGAGCAGACGAGGAATATTCATAATAAAAAGCATAACTACAAATGTATTCCTATGGGATAAGTCGTACCAGCGCACTTTTATGAAAAAAACCTTCCCTGTCACTGAGGAGTGCGGATATCGCCCAAGGCGAGAAACACACCAGTCATAGAGAATGTTTGTGAACAATGTTTGTTGCTATTTTTGTCTCAATTTCACCTGAGGTTGAAGCTGTTTGGAAATCTTTGACACTTAAGAAAAGAAACATCTGCATCTCCGTTGCGTCAACAATCAAAACAACTAATGAACTGACAAATATGGGCACCACTTGCGTCAGTTTCGAGAAATCGTGCAAGAACAAACTTCTTCTACGGAAACTATCATGTTTCAGTGTTTTTATGGATTGTTTTAGCATGGGATGTTGTTGACAAGGCTTCAGTTGCATGTACGCTGTCTCAGTCGTTCTTCAATAACGCGGCTCCGCTTTGATCAAACCTCAACCTTAAGCACCTATCTTTTGTGCACAGTACGCAAAAATTATTCGATATTCACGAGACGAGCCATTTTTTCCAAAGACATTCTTTTTCGTCTTTCCTCCTCCTTTTTCCTCAAACTCGTTTTCCTAGATCTACCATTTTCGCTTTATCTGTCGAGAGACTGTAGCACTGGTTTTGGGAACTCGTTCCTCTTCCTAATTAACGTTGTATAACTTTCAAGGGCAGTATCCTCTCAGAAGTGACCCAAATCAGTGCCGAAAACATGCTGAGCTTCCGATCCTCGAGCGACTTTTGGTCTTATCCCCGTAGTTTTCGACAGCTGCCATACGAACATGCGTATTATGCCGCATAATCCTTGTCTTCTGGAACAGAAACTCTTCTCACTGCGATGATTGTCTCTTTTGAGTTCGCAAACCTTTAAAAAAGTTAAACACCATACTCTAGCAATTTTAGGGATCTTTCTCCTCTTTTTCGCCTCAATTTCTTCATTGCTGGTTTATTTTTAGGCTCAAACTAGTAGGTTTCTTTTAATTTCTACATTTTTTTTCGATTTAAATGGTGAATAATTGGACGCACTAGAGATAGTTCCATCTTTTCTCAGCACTGCACAACTAACGCTCCAATTCAGCACCGCATTAATAGATATTTTCTTTCAAGAGAAATCTTAGTATTGTGCTTTAGCGTCCTCTTTACATCTCTAAAGTCATCTCTTGAGCCGAACTGTTTGGAACATCATTCAATTGCAAAATTAGACTGCCACAACGTGAGATGTAGTAATCTT
Source organism: Necator americanus (assembly GCF_031761385.1). Classification (NCBI taxonomy): domain Eukaryota; kingdom Metazoa; phylum Nematoda; class Chromadorea; order Rhabditida; family Ancylostomatidae; genus Necator; species Necator americanus. Next base: position 12,590,076 of record NC_087374.1, read on the forward strand.
CGATTGTTTTTCTCCTTTTCCAAAGAAAATTCCGATTTTATTTGTTTTCTATCTGCACTTTCTTCTTCCTTACGAACACTTTTTCTTCAAATGACTTACGGTTTAAAATTTGAAAAAATAATTTTATTTCAATTCCAGAGAAAAACAAATCTTCTAGGAAGAGTCTTCTTATTTGTGATCTATGAGTGAAAACATCTTTCATATTCTATTTTTGTTCATCTTTCAGTGAAAAAGTCTCAAGCAAAAATAGGAAAAAAAATTATTGTCATTTTGCCAAAAATATAGAATAGAAATCTGTATAATACAAATAATATATTAAATAATCAATTCTAAAGTATCTTTTATTTTAACATTCGAGGTATGTGCCATGGAAAAAATATTTGGAACAACTAAGCTTTGATGTGAGCAGTTTCTGCAATTAAGGCTTTGTTTTCGTGCTTATTACGCCTTTTTGCCCCTTTTTTTAATAGAGAATTTGAAGAGACACATCTGTCAACGATGCTGGAAAAAACAAAATTTCATGGATCATTGTTCGTGGATGCAGCTCCGTATCTATCTATCTTTCTTTCTGAAATTCAAGACTCTTCTAGATTTTAAAATCGCCATCAAAATTTCGAATAATTGTGGAGACAGCTTATTAGAAACCGCCTTGAAAAAGTCCATTTAATAGTCTTCAATTGAATTTGAGTGAATCTAACTTGACGTTTGAATCTTCTCATGCGTTGAATTTGGGTTCTTCAATTCGTTGTTATGTCCTCTTGAAGAATATCATTTGACTTTTGAAATTCTTTCTCCGACTACATGGTTCAATGATGTGAAATAATGCAAACAAATGTTTCCGAAATTTTAAGAAATTTTACAATCTGACAATCTCGAGCCGCTACATTCTAGTGTGGCAGAGTTTTAAGGTAGAAAGTTGATCTTCATTGAAAATGAGAATGACCTACTTGTCCTAAGCGACGAGCTGGTTGCCGTCGTCTTCGCCTAGGCGTTTCGTCCCTGAACACAGTTCTGCCCAACTTTCTCGATCTAGAGCTCGCACAGAAACTATCTATTCCTCACTATTTAACGACTTGCGAGGCTCCAACGTAGCGAGACGGAAAGTTGCCTCCGAAGATTCCCTGTTCCCTCTAGATATTTGCCCCCTTTGCTTTGGCCCTCGGTAGGATGCTGGACGACAGCACCTTCCTGGAATATCTGGGGAACTACCGCCATATAAGTGAGCATGTTATATAGCTCCCACGTTCTCAGAGTGTATATTCAGTTGCTTGATTGTACTTAGTATAGGCACGGCCACCACGAGCACGTTTCTGTCAGGCTCTCACTTACGGTCTCAAAAAGAGAATAAAACCGTTCACTTCGGTTACCCAAAATAAAATGTGTTATTTATCATTTTTTTCACCGTCGTGACTAACACTTCGCAATCTCAACGACATCACTGAAACAACCGGCTGAAGCTTCCCTATTTGTGCAATTCCAGGATGCAGGTGTGCGTTACGAATTGAAGTCGTTCCATTATCTTCAATATTGTAAATTGCATCGTAGGAGTCGTGAAAGCAACCAAATATGTTTCTCAGATATGCTCTGGAATAGGAAATATGGATTGTTTTGGAGAAAGTGAGCGTGATCACACTCATATTCGTCCCAGGACATAGGATTTCAACTCAGAATTCCTTACATAAATTTGGAATTTGTTAGTAATTTTTTGCGACTGTCATCTCTTCGGAGTCGACAGATTGGTACCAGAATTTTATGGGAGTAGAAAAGCACTGAGTTGATAGGTTGGCCCGCATCCGGAAATCATTGTACAGACTAGACACGAGTTCCGAAACCTCAACGATTACGAATTGCAGTAAATCGCGTTGTCAGATCAAAAATGGATCGATATGCAAGAGACTACATCATTTTTTTAAAATCTCGTTTGCCGCCCTCAGATACAAAAACATAGCTACAGTTTCTGGACTATTCTTCTCTGAACTGCATTAGTCGAAAAGTTGCATTTTTACTAATTTGGTGGAACTATTGTGTTCAAGTTGTGCCTGGTACCGCTTTTTTTTTGGTCACACAGCTGGAAATGTTAGCTAATGGTTTTTGAGAATTGCGTTATGGCCCATGTACTATTTTCTTCTCTCCTTTCAACGAGTTCGTGTTTCACATTTTTAGAAGTAATAATTTTCTTAAAATCAGAAATTGGTTGTTTTCTGATAACAACTTGTCAGATGTAGTTTTAAGAAGCAAAACAGTCTTTTTTTGAGTGTGCTAGATAACATTCGTTTTTCTCTCTTCATAATATTAGTTTGTCGGTTTTTTAAGAACATTTTCAGTCTGAAACGATTGTTATATTGATTGTGTACTACTTTTTAAAGGCATCACCCCACGAATCTGAGGTGGTGCAGATTTCAGGTGGAGTATTCGTATACGAGATGGGAGACTACGGAGAGGGAGGTGATTCCGTCCATTTCTTCCTAATTGCCGTAAAAAACGGCCCGGAAGATGCGGCGCCGCACAAGACTGGCGCGCTCCAATCGAACCTCTTGTACAAAATGGTGCTCCAAAACGAATGAAGCCGTATCTTCCGGGCATTTTTTTACGGCAATTAGGAAGAAATGGACGGAATCACCCCCCTCTCCGTAGTCTTCCATCCTGCATACGAATACTCCACCTGAAATCTGCACCACCTCAGATTCGTGGGGTGATGCCTTTAAGCAGAACCAAGATTGTTATTGATCTTCATTCTGGCTAACGTTTCGGCGTCGTCGCCTTCTTCAGAGCCTGGAAAAATCAAGGACACGTGCAATCTACTCTCTCAAACGCCTCGTCCTCCCACAAGATATGATTTAGCAAGCAGAATATTTGAAAGCAACGTCAGAAAAGCAGACCAGCGCTCACCTTGATAGCCACGAAATTGTGACGTTAGCGGACCACCAGTTGTTAGAGTTGCGCCGCTAGTATTAACTAGTAACGATGCCCCCGCCTCTGACCCCGTAGGTCAGAACCCGCAAAGGTCCTGATATGGCGCCAGCTCGTTGGTCACAGCGATGCATTCTTCTTTACGATCCATGATTGGACTTTTGGCCGTGATATAAAACGCTTCCAATGTTTTTCATGCTAGAACGTCTGATTCGCGTGCTAAGATAGTGACAGCTATCTTGAAAGAGGTGTTGTCATGACACTGTCTGTGTCTGTGTCGATTGTTATATTGTACAAAAATGCATAAATTCATGACTGCAAGACAATAGACCGAGAGAATTTCTTTATACATAAGAGTGTCGCACATTTCTACTCATTTTTCTAATATGCTAAGCAAATCCCACTTTCTCTTCTTTTAGACTGATCGCATTCTTGAAAGCTGGAAAAATAATACAATTAAGAAGTGTTTTTTTCCTTGCCGTCACTGGACTCGTATTGTACTCCTCAAATCTTTTAATCTGCAATGAATGTAGGGTGGTATGGTAAGGTCCCTGTATGTTAATGATACAGCCGACAGCGGTTTCCAGTGCCCTGCGGCCACAATATGGCTATAGTCAGGCCAAAACGACCCATGGCTCAGTGCAGTTGCGTAGGCGGATGCGCTCGAAGCGGCTCGGTGGTGGTGGCGGTTGGGATCGAGAAGGAACTTTCGAGAACTGCAGCGAGAAGTGATTTTTTAAGGGTTCTTCTCAATCTTAACCACTATGCTCCACCGCACTTCTTCGAGACCAACCGCTTGCGCAACTCTATCGAGTTTCAGGTTGTTTTGACCCGATTGTATTGGAAGTAAGAGAGGTTACGTTTGCTTGGGCTACCGCTAAGGCTACGCTATGCGTCCAGTTTGGGGCAGGGTTGAACGAGGAGGGGGTATGTTCCTTGCAGAGAAAGGCATAGCAGCAATAGCCATGTTCCAGGTCACACAAGCAATGAAAACCGCTAAGGGACATTCCCTTACGTAAGTGTACCGCGATCTCGTCGTTATGATCATGTAAATGTCCTTTCGTAAGATCACGCGCCTGACAAGTTTTTAACAGATTGTTAAAGACCAGATTACAACACACGGTTACAATACAGTAGTTACAGTGACTCTTAAGAACTGGACATTGCAAATCCTTCTATGCTATTTTCAGACATTCGATCAATAACGTCGATCTTTCCGCCAGTGTGCTAAGCAGTGATACATTTTTACTGCAATTTTGCTAGTGAGGGCGGGTGTTGCGCAGTCGGTAAGAGGTTCCGCTGTCTGCACGATCGTTCGGAGGTTCGAGTCCGTCTTACTGTTCACCAAGTCTTTCATCCCTCCGCTCTCGATAAATTGGAACCACACTTGTCTGGGAGGATAAAAACACTGACTTGACACATTGGCTATCCATTTGAAAAGTAACAACTCAATTAAGGCAATGAAGGGATTCCGTCAAATAGCAAAATTCCTGAAAGTGCACATTTAATATTCTTCATCATAAGCAAGGTCACTAATTCCTACAACTCTCTACAACAAGACGGAACTCGCCGGAGCGTTAGATTACACTAGTACGGATTTCAAGCTAAATTCCAAGAAGGATTTCAATCTGAATTTCTAATTTAAAAGCAATAAGTCTGAAAATTTGTTATGTTATTCAAACAACATAACCTGTCTCTTTCGAGAAAATCCTCGGAATGGAATTGTTCCTGGCATCTAAGAAATCCAAAAATTCAGAGGTGAGGAGGTGCTTATTTCAAAACGATCGATCGTGTTTGTAAGTCATAAATGAACCTAAGCAAATCCGTTAACTTGGTTGGCGCAAACCTGTTTCCCGCAATCCCATTCGTTACACTAAGTATTCCAGACGCGCTTCTACGATGCGTGCCCCTTTAGGACATCACCGGTGAGATTCTTGGAAGGGCATATGTGCGTGCGTCCTCAGTACTAAAGTGCACTACCGCGCGTCGGGGTGGCATTCAATGTACCAGTTGTTGTCGTTTTGAAATAAGCGCCTCCTCATCTCTGAATCTTTGGATTTCTTAGATGCCAGAAGAAATTCCGAGGATTTTCTCGAAAGAGACAGGTTGTTGTTGCTGTTTGAATGACATAACGTGTTTTCAGATTTATTGCTTTTGAATGAGAAATTCAGATCGAAATCCTTCTTGGAATTTAGCTTTGAATCCGTATTTCCCGCAATCCCATTCGTTAACACTAAATATTCCAGAAGCTTCTTCGATGCGTGCCCCTAACGCTCCGGCGAGTTACTTCTTGTTGTAGAGAGTTGTAGGAATTAGTGATCTTGCTTATGATCTACATTTCCTATTTTCTTTAGACTGGAACTTAAGAAATTTTGGATCTCTTACCCTATTTTGAAGAGTATTAAATATGCACTTCCAGGAATTTTGCTATCTGATGGAATCCCTTCATAGCTTTAATTGATTCGTTATCTTTCAAATGCCAACGACACCCCAGCAGTTGCTTTCGTTTGCAGGAAATCAAAGGTGAAGGAACCCATAAAAGGATCCATTTTACTTCTGTGCTCATTTCTGCAAGTTTTGCAAGAACCCATACCTTGCAAAAGAGGGAATGTGAAGTCTTATGTATATGATTGTTTGAAAAATTAAACTGCCTCCTGTGAAAAAAAAAAACTTTATCGCGCAAATCTGAAAGAAAATGGTGCTGGTGATTGATGTGAGTTTTTGTTTTACATATCGCTCGGAAGCTCATCTCGCGCTTCTCCATTTTGTTCGTTGATGTTCATAGAAATCTATACATGTGCACAGTTTCAAAATTGTATTAGGTTGATTCGAAACTACTCGGACAATGTGAGGATTTCTAGAGATCAGAACTCAGCAAGGAGCCAAGGAAGATGGACGCGCGAGCTACCGTTTGATAGAGTATAAAAGGCTCTTTAAAACACATACTAACAAACACACCGAACTATAACAGTTCATTTCGTGTCACTAAGCCAAAACAGAATTTTAAGCCGTCGCTACTACACCTCCCCAACACCATACTCTTTCTCTGTGTATGTGGCCAAGAACCCGCGGATGTCGGTAGAGGTCTGAAGGAAGTTTACAAAGAGGTTGACAAAGCGTTGACAAAGGTGCGGATGCAGAAGACGTCGCTTAACTTAACGAACTCACCAAAGAGTTATGATCTGCATCTGGTAGAGTGTGTACGGCGTCGAATACTGCGAGCTACTCGCCGAGGGATGTACAGTAACTGTAGACGTCTACATTGAGCAACTGAAGAAATTAAATGCAAATCTCGAAAGTGCACGCTCGCAGTAGCACGAGGTCTATTTCATGCACGACAGTGCATTGCAAGAACAACGAAGGCTGAACTGGCTACATCTACCGTATTCCTCAGACCAGACCCTCCTGGATTACCACTTTTTTCCTAACCCCAACGTCATCTAGATGGTCAAGACTTCCAAACCGATATCAAAAAGACACTCGAGCAGTTCTTCAAGGACCAGTTCCCGAGTTCTTCATGGACCAAGGACACCTACCATCTGCCTAAACGTTGGCAGAAGACTATCGATGCCAATGGAGCATACTTCAAATGATTCACAGTTATCGTTTAAAGAAAGTGGAGAGGTTTTTCTTCTCGTAGTATAACTGAGAAAACGAAGATGGTATTCTGCAACTAATTTCGGATTTAGGAAATGGTGTACAAGCGGCAAGTGGTCATTGCTGATTGTCAACCACTCCTCTCCATTGCTCTTGCTTGGATTTTTGCTAAAGATCTTAACTGTTTCTATCGTTTTTCTCGCTGTGATCTCAGTCTCATGTGCCAGTGTCTAAAATGTCACGTTGACACTGAAGTCACTGCAATTGTTTTTCATGTCGATGCTTTCGAGCGGCGAGGTTAGATCCTGTCTATTCTTACTGCCTATTGGTGCTAAGCGTAAGGAGCTACATACACAATGATATATCTCCAATGGGCTTGAATTAGTGTCAGCATAGTATCCAGTGACTTTAGTCCGACACGTAAAATACTGGCAAATGAGACTGAGATCACAACGAGAAAAACCAATAAAGCATTCTGGATCTCTAGCAGAAATCCAAGCATGAACGATTGAAATAACTGCTTGACAATCATCAGTGACGATTTCCCGTTCGCATCATCGTGTAAGTTGTACATCACTTGGGATCCATAATCCAATCGCCATCTAGGATTGAGATGACGCTCACACAACTGCTGTTGGTGTCAACGTCAATGAGGATAGTCTTCGCTACAAAATGGTGGAAATGAAGATCGGTTCCACTTGCCACTGAATCCACAGAATTATCTCCAATGGGCTTCGGTTAGTGTCAGCATAGTATCCAGGATGAGAATAAATGAATGATGCGAATGACAGAAAGGCATTTTCAGGCCTCTGAAGAAGGCGTAAGCTTCGAAGCGTCAGGCCATAAGGCATAACAGAAGTTTGACGTGACAACTTCTGAGGGGGAGTATGTTCCTATTCCAGACAACAGAAGTCATCTAGAAGATCAGACGGTTGTTCGTTCTTTGTGATTCCCACTGAAAGTCTCGGAGAAAATCTGCTCAAGCAGAGAGAGAGAAAGAAAGAGAAAGAGGTAGAGGAGAATTGCATTCATCCATAGTCGAAAGCATTTATTGTTCTTTCGTAAATGGCTGCAATTTTGCGGGGGCACGGTGGTGGGCGTACAACAGCACAAATTTGCCATTAATTACGGTTCTTATCCAATATGTGTTGTAAAAAAGAATTGGTTGGGAATGTTTGTGGAATTTGTCATTTCAATTTCTCTTTACTTATTGTCTATTTAAACGTACGGCATAGTATTTAAACCACGTCGCCAAGCTCTGATGTCCTTAAACTTCAGGCCTTTTCAATCCACTAGCTACTACATTACTTGTCTTATTCAGTAATTCTCTCAAGACGAAGTACGATATCCATTCAAAGAGCTTGGCATTCTAGCCGGAATAACTTCCCCCTTTTTACTTTGCGATATGAAAGTCTTTATGGAATGGCTAGAAGCTCATGGGCGCATTACTTCTAGCGAATAGTAGTTTTTTAAACCTTACGTCAAATATATGAACCTTTGGATATTCGCTTGTTCCAGATTTCACTGCAACTAAAATTTCGCTTCGTAAACTCAAGTAAATTCTCTAGGAACTCTAGGAACTAGCTCGTGGGCCTGGCGGCTATCAACCATAATTCGTCTTTCGGACCATTTTCAAGACTTTTTTTTGGGATGTTTTTCCTTTGAGCAGATTTCATGTCAGCATCCGCCGCTGATAGCCGAATGCTCAAGGAATTAATTGTCGCTTGAAATAGAAACTACATTAGCTTTTTTGACGAACGATATTTTCTTGACATAAATAATGCTTTTCAAAAATGTTCTTATGTTTAGTTGTTATTAGTTCTATCTGTGTTAATAATAAGCGTGATTTAACAGTAAAGCACAAGGTATAATTAATTTTTCATGTGTTAATAATATCATTTAATTGTGTTAACTGTCCAATGAAATTGTGTTTGTAAAGTTAACTTATCTTAGTATCCCTTAAATTAATCATCTCTCTCCACTCCACGAATCTGAAGTGGTACGGATTTCAGGTGGAGAGTTCCTATACGGGGTCGTAGATTGTGGAGAAGAGGATGATTCCGTTCATCTCATCCTAATCGCCGTAAAAAACAACCACGAAGAAGCGGCGCGTGCACGAGGCTGGCGCGCTCCTACAACTTTTCCTAGACAACACCGCTTCGGAACTCATCTTCCGGACCGTTTTTTTGCGGCGATTAGGAAGAAATGAACGAAGTCACCCTCTTCTCAACAAACTATCTTAATTATTTTCCCAAATTCTCACTCTGTTGTGGTTTTAAATTATTTTAATTTTACTCGCACATCGATACAATCTCACTACTATTTATTTTCATTCTACTAACATCCCCTTCATGAGGGTATTTAAAGTTATTTTTTGTTTCGAAAGCATCGAAATTTAAAGAGGAGACAAAATTCTTATTTTCATTGTTGTTGTGATTTATTTCGAATGATAAGAATTTAAATAAATTTACTCCTGGAATATTTTACTTGTCTCATGCCTCTACTTCATATACATCCCTACTAGTCGTCTACCCACTCACAACGGTCATATCTTGATTGAATAAGATATCCTGAGTGTGCGTGGATATGGATATTTTTTCCAGGTTTCGTTATTTATATTTATACTGATTGTTTGTTTATGTACCATATGTTAGTGTATATTTTAATTTTATGCTTCCTCTAAAAGGAATCTCTCATGCTATCGTGAAAAACGTTCGAAAGCCCCGTGTCTATAAATAATTTTTTGAGTAATGTTCTAGAGAATGTGCTCTAGAGAATTTTTTTCTAACGCAAATTTGTCTAAGGACCTGTGAATCCAAATTAACTCTTAAGGAAAAATTTTTATTAGCTTGTAGCCCTACTCCACTAAATCTTAATAATAGTATACTGCTAAATAAAATTATGAATAATTTATGAATGATTGATTTATGAATAATCCAGGAGATGAACGATTGTTCCGTAACGTTTCTCGTCGATGAGTAGAAGAGCGTTTAAACAAATAAACGTATGTTTACTGATACATACACCAAGTGAAGAGCCGTGCTTTAGCAACTTATCCACGCGGTTCAGAATTGCAATGCAGTGCACTGATCTTGTCACGGATGTGGAACTACTTTTGCATCCGTCGTTCGTCATTTCTTTCGCCCAACGCTATCCTACGGGACTTCGTAGAAAACCCCAGGATATCATTTCCGTAGCTTGTTGGTCCTTTCTATAAATTCACGTATTCACGTGCTTCGAGATGCTGTTTCGTGCGTAGGACTACAGCTGTAGAGCGATGCCGTGACGCCAACGGCGGTTGAGACCCATGCTAGAAGACCTTTCCTGGAATGAGAAATCGTATTTCTTGGTGTGAATCCCTTTCACTTGCTGTAGCTTTAAGCTTGGAGATTTCCCCTACATCTAGTTAAAAACCAGTCATTTTCTCAAACCTGTAGGTAAATTGTAGAATAAATTTTTTGTCAATTGCGGCTATGCATTTTTGTCGCGCTGAAATATAGCGAAAACTGAAAAGAGAAGCAGGAGAAAGGATGTACACATAAAAATGAAATCAGCAGTACTTAATTTAAATTTATTTACTTACTTATATTTTTTTAAAACATTTCTTTGTTTTACTTTACCATCTTATTTTGTTTTGTTTATAATGAATCTCAAGCTTAGGGATAAATAATAAGACTATGAATAAGTTGATAATATCCAAAAATAGATAATAATATAAAATAATAGGTTAAGAATAAGATAATATGATGCAGTATAATAAAATAAGAGATTCCACCTAATTTGCTGGCTCTTAAACTTTTTAAGTTGATAAGAGGATTTTAAAGCTAAGTGAACACTAATGTCGATTTTCTTTCTTTTTTTTTTGCTTGCTTTCTCCTTTTCTTTCGCTTTGTTTCTTCCTCTCCATCTCGTCAATGTCTTTAGTTCCCTCTTTTCTCAACTTTTCGGATTTGTCAGCACTGCCTCATCTTAAAAGCCAAACACTGATGTCTTCCTACCGGCCTTCTTAAGTGAAATCAATGAATAGACTGAATCTCAATGAATGAATAGTTGGCCGGAACGTGTACATAGAGGAACGTACCTCGCAGGAACTAAATCGGTTCCCACGCCTTTTTTTAAGGGGTTAGGGAGAGATGAGCAGATCCACATCGGTTCCCGCAATGTACTAGCCGATCTTTAGCTTCTCGTGCGGATCCCCTCATCCTCGTCAGATTCGTGGCATGAAGTCTTTAACGTTCACTTCCACTTTTTTGAGGTGACTTACCGCTCTCAGAGCTCAGAGACAGCAAGTGGATTTCTTCGGGATGTACTTCGTCTGCTAACGAAGGCACATTCGTGCGTAGTGCAAGTGTTGATGCTCCTCTATTCTTCTTCTGCAGTCGAAGGCGCCACTCAGTGCTTCTAAGGGCGTCGCATTTCACATCAGATCGTACGAGACCCTTCACAAACTCCTTTCAGCGCCTTCGATTTTACTTTTTCGTCTGAGGTTTTTTCCCACTGGAACGCTTTTTTCTTCTTTGTTCTTGTTTTCAAACACTTCCTTCGTTTTTTTTTCTTTTTTTCTTTGTGTCTAAATAAGTCCTTTAGAATAATTGATATTTCGCATCCCATTTGCTCAATTTAAATTTCCATATTAACTTTCTCTAAGCATTGGAGGTTCCAGGATTTGGATCATGAATCTTATGCTTAACATTAACACTTAGCATGTGTGCGACATTTAAAACGTATTAATTCGCTTCATACAGTAGAAATACGATAGGAAAATTGCGGTTCTCTTTCTTTGGAAATCTTCTCTACATATTTTTCTCCAATAGTGAGGATAAGATATTTGCAGTCCTATTGTCTATGACTCACCTGTCAAGTTGTTCTCCATTGCAGCTTCCTTGGTTCCTAATCGGGATTCATTGAAAAACATTTTATTCTCTCACTAACTTTTTCTCACTTAGGTTTTTTTTCCAGCTGTCAGGTAGTCTTTTGTTCTGACTTATAATGATGAAAAAACGCACTTTTAAGCCCCTCATCATACAAAATAATATTAAAAATATTCCCTAGTGACTCTGTAGTCGCAAATGGTGTAGCTGCCGACCATCAACCTTCACTCCCACGACGTCCCATTCCAACTTTCCCGTTGCGTCGTAGTCGCAATTGGTTTGTATTGTTTTCACTATGAACACATATTTACACAAAGTCTACGTGACATCTTTGCATCTATGAATTTCTTCTTCTTCATACTAGTAATTAATTTCCCAGTGTTCTTAGAACTTTGAACAGTAGCATTTCAATAATCTCCATATTTCATTAACTAAAATCCTTGTTTTTCCAACCACTAATATAGTTGGGTTCAATGAACAACACATAATTTTAGTTCACGTTTAAATTTAATTAAATAGTTAAATACGTTTAAATTGCTTTGTTTTTAACCTAATCCCTTTTCTGTGAGGTAAACTTCATGTTGGTTGCATTGTTTTTCTGGACTTGCTTACATTGTCTGCCTTGGAAGACATGAGTTGTTTTCAGCGGCGTAGCGGTATCTTGTTAGAATTTGATATTTACTAGTCTTGATTAGCTCGTACTCCTCTTACAATAAAGTTATGTGCATTGCGAAAAGGTAACATTCCGTTTTTTCCGGTGGAGCATATGTCTTTCCAATGACTTGGAGGCCCTTCTTCCTCTTTTAGTAGTGCTGATGAAAATTGCTGATTTCGGAAGTGTTATTGAAATTGAAGACGTTAGCGCATTTGTTGTTTTTTTCAAGTATTATTAGTAACCTTCGGCTAAAGCCGTACTTCAGACTTTGTAAGGTGTTCGCTCCCCTTTAGTAATAAATGAAAATTAATAATGGTGGCATTTTCCGTGAAATTAGATTTGTGTTATTCAGACAACGCTTTCTTCCTATTTTTTTAAATAACAAATGGAGGCAGAAGATTTCATAGTTTTCTTCCTACATTCAGTTCCACATTTGGAGAACATTCATACTTCTGTTCAAACACTCCTTCAATACCAATATAATATAAAGACAATTTGAAAGCATTACTCGAAGTATAGGTTTTCCTCCTGATTTCCCCCAACAGCTATCCTAGAATGATGTTCAACATAAAATAACGCATACGGCATCATCGCACTGATAAAGATAACGTCCCTCGCCACATCATGTAAACTGTTGGCTACTATTTAAGCAGCCGTTTGTGTGGGTGCCTCCACTTTCTGAAGAAAGCGTGTCACCAAAATGAGGCAGATCTGCAAGGAAATAGATACGCGATAGATGTGAAAGGCAACACGGGCAGTGGCACTGGTTATGTAACTGTTGTAACACCATCCTCTTTTCGCGGCATGCACACGAAGTTATTGCGCAGCAATCGGACGCCGTGGGACCCGTCTCACCCCCTTTTATAGCTATCTGGCGTTGGCGCAGCAATCCGACGTTGTGGGACCCGTTTCACCCCATTTTCTAGCAATCTGGCGTCGACCCACCAATTCGGCACCGGGGGACTCGTCGCACACCCTTTTTGGAAATTCGTGACACACACATGCGTGACAGAATAAGCCTGTTATTATATAGCATGATCATGATACTAAGTATTACTACTATTACTACGTTAGTAGAGCTGCTTTCTCCAATCCTACATTTCATCCTCACCCAAATCATAGCTGTTTCTCCCCGCAGTCCTTAATATTTCGATGAAATAAAAACCGCATTATTAGAAAATTTATTTGTCTTCATCAAATGCTGAATTTTAAATCAGGGAATAAAATCAGAACTTACGAAATTTTGGCGTCGAATTTCTTGAAATATGGCGAGCGCTACGTTATTCGAAGCTTCGATTGTAACGCTAGAAATCACTTTCCTTCGAATCTCGACTATTCGAAAAAATAATCGTGAAAGATAACCGGTTGTAGACATTGCTCTGGGGAAACATTTCAATGTTAGTTTCTCTGCAAAAGCAATTAAGGTTCTGCTTACACAGTTTCTAAGAGCATTTGCGAAAACGCGAAATACCGCTTGAAGACTCAGGCTTGTGAAACACTCATGGGATCAATTTACCTAACGAGACAACTCTTTACGTGCCTACGATGGACGAAAGGGAGTTGTGTAAGCTTATTACATCACTTGTAAAGAATTGTTTTATCGGTCGGGTAATTTTGGAATTAATTCAACTTTTTTCCACTTCGTCAATATTGTACGTACTTGAGTTGCCTGGTTGGGTAAATTGAGGTCGTTGGTGATTTTATGGCCCTAATTATTGAATTTATAGAGCGAGTTTGCGTTTTCGCTCCCATCTCTAAGAAATACGTCTCAAATATTTTTTGGAAGCATCTGGGCTTGCCGTCGAAAGTTCTTCTGAACAATACCTGGGTATTTGTGCGATGGAAAAAATCTGAATCCAGTGCAGTGTGGCATAATGGATAAAGATACCACTATTTTTGTCAGTCCATGCAAGCCCAATGTGTCGCAATTTCTTCCGATTTCTGAACATTTGCTCAGCAAACAAATAATAAAATGTATGTTGGAGATTAGTTATAGCAATTTGTAGTTGTTTTCATGTGTCCCATGCTGCAATGGAGAGAGATAGATCTTGCTGAATTTTTCTCTTTCCTTTGACGCTTTTTCGAAAGGGAAATTGTTTTCTTGTCTCTTAAAATATGAGTTTATGACGATTAGATGGATCTTGATGAGGGAATGCATACCTTTTTATTGACTTTCAATGGAGCACTTTCGTCAATTTTCGAATAGAATTGAAATTTCGAACCCATACAGGGTGAGAGGGGTCAAAATGCTCTAAATAACCTCCTGATTACGAATATGATAAGCAATTCGTCCAATTTTGAGAAACTAGCGCAAATCCTATGAACACCTCTTCCATCCACGGAGATGCATAAATGCCGAATGTACCTGTATATGCCAAAGGCAGGATTGCGGAGGTGTGAAAGTAATTAACGAAGGTTGGAGAAACTTCTGTCGTTCCCAAGCCACACGTTTGTCAAAACTAAATCCTTGAAGTGCATTTGAAATTAACACATTTGCTTCCAAATGGTATTTTTTAAATTTAATTTTACCCACTCTCAAGAATTCCGACGGTTTGTTTTCGTCGGCGATTTGGGACAGGAATTAATAGCGCTGTTGTAGGCTTCGAATTTTCGCTACGACCATGATAACATGGATTCTGACGTGGTGCTTGGAGGTTACACGGGTCTCGTTGGAAGAATTTTTAGAAGCCTTTTTACGTTGTCATGTAAGTACTAGTTCCGTAGTAATATATACGAGCAGTAGTGCTAATTCCTTCCTTAGATATTGTCCATTTGTGAGGAATAGGCCTAAGAGCCTTCCCTTCACTAGTTTCGTGGATTGATTAAACGAAGGACCGCTTCTCTGTCCTTAGTTCCACTTACCAAGTTTTATTTATATGTGATTAGCAGGTTGAGGAAATGTTTGCAGAGTTAACGTGATTTTCCGTGCGGGTTTAGAATCCCTCTCACTGAAGAATGATTAGCAAAGAAGAAAGAAAACTATTAATTTACATAAATTTCACGTTTTTTTCTGGATGTGGAAAACATTCACATACACACATACTACATACTACATATGAAAATTAAATTGTAGTGGAACTACAAATTCTACGAAGCAGTTCGCTGATCAACATCTAGTTGATCCTCTTTTTTGTAGGATCACAAGAACCTCCTACTAAAATTGAGGAAGAAAAGTTGCCTTTAGTTGTTTGTCTTCCCCATTGCTATTTTCTCGTTGACGTTCTCCTGCATTTTCTACGTTCAGCTCGATTATTTTGACTACGGAGGATCAGACATGCCCTAATAATTCTTGAATTTATTCTGATTTCGCCAGAAAGTTTCCCAGTGGCTTTTCTTTCCACAAATAGCACAGAATTTCTCTTTGAAGGTCTTCGTAAAGAAGTCCGACACAGTGACGGAGCACAGTGGCTCATGGTTCTGTTTCAGCCATGAGTTTTTGTTTTTTTCTTTTTTTTTCTGGTTTTTGTTGAAACGCTTCAGGTGCCCGGCCTACTTTATTCTACTTTCTTGTTCAAAAAAAAAATCTCTCATCTTCGATCGGTGATGTAGAATAAAATTTTGAATCCCCCCTTCCACTTAACAGAAGCAGGTCACTTCTACCATCATGTTTTCGATGGAGATTTCAGTGATGCAGCGTATTTCCCTCCTGCTTGCGAAGTGCCAGGCTTCTGAAGCATATTTCGAAGCATGAAGTACGGTGGATTCAAATGGACCGTCCTTTTCACTACATCCTCGATGTTCCTATACGCTCTCCAAGCCGCTCGTTTCCTCCTGCGCAGCGTGGCGGTAGGGTCATTTCTCGATCTTCATTTTCCGACTAAGACATGCGTTGCTGGTACATTCAGATATGTTTGTTCCATAGAGAGTAGATTTTTACGCTGCGTCTAGTATTTTTCATTTTTATTGAAATTATTCTCCTTCCCTTTCCTGTCAATAACTGAAGGTTTTAGCTAATGAAAATTTAGAAAATAAAAAATAATAAGAATAACAACGAGAAATAATCACAACATCAGGTTTAATGAACTTCAGAAATTAGAGTAGAACTTTAAGCATGTTTTCAGTAGCGTAATTTCGTTTTCAGAGCGAAGTCCATTCTAGAATCTTGAACAAATTCGAGCAGAACGTATCTTGTTGTAGGAGAAATTAGAGCACAGCGGATGTTGTTGTGGTGAATATTTTGCATAAGGACGCAATCAACACAAGAAGTGCGGTGTTTTCTTGGCTTATTTCTTCTTATCGCCTTTGCGAAAATCCAATCACGACTTTCTTGCTCATTCTTCTCCGATTCTATAGCTGGGCACTTTAATATTGTTTATTTATGTTTTTATTCAACAGACACTACAGTCACTGTGAAACATAGTTTTCTTTCTTGCATTAGTTTTTGTATAATCGCATGTAATTTTGCTGAACCAGACCGCGACGAATGCACTGCAATAAAAAAAAAACGAAAAAAATGAAAATTGACATGATTACTTAGATTTTCCATCCAGTGCTTGTCTCGCACATAACATTATGCCACTTAGACTTCTGTTCTTCTCTTTTCTCGAACTAGCAACGCAGGACTCCGATCGCCTTCTCGGAAAGACCTCAATCTTGGGAAATGAAAACCTCATTCTTAAACCATAAAAATACATCGCGCACACAACGCGGACTAAGTCAACAAGAGAAAGGTCTCCATTGAGAAAAACAGTGCGGCGAATGTACCGGTTATTTTTATGTGTAGAATTTTTATATGTATTTTTATATGTCGGCAAAGAGAAGGATTTTAGGAAACATTTTAGAACAGGTTCTCGTAAACATTTCAAAGTTAAAGGTGGAAAGCATTTTCAGAGATATGAAATGATAACAGTGATAGACCACTATGGGAGTTCATTTCAACATAAAAACTGCAGAAATAGAGAGGATGCTTTTTTTTATAACATATTCTATTTTTTTTTTGCTCTTCCGTGTTGTATTTCGGGATTCTTTGCGTTTCTTTTCTGTTGAAATTCATTCACTAACCTCTCCTCGCCCTGCTTTCCTTCCAAAGTGACTTACTACATGTAATTATTACTATTGATATTAATGGGGCGGTTGTAGTGTTCGTGAACCTCAAACGATTCTGAATTGAAGTGGACGTGGTGGCGCATCCCATGCGGATTGATTACCGCCAGACACTTTATCCTTTATCCTTTATTGGTATTAATATCACACCACAACAACTTTCATTATCGATATTTTCACTTGACTCTTCCACTGAATACGTGGAATTGAGTGGAAATAGGAATAGGAGTCCTCTACAACGGTTTACCGCCTCATAGTGGCGTGGAGGTGACACTGGGCGTCGAACTGCGATGCACAGCGGAGGTTCGTCCTCCGTCAGGGTCTCCCAAGCTGAGAAGGAGTTCAACACATCCGACATTCCGACTTCTCGGAATCGGAAGCCTAGCTAAGAGTAAACCACCGCTAAGATTCACCACCGTCTTGGCAAGATGTCGCAAGGTGGCTCTCTGATCCATATAGGTTGGGCGACGACCTGTGGTGAAAGCTAAGCTCGCCGTGGCATGGCTGCTTAGTTTGGGGAAAAGTCTTTTTGCCACTCCAGCATATACACTGCCTCAGTACCCTGCACACTGGGCCCTGCCGTCTCAGACGTCAGACGGTATGGCGACCGGTGAGAGGCGATCAAATCTCAGGTTGTTCAGGACGTCATTGATTCTGGGCCAAGGCGACACACGCATGACTCGCCATGGAGACTGTCTCAGACTGTGTACCTACAACGCGAGAACAGTGTCCACAGACGCTGACCTCCATGCCCTTCTCGAAGCTGCAGAGCGTATCAAATTTGACGTGATTGCTCTGCAGGAAACCAAGTGCAGAAGGAGCGATGTACGACAGATGAATAACGGTACACTCGTCATTCGTGGAGAGAAGGTTCCGTCGCGAAATGTAGGCGGTGTTGGTTCTGTTGTGCACCCATCTGTCGTCCATCTTGTCGATTCTCACGAGATCCTGTCACCTCGTCTGGCCATTCTTCGCCAAAAATCCATCAATATCATCAACTGCTACTCACCAACATCAGCAGCTGATGAACCCGAATTGGACGCGTTTTACGAGGAGCTGGAGGAAGTAATCCGCAACGAGAAGTCCTTCTACAAATTCGTTGTCGGAGATTTCAACGCAAAACTAGGAAAGGCCACAGAAGAGGAATACAGGATTGGAAGATTTGGACTAGAGGACCGGAATGAAAATGGCAATCGCCTCGCCGGGCTGTTGTCCGCCGCTCGCCTTTTTCATGGGAACTCTCTTTTCATGAAAAAAGATTATCGTCGGTGGACATGGGAATCGCCCAATGGCGCTACTCGTGCGGAGATCGACCACATACTCACCAACCGGAGGTGGTGTCTACCTGACGTCTCAGTAGTACCATCCTTTTCTAGTGGTTCTGGTCACCGTCTCCTTCGTGCGAAAATACGACTTAGCCACACGATGGAAAAGAACATCTGCTATCGGCAACGAAGGAGAAAAGAAGTCGTCTACGACGATTGCGTACTCGAGGACTCCTTATCTCAAGGTGACTGGCACATCGAGGAGGACCCAAACGTGGACTACGAGATGCTGCTTAGAGGATTGCTTAGAGGAAGCCTGTGCTGAGCGTGCCTCGAAGCCGCGCACGACAAACTTAGATCGAATTTCGAAGACCACCGAGGAATTGTTGGGAAGAAGAAGGGCTTTGAGGCTTGATCCGAATGCATCGCACATTGAGCGGTTAGTAGCAAACACTAGCTGCAGAAAAGCGTTGCGGGAGGATTTTTTGAAATACAGGCAGAAGAAGATTCTGGAAGCAGCACAAAGAAGAACGAGTCTAAAGAAATGCCGCAGGGATCTCCGCGAATATAATATTCCGCTATCAGCCTTGCTGAGCGAAGATGGGACTCGCACGTCTTCTCGTCGTGAGATAGAAATCATTACGGAGAGGTTCTACTCGAACCTTTTCCGTTCATTAACTCCTGTGTCAAGCCCGATCATTCCCACTGATGAAGCTCCACCGCGGATTCTCGTTTCGGAAGTACGAGTCGCTATCAAGAGCATGAAACCTGGCACAACCCCCGGATCTGATTTTATATCAGCAGACTTTCTCCGGGCTGGTGGCCATCAGCTTCATGTAATCTTAGCAGCGCACATGACATCCTACCTTCAGAAAGAAAGGATCCCAGACCACTGGAAGACGTCGCGAACCGTTCTTATCCATAAAAAAGGTGACCGAGAGGACCTTCGGAACTACCGTCCTATATGCTTGCTGAGCGCGTTATACAAAGTATTCACCAAGATCATCCTCACGCGCATATCTAGGACGCTGGATGAAGCCCAGCCTCAAGAGCAAGCTGGATTTCGCCAAGGGTTCAGCTGCTTGGACCACATCCAGACCGTGTCGAGGGTCATAGAGGTTTGCCGAGAATACCGCCTGCCCCTTGTTCTAACCTTCGTCGACTATGAGAAAGACAGACAGCGTAGAAACGAATGCAATACTGTCAGCGCTGGTCGATCAGGGTGTGGACGCGTCGTATGTGAGGACATTAGCCAATTGCTACGATCGATGCTCGACTAGGATACAGCTTTTCCACCGCCCTCTCACCATACCCATTGGAAAGGGGGTACGACAAGGCGATACCATATTGCCGAAGCTGTTCACGGCTGCATTGCAATGGATAATGAAATCACTATCCTGGGAAGAAAGGGGCATACGTGTTGATGGAAGATTTCTTTCGAACCTTCGTTTTGCGGACGACATCGTTCTCTTTTCGAGCAGTACCAATGAAGCAGAAACGATGGTCAACGAATTGAACGAAGCAGGAAAGAGAATAGGACTGCGAATAAACAGAAAGAAGACACAGTTCATGAAGAACGCCTACTGCGAGGACGGAGGAGTACAACTTGAAGGCTCCCACATCGTGAAAACTTCGTCATACGTATACCTCGGGCGTTCTATGAACATGGAAAACGACTTAAAGGAAGAACTGAATAGAAGAATGAGAGCAGCATGGGCAGCATTCGCAACCGTCAGGGAAGCTACGGACCAACTGACGGACCAAGATCTTCGTGCCCATCTGTTCGACTCGACAGTTCTTCCAGCGCCCTGTTACGCAGCGGAGACGTGGGCAGACACCGCTGCCATGTCTAGGAAGCTACTTACTACCCACAGAGCCCTTGCGAGATGTCTTCTGAACTTTAACCGGCGCACACAACATCTAGCCGGTCTTCACAGCTCCGACTTAAGAGGAATGTCCCGTCTTCGCGACCCAGCGGAATATGTATCGAAAGCAAAACATAGATGGGCCGTTCACATCATGAGAAAAGAATCGACGATAGATGGACTAAAAGAACGTTAGAGTGGATCCCAAGAGATGCTAAACGCCCTCGAGGGAGATCGCCAACGAGATGGGGTGACGTGTTCGCTACACGGATGGACGAGCTGAGAGCTCAGCTGGATACGGCTCAAGGACCTCGTCAACGTCACTCACGAAACTTGAGAACATCTTGGATGACAATGGCGAGGGAACGAAACGAGTGGAAGAGATGCTGGGGGCCGCACGGCCAGTGAAGACGGGCCATCTAAGTATCTAAGTAAGTAAGTAAGGAATACGAGTGACATATCACTGATGGTAAGGGAGCAAATGCATAGCCATGTAAAAGGACCTGATCTCAACGTCAAAAGCGCATGCCAGGATTTTGAGATTGTGCGGAACCCACAGTGAAAGCGTGTAGTTCGGCTAGCAGATTGTTGGACCCAGCGTGGTTCCGCTCATTTTCCCTGATAGCTGTAAAAAACGCCATGGGAACCGTTTTAATTTCTACGAGTTACGTTATAAAGCGCTTTTATGAATACGTTCCGGTCTCCTCAGCAGCCTATTCACTCTCTTGCCTTTTTTGAATAAGCTGGTGAGAAGACATCATTGACCTTCGACCGCTTGCACGTAAATGCGGCGCGTGCACAAGGAGGTGCGTTGCGAATGAAATCGTAGTAAAAGGGCGAGTTCTACGCAGTTTTTTTTTCACGACGACTAAGGAAAGATGAATGGAACCACAGTAGGCTTCAAAATCTGCAACTCGAACTCTACGGCTTCGCTTCCGCACCACATATCAAAATCGTGATACGCTACCTTTAACGGTTGCGCTCAAAGCAGTGCAGTATAGCTAACGGTTGGGATTGAGGTGGAACCGTGCAGCTAGCTTCACTCAAACCACCGCAATGAGTAGTACTGATGAGGTCTCCCTCGATTCAAACCGCTATGTTCCACCAATCATACAAACTACACAACCACAGAAACCACACGCTACGCAACTACCGACCTCCAGGTCCTTCTAACCCCACTAAGTATAACACTTGGTATTAAAGTTGGTGAACCCTTCCGCTAGAGGTCCCTCAACTCGTCCGCCCAGGGTCCCCGACGGATTAATCCGTTCCGGGTTAAAGGCCACGAAGCTGAGGATTTTAGGTGGACTATTCGTACACGGCATAGTAGAATATGAAGAGGGAGGTGATTCCATCCACTTCTTTCTAATTGCCTTAAAAAAACGGCCCGGAAGATGCGGTGCGTGCATAAGGCTGGCGCGCTCCAATCGAACTCGTTGTAAAAAAGTGGCGCGCCAGAACGCTTGAAGCCGCATCTTCCAGGCCGTTTTTTTCGGCAATTAGGAAGAAATAGATGGAAACACCCTTCTCTCCATGATCTACGATCCCGTATACGAATACTTCACCTAAAATCCGTACCACATCAGATTCGTAGGATGATTTTGGTTGGTCACTCGAACTCTGGTATTCGTTTAGGTACTAGCTGGCTGGCTAGCTAGCTTTAGGAGCGTTCCGGCTGGAGCTGGAGAATGACTTGCCCAGCCACCAGACATTATGCTGTGAAGCTCCAGCCTTGCTGTGTAAAACTCAGGCGGAATTCTAGTGAGCTCTGTTCCATCCTGTTTTTTGTTTTATGGCACACCTGTGGGTGTTTTCAAATAAATTAATAACGCATGTGCGTTATTACTGAAATAATCGTCAAAAGCGGGAGTACGTTGAAAATATCATCTAGCTTCAATTGAATAACATTCGAAGTGTTCTGATTCTCTTTGTCTCCAATACTTGTTATGATCAAAAAAAAAAAAACGAATGATTATGCCTATTTTTTGCGAATTCTTATCTACAGTATCTGGCGGTTTTCTTCGCGAACTATTACTAGATTGATTTCCTTTGGGCTCTCCCCACTACGCTCCTTCTTAAGATTGGAATTCTTTCATTGTTCGGTTCCTGACAATAGAAATCTCCTATTTTCTTCATTCTTCATTGCCATAAGAAATCAAGCGAATGCTCACCAGTATTGCTCCTTTTATTTTAAGCTATTTTCGTTCCTCATATATGGAACGATTAATGCATTCATATGTAGGTTTTTCGTCTCAATTCTATTACGTCTCGAACATTTGGAGTTCTAGCGTTGCCCTTTGCGAAAAGAAATCTTTCTACTTTGTTCCGACGCAAATAACGTGCACGTTCCCTCAGACCCGTTTAGTATTACGGAAAAGGCCCTAATTCGGGGTTTTTGTACCAGTTTTACTTCATCTCGCATTAATTTTGCATTATTTTATTCGTTATATTCTCATAATGTGCTATCATTAAAAAGATGTCAATCGATGTCAATGATCAATCGCTTTAGGTGATTTACTGAGATCAATGTTGAAGGAGAAGATGACTTATTATTACGAATACACTCACTGTTTAAACATTAAAAAAGGTCTTCTTTTTTGAGCTCTGCCTTCACTTTTCTCATGTTTGTGAAAAAAATGGGGAAATTCATGGAACTCATCCAAAGACGACGTCAACCCTCGTATATGACTCACCTTCATCCTTAGCTAACTACTTTTGCTATTACCATATGTCATTTGTTTTTGATTCCATACGTTCATTTTCAGTCTTTTTCCTTTTTTTCGACTTTGCAGGGAAATGTTCTCTTTCTTCACTGCTTCTTATCCTAGACATCCTACGTCCCGAAGAATTCTTTTTTAGCGTCGGGGAAGGATTAAGAATAATTTCTACTCGGTAAGATCTTTTACACTGAATTTCTTTTCTGCTCCGTTGCGTCTCTACTTTTGTAAAGTTGCGAATCAAAGGGGCAACGAAAACGGAGGTCTTATCATGTTAAAGTGAATTAATAAATAAGGTAGATCGTAGACTTTACGACGATTTCTGTGGAAATTCTGGACGCATATTCAATTGGTTTTCCTACAGAGGCAAGAAACCTACTCCATTATATTGCTCTCCAAGAATTATACAAAAAAAAATTCAGAATTTTTGCAATTGCTACGAAATGCGCTAATGCTTTATGCAAACCACCCTAACACCATTGGAAAACTGCAAGAAAAAAATTCATTTGTTTGTTGTAATTTTAAGCTCTCGTGTTTTAGAATAGGCTGGTACAAATACCGGTTAAAGTGATTTATTTCTGAACGGATAAATCTATCGACTTCAAAGAAATTCTCCGTTACCATCTGATTTCCATCTTTTCAACACCATGTATGATCCATCTTCGGACACACTTCCTCCGGTTACTTATTATTATTATTATTAGGAACTTTAACAATGAATAGACGATTGGACTCCGACAATGGACGTTGCATCTTGCATTCATGGAAGTGACCTTCTGCCGGACAGTTGAAAAAGAATGGAAGAAAAAACCTAAAAAACCTAAAAAAACAGAGTCGGGCTTGTCACGTGTTTCTTCAGCTTACAATTTATCGCACTAGCGATCCTAGTAACGGTGCGATTTTTTGAGCATTTTTAACTGTTGGGCGATGCTACGGGAAAAAAGGAGGCCGAAAGCACTCGTAACCTGATGTACGAGCTTGTTCGGCTTTGCAGAGAAGCGATAAAGTGAAAGAAAGCGAACTCAAGGAGAGGAGACCAGCAGTGCTGGCTGAAGCGCAGAGGCGAGAAAAAGCATTTGTTTTGTCCATCAAAACGTCGCTAATCGTAAAACAAAGATAATCACCCTCCTTAACTCAGTTGGAACAGCTGCAGCATCGAAAAAGGCAATTGAAAAGGTTATTCACGAGTTCTGTTACGATTTTCCAGTCTCCGATGCCTAGTCACCATCTGAGGAAAGATGGAGGTGTCTCTGGCGGGGGTACTCATTTCCAAAGTGTTCCTGAAGTCGGTGAGCGATGGCATTTAAAGCGGTCCTAACAGGATCGACTCTGAACATTTGAAGAACAGTCCTGATCAACACTTTTGCGAGGCTCTTCACTCTCCTCCCCACTTCGCTGCTCGAAATCAAGGTTCTTTAGCAATGAAAAAACAGCAAGATTGGTGAGTTGAATAAGAAGGGGATCCGCATGACATCAGCAACTATCGCACAATTGGTTAGTTATCCATTATCTTTAAAGTATTTACAGGAGTGATCCTTACCCGGATTGAAAAAGACATTAAATGAAGCATAACCATGTGAGCTGACAGGATTTTTAAGAGTATTCAGCACGAGAGGGGCAGGTGTAGTGTAGGTTCCGCTTCCCGCACGATCGATCGGAGGTTCGAATCCTCCCTAGTGCCCACCAAGCCTATCATCCCTCCGGGAGTCGATGAGTTGGTATCAGCCTTGTCTGGGAGGATAAAGGCACTGACTTGACACATCGGCTAGCCACCACAAGTCATTGGATAGGCCAGTTACACGTTCGTAAACCTCAAACGATTCTGAATTGAAGTGAACGTGGGGGCGCATCGCAAGCGGATTGGTTAACGCCAGAAACTTTATCCTTTAGCGGTATGCATCACGAGAGACACACATACACAGACAAACCCGGTTTCAAACCTATCGAAGTATCGGAAGAGTACATGGTGCTGCTGTGTTTCACTTTTAGCGACGGAGAACCTAGACAAGGTTTTTATTATTTTACTTTATTATTGATGATTTCGATGATATGATGATTTTAAAGGTAATCCCAGAGTTGATGAATAACTTTACAATCGGAATTTCACCATTCTATAAGAACGCCAATATCGATACGTAGAGAAGGGACCAACAGGGTGATGTTATCTCATCCAAACATTCTGTGCCACTCTCAAGAAAATAAGAAAGAGTGGTGGTAGAAGCATCGCGTTTTATCGCATTTGAAAAAGGGATTCGAACTTCTGTTCAAGGTCAATCCGTCAATCAATTTGTTGGATCTCCAAGAAAAGTAAGATGGGCTGTACGTGATTGTGGTCGAAGTCCTTAGAATGCAATAGAATAATTTAAGACTAAGTCTAGTTATTGAATTCCGGTAAATTCAGACAAGGTACAAAGGATAAGATGCTTTGGAGTTGATCGATGTCTCCAGGATGCACCACACACTCGACTTCTATTCAGGACCGCAGAAGTTTATGAAAGCGTATTTAGCCTGCGTGGTTTTCTAGGTTCCTCATCCTCGAAGACATGTCTGGAAAGACTCACGTAGATTCCCTGAAAGCTGACCAAAACCTTACTGCGCTGCCCTACATCAATACTTTAATAGTCCAAGCAGTTATTAACCGGACACGTGGGTCCCACTCTGTCATATTCGATTAATCATTCTGTTAGAGCGTTGCCAAGCCCTAGCTCCGCAGACGATTTTCCACCCAATTTTTGATTTCCTTTACACTACTGTTTTTCTTCAAATACTTTAAACCTGACTTCATTTCCACCAGTTTTCCACCACTTTTCTCTATGATTTCTTTTTGGTTTGGGCCGAGATTTTTGATTTTTTGGTTTCCAGGCGTGTGTTAATTAACGGGTTTCCGCATATAGAATTCTGTTGAGTTATTTACTTTCTTGTTTTCATATCATTTGGGAACACATTTTTGGACCTTTCAAACCGTCTTCAGACTCTTCTAAAGCGCCAACATTGTTGCTAAATATATTTCTTACTCTGCGGATCCTGAGACGAGTCCAAGTTGTTGGAACGATTGCTTCGATCTTCAAAATCTTTCAACTACTATCACGCATTTGAATGGTCAAATTTTTTTTTCGATTCTTCGAAATAGTAATAGTAATAATAGTGTTAATAGTAATAATAAATAATAAATAATAATAATTAATATTCCCATATCCGAACCCTATTCCCCGGAATTTTGATTTATTCCGAACGTCTTATTTGCTCTACTCGTCATTCGAATACTCATTAGAATTATTTGCGCGAATTTCAGAGGAGGATATTGCGGCACCAAATTTAATCGTTCATTGTGTGGTTCTGCAGTAAAAGTGCGAACGGTGACAGGAATGTTCTGAAAAATTCAAACAACTTGTCAGCTCTTTTCTTGTTTTTTCCTCAAATTCTTGCTTATTAATCAAGTTAATTTTAATCTCCAATATTGGATGCGCAAGTAATCTAAAGTAAAAAAAAAACGGATGTGAGAGTTCCGTTGGACATACGCTATAGAAGCGTGTGTTTCCTGTCAGGAGCTCAAGAAAATAATTTTCTGGCTCATTTCAGCCTTGACTTTTCACATTCTAACAGCTAACAATCAGTATATGTGTTGATCTTGAGCACAGCCCTCATTTATCGTTTAATTAAAGAAAAAGACGTGATTTTTCCTGCAATGTCCGCTTGCAACAGAACCTCATGGTGATAACATCCTTTGTCTTTGCGAGATTTGCTTCTGGAGACTTTTTATCACGTGCGTAGAATTACTGAAAAGGTTTTCTCAATGTTATTATGTACATGAAACATTGTTGCCCGGAAAAACAAATGGGGAAGGTAAACGAATTCATGAAAAGACATCGTAAATCAAACTAGAAAAGTACGACATTAATGCGAAGTCGAAAAAAGAGTGAGCGGAAAAAAATTACCTTAGTTGTGTGATTTGAAAACAAAAAAATGCAGTTTACACCTCACATATCTCTGCAAAGATGTTCTTTGTGCTCTAAATGATTTTACGTTTCAAAAAAAAGGTTTATGTCAGTACAAAGTGTTCTTCTACGTGAAGTTTGTGGATTTACTCAATTTGACACGCAATTGCGATTATGATCTGATCAAAATAAATGCGACGATGAATACTTTGACATTTGTTGCGTTCCAATCTTTTCGGCTTTTTTGAATATCATAGTTTTCACGAATGTTGCTTCGCAGAGTAACTCTGTTTCATGTTGGGACTCCGCACGTTGCAGAATTTTTGAACTCCGACAAACTTCTGTCTATACTTATTTTCGTAAAACGGATCTAACTAAGTAACTTGTTCGGATTTTCTCTCGAAATTATCATGAGTGATACTTTCTGAAATTAGTTGTGGAGTGATTCCATTTATTTTAAGTGCATTTACTAAGATTTTCTATGACCGTAAGTGTGTATTGTAGTGCTCATTACTGTATTAGTTGTTCATGAAGACATAGTGATGCTATAGGATTTTTTATCGCGTTGATTTGAATTGATTGAGCTGTGGATTCTTCTTTAGGACCGAAAATTACTTCTTACTTGTTTTCTACGTGAGTACAGCAAAAACGTCGCGGATATTTCTGGCTTGAGTTGATAAATGTTCTAAGAAGTACTTGAATTACTTTTGGAATGGGAGGGGGAGGGGGGGCTGGTGAAAAAAGATTTGCAAGAAGATTTGCATCAGCATCGCTACTGATCGAGCTATCCCCCTTTTTGTTGGGAAACCACCTTCTATCCGAGTTCGTCTTCTGCACTTCTTCGTTTCACTTCCAGATTCATTTATTCCATTTACGATTCTCAAGGAAATGAGAGATTTCTACACGTTTTTGCATACGCTAATCTGAACGGCTTATTCCTAGGGATTAAATTGCAATTCCACGTGTTTACAGGAATCTCACAGAGAAAAGACAGCAAAAATCATTGGAAGCGGCACAGAGTTTTGTTTGAGATGCACTTCTTCGCTAAAAGTCTTCTCAGAATATTCTCAAAGCAAAATCGACCGTCTATTCATAAAATTTTCTATGGTTCATAGTGAAAAATTTGTTTTTAAACAGAAATTTTTGATATAGAGTGGGAATTCTGCTTTTTCAGACACAATTCTGTGCAAAGAACGTTCATATTACAGCAATACTTCGAATGATGGTGAAAATTATGCATAAATCCCGCCTCAACTTTTGTGAGAATCTTTGATGAGGCGAATATTATACAGGAATGAATACAGGAGGCCTTGGTTTCTACGGAGCTAATCTAGGTGCCATAAACAATTTATGCATAAGGGATCCTTTTCGCCATTTCAGAAAGAATTATTACTAATATTAAAGGATAAAGGATAAAGTCACTGGCGTATCAATCCACTTGGGATGCGCCAACGCGTTTTACTGGAATTCGTAATCGTTGAGGTTTTGGAACGCGTAATTATTATTAATCTTATTAATTATTATTAATAAGGATTGCTACTATTAATTATTAAGAATTATAAAATTATTTCAGAGAAAAATCATTAACTTACAGATTTTTCACTCCCAACAGCAAGCTCAAACTGATTCATGGAATTTCCACCTTTCAATGATCTCTAGTGCACGAGATTTGCTCCATTACTCTTCTCACGCTATGAATCACTTGATTTCCCCGAAGTTTCTTCTGTTCGCAGTGTTTCACCTCTTTCCTAAGGTTTCCAGGGTAACCTCGTTATTTCAGAGGTCTTCTTCCTTCTATATATCTTTCTGTGAATTGATACTCTTTCCAGAAAAATGATAACGGAACCTGGAAATGAATCTGAAAGCAATTTTGATGAAAGCATCCGTCCGCTACATCTATGTATTTTGCAAGATTTATGGATTTGCCTTCTTTGCGACAATTCTTTGTCTTCTGCATAGGTTTGCTGCAAAATGAAAAATAGCTCATAAATAAACAAATACCAACAGATATCTTCTTCGAACATTTTATGTTTCCTTTCCATCTGCTTAGTTCGAGTTCACTTTTTAGTTTCTTCCTCTTTTTTTGAGTTCAGCTTATTGAAAAGGGAAGCAAGCATTGACGGCTTTCTCGCGGTTGTAACAAACAAAAACATGCAATTGTTATTCCAATAAATTTTTAGATCTTTTCAGCGTCCAAATTCTAGATTAGTTAACTAGACGTAAATGATCATATTCGAAAGAAACTTGTTTCTATCCTATTTTTTAGTACTTTTTACTTACAACTCTTGCTTCTAATATCCATTTTTTATTCCTTCAGTATTGACATGACTTCAGGTGGGTTATGCCGATACGGAGTCGTAGATTGTGGGAAAGAGGGTGATTCCGTTTATTTCTCCCTAATTTCCGTAAAAAACGGCCCGCAAGATACGACTTCGAGCGTTCCGGCGCGCTATTTTCTACGAGTTCGATTGGAGCGCGCCAGCCTTGTGCTCGGGCCGCATCTTGCGGGCCGTTTTTTACGGTATTGAGGAAGAAATGGACGGAATCACCCCCCTCTCCGTAATCTACAACCCCCTACAGGAACTCTCCATCTGAAATCCGCACCACCCCAGATTCGTGGAGTGATGTTTTTAAGCCAGATACGAAGTTGTTATAATCCTTTGTTCATGGCTAACGTTTTGGGAAGTTCGCCTTATTTAGTTCCTGAAAAGGTGAAATCGGAAGTGATTTTTCCGATCAAATGCTCTATCCACGTAATAAAAAGAATCCCAAGTCTCAAGACTCGTCCAGATATATTTTCCCCTTGTTTCATATTTCTAAGATTGCTTCTTCCGTGTACGGTTATTTTACAGAGTTGCTGAAGCTGAGGCATTTCAAAACGTTTAGTTTAAAAGCGAAATACTGACTATAACTAAATATTATAATTAGTTATTGTAACTGCTCGTTCTCTTTTAAAATACCCTATCCTTTCGTAGTTTAATGCCTCTATTATGAGATGAGAGTTTTGCTTCAGATCACCGTAAATTTTCATCACCATCGAAATCCAAACAAAGGAACTTCGAGTAACTCGAGAAGCGCGTAAGTACAGAGACCTTATTGTAAAAATTCCAATCGGCGCTGAAAGATCATACAGTTTAAAAAGAAAAAGTTGTCCGAGAAATCAGTTTGAGCAGAACATGGTGAGAACGTAAGGGACTGAATAATAAATACCAAATGAAAATGGATAAATGATAAAGTGTCTGGAATTAATCGATCGACCCGGTATGCTTCACCACGTCCATTTCAATTCAGAATCGTTTGAGGTTTACGAAAACGTAACTGGCATCTACAATGACTTGCGGACCTCAGCCGATGTGCCAAATGAAGGGCATGCTCGGTTCCGAACCATCGACTGATCAGTGCAGTGACAGCGAAACCGCTTACCGACTGCGCTACACCGGCTCCTTCAGAAACTACTCGTTGTCAAACAGTCCATGCTTTTTCTAGACATTCAATCGATATCGTTAAGTTCTCCGTCCGTGTGTTATACAGTGGTACATTTTTTCCTGCATTTGCTGTTATTGATACTATTATAATAGGTTTGAATATGTCGAATACATACATCTACCGTAACCAGTTAGGAACGACCGTTGTGGTGTTGAGGCTAAGGAGGTAAATCAGTGCCAAACTAACTGTGATTACCGTAGTACAGACATGAGAGACGAAATTTTAGAGAATTGGAAAAAGTAAACCCTCCTAAACCTCTTTCCTCGGGAAAGCTTTCCGACTGGAAAGAGGAATTTCTTTGATAAAAAAGAATCCATTAGCTGCAGATACACCAATATACAGTATATTAAAAAAAGGATAAAAAATTCTATTGGTTCGGGTGTGGTGCAGTCGGTTAGAGGTCGGTTGTAGCCACACAGTCGAGCTTTCGAAACCGCCCTAGTGCAACCCAAGCCTTCCATCCCTCCGGGGTCGATAAATTGGTACCAGACCTGTCTGAGACGATAAAAACACTGACTTGATCACCGGCTGGCCTCCGCAAGTCATTGTATAGGCCAACACACGCGTTCCTCATCGATTACGAATTCCAGTAAAACGCGTTGGCGCATCCCGAGTGGATTGATACGCCAGTGACTTTATCCTTTTTATCCTTTTAAAATACATCCTTCTACATATTCGGTTTTACTCCGTGTTGCTTTTGTTTTCGTGGCTGGCGTCGTAGTCCATAAAATTCGCTCTGCTAATTTGGAGTGACAACGCTTGAGACGAAGCACACATTCGCTCCCAATCACCACCGAACAATAAAGGATGTAGTAGAGAGTTACGCTTTTTAGCAAAAATTTGAGGTACATCTTTGACGGTTTTCTGGTTGCACGTTTTTTGAGCAACATAATTTCGCTCCTATTTTTATGGGAACAAATTAGCGAACTGGCGGAAAAATTAAATATTCATGAATTTAAAAACGTAGCCATGAAAGTAGCCTCAATTATGAGGTAATTATACCGTAATCAGGTATTAGCTCGTTCTTTAGGTGTGCAATTAGCTTTTTCTCGTTTGAATGAAATATAAATATAACTTCAAAAAACCAAATTTTATCCTCCATACAGGTTTTATTTCCTCTAATGACTCGTCTTCTTTGGAAGAGTTTTTTGATCTCTGAATAACCTAGTGCTCCTACCCCTTTTTCCACGCGCATTTCTTACTCGTAAGCCACTGAAAACTGTTAACTCGAACTTCTCAGATTCTGCTAGAAGAAGATCTGGAATTTTTATGGCAGCTCGGATACTTTAAATGAGGTCGCAAAACACCAGGACATATCTTCGAATAATCCTTTTAACGTGAACACCTGGTGTTAAAGCTCAATATTCGATCTGCTGTCGCTCTTCAAATCCATTCTTTTCACCTTGTGTGCTAGCTAAGAAAAAGTTCAGTGTTTTAAAACTTTTGGGATTTGTAATGAACTCTCGGTGGTGTCAAATTTCTTGGCTAGACAGTCTCATTTCCGAGTGGAAAGACGAGTTGTGAAGGACGAAAAAAAGTGCTAGTTTCGATTTAGCAGCTCAGCTGACAAGTTGCTGTATTATTAGATCGTCGGCATGGTTTTTCCCTTGAATAAAACCTTGTGGTGACATTGATTGAGAAAAAAAGTGTCAGGAGCTTTTTAATTACCTTAAAGGCATCACGCCACGAATCTGAGGTGGTGCCGATTTTAGGTGGAGTATCTGTATACGGCATAGTAGATTATGGGGAGGGTGGGGGTGATTCCTTCCATTTTCTTCCTAATTGCCGTAAAAAATGGCCAGGAAGATGCGGCGCCGCACAGTGCTGGCGCGCTCCAATCGAACTCGTTGTAGAAAATAGCGCGCCGGAACGCCCGTTGCCGTATCTTCCGGGCCGTTTTTCACGGCAATTAGGAAAAAATAGACGGAATCACTCCATAATTTACGATCCCGTATACGAATACTCCACCTGAAATCCGTACCACCTCAGATCCGTGGGGTGATGCCTTTAACAGATTTTTCCGCATAGATCGCCAAATTTCATTTGATAAAACTCTTTCTAACAATTACAACAACATAACAACAACAAAACAAAATTGTGTCTTTATTGGAGTCTCTACATTTTCATCGTTCTGCTCCCTATGTTTGATTTTATTTTGCTAAACCTTTTCTCGTCCTCGGATTTCTCATAGTCTCGTGACTATTTCAACCATCCTTTTTTCATAATCCCACTTCTCGCAAAATCTGAGTAAATATTTTAGGCCTCTTGAAGATTGAATGCTTCTGTGAGATGTGTTTTTTTCTTCTCGAAAGCGCTGAGTTGAGCATCCTGCAAATAATTTCGTTATTCGTCGTCATTTGGTTTCTTCACGGCCAATAATGAATTCCTCAGGATTATCTTCCTTTCGAACTCATGCTTTAAACTATTTTTCTTTGCTACTTGAACTTCCTTTTGGGTGTCTTTTGAAACCGCTTTGAATACGTATTTCTATAAGAATGACTTGTTCGTTCATTTCAATAAGTTTTTATATAACTGTCCTTGAGAAATATGTAGGTGATAAATCCACTATATTTACTCTATTTTGTTTTATTTATGTTGTTTATGCCTGCGTCATCAAACTAATTTTTAGATTAAACTAATTTTTCACATTGCACGCAATGAAGAGTGTGAAATTAATGACGGTAAGCATTCCAACAACAGACACGCCACCATTGATGGTTACAAAAATTGAAACGAAATAGGTTTAGGTGTTAAAATTTTCTTATTTTTAAAAAAGATATTTCTATATGAGACGATCAGTCAGTGAGAACAAGTGTCCTTGAGAAATAGACGTTCTGTTCGGAAATGGGATAGTAAATCTCTTGTATTTACTTTATCTTCTCTTATTTATTTTGCAAATGATTACGTCATTGTTCATTTTTTGGAATACACTCAATTTTTCCATGGCAATCAATTTTTCTAAGAACATGATCCTCCTCCTTCAGAAGTAGATATTTCACTTAGGAAATTTTATTTTTTCCACTATGTTGAAATATGAAAAGGTGTTCCTTGAAACGTATTCCTAGTGAGTTCTATTCGTAAATTCTTCCACTTCCTCTTACATTTTCCTCAATTTTAATTCTATTTACTGTTGAGACACCAATTCCTCCTCAGATGTTCCATTGTTGCTAACAACACAAAAGACTTCCTTTCCCCTGAAAATATACGCCTTCGGGTTTTTTTGTCAACAGCAACAAATCAGCAAGTAAGTATGGGGAGGAAATGCGGTACGAGGCAGCTCATCTAGCAATTATCCGACACAGCAATCTACGGATGAGTCTGTGTCCGTCAGTTCTGGCATTGATTCTAACGAAAGCAATAATTGAGGGGTGGTGACGAAGTAAACATCGCCTTAGGCGGTTGTTTATTAGCTAAGATTGAGTCATGGTTGCAGTTTTCCGGTTTCTTCATAACATTTGAGATGCTCCTGTCCTTTTTCAGAGGATTTATCTGTTTTTCCACTCACTGACATCTTTCCCGGCTCAAAAGAGAATTATCAAAGCTTTCTTGAGAATGGTGTAAATCCCAGTACTGTAAGATACAGTAAGCTCTAAATATGCAATTTCTACTGAAGGAACGTTAAAAATGACTCGGATCACCTAGAAAACGGATGCAGGTATCACATACACAGCTCGTTTGTTGGAATATTTTTACCTTCTAGCATTTTTCCTGAGAAATCTTCTAAGAAATGACGAAATAAAAGTAGTCCTCTGAACTCATTTTCACTCTAGAAAGTATTTGTTTGTAATTTGGATGGAGGTACGCTGCTGTTAAGTAGACTTTTTTTAAAATAATTATGTATTACATGTAATTAGCTACTTAATTATTAATTATTTTCGGAAAAATATAGTATAAATAAATATAATATAGTATAAATAATATTGATTAATAATAATATAAAAATAATATTAAAATATATTTAAAAAAATTTTATTTAAAAATAAAATATAATAATAATTTAAATTATTAATAATAATATACAAATATAGTATAAAATATAATATGGTATAAACATAGAAAAATAGCTGAAGCCTGAGAGTTTTTTTTCGAGGAGGATCAGTAGGACGAAGTATTTTTTCGCATTTCACCACTTTCAGAAAGTTCTTAGAGTTTTCTTGTTTCAGCAACGAGGTTTTGGTAAAACCTCATTTATGACTATGACATTTTTGACAACCTCGTCTTTATCAAAGGCCTGGGTTGAGGCTTATGATGCTATAAATGCGCTATCAAACTCCTCCAGAAACATTTCCCAGAATTTCTCTTCAAGTTGCCATTAGAAAAGTGCTCCAGACAATTTACTTTTTTGCATCACGGATTTTACTCTCTAACAAAGAAAATCGCATCTTTATTCACTTCTATATTCATTTTTTAATTTTATTCAGCGATACTCTTTCATAAAGTACGCATCGTTAAGCAGACATTACTCGTCAGTTTCGATTTCATTCTACAGTAACCATTTTCCCAGGCTTCCTTGACTTAATCATAAGAGTATTGAAAATTCTTGGAAAAGTAATCTTTTGTTGTTTTGAGTATTTTTTCCGTAGACTTCTTACTGGAAATCACGTAACTTTTCGTAAAAATACCATAGATGAAATTTATTTCAATACTTATTATTAACCTTGTGGGAAAAATTCATGTGTATGATTTTGACATTATTTCTGCAATCCCTTTACCGTAATTCTATTTCTCGTTAGGAACAGCCACTGGTTTGTGACATTTATTCGATTCGACAAGAAGGAAGTGGTGAATCCGTTCTTCTTTTTTCGACGTGAACTTTGGGAGGTCACCAACATTTTTGACGAGAATTTAAGGGCAAAGCAATAAGGAAAAAAACTTCAGATGGCAGAACTAGTTCCTTTTTGTTCGTATCGTTCGTGTTTTTTCTAGACGACGACTGTCCTTAGCATCTGCGACGAAGACTCATTTACTCAGCTATTATCTCATTTCTGGCTTCTCCTAATTGCACTCAATTGCTAAATGTAAACGCCAACGCGAAGGCAGGGATCATTTCTCGGAAGCGGACCTCGTCACTGAAAAAGAAGAAGCGATTATCTGGGAGTTGCATTATTTCATTCCTATCTGTAATAATGATAGGTAAAAAACATGGAACAAGACGAAATAAATAAAGATAGAAAACAACTCAAGTAAGTCAAGTAAATAATAGAAATGATAATAATAATTATGATAATATATAGTATGAATAATAAATAAATAATATAATAGTGAAAATATAATAATATAAAATTTTATAAATCGTAACGAAATAATATGATCAAATAATGTAAATAATAATATAATAAAATATAAATTATGATAAGAAACAATAATAATATAATAGAAAAATAATAAACAAAAGTAATAAATGACTAGAAAAAAGACTGAAATTCAATCATTAGAAATCCTGGAAAATCTGCTCAGAAAAAAGTCTAGTTTCAGTATTTACATTTCCAGTACTTGTATTATTTTCTGTGACTTATAATCTCTTGTGATAGGTGCCTGAAGATGTTCATTTTCTGTCTAACGTTCTTTTTTCAGCGCTTATGCATGGAAAAAGCTGACTTGTTTCTGGATTTGACAGCTGTCCGAATGACTAACACACGCGACCTCTGTGGATGTCGCCAACATGCGCACGCGTCCACGCAAAGACTACTTCGAGGGCGTTCACAAGTTGTTACATCTTGTACCAGTTGTCGTTGGAGGTCGAGTTTTACCGCATCGTGGAGATTTCACCATGAACCCATACAATTTTTTTCGGGGATACGGTGGAACTGTTTGTCTGCCCTTTCTAAACAACTTCTTTCTCTCTCTTCCCGCTTTTGTTCTTTTTTCTTCTTCGTTCTTTGTTAGTTTTGGGAATTTTTTTTTGTTTCGTTGAAGTGGGTAAACCAAGAATTAAGAGCCGCCACTTCGCCACTTCTAGCACTTTTAGCGTCTTTGTAAACGAGGGCTACTTGATTTCTTTTCACCAAGCTCTCTCATGACGTAACATCTCAAAAGAATTCTTCTTCGTTGAGGAGAAACGATAACGCAATGAGGGCTTCTTCCGCAAATCTCAATCTTCTCAATTCAATTAATAATCTATTAGCGGTAGCTGCGACAGCACTGAATGATTAATAATTTCTCCTTTATCCTAGCATTTTCTTTCGAAACACCAAAATTCTATTTGGACATTCTCACTTTTTTTTTAGTTTTTAAAGGGTTTTCTTACTTCTTCTTGCGTTTTTCATTAAAATTTTAGTTACTTATAATAGTATGAAGTTTCTGGCGTTAATCAATCTGCTTGGGATGCGCCACCACGTTTGCTTCAATTCAGAATCGTTTGAGGTCTACGAATGTGTAACTGGCCTAGGCGCTCACTTGCGGGGGCTACGCGATGTGTCAAGTCAGAGTTTTTATCCTTCCAGACTAGTCTGGTACCAATTTATAGATCCCGGAAGGATGAAAGATTTGGTGAGCACTAGGGCGGATTCGTACCCCCGTTTGATAGTGCAGCCACAGAGAATCCTCTTACCGACTGCGCTACCTTAGCGTAGAAGTAATTCTGCTTATTCCTTTAAAGAAAAAAATTAAAAAATTAAAAAATGAAAAATTTAAAATGTAATCAAAGCGGCTACCACAGGCTTCCTTGAAGATAATGTATCATATCCAGGCCCCATGCTCAACGAGCTTGTTCAAATCAAAACGAGTTCGTGGTTTATTTGGAAGGATGTGCACCAAGGTGATTTTCGGTTGACGAAAAAGAACGTAATAATATTTTATGTTATTTTAATTACTCGTATTCTTAGCATAATAAGATCTCAATCAGTTGCACTGTTTAAATTATGGTCCGAGGCGATCCGGCGGATTTTCGATCCACGTGGAGC
Organism: Necator americanus; assembly: GCF_031761385.1. Taxonomy (NCBI): domain Eukaryota; kingdom Metazoa; phylum Nematoda; class Chromadorea; order Rhabditida; family Ancylostomatidae; genus Necator; species Necator americanus. The sequence continues at coordinate 12,627,322 of NC_087374.1, forward strand.
AAAACTTCAAAAGCTGCTAGTTGAAGAACCTGATGATCTCAGTTCAGAGTGCCGACTAATAGTTCTTCATTTGTGAACATATTCAATTTCGAGATTCGCTGCCTTTAAATTGATAGATTATTTCCATGTTCCTGAAACGAATTCCTTTTGTTTGTTTTGTTTTTTGTCTCAACTTTTGTTCCTTTAACAACGAAAAATTCGAAGGATCAATGTTATACAGCACCGAAAAAACCTATCTGAGACTTAGAGTTATAAATTGAACATAATATTGTTAATAGTCACGATATATTAATATTAATACATTACATAACATTAATAACTTTGAGGAGCCGTGAAAAGAAACACTTTCTGGATTGCCGTAACTAAATGTCAAAAACATGGATAAAGTCCTCGTTCTGTGATGCAAATTCATAATTCTGTGTAATCCTCTGCAGCGTATCCTAGCCTTGACGGGGAGGTAAGTCGACTTTATTTGGATTTCACATTCCAGCAATCACCTTTTCCAGTTTCTGGTTTTGGACCAACAAAGAAGTTTTATTTATTTATTTATTTACATACTTATTCGCTTGCTCGTTCATCCATTTATTTATTTATTTATTTGATCGCACAAGAGGATGTGCTACACCCACGAAAAGAAGTGAAATGTGGAACCGATTCCTATTTCGTTTATGATCCCCAGAGCAAGGATGACGATTTTGGAAACCGAATCATCTCTTCTTCTAATTTCCTTATCCTCATCCATTATTTGCTTCGAATCCACGATCATCACAAAGCCACAAAGACAACCGCATGTAACGAAAACCTCCGCCGGCTAGGATTTCTGTCCAACGAAGGCTCATACATCAGGTTTGGTCAGCTATCTATTCTTCAGTTCTCGGACGAAAACATCTCAAGTTTCTAAGAGAACAACGCGATTGTGTTTGTTTGGAATGAGATTCTGCCGCATCCAGAGTTAAAACCTCTTTTATTCTCTGAAATGGGTATCGGTTAAATAGAATTTGTTTTCTTATCGCCTTCTTTTTCTTCGCATCGATCAGGTGATTTATTTTGTCCCACTACTGGCTCTTCCTTAATAATTATTCTCACGCAATTCATTGTTCCTGCCTATTTTTTTTACTCATTATCTCTTTCTATTTTCTTAAACGTCCTTCGAAAAGCGAAAAATGTTAGGATCTCTCCATGAATACGTAGAGGTAGGAGGTCATCTAGCAATCCTTAGAAAGAGCTGTGAAAGAACTTAGTCTGATCCAACGATGCAACTTAAAACGCAGACAATCGATTGCTGTATAACGCCTACAATCCAAATAATATAACTCATATATAATAACCAGCAGAAGATCTCCCACAACTGCTGGGACATTGCATTCCATCAATAAGCGTAATAAGTTGCACCGTTAATAAATAAGTCAATAAGCGTAATAAGTTGTATCGTTGGGGAGACGGGATCACATGCAGGGGTTTTTCGAACGAATTTTCCTGATTACTTAGGGAAATTGAACGTCGTCACGTACGTATCCGTAAACTACGCCTTCGCTTCTTTCTATTCTTGGAAAGATCCCATCATACCGTCAATTTCTTGGTCTTCGGTCTTCAAGGATTAAAGTGTAGGATCGCTCAAGACAACGAAACAAGAGTGGACGAATTTTACAAATGGGAAATCCTCTTTTTCCACCGAAAAGAAATCTTTTCACAAGCCCTACAGTGCACAAATGTGGCAATTTTCTGAAGCATGAACGAAACATTTCTTTGCTGAGAAAAAAAAACCAGTCCCTTCATTTGACCTACGTACGTATGATTGTCGTATGATTACGTATGGTTGATTCTGTGTTACGTATGATTTTATAGAAATGATGCTGGATAGATTGACCTTTTTTATCCATATTGGCCACTAAACATTGAAATCCTTTCACCCAATCCATGCAACTTCTTCCGAGCTTGTTTCCGCGTTTTTGTTCGTCGTGTGCTTTTTTGTCCGTGCTAATGTTTAATTTATAGGATCACGCAAGAAAATCAGTGTGTTAGTGACATACGAACCAGGAGGAATCCCATTATCGACGTCATTACTGTATTGTTCTTTATTGAAGCTTGATTTATTGGAACTGGTTACGCCTAGAAGGTAAAGAATCAAGCGGGGATTCATCGCTTAAATGAGGGATGAGTCCTCGCCTGATTTTTCACCACACTTCCTCTTTTTCAGCTATTTTTCAAAATTTATGGTTATATTTTGTAGTGTACGTGTAAGTCTTTTTACGTTCACTATCGCTGCACTTTACATCTTTACAAATCGACGCATTCATGTCTGGATAGTACATATTTCGGGATACGGTAACCACATAGTCTATCTTCCCCTGATTTTGCAGAATATAGAAAAATCTATGGTGTGAGAGAGAATAATGTGTGTTTTTTTCCCGAGGGGACGTGGTGAATTACTCATTGTTTTCTTTTTGATTTTCGTAAACAAAACATTTGTTTTCTTAGAACGAAACCATTTCTTTCAATTGACCTACTAGGTTACGTTTGATTATATAATTATGGTTATAGTGCCACTATAGTATAGATTATTATTATAGTGTCATTTTTGATGTGCAATCGGAATATTAAATTTAAAAGTAAGTTGAAAATAAAAAACAATGAATGAAATAAAATAATAGTAATACAGATTTTAATAATTTTTTTTTTAAAAATACTTTCTCAATAGGTCCAATTTTGTTTACTACGAAATCTACCGAAAGAAAAAATTGGAAAATTGTGGTACAGCAAGGAAGTAATGAAGTTAATGGAACAATTTTTTTAATACTATTTCTGTCTTTTCTAGTCTATTCATTTCTGAGATCAGAGATCAAGTGATTTAGGAGTGATTTTCGATCTCTGAGCTGAATAGACTATAATACATAGAAAAATTTCGCTTAATTGAGGTATTCTTCCCGTTTACTCAGCAATTCGCGAACGACTGAAAATTCTGAGTTCTCAATTTGTTCTTGTGGGATATTTTTTTGCAGAGAAACGGCAGTTCCGAGTTGATAATAGAAAACTACCATATTTTAAGGATAAAATGGAGATATTGTGGCGTAACCGTGAAACTGACTTTAGCTGAAAAACAGGGTAATACCAGCTGATAGTTGATCCTAACCACCAGTAATCAGCAGTAAATTAAAATTATGCAAAATCCATCGTGAAAGGTGTGGAAAAGGTTTTTCTTTATTTTATGATCTTTGAACTAGATGAATTCAATTCTCGTCAACAGTCTTGGATGCGAAATTATGCAAAATGACTAGTGCATTGAATTAAATTAGGCGTTGAGTAATTGTATTACGCCCGCTGCTTGTATTCCTGAAATTTCCCCCCCCCCCCCCCCCCCACGGGAAACAATGTTTGATTTCTATTTTGTATTTTTTTCTGCACTAGGAGCATTTAAATTGTCCGCTCTCGTCTCGTTAGCCATAAACCTGGAGGATCGATTAAAAACCAAATCGACAACAGAAACAGTGAACTTTCTGAGCATAGCCTCATTTAGAAAAATCTTCGGAAAAATTTTTAAATTCTGAAGAAATTTCAACCTGTGCTCTAGTAGTCAGGAAGGTTCCAAACGTAGTTTGCAAATATTACAGCAATAACGCGAAAGAACACTTATGGGTCCATGGGCAAAAGGCCTCGGAAACATCCTAGGCATCACTTTGCCCAACGAAACAACTGTTTACACCCACAGGGTTGGGGAATTGACAACCGCATAGATTCGATGAGTGGTGAAATAACTCAAGTAAATAACTCGCTGCGCTCGTATAAGCGTCGTAGGCGAAGAAATCTCTCTGGTCTCTTAACGTCTGTTTTTCCCTCATTTGTAATGGATATTTTGCATTTCTTCCATTTCTCCTAGCCAGGTCCTGCGCTGCAAGTTAGGTCCCACACTCTATCTGCTAGATGAGAAAACACAACGCTGGAACGTTCCCGACGCAGTCTTTGAATCTTTCCAAGACTTTCCATGTAGTTCTCCATTGTTCTCGTGTATTCAAGAAACTATCACCATGTTTCTCCGGGATTTACAATGAGACCCGGGAAAAACTCACTGTGTTTTCTTAGCGACAAAAATTAAATGAAATCCGACACTTCACAGTTTGCACTCGTCTGTTTGTCGCAGCTGTCCTTGATTACAGTTACAACTCAATCCTTAAGTTCAGCTAAACTTTTGCGGATGACGTGTTTGATTTCTTGTCCTCTACGAAGAAGAGAATTTGTAGGAACTGACTGCTAGGTTCTCCTCCTTATTCGCAGCATGAACCGAGTTTTAAGGGGGAGCGCGAAATTTACTAGGTCCTCCACGACCTCTTACATTCTGGAATTTCCTTCAGAAAATCTTTTGAAGTTCTGAAATTCTTCTGAACAAACTTTTTTTTGCACTAACGTCGCATGAATGGCTATGGCTCATTTCCGCCGATAATTTTTCGAGTATTCAATGATTTTTTTTACGATTGTTCTCATAAATGTTTGTCTTCTGCGAATTCCCAGAGAAAAGAAGTCGCTGTATGTGTTACCTTCGAAAAGTTTGTTTCGCTGAGTGACGGCTCCATGAGATTTTTGGACTCTCGGCCACGTTATTGTGTACAGCAGAATTGTTTTCTACTGAACGGCCGCAGGTGGTCGGCTGCCGGTTTTTTTGTCTTCAGCCGAAGCTGTTCTAAATTCCAAAATTAGCTATTAACTATTCACCAATGCATTATTTTGAGCGTTTCTCCCATCAAAAATCCTTTTGTGCTCGTTATCAGCAGAGCATTTCCTCACTTCTGAGGGGTTTGGCTTTTTTCACTCGTTTCTTGATCCTCTTGTAGCGGTCTATTTTGGATAACTGCATTACATTTTTTTTAAATTGAAATATCACCAAGATTAATTAGTAGTGCTGAGTGCAAAAAAAAAACAATTTTAAAACAAAAAAAAACGAAAACAAAAGACGAACAATTTAAAAGCGAAATCTGTTTATGACGAAATTTTGCAATTTTAACCTCTTTTCACAACTTTACAGCGGTAGAGATGTAATGCGTGAATGTCACGCTGAATTCCACTTAGTAATCTAGAAAAAGGCGTGTGGAATAGCATTGTGTGACCCCATCTCTCCAACGATGCAACTTATTACGCAGTAGAACGTGGACAACTGAGTCGTCGTCAAAGTGTTCGCAATCTTACTAGTGTAACTCAAATAAGCAGTCGGAGCTCTACAAACGCAGATGCGTAGGGAATGTCCCACATTTATCATTGGTAATAAGTTGTATCGTTGGGAAGACGGGATCAATACATTACTCCACCAGTCTGCTTGTGGAGAAATCCTTAAACATCGTCAGATTCCTGGTAGACTGCCTTCGAAGCCTGCGTTGCTTCCGGAGGACCATCTACGAAATTGAAATCCTAACATCAATTGAGTCCAATCGAAGTGGACAAAAATCGATATTCCTTCGGATTTCGTTCGCATCGGTATGGTAGCGACACGGTTAGATTTCGAAAGACAGTACCTTTACGATCGTGACGAAATTATTTTTGTGAAAGTCTGTGAAACGTCCCAGAGAATTTTTGACGTTGGGTTCCTTCAACCAAAAGGTAGGATTTAAAATGTTGTTTGCAATCACTATGTTGAAAATCCGAAACATTCCCTTCAAATTCAAAGATCGGAGATATCAGAAAACCCGCAAACTTCCGTTTGCTCTACAAAGCAACTTTTTACACTCGTAGAGTTGTCGAATAGAACCTCGTGAAATAAATTTCTTCACGGATGTACATATCAAGTTACTAGCTACCGACTCTGTTGGATAATTTTGCCGCTAATCCACTCTACGAGGTTGTCCTACTGGCGTAAAAAATTGCATCGTCGGGAAGACTGATACCCCTGAGAAGATGCTCCTGATGCCTCAGGTTCTGTACGTTGGCGATGTTTGGTAGTGATATAGTTGAGATCTGCAAATAAATTCCTCAGGCCTACCTAATGTTTCAAAAATTACATGTATCGGAGATTGAATTTCTTCGAATGCTGCTTTTAATTAAGGATCATGGGTGCAGGATTATTTTGATAACTGGAAAAATCAGCCCTTCAGAAGAAAAAGAACTCTGCTGCATAACAATTAAGCGAAATTCTTGTGAACTTTGTTCTCTCTCATTTCTTTTTTATGGCGCATCTATGGCTGTTCTCAAATGACTATAATAAATAAACAAATAAACAAGAATCCCTATCAACGTTTATTTTACACCAGTACAAACACAGTATGTATTTGCGGTAGTACCGTAGCGCAGCAAGTCAACGATCAAGCACTTCGAAAAAAAAGAAATACCGTCTAGTAAAAATTCTATTCCGAAATGTTTCCAACTTTTTCCTTAGTATAACTTTTCATCTAAGTTCTTCCGGAAAAATCTTCGAGAATTCCTACAAATTCCTATAATTTCATTAGGTAACAGGATAAGAAAAGAAACGAAAACCCCGAAAATTGCACCCGTTCGCGATAATTCTCACATAGCGGCATGACGTCGATGTTTTGATCGAAACGTCAAATTAGAGAAGATGTTTTCGAAAACGCTGGAAATTAAGAGAACTATAATTATTCAGCAGCACGGGTAATTATCATTATTTTTAATTTGTAAGAGCATAATGGCATACATCAGCAGCAGGTCCCATTAGGAGATAGTGCAAAGACGCAACGAAGCTCACTTCTGATACTTGTGGAGGTCCCACAGTGAAGATTCTGCATATGCAATATGCAATTTCATTTCCTATTCTAAAATGTACTCGTAATGACATCATGTTAACAACGAACGATGCCGTTCGGTGCGTAACGAATTAAATTTCATTAGATTTTCCCCTTTTCATTTTTTTTTCTCGATTGGAAAACACTGGAACGAATAAATTCGAAGGCAAACTCCTATTTCTTTTGCGCTTAGTCGAATCTTATTTCATGCGTGTCGTCAATGCAACAAAATGTTTCTTTTTCTACAATTTTCCCATGGAAAATTGAGCGCGAAATTTGCGACATGTTGTACTTAACTATATAAATCATGGTGAACCATGAAATCCCCTCTGGGAATATTATAATCCTTTTCGGATAAACTGTCTGGACTTATTCACATAAATAAAATTTCACGATAGATTTTGCATAGTGCAAGTATTTGTTTACTTGGAAGATCCTTATCTTATTTACACAAATTTCTAGATTGTCTTCCTTCTGAACACAGTCTTAGATCGTACTGATTGTACTGTGTTTGAGTTAACGTGGTAACGTCTCTCATCACCTCATTTCTGCTCTGGGAACTCGTTGTAGGTCGCCAAATCTGGATCCGAATGTCCTGGAATACACGAACTCTATAAGAATAATTACCTCATTCCACTATTTCTTGCTACCATAAACAAAGCTTTTCCTTTTTTATCGATAATTCTTAGAATTCTAATGGCTGAATTCCTGGAAAAAGGGTCAGAACCAGTTTTCGACATTTTGGACGACAAGTTATCGTTGAATACACCAGTATTAGGTGCGAAATAGTATCAGATATAGTATAAGATAAGAACACAGGGTTTAGAAAATTAGAAGACTTGAAGAGGAAGGTTGCAATTTTTTCAGCGAAAGCTTCTGAAGAGAATAAACGAAATAAAATGGGAAAAATGTTTTAAAAAAATGGATCTCGTCCTTAGGAAATATGTTTCGCGTAAGATACATATTACATGAGCCGAGAAATCCATGAAAATAATGAGCAGGAATTTATTTGCCGTGGTTTATTTAGAATATTTTTCAAAGGAGGTATTATTCTATTTCTATGTGCTTGTCTCCTCTTTTCGATATTTTGCGACAAGGTTCGTTTGTGGATTTTTGCTGGAACATTCTATGAACGTTTAAGTTTTATTATTTATTTATTTATTTTTATTATTAGAAATTATGCTGAAATTTGTTTTCATTCGCTTCAAAGTCACAAGATCCTGTCGCTACAGTTTCCATTTTTAACCATGGAATCGGGTGGAAATCGATGGCTACAAAGTCTCGCGTGTAAGCGAATGTTCAGCGCTAGTAACATAACTAAAACTTATCATCCGCTAATGACCGATATGTTCGTGGACGTTGCCATGGATGAAAAATTGACAGAGTCATTCATTTTCGCCCATTTCTCGTCCACTAATGGCGAGCACTTAGTCGCCCAGCTCCGCTCTTCCTCTACAGAGCGATCTTATGAAAAAAAAAACTGTCAGCGATCTCTTTAACGTCCTTCTTCCAACTTTGATTCTAGAAACCTTATTTGCTCACGTACTATATCACTCCGTCTATGTCGTTTATAGTTCCGTCATTCACCGCAGCGCGCTAATACGAGAGATCGATACAGTTACAGTATTTGTCTTCTTAAGTTGAGCAGCGGACGAGAGGTTGTTACAAACTTTTATTCTCGTTCAACGTTTTGCTACGGTCCGCTTGAAAGCCTGAAAGATTGAAATCGAACATGATTCAGCTGATCAAACGCCTTTTCCGCCCAACAAAAAAAAAATCCCAAGTCTTCTGTCGGATGTAGCTACACGTGAAAGTAGGGTCGGAAAGGCTTCTTTGTCCCTGCTAAATACCTGTGGTGAGGTAATTAGCGCAGTGGAATAAAAACCTTAAAGGCATCACCCCACGAATCTGGGGAATATATTGACGGATATGGGAGCTGTAAATCGAGACCTCCATCGAAGAGATGACATTTTTAACTACAGTTCCCACCCCTAAACACGTGCGTCAGTGCTTACGTATGATTTCAAGAATGTTCGAGAGTGCGAAATCGCTCACTCCTGTACGTACGTAAAGAAAGTCCCGCTTGCCTTCCGTGTCGTACTGATGCTCACGCAAAATTGCACGAATTTTTCCCTCGACTTCTCATGTGAAATGCTTGAGCAGTTCCACCTGTAACACAACTATTTATCAGAAGAGGGGATGAAATTATACACAATATCCAGTAAAAGGTAGCAATCAAAGTCTAAATGTGAAAGGAGGCGTTTGCAATTTGGATACGGTAAGGCTGTGATAATAATTTTCTACCGAGGATATTGTGAAAAACATTCGTAAAGTATTCACGTATTATGCAAGATGAAAAATGCTCGTGAAGAAGTGTTTTCTATTTTTGGTAAATCATAGCCGTATCGCTTTCTTTCTCTCTTCTCTTTTTATCATTCGTGTCAGTTTATTCAATATACCTCGGCAAGCTAACATTTTATATTTTTATTTTATTATATTTTCATTTTTTGTTTTAGGAGATGAAGTTGTTGCAGTTGCGCAAGCGGCTACGCTCGAAGTGGCGGTTGCGATCGTGTCGGGACCCTCGGTTGCGTCAATAGGTCTGCAGCTACGAGCAAGGGAACCAGCGTCACTTCGAGCGCAGTCGCTCACCCAAATGCACAGGACATCGGGTTGTTCTGATCCGAATGTACATAGATAATTGCTAATCACACGGCCAATACCTGCCATTTTCAAAACTGATACCGTATGCTGCCTTTTTATTACAAAAAAAAAATAAATTCATAAAACTAAATTGTATTTGAATAAATGGATGAAACGTGCACCACTATTCCACCTCTCTTTGCCATTAAACATCAGCCGCTGGGATATTATTTGATTTTCTGAAGTTTTTAGTTAAAAAAGTCGTCAAGCAAAATATTTGAGATTAGATTTATTCCACTACTAGGAGCTGTAGTTCGCAGGTGTTAAAATGAAAACGCAAAATATCACCTGCGTCTCTTAGGATCAGAGGCTTCAAGAGCTGTCAAGGCATCAGCTCCCCTCCCTACCCCCTAACAAAAAAAAAACAGCTCTTTACACCATGGAAATATCCCTGACGAAATGGAAGAAGAAAGTAAAAAGGGATAGTTACGAAGTTAGTCGATGAATCACCTCTTTGCACTCGTACGAAGAACGAAATTCATTTCGTGATTCTTCTAAATGTAAGTAGTTGCCTCGTTGGGCAAATTGATCCCTTACGCATCCCTGATCCTTTTGACTCTTGAATCTGTAGGAAGTGTCCCGCGTTTATGTGTTATCTACGTCCCGAAGCCTATTTACCGCTACGATGAATATAAAATCCTGAATTCCTCCGAATTTCTGAAAGGTTTTCTTAAATCAAAGTGATATTTCCCAAACGCCAAGAGCAGCTGATTCGCAGACGCTTGTAGGCCCACCGTACCCCGACGCATGACATCTGATTAATCTGATGGAATGTTTTACTTTCACTTCTGCTGTCTATTTGTTCCCTCCTTCATACGTCAATTCTGTCCTCAAACTAATATCAGCTGTCAGGTGTTGAGTGCCAAGATGAATGTTTATCATCATAGCGGAGCTGATGTTGAAGTGGGATCTGAAATATTATCGTCACCTACGCTTCCTTTAGTCCTAGTCAACAGCTCCATTCATAGGAGAATTTTTTTCTCAAATCCTGCAATTATCTGTATGTATTTAACGCTCAACATTCTCTAAATATTTCATTTCCTGTAAGTATAATAATATTTTCTTTATATCCTTTCTCTCACCTCTCCTCCTTTGCTTCTCTGAGTGCCTCAGTCATTTTCGAATATTTTTCTATTCGTCTTGTATCGGACAATCTACAGCTAAAATTTGCTAATTCTTCTTGCTTATTTACTGGTTGTTCCTGCGAAATTCCTCACACTAAGTTTTTTTTTTCATGACAATAGGATGTGGTGAGCATTAGGTTTTCAGTTTCTTCTTTTTCTGTTTTTCAATATTTCCAAAACACTTTCCTTCAATTCTCTTGTTTCACTTCTCTTTTCTTGTTTTTTCCCCTATAACGTTGTGCTTAAATGGATGGCTCTAGACGCACATATATGGACAGTGCATGCAGTTTACACAAATGCGTTTTGTTTTTGTTGTTCAGAGTGCGAAGAGAGTTTGCGATTAGTTACATTATCGCAAAAATTCTAGTGAATGTGTGCACACAGCAACAATAATCGATTCCTCCATCATAGAGTTCCTGTAGCTCGGATTTAGAGGCAATCAACCACTAAACAAGGATGCAGTTCAAACTATATACACTATATGTACATATCTTCCACAAAGCCCGAAAAACACATTTATAGTAGGGTTGTGCTTTTTCGTCTTCCTAACGAGACAACTAATTACGGGCGATAGAATGCGGGCAATCTGCGCTGCGTCCGCGTTTCCGCGGGTGTGGTAGTTTCTGCTTCTATTTTCAATTTTCTTCTGTTTCTATATGTGTAATATTAGTTGAATCACAGATGTTGCACGACGGCAGAATTCCACCCGCTCTATCCCGTTATATGTTGTATGGATAGACAAAAACCCACAGAGCCACAATACATAGGTTGTCAAGGTTTTTTGGTGGCGTAGGAGGGATTTGATCCCTCCCACACTCGTGAACTATTTGTTGGGCTGTCGGAAAACTCATGACGTCTAATGGTGAATTACTTTTCCTGAGCAAAACCAAGATTGTTATTAATCTTTATGTATAATATAAATATATGCAATATTTGTAATAAGAAACCTCTACTAGAACGCGAACCTCTTTTGTACTGCCGATGATAGTTGCATTATATGCCCTCTCTTAAATAAACCAAACCAGTGCGTAAAGCTCACGATAGAAAAACCTAAGGACAATTGACTGCCGTTTCTCAATGTACAGCTTCACTCGCACAAGGGAAATTGGAAAACAAAGGGGTACCGAAAACCAAGTTGTAAGAACATTCTAACAATCCTTGATGTATTGCACTCCTTGTACTTGACAACCTTTTGCCATCTTTCAGTGAGCTTCAGAACTCCTCGTTCATAGGATCTGCCTCTGGGCCAAAAACTGATAAGGTGCTAATTTACAACCCTATGTGAGTGTTGTACCACCCAAATAATTTTGAAAAGGCACGAAACAAGAGGAAATCTGGTGGCGTAGGATCAGCGAGTAGCAAACAGATCCCAAAACAAACCAAGCTGCAATAATTTTTGAGGACAATTGACTGCCGTTGTGAAACTCACGTCTCGCGTCGGTGGTCGCGCACGACACAACGTATCCCGGATTCTTAGGATGATCATGAATGGTTGAACGATGGATGTTTAATGTTTCTGGAATCTCTCGTATCGCATAACATGAATTTAACTCGATCGATGCCTTTCATTTCAATCTCAGTAGATCTCTTCGACCGAAGAGCATCGTGGAGATCAAAATAACCTGCACGGAATTTCGTGAACCATCGTTGGCATCGACGTTCTTGTAGAGCATTGTAACACCGTAAACTTTACGTAACTTTTCACATGCGTTCTTTTCTTTACGAAAATAAAACCTTTAAAATATCGCGAAATGCACAATTTGGTCCTCCAACTAAAATTTGCAGAACTCACCCAAATCACTTAATTCTTTCTTTTACGGAAGAAACTTGGAGGTGTCAGCTATCAAATAACTTGACAATAACATCGATCCAAATGACTCTAGCGTTTCCAAAGATCCACTAGCACTCTCGGCTGGAAAAATGCGTCATGACTTCTCCAACACCTCAATAACAGTACGAAGAACCTATAGAGGAAAATTCCAAGATCGCCTCCTTCAAAAGAGTTGCAACGGGAGGTTCTTGTTGCAATGTAGCGCAGAAATGATTTATTGCTATTATCTCTAAAATCTGCTATATTTCACATAAGAATGTTCCCATATAAATACAAAATTTTTCTCACTGCAGCGGTTTTTTTTCCTAAGGGAAAAAACAAAACACAAAAGGAACTACATGTTAATTCCGCATGACGCCATCTCCGCCGCCAATTATGATTATGAAATTCTTATTTTATTTTCTCGAATGATATATGTGTTTTTTCTGTAGTAATTCATTTCACTAATGCATCCCTTACCTCCGTCTACTTACTTTCCATCGGGCTTCTGCAAAATGTAATTTGTCCGATGTTCTTCTTCAGACGCACTAACATATTTCTTTCAGAGTTGCTCACGTTCATCAAGGCGTCTTTTTTTTCTGCCTGCGTTGGGCAGCTTTGGAGTGCAATGTTGATCTGAGCCTTATGTTTGTCGCGTTAAATTATTTCTTAAATTCCATCCTTTACTCCAGTGCAAGCTTTGTACAATTCGATTTATTAACTGAAAGCGCAGCGATTCGACGCGACCGAACGCGACAGTTCTAAAAAGCAGTAACGTTCGCATTTATGAATCCTCTCTACGTAAATATTTTCACAGCGCAGATGTGGGAAGTGCGTTACGGGATCGTTATGCGACTCATAGTTTCAATGTTTAAAAATGGACCCTGTCAGAATTTGATTTCTCCCCACATATCCCATTTTTCAAAATCTCCCCATTATTGTCTTCCTGACACTCTCTGGAGTATTATCTTCGTTGACTATGCAGACTCACCACTCTCGGGATTCCCTGTATCCACACTAGCGTCGACAAGACGACACGACGGTCGGTACAAATGCGTGTTCTGCCGCGCGCGAAGCGGTTGAAATTGAGGTGGGACCTTTGCTAGCATCACTCGCCGTGCAGTTCGCGGTGGTCCCACCTCGATTTCAGTCGCTTTCTTCACCGCGGCGTTTGGAGAACAGCAGCTTAGGCAACTCCTCCGTGCTTCATGTCGCTCTGACCCGTTTATACTTTTGATCAATATTGAGAGTTACGTCTTGTGCGTAACGGTGCTCCCTCTTGTTTACATCTATACATCTATACAGAATCATCTCACTAATAACCGTCCGTATTTCTAATTGAATGGCAGACACGGAACAGGTACGTGATGTGTCCGGCATAGATTCTCTGACGTGCTCCAATCAAACGGACATCACGGTTCTACGTGCAAACGAACAACATGCTCAGAATCTAACTTGTGGTTGAATTGCGTAGGCGGTTGCGCTCCCCACTATGGGACCGCTGCGACACTCCTATTGGTTCGTAGAGCTAGGTGAGGGTCCCATTTCGAAATTTCAAAATTCAAAATTTCAAAAAAAAAATCAAAGCAAAATTTCGAACAAAACCATTTATGCATCTATAAGCGCTTATAGAAAGAATCAATAAAATTATTTTAAGAAAAATGTTCACAAACATGGTCCCCGTATACAAGTAAAGTTTAGAGAGCAAGAAACACGACGGACACGGAAGCGTAAGAAGTACATATTTGCGGTTTTTCCATACGTTACGTCCACGGAGTATCAGTCTTTGAGTTTCAGAATTCTCAAACAATGTTCAAAAGTTTTCTCTTCGCTCCTTTGTTCAGAGCTCGTGTTTCTGTATCTGAAAGGGCAGGCAGCAAATGATCTACTAGTATTATTAATTTTGTTTATACTTTTTTTTCTATCCTTTTCAACCACACACTTTTCCTCCCCACCTTTCTAGAGCACGATTTCCTAAAACATTTGATTGTCTCCTGGTAAGGCCTCAATTTTTTTTTTCACGAAATCCTTGAAATCCCCCTCTGAAATGGATTTCGTTTGGAGCGTAATAAGAATCAAAAAGTGTTATTATATCCTTCCTTTCCTTACAGCTTCCCGATAGATTGATCTATCGATTGGCAAGAATTGATTGAAATTGGATATGGGTAGTGTCAGTCGAATAGGTTTCTCAAACAATTACTCATTGATGTCTGTGCATTCTAAGATCAGTGTCACTTTCTAAAGTAAACTGATATGCGCTTGACCTCACATTCTTCGGGAGGTTTGTTGCCTCGGACTCGGATTTGTCGTAAACATTGATTTTCAACATCGACTATTTTTTCCATTCGTTTAAGAACCTCATCGGTATGCACTGAGTCCTTTGCACATCTGCTTAGAATTTTCACCTTTTTTTCTGTCGAGGAGAGTCAATGTCAGTGTTTTCGTTGCCTGGCAGAGAACTCAATTTCTCCTATTGTCTAGCAGGTCTGCTCCTCCCAAAATTTCCCTCCACTGGCATTGTTGCTCAGTTTTTGTGTAATATTTATATTTATACTTATATTTTATGAGCCTCAACTATAGTTACAATGTTTTCATGAAATTGCTCGGGGAGAATTCCACCGTTAAATTCTTTCACGCACTTCGCAACACCCTCTTCCATTTTTTGCTCTTTTGACATCAGAAACGACGTCAAAGAATTAAAATGTCGCGTGTAATTTCGCGCTGAAACTTGACGCGGCATGACGCGAGCGCAATGGGCGGAGCAGGTTGCAGCGTCGTGCACGCACCGTTGAGCGCAAGCCTGTTTTTTCTCCTGTCCGCCCACACCTGTGTAATATTCTGTTTCGGTTGCTTTGTTAGCATATTTTTTCTTTTTTCGGTATCTACAGAACCGGTATGTGATCGAAATCTTCACTGATTCTGGAAAGTTCGTGTCGGGAACGGTTGCTGCTTACGTAATCGCTAATACAAACTGAACGTACATCAGTCGTAGGTCAAAAAAGAAGAAGTGCTGTCAAATATTTGCATTCTGCCAATGCTTTGAGTGTTGGGATCTTTTTTTCTTATTTGTTCATGACGTCGAGATTTAATGGGCGAGTGACAAGACATCAGAGACCGTCGAGCGCTCGCACCAGGACGCGGCGTGTGCACAAAGGTGGTGCGTTGCAACTGAACGCATTCAGACCCACAGCAGGTCGCGCAGTTATAATTCCCTGTGCACAGAATTCATCTCGAATCTTTCAACAAATTCCAGACAAGTAGAATGCAAGCTATTCCAGGAATAACTACAAGTATATGCCTGATGTCCTCTGTCTGCACTATATATACAATCCATTTAATCTTGCGCTTAGAGTTAGATAAACAATTACAATACAATTGCCCGTTGTTTGTGTAGTCTGGATATTGTATCCTTAGTAACATTGATGAGTTCCTTTGTGAGAATATTTCGTACATACGTAATATTTCGTTTCGTCCTCGACTATTATCAGGACAAACGATGCAAAAAATTTGCTATCTATTTTCTTAACAGTAGTTTTTGAAGAATCGCCCTTAATCACATGTCACGTGAGCTACGCATTCATATTCGTCTTCTTCGTTCTTGTAAATTCATTTGTTCAAAGATCCAATTTTTTCACTCTGATCTCGGATCCACAATAGCAGATCGTTTTTCGATACAAAGCTATTTGAAAGGGACCAGGACCAGTTCGATTTTCTTAACTTTTCTCAAGATTTTTGGCTTGGGCCACCAATTCTGTGGTTATTTCGCAGGATAAGAAAAAATCGAGACGCTTTCGGAGAGATCTCAATGGTCTTTCGGTCGGTGCTATCGTTTTCTCGAAAATGTCCCTCTTAAATATTATTCTCATTACTATTACTACGCCTTCGTCATTGTGTCAGGATTCAAGGAAGGTCAGTTTTTTACGCCTCAAAAAGCAAACACAATATAATAATAACATAATAGCAAATAACAAATAACAGCAAACATAAGAGCAAACAGCAAACACAAACAAATTCGGTTATTTTGGACGTAAAGTTAAACGACTGGGCTTCTTTATTCTACTGTAACATTTAGATCTTCACTTATTTCTCTAATTTAAACTTATTCATTTAAAATTTGAAAAATTAGATTGGGAGTTTATTCAATTTAAATCTATTTATTTGAAATTTATATTTTGTTCCACTACAAATATTCTAGTTTTTGAATATAGCTAATTCTTCGTAGTCGAAGTAATTTTTTTTTCACTGTAGGCTCATATTATCAAATGTTAAAGGCATCACCCCACGAATCCGAGGTGGTACGGATTTCAGGTGGAGTATTCGTATACGGGATGGAAGACTATGGAGGAAGGGTGATTCCGGAAGATACGGCAACGAGCATTCCGGCGCGCTATTTTCTACAACGAGCTCGATTGGAGCGCGCCAGCATCTTCCGGGCCGTTTTTTACGGTAATTAGCAAGAAATGGACGGAATCACCCCTTCTCCATAGTCTCCCATCCCGTATACGGATACTCCACTTGAAATCCGCACCACCTCAGATTCGTGGGGTGATGCCTTTAATGTCAGAACAATCTGATTAAAAAGAAATAAACAAATTTCGTCTTAAACTTAGAGAAACTTTTGGAGAAGCTTGAAGTCTTTCTTCTCATTAGTTGTGGATTCTTTCCATTCAAACAGTCTTGGAGAAATTAATCGGGTTTTTAGTGGCCTTTCTTTATCCAGTTAAATTTAAAATTATGATAAAATTAAATAACAAATTAAATAGAGGTGGAAATATTATTATATTATTTATTTATTAAATTATTCTATCGTACCGTTACAGAATAGGAAGAATCTGTTAAATGTTAGTTTCTGTGCAATATTTTTTTGCAGAAAAAAACCACCCAAAATTATGTACAACGTACAAAATTGGAACCTCATTTCAAAAAAAAAAAATCCTCACTTCACATTAGCTCCACCAAACGCTTTTAGCTGATCTATTTGATTTCGTGTGAAACGTACGGATGATACGCCTACTACTTTTACTTCTATCAAACTATCGCATACTTTTCGTAATGAGGAAATGAGGACGCAATGAGGACAGAACACGCCCTCTTATTTCACATCGTTTAAAATTCAATTCATATTTTAACACTGACGTGCATGCACGCCGCATTCGTCTTCAACATCTCCGTGTGACTCAACGATAGCAGTTTTGTTTTTAAAATTCAGTTGTATTTTGAGGTCAAAATAAATTTTTTATCATACGGCTCTCCTCACCACGCTGTCAAAGGTATCTCTTTTAAATCTTCTGAGAGTGTGCAGCAAGACTTGAAAAATATTTATATAAAAACTCGGGTGTTATGTTGATTTTTTAAGTTTCGCTCTGTTTTCGAGCGTGAACTGGTCCCCATTTAAACAGGGACCTAGTAACCGTACATTTCAGGTAGGTGGCTTCAATTTATGATAACTGTACGTACGATGTCGTTTTTTTTTTGTAAGGCATAGATATATGAACGACCCATATCAATATTAAATAAATAAATAAATAAAATCCATTGATTGTGTAGTGTACTAAATATATAATATAAATAATAAATCGGAAAACTCTTGCACACGAATATGAACGCAGTCATGGTCAGTTCCCACAGGTAATCCAGAGAGAGGATTTCGAAACAGCCTTGGTTGCACCGATTCTCCCTAGTGAAACTTATTACGCAGCAGAATCCGGACCACCTTGTCGTCCTCCAACATCCGCAGTCCAACTGATAAAGCTGCAGTAAGTAGCAGAAACTGCTCCACCCTCATCGTATCATAGACGCACCGGTAATAAGTTGTATCGTTGGGTACATCGGTGCAATTAAGGCTACCCAGCAGTTCTTTCTGGATTAACACGGCGAATTTCACGTGACAACATCACACGCAATAAGTAGCATTGTTGGGGAGACAGGATCACACAAGATTATTTCGCACGCTTTTTTCCGGATCGTTAGGAAGAATTGAGCATGATGAAGCTCGTAATCGTGTACTACAGCCTGCCTCTATCTATTCGTGCAAAGACCCCGACATCGTAAACCCTGACGATGCTCGGTATTTAAAAAATAATTTCATGACTGTAATTTAGCTGTTGGATCTCGAATTATTTGGAATCGTTCCCTTTCCTCTTTGCTGTTCCTTTTTTGGGGGCCTTTTCGTAAAAATAAAATGCCTCTTTTTTTTTCATTACATCGTTTTGTATTACTTTAGAAATTCTATTATGACAATACTTTCACTTTCATACAGCGTCTGATTGCTCTTTTCATTCCCGTTAAAGATAGAAAAAATTTGCCCCTAAATCAACTTTACTCTCTTCTCTAGTACAAACAACCTCATTATTCGTATTTTTTTTCTCCATCTATCCTATGTAATTCATTTTACCCCCGTACCTACGACGTATACGCGCACTTTCATCTGCAGCTATTCTTTTTTTTCGTTTCCTCCGACGATAGTATCCATACGAAACTATCTCGTCAAAATTCCTCAAAAATGTCTCTCTGATTTCTTTGTTCGACGAACGGGACCCGTGTTTGTACAACGTTTTGCACTCTAATGTTTGAAATTTCGCTTTATTCCTTATCCACTCCTAATCGTACTATTTCTGTGCTTGCGTCGAGTATCATTGCCGAATTTTACGTACCGTTACGAATTTTTTGTCAATTGATTAGACTTTTTATTTTTTCCCCTGTTTTTAGAATGATTACTACAACTGAAGCAACAATTTTAAATTCAACAATCGGTGTAGAGGATCCGATAGAAAAACTTAACTACCTGAAAGGAATCTACTCATGGCTGATACCGATAATGATCATAATACTTGCCGTGAGTGTTTATTTGTTTTTTTGTTTTCGTACTTTTTCCATTCAATTTTCATTTCATTTAAAGCAAACACATGATATGCAGACATAGATGAACAGGCAACTTGAATAAATGTCTTCCTTGCCAAAGTCAATGTGAGGCACACGAGTTCTTTTTTCTTTTGCTCAAGACATAAGAACTTTTTTTTGAGTTTGTACGTGCACCATCTGAGCTCTGCAACGGAGATTTTTTGTGTTTTTTGCAAGATTTTAGATTTTTCAAGTCCTTTACATTTTTTAGAGGCTAGATGGAAGTAGTGCTTTGGAGGAAATTTCTTTTGTACAATTAATTTCTACTAACTTCTAGTTACCCGAATAAGCAAAGTGAAAGGGGACCAGGCGAAACCTCCTGGTGCCAACCAAACTTTTCATTACTCCGATAAATTGGCGCGGGACTTTTCTGGGAGGATAGAAACACTGACGTGACACATCGGATAGCCCCACAAGTCAATGTTTGGGCCAGACACACGTTCGTAAAACTCAAACGATTCTGAATTGGTGTGAACGTGGGGGTGCATCCCAAGCGGATTGATTAGCCAAGACTGGTGCAACCGAGACTGATTAACGCCAGAAGCTTTGTTGATTTTATTTATCCTTTAAGGGCGTAGAGACGTGGTCGCGATCAATTTGACGTAGTTGGCTGCGTTTTATTACGCGATACGTAACGCAATGAGTTGCAACATCGAAATCACACTAGACTATTTCATCTTTTTCTGGTTAACTGGAGAGAGTTGAGCGTGACCACTCCTATCCTCGCTTCGAGACTCCAACACCTTCAATTTTTTTGATTTGCTGCCTTTAAACATCTTGTGTTCTAAAAATAAAATAAAATTACAGAAAAAAATGTTTAGCATCGAAATTGCGGACAGTTAACCAGAAATAAATTTTGTCTCTGCATTTTCTGCACGCTTCAATGAACTGTGGAAGTTGGAAAGGAGAAGGCTATGCAGATTCGCAGAGGCAGGATTTTCACTCGAATCCAGGGCTTCAGAATTTCTATAACTACAGTAAAAGAGGCAGATTTACGTCACATTTTGTATTTTTAGTGTTTCTTAGTGATGTGGAGGCGTGACCAATGGATAAATTTCTGTTGTATTCCCTTCATTTCTATTTCTCCTTCGTACACTTTGAATTTCAGCTCGCAATAATCGGCAACGGTCTAATTGTGGTCTCGGCTCCGTTTCTGTCCTCACCAGTCTCACCATATCTGAAACTGTGCATCAGTTTAGCTGCAGCCGACATGTGGGCGGCTTCCTTGCTCATCACAGGTGACTAAAGTCCTTAGTTAGTACATTGTCGCAGAGGGAAATGCTGAAATCACATTCGAGTCGCTTCGTTGCGCATCTGCTCGGCTATTCCATTTAGATTGATGTAATGTGTGAGAGAAAAAATGTACTTTCATATGAAACAAAAAAATATAGATCCTTTCCACGTTCCCACATATCTGTTGCTTGAAAAGCGACAACAGCAAACGAGAGGAGAACATTATTAGTTGGGATTCGACAAGGAAAAAATCGCGATATTCTTCAAGATCTTTTGACAGACAGGAGCGAAACTCGCTCAAAACTATTTTTCCGTTGATAGATGAAATTTCGCAGAAGGTTTTGCATCCTCTTGAAGCTTTCTGATGACTGGAGTGTCTGCTTTGTTGTCTTTAAAGTGCGCGGCTTAAACGCTCATATTCACAAATATATTTCAGTATTTAATTCCAAAAATTGTGGAAAAGTATGTTCATTGGTTGAAAATTGAAAAGAAAAGGCAGAAGATTAAAAAAAAACCTTTTTGTATGAAGTTCTTACTTTTATTTATTCTTTTATATTTTATATACCTTTTATACGTGAACCTTTTTTAAAGGTTGCACATGTGGTACACTAAGAGGACATTTAACTCTGCTCGCATGGATCATCAAAAGAATGTTATGCCTAAAGGTTCCTCGCCTACAAATGAGTTTATTTGTTTAGAGTTTATTTTAGAAAAATTTGGCTCCGATGTTTTAGGCAGATCAAGAGAAACTAACGAACTTAGGGGCCAATGAAGAAATGATAAATGTGAGAATTTAAATACGCAGAAATAATGAGGGCATCCGAGTCGCACTGCTCTCAGTAACCTTCCAAGACTATGCAAAAATAATATTGCCATTACATAAACATAGTGGATCTACATTCAAAACTTTCCGTAGATTACGAAATGGTCCAGAGCACTCCATCAGTGTTTTTGGGCGAACGTTTCTGGACATGCCATTTTGAAGAAGATATGTGGAAACGTAGTTTGAAAATAGTGTCTAAAATTTTCCTCTGTATCTTTTCCTAAGTTATTAGGTTGGTCTGGAAGCCCTCCACCAAAATAGATTTTTCGATTCAGAATTTTAGAGGTCTTGAATTGAATTTTTTTGCAGTTGAATATGGTAGAATGTCCTAAATGCCTACACTAGAAAGGTATATAAAGGCGCGCATTTTGCTGGTATTCAAACATGACTTGAATAAACCAAACTCAAATTTGAACCATAGTAGTAGCACGAATTCCTGCAAGGCTCCAACGCTCATATCTGTGCTGTGTTCAAGAAAGATATATTACTCCGCTGGACTGTCGTCAGTCGGGAGCTGTTTAGCTCGAATGTCGACCTCGCGCTGGTCGACCGACTGACTGAAATGATGAATCAATGCATGACGCTCTCAGAAAGAAGTCCAATGCCGCTACATGTGAACTTTCGACGATCCTCAGATGCGATCGCCCAACAAGACAAGACCTTGTCAGTCGCCTTCAAGCTCTGGATTACAGAAAAGTGACGTCGATCTAGGTATTCCACGAGTTGGGTGCTTCGTAGCTGGCGACTAGAGTGAGTGTGTGTCAGTCTTTGCTTCTGCATCACAGGCAGGAGTTTCTCCGCGAAATCATTACAGGAGATGAGAGTTTTGTGTTTTATATCAATTGTATACAACATAAAAGTTGGCTCCGGAGTGGCGAAAGACCTCCAAGAGGGTCGAAAGGAGGATTGCGAAAAAGAAAATTTTGCTGTTTGTTGGAGAGTATGCTGTTCATGAACTGCTCCCATCTGGGCAGACTGTGACCGCTCGAGTGTACTCTTCTCAACTACAGAAATTTGCCTGAAGCGTAAAAAATAGGCCATGTTGCTCCACTTCATGACAATGTCCGACCTCACGTGGCAAAACTTCTTGCCGGAAAATTACCGAGCTTGGTTGGGAAGTCTTACTACATCCTTCTCATTCTTCTGACTTGGCCCCATCTGACTACCGTTCGTTTCGGGCACTGAAGACACATACGAGAGAAAACACCAGATGATCAGAAAAAGCTGGAAAGTAAGATCTAGCACTTCTTTGTACTCACAGCCACCAGAGTTCTGGAATTCTCGAATTTATAGTCTAATGAAACGTTGTGCATACGTGATGGATCATGGCGGCCACTGTTTTGTTGATTGATATCCATGAACAATTATGTTATAATTGTTTGAAGAAAATCCGAAAGAAAGTGTGCGCACGGTCGGACAATTTTTTGGTTTCACGTTGTGCACTGTACTGAAACCGTCATTAGAATTGAGTTGAGTTGCTTGGTATCCGGAGGATCCGACGTCAACGAAACACTGTAAAATAATATTCTGTGTGCTTCTTCTTAGGTCACCTGCATGGATCATCGCAATGTTTTCCTGAGCTGTTTTAGTTTTATTCCAGACTATTATAGCTATTCATATTCCAAACTTTTATTTCTATAGATAACCGCTAACTAACTTTAATCATCAATTGTACTTGACTTCGACCTTTACAAGCAAGATTCCTCGAACATTTGATTTTATCCGTACATCTTGTGCATTTTCCTTGGTAATAATGCAGCTTTCAAAAAAAAAAAACGCTGCTAACAGCGGCATTTCGTCGACGCAAAGCATTCAGAAAACGTTCGGATACTGTATATCTATGATATTACTCTGCGACTGTAACGTTATTATTTTTACGTTCAAGAAGATAAGTTGCTTGTAAGTGAATCATATTTCTGACGATTGGTGTCACTTTACTTCTTAAATTACTTTGCTTGTTACCTTAATAATGAAGAAAAAATCGATGGAAAAAATAAAGGAGTAAAAACGTAGAGGTTGATAGAAATGAGTTGCTGCAAATTTAGTAGTTAATGTGAAAGCGAAGGATACATCTATAAAGTATTCCTATTTATTTAATGCACTAGGAAAAAATTTAATTTACTTATAATCTGAACCGGGAAGTCAGCGTTTTGTCATGTGATCACCGCACTTTGATTTATCTCACCTATGTAGTTCACTTCCATGGAGACTCAACAGATCCTTTTCCTGCGTTTCCCTTGTATAATCGAAATCCTGAACTATTGAAGTGTTGATCAGTTCTACTTGATCTACTTCATTTCTGACCGTGGATGGACATAGCTTGAGATGATTGGGATAAGATAATGGGAGGACAACTTCCTAAATTCTTTGCTATAGCCTCCCTAAAATTTTTGATTTTGAAATGGAGAGCAACAAATGCTTGCTCTTTCATTTTAGCAAGACGAACTACGAATCCGCTTGGAATCGTAGAGGCACAGGTTTCACTAAAAGGCTGCATAGCATGAAATTGACGTAGTGTGGAAACGTAACGGAAAACACAGCGTTTGAGGTGTAGGTCGTGAGCAAGTCCCCTCTCAGTTTACCCTAATTGCCCTAAAATGCGACGTGGGAAACGACGTTTGTTCCTACGAAATGCGCGAAAACGCTCCACCTTTGTGCACGCGCTGCATTGACGAGCGAGCGGTCGAAGATCAATTATGCCCCCTCGGCAGCCTATCGAAGTCGAATATCGAAAATATCGAAGTAAGACCAGTGTATAAGCTGCTGAGGGAGTCGGCGTTGTACAAAGGTGCGCTCTAAAGTACCTTACAGGAATTCCGATTCCTACGTCGTTTTTTAGAGTGATTGGGGGAAATTGAGCAGGACCACACATATATTTGTAATCTACACCCCGAACTCTACGTTTTCTATTAGGTTTTCAAACAGCGTGAATTTCATGATACGCTCCCTTTAATATTTGCAGGTATACTCATCCATGTGTGGAAATTAAGTCGAAAATAAGCGCATCAACATTTCAATAGTTCAGGATTTGCAATATTCAAAGAAAAAACAATTCATCCAGCTTCTAGAAGAAGTCATCAGTAGAAGAAAACACTGGACATCGGATTTCACAGCGTTTTAGCGGATATCTGTAAAGAAGGTTCATCAATTTCCTCTACTCCCTAACTTTGCCTAACTACCTTGTCGAAGTTCATGGAAGAAGAGATTGTGGGGAGAAGGGAATTCCTCGCGCCCACATTTTGGCACCGTATATTACGAAGGCAAGTTCGAATTTCAAAAGAAATCCTTCGAATGTAAAACCGAGTGAAAAGCAATAAAGAGTAACCTTCTAAAACTGGATTACTTGCGTTTCTCAAAGCAACTAATGTAGTATTAATGTAGTGTGAAAAATGATGCAAGAAGCTCACCAAAAAAACCGGTCACGACGAAATCTTAATCGTCATAATTTATTTTATTTTATTATATTCTTCCAGTTTTTGAATAGAAACTTCTGATCGTCTTATTGGTTGAACTCTTCATTCTACTCTTCCACCATTGACACACATAATATCCTGATATCGGCAAAAGTTACAATTGGAAGTTGTGGAAGTTACAATTTTGTGATGTATGTGTAAGAGCTTCGGCAGTGCAGAGATGTCCGACAAATTGGGGTTTTAAGTTGAATTTTCAACTAGCTTTTCTAAATTGGGATTCAAATTCGGATTTGGATTCTCGTACTTAGGTTCGTCCTTCTTCTATAGGCAGTGGTTTCTTTGCTCAAATTAAGTTTAATTAACGAGAAAATTGAATTAAAATCATTAATCCGTCATTGTAGAATGAAGAATGTGACTGATTATGTGAATGAACGTGTCCAACCTTGTATTTTATTTACAGACATCGTGCGAAAATCAAAAACAAGTTTATAACAACATCGACCCTCGTAAACATGCTGACAAAAACTGCCCCGACAATTGTGTCATTTTTTCTTTTTTGGAAAACGAGTTTGTCGTTGCACTTATTGAATACTTTTCCATGGATCAGCGTGAAAAAAGTTTATGAAATATATCTTCTTTGATCATCACAAGCGGGGTTCCACTAAGTTGACGATGTTGCGATCTCCACACGAATAGATCGGAGTACGATGTAAAATAAGGCCAAAACGCTGTGTAAGCGACTGCGCTCGAAGCGACGCGGTGGAGAAAGCGGTTTGAATCGAGGTGGGACCATTGCGAGCTACAGCGAAGAATGGTGCTAGCAAGGGTGCTCCCTCGATCCTGACCGCTACGCTCCAACGCATCGCTTCGAGCGCAACTGCTTACGTTGAGTTGTTTACGCACCTGTACCATGCTACCTATACCCCACTATATGTAGTTTACGTGTGTGAGAGTCATTACGCTCAATTTTTCGTATTAACCCGATCGAGGCGTGCGAGTCTCATGTGATCCTATCTATCTAAAAAGCAACTTATTACGAACGATTGAAAGAGGGTGATGACGACGACGCGTCTGCTACTGTGATGGGTCAACTTTTGCGTTTTTGTTTTTTATTTGACATATATTGAGTTGCACTAGTTTTTCTGCGGACACTGGACAATGATGGAGTTGCCCGCATCCTATCGCGTAGTAAGGTGCATCGTTGTGGAGTCGAAGTCACACAGGGCTAAAGTACACACATTTTTGTGCATTGCTAGTGGAAACTGATTGTGACCACGCTCAAAGGCATCACTCCACAAATCCGAGGTGTTATGGATTTTCGTTGGATTATACCTATATCAGGTTGTAGATTATGAATACAGGGGTGGTTCCGCTCATCTCTCTGTATCACTGTAAACGGATGGTTTCAGAATGCGGTTTCTTGCGACGTCGTCTATTGCAACGCAATACCCTCGCGCCCCGCCCCTGCCTGCGATTCGTCGAAGGAAATGAATTCCCCATTGGGGCGTTCGAATGGATTTTCGACGAATCGCAAGCGGGGGCGCGGCAGAAAGGTGTGAATAGATTGCGTTTTAAGGAATAACGTTCCGGAGCCGTCTATTTACAGGGATACAGGAAGACATGAGCGGATTTACCGCTGTATTCATAATCTGCGACCCGATATAGGTATGCTCCAACAGAGATCCATACCACGCCAGATTCATAGGGTGATGCCTTCACGTTCGTGATTTACGCCTCTATTTCTTCCTATTTATTCGTGAAAAGATTCCATAATCGCCAGTCTTGTGATGTATTGACCTTAGTAAGGTATTTTTCAAAGTTTATGTTCTTTTCAGGCTTAGTCGTGAACTCGTACCTTCCGGTAGTTATTGGCGTGCAAAAATCCTCTAAATGTGTGGACGCTTGGCTGGAGATGTTTCGAGTATCCGGAATGCTCACTTCCGACATGCATCTCTTCGCCTTAGCCATCAATCAGTTTTTCGGTACTATGTGGCCATTGAAATACAAGGTTGGACTGAAAAGAATTCCCATATGGATTTTTCTTGATTACTTAATTTTTTCTTCAAATAGGTGATGGTGACGACGAGGAGGATCCGTTGTATTGTTCTTGGCTTATGGGTAGTTCCTCTTATTTTTGTGTTTTGTTGGTGAGTAGAGAGATTTACAATTCCAAGCTAGTCTTACTTGTAGCGAAACTGTACTGTACAAAATTTAATCGAATAGCACAATTTCAGGTTTATTTCTGGAGAAAATGATGGATTACGACATGAAAAATGTCATATGTTCTTCTACAATCGATTTCCTTTCCGAATCACTATTTTTCTCATTTTCATCATTCCACTCGTCGCTACATTGTTGATCTACGGTTTGATCCTGTCCAAGTTGTTAAAGGCTAAGGCAGAGTTCGAGATGACAGTGAGTGACAGGTGGGACTTTTTCGCCCAAGGCAACGTAATTATTTTTTTTTATCAAGAACGAACCTGAAGACGACCATCGCAGAAATTTACCCAACCTTGGGTTTTCCTCACTAGCAGTTCGTGTTTGTGGCGTCGTCTGCAAATATCAAAACGAAAACCGAAGAATCTCGTACAAATCCATAGGCAACGTAGAAGCATCACACTAGTCAATTTTCTCAATTTGATAACTCTGCAAACATTGGTTAGACTTACTGGAACCTCACATCACTCATTAAGATCCATTAAGGGTCCATTACGTTAATGCATAATTTTACTCCTGATCCATTTTATGCGGTTTCAGTCAGTTGATCCTACGGATCTAAAGAGTTGCTTCGTAAACAAAACTGACCACTCTGGCATTCCTGTTTGTTTTCTTGATTTCTATACTTTCTTTCATTTTTGCTGTGAAGCTCCCAAACTGTGCCGGGAAAACTGCACCACAAGAGATTAATTAGGAATAGAACAAGGAATTTCTGTAAACGCTACCTTTAAGGATTTTGTCTTTAAGAAGTGAAAATTCTGTTAGTATGATTTCCTTTTTTTTCGAAAAATATCAGGCATGAGGATTAGGCTTGGAGAGTTTAGAATCACACATCGGGTACTTATACCACACGGTACAGTACCCGAGAAATAGAGACATTCAATCACTAGCTTCGTTTGTATCTCATGCTTGCAAAATATAGGCGGACTAGGACAGGGCGGTCTGGTGGCTTTCTTATGATGCGACCAAGCAAAACAAAGGCGGTTATCTGTGATTACTTTGAAAGGAGAGAAGGAACGAGATTCTTTTCGCTATCCGAGATTTTACATCACTTCTTCGTTACGGCATCCGATTGGCCAAAATTAAAGCATCCGTAGCATCAAAAGCCAAAGTTCGTCAGTCGTCGGCCCCCGATAGCGGCTCGCTCTCTCAAATAAAAGTAGAAATTGAAGAAAGTGGTGTATCCAAAAAGCCAAGCATTTATCGCTATCTGAGGTGTATTCCTCTTCATAGTTCCGAAGAAATTTATTCCTCTTCATAGTTCCGAAGAAATTACATTACTTTCGGAATAGCTGCACAATTCTAGCATTTAATTCTTCAAATTCTTCTTTTTAGAATTCTCTACGATTAACGTATATAAACATAACAACATTCATATTCAGAAGAACAAGCACTCGTCGTTCGAACGTGCATTCAAAGTTGAAGCTTGTATGGACGACGCTGTTGATCGTCTCCACATTCTCGCTCAGTTGGGGCCTTTGTGTACTGTATTTCGTGCTCGTATGTGTCGATGGATGTCCATTTACATATAATGTAAGTTAAAGCACTTAAAATTGTGTAATATTTCAGTTTTTGTGCAGAACTTAAAAGAACAATCACATTTCCATTATTCATATTATTATTCGATCCTTTTCATTGAAAAGGGGCTTGTGTAGCGAAATTGGTAAGAGGTTTCACCGCGATCAGACGGTCAATGGTTTGAAGCCGCTTTTGGAGCCAACCAAATCTTCTATTCCTCCAGAGACGATAAATTGGTACCAGACTCGTTGAAGAAGACGAAAACTGATCTGATACATCGGCTAACTTCCACAATTCATTTCGTAGGTCATGGACGCATTCGTAAAACAATTCTGAATTGGAGTGAACGTGTTGGTGGATCCCAAGAGATTCGTTAACGTCGAACACTTTACCCTTTATTTTTATCCAAACGAATTTGATCTCTCTCGCGGCATAAATGATACGAAAAGGATTTAAAAACAGACTAAGGTATGTAGAATAGCGAAGACGATACGGTTTTGTTGGGCGCGAAATAATTGCCATCTTTTGTAACGAGTGTGCTT
Organism: Necator americanus; assembly: GCF_031761385.1. Classification (NCBI taxonomy): domain Eukaryota; kingdom Metazoa; phylum Nematoda; class Chromadorea; order Rhabditida; family Ancylostomatidae; genus Necator; species Necator americanus. The sequence continues at coordinate 12,656,324 of NC_087374.1, forward strand.
ATAGATGACTCGGCGTAAAATTTCCTATTAAAGGTAGCGTATCGAGAAATTAACAGTGTGGAAACCTCACAGAAAAGACAGTGTTTGAGGTGTAGATTACGATTTCGAACGTGGGTTCGCTCGGTTTCCTCTGATCGTCCTGAAAAAAGCGACGTGGGAACAGCGTTTGCTCCTACGAGATACGTTAGAACGCTTCTACATGCTCCGGTTCCCTCAGCATTCATTGTTTTTAAGCAAGTAGGCTGGTGTGGAGACTTCATTGATTTCCCACCGCTTGCTCGCGGATGCGTAAAGGATGGAGCATTCCAACTTATCTCGTGGGTAGGAACGCCGTTTCCCACGCCGTTTTTCAGGACGGATACGGGAAATTGAGTGCGGCCACGATAATATTCGTGATCTACCTGAACTCTTTTTTTAAATCACGTTTCCGCATTACGTAAGTTTTGTGATATGCTCTCTTTGAACATGATAAAAGGATACGGTGGAGGTTAGTCGTGAAATGAAGTGGTGTTTAGATACCGTTCTAACGTTTCCACAACAAATATCAGCTTTTATCATAATTCCGCACCCATACTGTAGCTTTCGTGAGATTAAGGTGAGAATTATATCTCTCTTTTCTTCTGAATCTGACAGTAAGAGATTGGAAGAGAATGTACTAAGCTGTCCTTTACAGATGAACTCGTCCTTTGCCTACATATTGAATGTCATTCCTAAATTAATGGGATCTAACGGTACAGGAATTCTTTGCGAACACTTCATTTGTGTAGAAATGATTGTAGAAGAATCAGTTCCTGAGACTTTGGAAAAATACGATAGAAATTTCGTAATTTCTAAAAATAATCTTAATTTTTTAAATAAGATGTTTAAAGAGGAACGATGAGATCTTGATGTTCGGACTCCAAACATACTTCCATTTTTTCCCCAGAACCTCAAACTTATTTTGTTGTTCATTTTATTTCATATTTTATTATTATTATCTATTTTAATGCTGCTAAAAGAACATTGATAATATTAATTAAACTGATTCATTACAGGTTTCTCTGAATTTCTACCTCGGCCTCTTCCTCAATTCAAGCGTCAATTGTTTGGTGAGTTCATTATTAACGGTAACTCCAGCTGCTTTATCCTGCTTTACATCCATGTTTTGGGTTCAGAGTTTTCCAAAATAAAACAATATTGCGAAGTTATGCGTCATGGCTAGCTAGATTTTTCTTCAAGGTGATGTTGAAATTGGCGTCGAATCCGTTCATCTACACACTACGAATCCGTGCAATCAAAGCGAGCGTGGACACATTCCTGGCAGCGTTGTTCCATCGGAAGACCTATCCAACAAAGAACAATAAAACCAGTGTCGCGTTGCTCAGCACGAGCTCCGGAGCGCCACAATCTTTATAGGCCGCTTGTAGCGAGCCGATCTAGGAAAGCCAATGTAAATCTATTACTTTGCAGAACTGCCTCTTTTACCATTACTGAATTGATTTTTCCCCTGTCATTTTAACCATACTTATCTACAATCAGTATTCAGTCATCTTTTCTGTATCATGAAGCTGAAGTGCTTATGTGCGTAGGCGCTGAAGCTGCTTGCCTTCTCATTTCATACGAGTATGTACACATCTCGAGATGCATTACTTGTGATCTCTAACATTAATAAAGTTTTCTTTTTGCTGCACTCATTTTACCGCTGCCAGATTTCGATCACTCTCCTGACGACGAACACCTGGTCAGTCGTAGATCGGCCAGGGCGAAAGCCAGCTTGCTCGTCGCGCGTTGTTTCTTCGCGATGTCTTCGCTAATGATTCAGTCCAACATAACCTGCTCCAATGCTTTGCACATGACACGCAGCAAAGAGATTCCTTGATAATTCCTAGGGTCCGCGACGGATAACTTCTTGTGGATGGGAATTATGATGGCGTGTCTCCACGAATCAGGTGTCCTTCCGTCTATCCATATTGAACGGATGATCTTTGTCATCTCACGATTCCCAGACGGAGGAAGATATTTTAGAATTTCTGCGCTAATCCCATCTTCTCCACCAGATTTTCAACTTTTCATCTTTTGGATACAGACCAAAAGGTCTGGAAGGGTTGCTTCATCGACAACTACTCCATTGGCAGTGTTGAGGACAGGAGAACATATTTTCATTTTGCCGCTATACTGTTTTAGTAAAGCATAGGCTTTCCGCGGTCCTTGTCATCCCACGCCTTTTCAAACTCCATCGCTCGTGACGTCCACCCGTTATCGCGGTCTTGTTGCAGTTGACAACGCAACTTCCTTCTAAGACGCTTTTTCGGGTTGAATTCACTAGTGCTGCGCGCGACACATACAGAATTGAACGTGGAATTTGTTTCCGCAGATGCAAAGGCAAACGTCTTACGCGGCAATAGAACCGGGAGCCTTTCCCTTGCAGCGTCCTGGATGCACTTTGTGAAGGAGTCCGCATCGCTAACCTTCTTCCTGCTACTCCAACATGAATAGACACACTGTGACGGAATTTCTTTTTGTATTCTTTGTCTTTCAGACTTGCCATGTCAATTTTCAGTTGGGGAGTAACTCCTCGGTTTCTCTTGTGGGACCGTATCTTGAACCTGAGAAGAACTGGACGGTGGTCAGAAACGAACGCGACGTCCCAAACAGCTCCATATTTTCAGATATCTGAGTGAGGAATGTTCTTCGCCAGAACGTAGTCGAGCTGAAGTTTAAGAATCCCAATCTTCCGCTCGCGCTGCTGTTCAGGCGTTAAAATGGTTGACCCCTGCCACCAGTTTATATTTCATTTTATAAAAAAAAATATTTATTTATTATTTATTTATTGTTTATTTATCTTATGAAAAAATACATATCTTATATAAATATCTATATCTATAATATAATATAAATATCTATAATATATATCTATTAAAAAAATTTATACCATTTTCCCAGCACATCGGATTGCTGTTTGAGTCCCATCTTCGCATTTGCGACAATGACCACCTCTTGGTTTGGTATTTTGGACATCAACGTATTGAGTTCATCACAGAAAGCGTCCTCAGAATCCAGAGTTCACGTCCTCTGCGACCCCGCAGTCGTACAAAGGCGCATCTAGACTAAATCTAAGCTAAATTCCTCCACCAGGTCGTTGTACAGTTGCTCGGATTGTTCAGCCTCAAACTTGGGTAATTAAACCTATGGCTATTAGGTAAACAAACAAATAACACAACGACATCAATGCTCTTATCACTATGCACTAAATGCTAACACACAAAAATAAATGTTCAAGGAAACAGTAATGAGAGAAAATAAAGAAAATCAAAGAGAATGGATACAACAGAAAATCGCCGCTTATATAGGCGCACGCAGGCGCTTCTGATATGATATCGCGGCATATCTACTTAGCAATGTAAACATAAACAAAAGCGAAAGCAAAAGCATCTACATTCTTCTACTTAAGCAGAGTCACGTCCGTGACACTCTCCCCTAATCTTGGTTTCGACCATCCGGATTACTGTCCAGGACCGTAGTAGTCGGCGAAGGTCTCCAGTTCTCGCTCAATCTCCTCCAGTTCATAACGTTGGTCGTGGATGCACTCCGGTAGGGTGCACAATGCTTTGTTGTGGTTCCTCGATCCACAGTACATGCATTCTCTGCTCTGATTCCAACAATGCTCTGTATCGTGGCGACTGTCCAAGCACCTTTTGCAGCGAACACGCTTCCTCCTCAATTCCACGCTCACGTACACAGGGCAGCTATCGGAATAGTGTTGTCCTTTTGCCAAACAAAACGAACACACCAGATAGCGTTCTTCCGGTCTCATGAAGTTGAAATGACTGATCCTTCTATCTGGTACTTTCCTTCTGCTTCCAAGAATCGCTTTGAGTGCATCCCTTCGCTTTTCCAGTTCCACTCTCTTGTGGGAGGCTCAATTTTATCCGATTTCTTCGGATGAATTGGAGATCTTTTTCGTCGAGCTTTCCTCTGTTGAAGTTTTTGGTAAGATTGGCATGAGTGTATACACGTAACTTGTGTTGGTTCCCTTCAGCATCCCATACACTCAAACACGTGTCAGTGCATTGGATCTCCTTTGCGGTTTCTGCTCCAAACGTCCGCAACATCATGGTGATTTTACCATTGCAAGGCAGGTCAAGCTGTCGAGCCAGTTCCGTGTCAATGAAGCTGCGATCTGCTCCAGTGTCCAAGAGTATCTGAAACGTAATCAGCTTCTGTGTGTTTGGGTGCATAGCCTGTATCTTTCCTGTCAGAAGAAATATTTCTCCATTTCGAGGTTGATGAGATGTGTCCTCCACCCTCATAGCTGTAAGGCTAGGAGATGTATCCGATAAACATTCAGTGTCGTCTTCACACATCATGAAATTCTGCCGTGTATGTGACGACCTTTGCTTCTCTTCTTTTTTCCGATTTGGTTGAGCTGTTTGCTTTCCACTATCGGTTTTGAAGCATGTGGAAGTATGATGCTTCTTGCCGCAGTTCATGCAACCTTTGCTCCTGCATTCTGAAAGGGCATGTGATTTAGATCCACATCTTATGCAGCGGTTATTCTTTTTCAAATGCTCCAATCTGGCTTTTGGAGCGGTGATTTTGGTACATCCTATAGACCAGTGTTCCTTGCTGTCACAGTAAAAACAGAATGGAGAGCGTTTCCTCAATTGGAGATTCGCTTCTTTTGATACTTTTTGAGGGAGTTCTGCACGCTCCTTCTTCCTTGGTAGATGCTGCTCAATTTCTTCTTCCTGTTTTATAACGAAATCCAGTGTACTCATGAGCCTTTGCAACGTCCAGATCTCAGTTGGAGGTAAAGATACCTTCTCCTTCAGCGTACTCCTTTGAATCGCCTCCGAAAATTTGGAGAGAATTTTGGATAGTAGCCATGGGCTATCAAGAGATTCCCCTTTGCTCTCAAGCTGTGCGGTGATGGCGAAGAGTTGGTCGTAAAGTTTGCGCTGGTCCCTCAGCAGCGTATTCCTAGTGTTCCAGTACTCGAGCTGCCGATGTAAGCCCGTGACTATGTTTTGAGCACTACCGTATCATTCCTTCAGATGAGCTATTGCTAGGTTGTAGTTAGCAGAGGTGACCTGGAAACGAGCAATGGGCTCGCGGGCTTCCCCTTTAAGTGCTCTGAGAAGATAGTTGAATTTTTGCAAATCCGAAAGTGGAAGAGAATGAACCGTTGCGTTGAACAGCTCCCAAAAGCTGTCCCAATGCCAGAACTTCCCGCTGAATTCCGGTATCGGTAACTTTGGCAGCTCTATGCGCGCTACTGTATTTCCATTTGGATGCCCGTTTCCCATGAGTCCCGCTTGCGTACGGGTATTAGATGTCAACTGCTCCTTGTTAATCTCCAGTTTGAGGAGCAGGGATGTGGATTGAGAGATGAGTTCCTGAGCGCCACTTATATACTCCGAAACTTTCGCCTCTTCAGTGAGAGGTTCCTTTAGGTTGTCCACTGTTTCGGTAAATGCAAAAAGCGCTCTATCAAAGATGTCTTGGAGTGATTTAATCTCCATTTCAGCCTTTTAGATCTCATTCAGTATAGTTCTATATGCTCCCTGATCCTCTAGACCTACGCTTTCCCCTAAAGTCGCATGTCTCGCCACTGCTTGCGATAGGGAGTTAGAATGCCTGGTTAAAACCCCTTTCCGCGTTTTCAATGATGTAGCCATCGTCTATGCACTACGATCAGAACGGAAAGTCGGCAGAGAAATCGAACAGCCGCTGCGCAAGCGCTCTAGCTTGAGATCGTTACGAATGATAACGGTTAGTGGATGAAGGAGCTGGACCCAAGGGAAGATGCACCAATGCTCTATTCCAATAAATTTGAATGCTCAGACAGAACAATCCGTGGAATCGAGGCCGCTATGAAGCGTTTGGCGTGCACTGCAATCGGATTTGATGCCCACCTGTCCTTTTTGGCCTGTCTTCAGTCTCTCGCTTGGTCGGCTCGCTTGGTCAACGTGGCCGATGCACCAGTTGCTCGGATGGTTCAGCCTCAAACTTGGGTAATTAAACCTATGGCTATTAAGTAAACAAACAAATAACACAACGACATCAATGCTGTTATCACTATGCACTAAATGCTAACACACAAAAATAAATGTTCAAGGAAACAGTAATGAGAGAAAATAAAGAAAATCAAAGAGAATGGATACAACAGAAAATCACCGCTTATATAGGCGCACGCAGGCGCTTCTGATATGATATCGGGGCATATCTACTTAGCAATGTAAACATAAACAAAAACGAAAGCAAAAGCATCTACATTCTTCTACTTAAGCTGAGTCACGTCCGTGGCATTGTAATCGTTCCTCACAGCTGTTGCGCAGCCAACTACTTTGTTCTCATCAGCATCGCCACAGTATATGGTGTAATTTTCGAAGCCGATGACAGGCCGATCTCTCATGCTTGTTTCCTGCAATGCAGCAAAAGGCACACACAGATATCACGGAAGTCTGGATACAGCGGCTTCTTGTAGTTCACTCGATAGTGTTCGGCAGTTCAGCGTGACGAAACGAATGGTTGTTGCCAAAGATTCCATGCTCCCTTCAGGCAGTTGACCTTTCAGGTTACGGGCTTTGGCGGTGTACTGGACGACAGCACCTTTCCGCAATGTATGGGAAGCTTTCGCCATATAACGGTGCAGGTTATATAGCTCGTACGTTACCAATGCGTACACTGGAACGCCTGATTCCGTTTAGTTAAAGCAGGGCCACCACGTGCAGGTAGCAATCAGATTCGTATACGTGGCCCCATACATACATACATACATACATACATACATACATACATACATACATACATACATATATATATATATATATATATATATATATATATATATATATATATATAGGATAGATGTCATATGCAAAATTAAGAGAACAGTTTATTATCTCTGAGCATAAGTGTAGCATCTAGCATTCAATTGGCGTTTATGCTGCTGTTGCAGCAAAAATATAAAAATAGTCAATCGACCACTACTTCAATATTGATTTATTACACCTTCAGAGCAGAAAAATTGTTAACAACATAACGATTACGTCTCTGCTCTCATATCGTAATCACATTTCAGAAAACCTTTATATCTGTGCGGACATAACAGGCGGCATTTGCGTCTGGGATTAATCCTCCAAAATTTGTTATAATGTTGCAGCCAAACGACATGTCTCCCCTTTTGTACAAGCTAATCGCCACACACTTGTGTCTTCGGCATCCGTCGATGCACTGATTGACGCTCTAAACGGAATGTAAGGCAAGGATGAATCTTTCAGTGAAATTAGTTAAACAACAACATTTGTAATATCCCCTTTGTTTTCGCTTTTCTTTTCAAGTTACAAATCACTTGAATTTGCTGTTCATCTGTCCAAAAACGAGAAATGCGAAATTGCAGTATTACAGTAAAACATAACAACAGGAAAACAAAGCCCTATGGTTTCATGTTCAAGAGATTTCTCAACATGGGGTAATGTAATACAGAGATAGCTCAGAATGAAAACTTTTTAAAATTAGCAACTGGCTTTTTTAATTAGATTTTCAAAGACTTCTCTTCGAAGAGATCAGAGACTCGGAATATCAACCCGAAGTCCGAATCCAGAAACCCAGAAATTTCAAAGACTTCGATCATCTAGTTGTTCAGAAAGTATTGAGCACTGTGAAGATTTATTATCGGGATTTTTTAGGTTTCCCTACTAGAGAAATTTCTGTAAGCATATCGTTGAGAAGACGAAGCCTAAGGAGTGTTCAATTGGGAAATGATCGAAATGAAGTTTCACAGCTCGCAAAAACTTTTGACTGCGCAAAAATTGCAAAACTGCTTATTTGGGGGAAAAGTTTTTTTTTTCAAGAAGCTAGAATAGATTTTCTACGATTTCATTACTCAAATATATCTTGTCTCTTAAAGTAGAGATAGTTAGTAGAACATCATATTTCAGCTGAAAAAAAAAATTCTACTCTACTCAACACTTTTAAATTGAACTTTCAATCCATGAGGAGGTTTCATTTATGAAAATGGTGTTTATGGTTTCATTTAAACGTTTGAAAAAGAACACAAAGAACAAAAAAGAATACATTCATTGTTGATATTTTTAGGTAAGAAAAGTAAATTTCTCATCATCTGTGTATTTTTTTCATCGTGCGTAAATCGAGATATGGTCACTCATGCTAAGCAAAATCTTGCGGTTGAATAAGAGATATCACGTTAATTTACTTAATTATCAAAAGTTAGTTAGTTATTTAATTACGGTAGTTTGCACTTTCACAACAGCACCCAAATTTCATATTAGCCGTGGTTTTTAGGAGCAACAGGTACTGATTTGATGGTGAAGTGAATCAAAAAAGAATCAGTGAATTAGAAATCGTATTATTGCGTTGAGCAACAAGTTGTGAGCTTTTTTCAGTGAGAAATACACGTAGAAACCGAAAGAATTTCCACAACACTATACATCGTTTGAAATATCCCACATGATAGCAGAATGCTCACTTTTTAATTTTGTTGTGTCTTTTATTTTTAGATCATTAAAGTAGAGTATCAAGCGGAAATAATGGAGAGTTTTCGACTACACTCGCTTTTTGCATTTAAAGGCATCACCCCAGGAATCTGAGGTGGTACGGATTTCAGGTGGAGTATTCGTATATGGAATCGTAGATTATGGAGAGGAGTGTGGTTCCGTCCATTTCTTTCTAATTGTCGTAAAAAACGGCCCAGAAGATGCGGCCTCGAGCGTTCCGGTGCACTATTTTCTACAGTGAGTTCGACTGGAGCGCGCCAGCCTGGTGCACGTGCTGTATCGTCCGGGCCGTTTTTTAAAGCAATTATAAGGAAATCGACGGAACCTAAGCTAAACTAAACCCTCTCCATTATCTACGATCCCATATACGAATACTCCACCTGAAATCCGCACTACCTTAGATTCGCGTTATGCTGCCTTTAAATGAAAGGAGTAAAGAAAGTAGTCATTTGCTGACGCGTTTCAAAATTAGGGATTTTGACCTCGAAAAAGGGATAAACTCCAGTGGACCCAACTGTTAGTGGATGAGAGAGAGTTGTTTTGTTCCTTTCTTTCAAAAGCAAAAAAAAACTGCTGCAAATTAATCAAAGATATTCTCTCAGCTTCCAACTAATTTCTCGCATCGCTCAGTAGTTTTACGCGATCTCCAAGTTTTATTTTCATGTTATATGGTTATTTTTTGTGCTTTTCCAACTCGTTTCGTTCTTTTAAATTTTTCACGCCTTCTTCGATGCACAAAAGAGATCCCTGGAACCTTGTTGGTCTCATTACCTTATCTGTAAAAGAAACCAAAGTACTTGAAACTCCTCCGTTTTGTCAACTTGACTTTCTACTTTAATTACCTAAAAAACGAAAATCAACCAAATCTAAAAAGTGAACCTTGTTGTAGAATGACAAATTCTCTATGGAATGCAACGTTTCAAAAATAGTTCCTACTTATATACGCATTTATATTTTTGAAAAAGAACGCTCACGTCGCTACTCCTGAATCCAATCGTTCTAGTTCCCATGTGGGAACTGTTTGAATGTACTGCTCGGTAACTCACATACAAATTTCCGAATGACATCGCTACCGGTCCTGGACAGCTGCGTTTTTGGTGTAGATTGTAAACATAATTTCCTATTCGATGTGTTGGCGGAAGGTCTGAAAGAAATCTAAGCAGTGATCAAGCTCTGTTCAAAACTACATGAGGTTCCACCACGACACTTTCCAATCGCTCAACTCTGCGTTCTTCACACATGCTGTCAATTCTGCACCGGCACTTTTCCTCTGCTAAGCTACGACACACAGGGATGGAGATGAGGAAGAGAGAGAGTGACGGTTGCTGTGAAGAGCGTAGGGTTAAGTATTCGGAGGGGTTAGTAACTCACTCTGACATGCACTGGCAACGCTTGCCAAAACCATCAGCAACAAACAAAGCGACACAACCGACGACGTCATCTTCTTGCACTTCAAAAAATTAAAATAACGTCCCTTCTCCTTGACGATAAAGCCTTAACGAGGCAATCCTGAAATGATAATGTCCATAATACATCAACAGTACATAATCGCTTCACACCAACAGTTTGAAATATCATTTAATTAGAAATCGTCGTAGGATCCAATGTTGGAGTGATACTGTACCCACTTGTATTCGCGTAATCCGGCTCTGCACTTGGGTGACTGCTTTGTAAACGGGAATGGAACCGCCTTTACACTTACCCTGATTTTCAAGTTCAAAATGGTCGTATGGGGTTATCACTAGTTACTTTTTGGATTATGGTCTCACACGAAAGGTAAATTTAACAAACAGGAGAAACTCAGATAAAAATCTAGTAGCAGTTGAGTGTGCGGGGAGAAAAAGAGAGAGCTTTTGAACAACGGAAATGAGAACTTGTAATTCTCCACCGTAATGGGAATAAGATCTATGTGAAAGATGATCTATGTGAAGAAAGATAAGTATCAGCAAAAAAAGACATCGAATGTCGAAGAACAGAAGAAGTATGGAGTTGCTCGAGTAAACACAAGTCCGTTGTCATGAAGTCGTTTTTAAGAAAAAAAAACAGCATGGTTAGCTTTGGAATTCCTCTTATATAAAGGACCGCAGCACCCAGCAAAGTCAGACGAGGTGCCCCTCAATCACACAATTTTGTTTGCAGACAATGTGCACAGCGGATGCTAAGACTCGCAACAAATGGCCAATATGGCCGAATGATGGATACTGTAACCGATTTTACACTTCCAATAAAATTAAAACCCATCGGCTATCTCTTTTATGTAAGGGGTCGTAGCGCCCAGATCAGAGCAGAGTCAGACGTGGTGGGCTGCCTACTCTTTATCATACATTGCTTTTCACAAACAATGTGCACAGCGGATGCTAAAACTCGCAACAAATGGTCAATATGACCGATTAATGGATAGCAAATGGTGGACAAATGGATACTGCAACCACTGTTATAATTCCAATAAAATTGATATTCATCGATCATAAAGTATTGCAATGAGCCACGTTTTCCGGCTTTGTTTCAGGGATCTGTCTAACTTCGAACTTCTTCCATCGTCCACGCCCCGACCCGAAGGGATCTTAAATTTTGCACTTAACCAAGTAACAGAAAGTATTGAGTAGTTTTGCACTATTTGCGTGAAAAGTAAACTGTCCTCGGGTTCTCTCAGAAATGTAAGTAGTACTTTCTGTACGAGATATTTTAGAAATGAAACTCATTCTTGTTTCGTTAACATATTGACGACATTACGACCCACGACAGTGACGTATTTATTTTCCCGTTTGCTCTTTAAGCAACTTCTTAACATGTTTGTAAGAAAGCATAAATAGTAACCCTATGATTTTGTAAACATCGTGAGCAAAAAAACTGTTCCCAAAATTGATTTGTTCACATTAGAAACACAGCTAATTCGAACACTTTTTTTTTGCTTATTGAAACAGTCAATGAGATGATTATAACACTGGCTACATGTAGTATTGGTCTTTTTAGCATGCTTATCGGTCTGTAGATTCTTCCACACGAAGCATTAAACAAAGCGAGGAATGTTGTTATTTTTGTACATAATCTGTCTGAGCCAGCAAAACTGGCGCTGTCAGCTAAGCGACGGTGTGCTAATAACTTCTCGAATCGATTTCTTAGCATAGCTTGTGCTCCAATTGGATAACCTCCAAATACAATTCGAGAACTCCAGTTGTCTCTCAATGTCGGCAATTTAACAATGCTTATTTGAAGGAATAAGCCAAAAAATCTCTTTAATTCATCAGCATGCTTTACTCTCCCGTGCTTCATCCTTTTCTTGGGTATATCTGCTAGTTTCATGGACTATCAGACTGAGAACATCTTTGTTGAAAAACAGGCAGTAGTAGTCGATGGTTCAATCTGCCAAGAGCATTGAATTAATACCGAAATTGTCTTCGAAGTTCCAGAAATCATGTAAGACAAGTGTCAGACCATGAATCCGAGTGAGTGTAATTATCACTTTCCTGGTCGTCATCTCCTGAGCCTCCACAAAGGTTTACCGCCTCATAGTGGCGTGGAGGTGACTCTGGGAGTGGAGCTGCGATGCACAGCGGAGGCTCGTCCTCCGGCAGAGTTTCCCAAGCTGAAAAGGAGTTCGACGCGTCCGACATTCCAACTTCTCGGAATAGGAAGCCTGGCTAAGAGTAAACCACTGCTAATATTCAATACAGTCTTGGCAAAATGTCGCAAGGTGGCTCCCTGATCCATATCGGTTGGGCGACGACCTGTGGTGAAAGCTAAGCTCGCCGTGGCAGGGCTGCTTAGCTTGGGAAAAGTCTTTTTTGCCACTTCAGCATATCCACTGCCTCACTACCCTGCACACTGGGCCCTGCAATCTCAGACGTCGGACGGTATGGCGTTCGGTGAGAGGAAATCAAATCTCAGGTTGCTCAGGACGGCTTTGATTCTGGACCAAGGCGACACACGCACGACTCGCTATGGAGACTGTCTCAGACTGTCCACTTACAACGCAAGACTCCACAGATGCTGACCTGCATGCATCTCTCGTATCAAACTTCACGCGACTGCTCTGCAGGAGACCAAGTGCAGAAGGAGCGACGTATGACAGATAAATGACGGTACACGGAGAGAAGGTTTCGTCGAGAAAAGTAGGCGGTGTTAGTTTGCTACGCACCCATCTATCGTCCATCTTGTCGATTATCACGAGATCCTGTAACCTCGTCTGGCAATTCTTCGCCTCCTCCCTCTGCGCCAAAAACCCATCAGTATCATGAACTACTACTCACGAACATCAGCAGCTAATATACCCGAACTGGACGCGTTTTACGAGGAGCTGGAGGAAGTGATCGGCAACGAGAAGTCCTTCCACAAATTCGTTGTCGGAGACTTCAACGCAAAACTAGGGAACACTACGGAAGAGGAATACGGAATCGGAAGATTTGGACTAGGGGACCGGAATGAAAATGGCAATCGTCTCGTCGGACTGCTGTCCGCCGCTTGCCTCTTTCATGGGAACTTTCTTTTCATGAAGAAAGATCATTGTCGGTGGACATGAGAATCGCCGAATGGCGTGCGGAGATCGACCACATAGTCACCAACCGAAAATGGTTTCTATTTAACGTCTCAGTGGTACCATCCCTTTGGTGTGGTCCTGATCACCGTCTCCATCGTGCGAAAATACGACTTAGCCAAACGATGGAAAAGAACATCTGCTATAGGTAACGAAGGAGAAAAGAAATCGTCTACGACGATTGCGTACTCGAGGACTCCTTGTCCCAAGGTGACTGGCACATCGAGGAGCAAACGTGGACTACCAAATGCTGCTCAGAGGATTACGAGCCTGTGCTGAGCATGCCTCGAAGCCGCGCACGACAAACTTTGATCGAATTTCGAAGTCACCAAAGAATTCTTGGAAAGATTAGAGACTTTGAGGCTTTATCCGAATGCTGCAGAAAAGCGTTGCAGGAGGATTTTTTGAAATACAGGAAGAAGAAGATTCTGGAAGCAGCACAAAGAAGAACGAGTCTAAAGAAGTGCCGCAGGGATATCCGTAAATGGAATATTCCGCTAGCAGCCTTGCTGAACGAAGACGGGACTCGTGAGATGGAAATCATTACAGAGAGGTTGTAGAACCTTCTCCGTTCCTCAACTCCTGTGTCGAGCCCGATCATCCTCACTGGTGAAGCTCCACCACGGATTCTCCTTTCAGAACTACGAGTCACTATCAACAGCATGAAACCTGCCACAGCCGCCGGACCTGATTTTATATAAGCAGACTTTCTTCGGGCTGGTGACCATCCACTTCATCTAATCTTACCAGGGCACATGAAATCCTATCTTCAGAAAGAAAGGATCCCAGACCAGTGGAAGGCCTGAGCATGTTATACAAAGTATTCACCAAGGTCATCCTCACGCGCATATCCAGGATGCTGGATGAAGCTCAGCCTCAAGAACAAGTAGGATTCCATCAGGAACTCAGCTGCTTGAACCACATCAGACCGTTTCGAGGGTCATAAAGGTTTGCCGGGAATACCGCCTGCCCCTTGTTCTAACCTTCGTCGACTATGAGCAAGCCTTCGAAAGCGAATAGAAACGAATGCAATACTGTCAGCGCTGGTCGATCAAGGTGTGGACGCTTCGTATGTGAGGACATTAGCCAATTGCTACGATCGATGCACCCTAAGATACAGCTCTTCCACCATACCCATTGGAAAAGGGGTACGACAAGGCGATACTATATCGCCAAAGCTATTCACGGCTGCATTGCAATTGACAATGAAATCACTTTCCTGGGAAGAAAGGGGCATATGTGCTGGAAAAGAAATTAAGATTTCTCTCTAACCTTCGTTTCGCGAACGAAAACGTTTCTTTTCGCTCTCTTTTCGAGCGGTACTGATGAAGCAGAAACGATGTGCTGAACGAATTGAACGAATCAGGGAAGAGAATAGGACTGCGAATAAACAGAAAGAAGACACACTTCATGAAGAACGCCTACTGCGAGGACGGAGGAGTACAACTTGAAGGCTCCCACATCGTGAAAACTTCGTCATACGTATACCTCGGACGTTCTATGAACATGGAAAACGACTTGAAGGAAGAACTGAATAGAAGAATGAGAGCAGATGGGAGCATTCGCAGCAAAAAAAAAGTTTTTTTTTTTTTTTTTTTTGGGGAGTGAGCAGACGATGGTGAAGGAGTAGGCATGCATTCGCAGCCGTCAGGGAAGCTACGGACCAACTGACGGACCAAGATCTTCGTGCCCATCTGTTCGACTCGACAGTCCTTCCAGCACTCTGTTACGCAGCGGAGACGTGGGCAGACACCTCTGCCATGTCTAGGAAGCTACTTACTACCCACAGAGCCCTTGCGAGATGTCTTCTGAAAGTTAACCGGCGCACACAACATCTAGCCGGTCTTCACAGCTCCGACTTAAGAGGAATGTCCCGTCTTCGCGACCCAGCGGAATATGTATCGAAAGCAAAATATAAATGGGCCGGTTACATTACGAGAAGAATCGACGATAGATGGACTAAAAGAACGCTAGAGTAGATCCCAAGAAATGCTAAATGCCCTCGAGGGAGAGCGCCAACGAGAAGAGTCCGAATTAAACGTGAATCTCTCATGTGAATCTGAATCACTGTTTTCTGTACCCTCTATATGTGTTACGCAAAGGATTACGACACTACGAAAATAACTTACCTGTTTTAATTTTCTACAAATTTCCTTTTTGTCTGTATTTCTTTCCGATATACTTCTTTCCACGGATCTCCCTCACTAGAGGGACCACAGCCGGTTAGTCGCGAGGCTACGTGGCGCGTCCCCGGGTGGCGGATAGGGGGCTAAACGCGGACCAAAAGCGACCTTGCGCTTGCCCAGAGACGCAGGTGGATTCAGGGGATGGACTCCCTGTTTCTGCTGAGCCAGGACTGACTCATGACATCCTTGTATCCCACGTCGGTCCGGCCAAAAGCCTGCAATCAAGTGACTGGGAGGTGCAAGGGAGGCGGTTTGGAGTCGCCTCCAACAAATAAGCTCCACATGTCCACACCGGGAGAACGAAAGTTCTCCCAGAAACTCATGGGACTAGAGGCTTGCAACCTGCCCATGGGTTTTAAAATTTTTAAGCAAAACACAGTAATAGAAAAGAGTCTCCTGATTCCGGAGGAAAGCCTGGTACGGTAGCGCCAGGTAGGACGGGGTTGCAGGAGTCATGTAGGCTACCAAAACGGAAAAGGACTAGGATGGCGATCTGTACTTATAACGCACGTACGCTTGCATCGGAAGCGGCCATCGAAGATCTGATGATGCAAGCCAAGAAGATCAAGTACGACGTCATCGGACTGACCGAGACGAGACGACGTCACCCTCTCAACGCCGTATATGAAACTGGAGAAGAACTGTTCTTAGGAACATGCGACAGTAGAGGTGTTGGTGGAGTTGGCGTCCTCGTCAACACGAGTATGGCAAAGAACATCGACTCTTTTGAACAACTTACGACCCGAATCGGACGTCTGCGGATGAGAAGATGTGGCCCAATACCAGCTTTGACTATCTTCGTCGTTTACGCTCCAACATCAAGCTACGAAGAAGAAGAAGTCGAAGCCTTCTATATGGACCTGGAGAAGTTCTACCAAGAAGATCATGCCTTCTACAAGGTCATAGTTGGCGATTTCAACGCTAAGGTTGGCCCAAGAAGAACGCCGGAGGAACTTCACATCGGGACCCACGGCCTACAATGGAATGACCAGGGAGAGAGGCTCTCCGAGTTCATCATGACGACTAAGACCATCCATGGGAACTCGCAATTTCAGAAGCCCTCTTCTTTACGCTGGACGTGGGAGTCACCCGGTGGAGGGTACCGTAATGAAATAGACCACATCATCGTCAATAAAAGGTTCTGCCTGACGGACGTCGCTGTTGTACCAAAGTTCTATACGGGATCGGACCATCGCCTCCTCCGAGGAAGATTTTCCTTCACAAGGAGAGCAGAGAAAGCCGCCAAGTTCAGAGGGAGAAATCCCAGAACTGTCATCAACTGGGATCTCTTCGCTACGCTAGCCGGCTTTTGGGAAGATTCTGCAATGGACAACATCGACGAGGAATATGACCGGCTTGTCGAACACCTTCACGACTGCGCGAAGAAGGCTGAGAGTTTTAAAACCACCAAGAGGCGTCTGTCTCTTGAAACTCTTGAGCTGATACGCCAGCGTGGAGCAGCACGAGCCGCAGGGAACCAAGAACTCACGTCCGAGCTCGCAAGGCTTTGCCGAGAGGCGATAAAGGAAGACCTTAAAGAGAGAAGAGCAGAAGTGCTGGCTGAAGCTGCAGAGGCGGGGAAAAGCATCCGCTATGCCCGTCGAGACTTCGCCAGTCGCAAGACGAGGATGACTGCTCTCCGGAACCCAAAGGGAACAGCCATTGCATCGAGAGGGGGATGGAGAAAATCATCTACGACTTCTACTCTGATCTCTTCGACAGCCATGTCCACTTGCCTCCTCACCATCTGAGGGAAGATGGACAAGTCATTCCAGAGGTTCTCCCGTCCGAAATACGACATGCTATCATGTCGGTAAGAAATCGTACGGCACCCGGTCCCGACAGAATAAGACCAGAACACCTGAAGAGCCTTCCGCCAGTACTCATCAACACCCTGGCGAGGCTCTTTACACGTTATCTGTCGGAATGCAAGGTTCCTAAACAGTGGAAGACCAGCAAGACCGTGTTGTTGTATAAAAAGGGAGATCCACATGACATCGGCAACTATCGCCCAATCTGCCTACTGTCCGTCATCTACAAGCTCTTTACAAGAGTAATCCTTAATAGGATTGAAAAAGTCCTGGATGAAGGACAGCCATGCGAGCAAGCAGGGTTTCGAAAAGGATTCAGCACGATTGACCACATTCACACTGTTTCGAAACTCATCGAGGTATCACGAGAGTACAAGATGCCGCTCTGTCTCACCTTCATCGACTTAAAGAAGGCTTTCGACTCGGTTGAGACGGAAGCGGTCGTGGAAGCCTTGGACAACCAAGGCGTCCCTACTCAGTACATAAAGGTACTTCGAGAGTTGTACAGTAACTTCACGACCGGAATTTCGCCATTCTACAAGAACATCATCATTGACGTGAAGAGGGGGTCCGACAGGGTGATACAATTTCACCCAAAATATTCACAGCCACCCTCGCGCAGTAATGACGACAGGGAGGGGATGTCGGCAGCTACACCATTTGCGCTTTCTATGACATCGTACTGGTACTAGCATCAGCCAAGCGAACGATCCATTGACAAACATTATATTTTGTAATAAAGATGTTTAACATGTTATGCATTTAAACGAAATATCATGACAGTACGTTTATTGGGTCGAACTGAAATAATGAACGGCCTACCCCGCTGCAAACGGCTAGAGCATCGAGGATGTAGTGAAGAAGACCAGGAACACCCGGCTCCGTGCTCACCTCTTCAACACCACCGTACTTCCTGCTTTGACCTATGCTTCGGAAACCTGGGCATTTCGCAAGCAGGAAGAAAACGCGGTGAGCGTCATTGAACGCGCAATTGAGAGAGTGATGCTAGGAGTATTCCGTTTCACGCAAGTGAGGGACGGGATTCGAAGTTCTCTCCTACGTCAGCGATCGAAGATTAGAGACGCCGCTGCGTTTGCCAAGGAAAGTAAAATAAGGTGGGCCGGACACGTGATGCGCTTTAATGACAACCGTTGGACCAGAGCCGTGAGCGACTGGGTTCCCCGCGATATTAAGCGCACTACAGGAAGACCGCCGACCCGATGGTCAGATTTCTTCACGAAGTCCTTGAAAGAAAAATATGATGCTCTTCGTGTCCCACGCGAAAGGAGGAACCACTGGGCTACTCTGGCACGCGATCGGGACAAATGGAAGAATTACTGGCGCCCGCTCGACCAGTTCGAAGATCAACGGGAGTCAAGGTGATCAAGGTGATACTTCTTTACCGTATTTCGGTGCACACCTTTCCAATACAGTCTTTCTCCATTTCCTATTTTTCGGATATTCTGCCCTACTTCCTTACTGACGAGTTCCGGGGCGGGCAGTTAATATTTTCTATGATTCCGTCTAAGGGCAGGGACGAAACAGAAATTGTTTTATCGAGTTTTTTACAGTATTTTTTTCAGGGGCAGCATTCTTCTCCTCTGTCAGTACGCTTTTGGAGGTTGAGCATGTGGTAGGACGAAGAAAAACCGAAGAAGAATACTACTTTGAACGATACTATTCTGGAATGGGGAACGGTCAAGAGGTACCCGTATGATGTGCCGCCGCATATCCGGGAGGCTAATGAGCGTCGTTAATTGCACGGCGCGTCTCCTGATACCGTCATAATCGCTACAGTAGCCTGATTGCTCCTGTTGCGCTATGTCTCCAAGACGTCCCGCCTACTCCACCCTTTCCCCCCACTTTGCCGCGTCTACAGTTCTTATGATGCGCTTTTAAAATCGAACGGAAAGGAAAGTACCTGGTGTTAGATGTTGTTCGAAGGTCTACATAAAGTTAATATAAAAGAAGGAAAGAATGAAATAGGTTTGTATAAGTGATATGCGATTTGAAAATGCGAGTGAAATCGAAATTATCCAGTTTCGAGTTGTTAGGTGGAATACACTCATTCTTCTCTGGGAATTTAAGAGATGTTTCAAAAAATGTCTCACTGATCGGTGTTATGCTAACTTCTTTACTTTTTTGCGCTTTCTAAGAATTTCTTTTTCCTTATCTAGCTGGGTAAAACTGGCATCCAACGATTAACGAGGCGCGAATAATGCCTCGCAGACATACACTGTACCTAAAGGTATATCTCGAAGATACAAAGGTCTCTGTTCGCCACTAATACGCCTAACTTGTCATATTGATTTTATGTAGAGAATAGATAGACACGAAGCGATAAAACGATGTTGAAAGAAGTTTGAAGAACCATACAAAGTTCTATTATATAAAACTGTATAAAACGTACAAGCAAGTATTGAAATATTAGACATGCACCTTATATAAACATTATATCTAAGCAAAATTTTGAAAAGATAAAATGAAGAAAGGAGTTTAAAGAATGTATACAAAGTAATAAGCACATAAAGTTGCTGTTATTATAGCTGCTGCAGTTGAAATGTGAACACGAATTCGTAGGATGGCATACTTATGCACTGTTAGTTTATATAGAAGACTTGGGGCATGGAATGTGTTAAATAATGAGATGTGTGAAAATATATGCATGTTATTATTTTCCCTGGAGCATCTTTTTGAGATAATGTTTGCTTATGTAAAGTTACATTGCAGAGAAGGATCTACTTCTTCCCTTTTATTCTCAATAATATGCGCTTAGTTTACTATATCCGTACATCAGAATTCGCTGCGGCAATTCGTTTTTTACTCCCCCTCCCTTTAAAATTCGCACTATCCACCGCTTCGTCGCGGCGCGAACGTCGCGCGCAGCATTGATCAGGGGGCAATAGGGGGCGGGGCGTAGGTGATCTCAGGCGGTCGTGGAGAATGTCTAGCTGGTGGAGAGGCAGCCGTAATTAAGCAGAGGAGCGCAGTGCTGAAGGGAGGGCAGGAGAGGTCAGCCGGTTTTCACGGGTACCTCTTGTCCCGCACCCTCCTGGAATTTATAGTGTGTGATGATAAAGATTGTGATGTTATTCGTTGGAACCTTCTCCATAGTAGAGCTGGCAGCAGCATGTAAACAAAATGAATCAGAGAGGCTGGAAATGGGAAAAAAGTGTTTCAAAGTATTCACCGAAAAAAGAATACCCAAATGCATCTAACTAATCTAACTAATTGAATCAATTGAATAGTTGTCCTGAAACATTGTCACGCAGAAAAGTTTTCTTAAGCTACGATAGGGGGACTGGTCGTGTTAGATGAGGAGGCTTGGTGTTGCCGAAAGCCAGACCACCACTATTTGTCCACGCGGAGGCATTTCCCCACCTTCGTTAGGGACTAATCACAACGTTAGCTGAGCTCTTTCTTTCTGTCTTACTTCTGTGCTGACCCTCCACAGGATCCTCTGCATCAAAGGCAGAGCGTGCCTCTAAAATGGTTTCAGCATATCAGAGCAACCGGAACATCAGAAGAAAGTGGACAATATCTGTAAAAATTTATTCTACCAATTTCATGCGGACGGACCTTAAAAAGCACGTTGAAATATGTAGGAATGTCGATAATGTGAGATGGGTGGAGCAATAATTCTAACCCAACCAGCTAATGGTGGAACCATACTATTAGTGACTAGAGGACGAATAAGTGTGAGGTCACTGTTACAGAATTACGAAATTTATCCTGTGGTCATAAGATACAATTACGTTACGAAATCTATCTTGTGGTCATACAGTTAGCTGAACCATTGATCCTAAATATGACAAATGATCCCAAATATTCATTTTCAGGTCCATTTTTTTCTCCTTAGCCGTCAATGTGAAATGACAACTTTGGTACCCTTTTGTAAAGAAATTTCTCTTTGTAAAGAAATTTCTATCTTCATAAGCTATCATCTCTTTGATTCCTTGTGTTTCAACAAAGTAGTGTGCTCAAAACTGAAAACACTAAATTTTTTATGGCTAACTTTAGACGCCAATTTCTCGAAAATGAATCACAATGAATGTGTTGTGTACCGGTGGATCCGCCATGTTCTGGGGTATCTCCAGACAGCCTTCATTGCTGGACGATTTTCCCTCTGAACGGAAATATTAGCTGTTTATTTCAGCGGAATTTTGTCGCTGTAAAAATCACGCTCTAACTGCACATTCTTTGTTGCTTCATTGTTGCTCAGTGGTTCGTTCTCGGCAATGTCTCCTTATTTCGTAGCTTATTGTACTCTATCTACTGCAACACTAAGATTTTATTTTCAAAGTTAACATTTCTTAATTTTACATGGTAATTATGAATGAATATTCCTTCTCTTCCGACTGTTCCGTCGTCCATTTGCTTCATACGTTGACGTGAATACCTGAAATGGAAATATTCGAATTTCTTACGTCTCTCAACATGCTAAACTGTCTACCTCTTTTTTTTCTCGTGGTGACCGGGTGTGCAGCTCAAATGAAGGAGGTCCGTTCACCAACCGCCCAAAAGCGAAGGGTGTCGGAGCACCGGCTCCCACAATATCATGTATGCTCGTCAACGTCATTCACGAAACTTGAGAAAATCTTGGATGACAATGGCGAGGGAACGAAACGAGTGTAAGAGATGCTGAGGCCTGCACGTCCAGTGAACACGGGCCATCTAAGTATCTATGTAAGTAGGTAAGCATCTCCTGGGCTATTCTTAGTTCCGGCTAGACCGTTGATTCCTTAGTTAATCCTGCTCCTTATCTTCTTTCTCTTGATCGCTGTGAATTAAAAACGTTCAGAACAGTCGTCAAGGATGTCTACTCTGTCCACAGCCATTTTGGTCTTTACAAAAACTGAAAAACAAGAGTGCTATAGAAGTAGTAAGTGTATAAATAAGTTGCCGTAGACCACATCACAAAATATCAAACCAGTACTGCGAAAAAAGTAAAACGTATCGTGAAAAACTGTCGCATGGGACAATACGACCCAGCCGTGGGTCATACCCAAATAAAAGCGCGCCTGTCCCACGTGCAATAAAATTAAGAACACGCTCTTTAATCTTAATTTCTTTTTAATCTTTAATTGCTCGTTAATCTTTTAAGATAGTTAATTCTGACTGCTGCTCTGCTTATAATATCCCCTGAGGATCGCTCCAGAAAGCGAGGTTTCCAACTCCGTACAGTCACATGTCAGCACCTTAACCAGTACTTTGTGTAACTGAGATTAGTCCAACCATATACACCGACTTTGTGTTAGCTGTATGCTATCCCGAGCAAAACTGTACATAGCCATGTCGAGATACCAGGAGAAGCTTTATTATCCGTGAAATATTCAAGAAACGAGGATCTTTCCTGTTTCTATAAGGTGATAAACCTCATCACTTTTCTGCTTATCCTATCTTATAATGGACTATGTTGAAAAAACGCCTCGCTACGACCAGGATACATCTTTTCGCTGGTTCCTCTGTTTCTCTCGTTTGAAATCAAAACTTTATAACTTTACGACCGTAAAGCCAGGGGAGCCATGGAAGCCAGGGGAGCCAAAGAAATGTAAAACGCAGTAGAGCGACTTTCAACTTTTTTCTATTCTTTTAGGAAAATAACCTTTTGTGTTTCCTAGTAAGGCTTCTACACTGCTTCTTCAGGCCAATTATCACAAAGCTGCATTCGTTCGACTCAAAACTGACGCTTGTAAGGCAACTCCAGATAACCCTCAATACATTGAGTGGTCAGTATTTCAACCTTAGAAAACAGTGAAATGGTATCAGCTTTAATAACCACACAGTGAGCACATACCTCTCAACAACAATTTGGAGCACTTACACTGCCTTAGTTCGATATGAAAATGCTGGTCTGAGTATTGCATTGCTCTGGAATACTCGGTGCAGCGAAAACGGAACGCATTGTGTGTCCTTTTGGTTCCAAGACGAACCACTGTCTTTCCTGATCTTAATCCACGTCGAGGTCGATAAAATCGATTTAACCAGTGATTTTACGATAATGTTGATGAAACGATCCTCATTTAACTTCATTTTTGCAATTGGTGTTCAGATCACATGACATACTGCTGTTACTTGTTCCTGTCAAGAATGTTTCCCGACAGAACAGTTTGCTTTTTCAAACATAATTCAAGCATTCGTTTGGGAATTCCTTTTTGCTACTTTTGGAGAAAAAAATCAAAAGGGGTCAAACAATTGTAAGTAAATTTTCTCTTGAATGCCATGAAATAAACACCTCTCATGGACAGATTTTTTCATTCATTGACAACACGAAGAATAAATATTTTTTGTCCGTTAAAATGGAACATAGTAGCTATCTACATCTGTCGCCAAGAAGCAGGCTGCTGTACGATGTGCAATCTTGAAGGTATAGGTGATCAAAATATTGCATTTATAGGAGGAGTCGGCCAGCTGGTGGAGATTCACTGCATCACAATTGAACTGTCGACATACATCCTTGCACTGCTCAATACTCTGAACGAAAAGTGGATGTAGAAAGGTAGAATAATAAACTCCTTTTAATCTATAATTAGCTAATCAAAATCAATAACGGTTGAACAGTTAACAGTCTTACACATCCCTTGAGTTCTCATTTACACAAAAGTTTTAATATTCGATGGCAGAAGAAAATGTAATGCTCCGGATACCAGAAACAGAGGATATTCAAAAGCACGAACATCCAAAAATTTGAGAAAAATAAACTTTTTTGAATCCTTCTACAACTGAAAAGTTCGACTATTAATGAACCTCGGCATAGTTGAATGTGGTATCGAGTTTGATAAGTTGTACATGAAGTTATTAAATAAATTTATTGGCTAACGTTTCGGCTATATCGCTTTCTTCAGAGCCTAAAAAGGGCGATTCGATCTGCAATTTAAACGACCAGCCTCTCCACAACTAAACTGATGAATTCCTCGCCTACTTTCAATCACCAATTTAGCGACTACACTGATTGCTCACCTTAGATCGGAGACGCCTAGCATGGACCGCTGACTGCTCGATCACGAGGGCGAATGGTTCGAATGTCACGTTCGGATCGGAAGAGCCATTCGAGATATGGCGCGAGTTTCCGCGTTATCGAAAGACATTCGACCTTGCGGTTCATTTCAGGGTTTTTGGACTGGATCCAAAATGCCTCCAGCGAATTTCGAGCCAACGTTTTAGTTTCGTGCGCTAAGATTTGGACCCTAATTTCAGAATCGGCTCCGTCGTGGTTTTGTGTTCTACGGACACTTAAAGGTGTCCATTCTCGTAACCCATTCTTGCCGTTCACGTGCTCTTTGATGCGGACATACAGCGGTCGTGCCAACATACTCGTCGCCACAGTTCGTGCAAGAAATAAAGTAGATTACCCCGAATCTCAAGCAGTCTCCTGGTCTACCTGTGGGACAAATAATACAGTTTGGTGTTGTACAGATGGTATCGTACAGACGATTCCGAACTAGCTAACATTTCAAATTGTTCGGTGGTATTTCAACGACCGAAACGGAGCTATCGAAGTCTGCTCTCCTCAGACACCGCCTAATGGCAGCGCTCATTTCATCGAAGATGTAAGGAAAGCAGAGAGATATCTTATCTGTGGTG
Source organism: Necator americanus (assembly GCF_031761385.1). Classification (NCBI taxonomy): domain Eukaryota; kingdom Metazoa; phylum Nematoda; class Chromadorea; order Rhabditida; family Ancylostomatidae; genus Necator; species Necator americanus. The sequence goes on from NC_087374.1 coordinate 12,680,937, forward strand.
GGGTTTTCCAATCGCCGTGCTCGTTCACTTCGGTATCGTCTCGTTTCAGACGTTCGGATTTCATAAACATTCGAAACAGCAAGAAATCCGAACGTTCTGAAATGGATGAGCAGAAAGAAAATGAACCAAAATGTTTTTATTACTGGGTTTACGATACCATTTCGTTTGCTACGTACCGTTTGAGATGCCAACCTAGATGTTCAAAAAAGGAAGCCAGTTGCTCTGTGGTTTCTCCCTAGCAAGTTTTATGTGTTCGGACTGTCGGTTCAACAAGTCAAAACATTTGTCCATCTCCGCTTGGGTGGCGCAAATGACAAAACAATCGTCAATGTACCGAGAGTAGAACAACGGACGTGGTTCCAGAACAGGTGATTCAATTTTGGCCATAAATGAAATAGTTAAGGCGCGAGCCAATCTCTGCCCCATAGCTAAACCTCTAAGCTGTGCAAAGTAATTTCCAGACCATATAAAGATATTGCAGTCGAGGCACGCCTTGAGAAGAACCATCAATTGAGAGATTGACAATCCGTGTAAATTGATGTAAATTGATGTAAATTGATGGTACCCATAGAACACAAAAACACGACGGAGCCGACTCTGAAACTAGGGTCCAAATCTTAGCGCACGAAACTAAAACGTTGGCTCGAAAATCGCTGAAGGCATCTTGGATCCAATCCAAAAACCCTAAAATGAACCGCAAGGTCGAATGTCTCGGAAACTCGCGCCATATCTCGAATGGCTCCTCCGATCCGAACGTGACTCACGAATTTGCTGTTTCGAAAGAGCAAGAAATCCGAACGTCTGAAACGAGACGATACCGAAGTGAACGAGCACGGCGATTGGAAAACCCCACCACAGATAAGATATCTCTCTGCTTTCCTTACATCTTCGATGAAATGAGCGCTGCCATTAGGCGGTGTCTGAGGAGAGCAGACTTCGATAGCTCCGTTTCGGTCGTTGAAATACCGCCGAACAATTTGAAATGTTAGCTAGTTCGGAATCGTTTATACGATACCATCTGTACAACACCGAACTGTATTATTTGTCCCACAAGTAGATCAGGAGACTGCTTGAGATCCGGGGTAATCTACCTGATTTCTTGCACGAACTGTGGCGACGAGTATATCGGTGAAACGGCACGACCGCTGTATGTCCGCATCAAAGAGCACGTGAGCGGCAAGAATAGGTTACGAGGATGGACACCTTTAGGTGCCCATAGAACACAAAACCACGACGGAGCCGATTCTGAAATTAGGGTCCAAATCTTAGCGCACGAAACTAAAACGTTGGCTCGAAAATCGCTGGAGGCATTTTGGATCCAATCCAAAAACCCTAAAATGAACCGCAAGGTCGAATGTCTTTCGATAACGCGGAAACTCGCGCCATATCTCGAATGGCTCTTCCGATCCGAACGTGACATTCGAACCATTCGCCCTCGTGATCGAGCAGTCAGCGGTCCATGCTAGGCGTCTCCGATATAAGGTGAGCATTCAGTGTAGTCGCTAAATTGGTGATTGAAAGTAGGCGAGGAGTTTATCAGTTTAGTTGTGGAGAGGTTGGTTGTTTAAATTGTAAATTGAATCGCTCTTTTCAGGCTCTGAAGAAGGCGATATAGCCGAAACGTTAGCCAATGAATTTATTTAACAACCTCGTGTGCAGCTTGTCAAACTCGATACTACCTTCTACAACTGTTAGTTAGAAGAGGAGTGTTGGGGAAATTCGTTTATGCATAGCGATGAAAAGATGGGATGAAAAATTGCTTGAATGCAACTTTGCAGCTCTTAGAAGCTACCGAAAGCAAAAATTGACTAAAATACGATCTTGGATTTTTGAAGTTCCGAAAAAACCGTGAAATATTTCCTTAAGAAACTAGGATAGATTTTGCACAGTCGATATGCCGAACAAGATGTCAATAACATATGTCCTTGAAAAAGGCTGAATAGTTCGCATTACTCGCTACCTTTTTGACGAAACCTCCAACTACCAACTAGTGCTTGAAAAAAGAAAGGTAAAGGATAAATAATTATTGTTGCAATTTTTCTGGCCGTTTGAATAAGACTCGAAATAAATGTCGGCATGACGATGGCTCAGCTGATTGCATTGAGATCAAGCGCTTAGGTCGTTCTACCATCTTTATTCTTACGCTTACGTTTCGGCGGGTTTGCCTTTTTGATAGGCTTCGGAACATGACCCCTATTTATCGGAGGCCGTAACACCGCCGACTAAGTCAAGTAAGTGACATCTTTTCTGCCTCTTTTTTTTGCTCTGTGTTGTCATATTCCTCCTGATCTTTGAGCCACTGTAGGCAATACCAGCTAAATCGGTTAGCTCTTACAAACCAAAGACAGACTGTAACAGTTCATAGAACGTGAAGAATTTGCAGTTAAGGTTTGTCAGAAGTCAAATTAATGATGACTTCAGTCAGTTCTCAGTGCAAGACTTGATTGCGCTCATTAATAAGGAGCTTAAAATTTGTGGTCTAGCATTGATGGTTTTTCCCTATTAATTATTATTTTAGCAGCCCTGGGATATTAGTTTTTCCATCTCATGGAAGATCTCGATGATCTTGACGTTGAGAGCTCGATCTTGGCGAATAAGGCTCGCAAAACTCTGGAGGCGTTTTGGGAAGCGAGATGCGTATAGATCACGTGGTCATCCTTCTCCATTTTTAAGGCAGTCAGTTGATTACCTTAGTCACTATACATCAAGTACCTAGCTTCGGCCTGCGCTTCTCCATTTCCACTTCTAACTATGAGATCCAAATGTAGGCTTACAAATTTCATTCGTGGACGAGTGGGATGTAAGGCAGACAAGCCACTTCCTACTTCACCTTTTCAGGCTGTGAAAAAGACGAACTCGCTGAAACGTACGATGAAAATGAGGACTGTACCAACGTCAGTGTGGCCTAGCTCAAAACATTTATTGAATTATGTTTGTGTTTTTATGGACATTTGTGATCTTATGGCTATAGCAAATAAAGAATACTTACTGAAGATAGTCCATTTTTTTCTGTCAGAGGTTTCGTGGATAGCCCGCAACACCCGCCTTTAAAAAAAAGATGAGAAAGGAATCACTTTGTTCACTCCGATTAAAACCATTTTTTGCGCATTCGATGGTTGTACATGTTTTCTTTTCTCTCTCTTCGATTTCTTGCAGTTAGCGCTGAAAATCTGTTCATACAGTTCACTGATTACCGTTGTCATGGGGGACGAAGAAAAGTGCAAATAGTTCATGTAAATATATCAGGAATTACATCCAGTTCTATCGAGGAGGAACGCATTTCCGGGAAACCAAACTCGTTATTCGAACTGTCGATCTCCACTGCTACGACGTAACGTCACAAAATAATTGTGAAACCTTCGCAGTATCAAAAATTGTTCTACAGTCGGACCCTTGTTTGTCGGAAAAATTACTGGAATCACAAAGCAGAAAAGGAGTGACAGCAATTAACACAGATTTCGAGGGTTGTCCGAACGAAGTGCTAATTTCTTACTGAATTGTTCTGACTTCTCATGACTCTTCGTCCACAGCCATATCTGCTTACTGTCAAAATTTTCACAGTTCATACAATCGTTTCAGGATTCGGGTGTTCAGTTCAGCATGACCGTGCAGTCTATCGTTAAAATTTCTATCTTTTGTTAATTTCGTCAGCCATGTGACAACCCCTCTTCACTACAAATTCGACTAACGAGCCTCGACTTCATGTATGATTGCCGGATGATCGCTGCAGTTTTCTCAAAACATGATTACTTTTCCGTTCGAAAAGTATCAAGTGTTGCGTACTTCAGGCCAAATCGACAAGTGGATTCCCTGCATAGGTTCACTACTGCTGGATACGCTGATCCTTAACTTATTAGCATGTCGTCAATAGTTATATTGAAGAGAAATGATGGTGTACATATATCCGGGAACTGCGAAATAAAGCAGAAGTTTTCGCCTCCAAACACACAAATTTCGTTTTCAAAGTGGTAATTTAGTACAAACGTAGGAGTTAATTTCGAGACTATTTCTCTTCATGTATTACAAACAGTAATGTATCCAAACTTCTTAAGCTGGAAAAATGTTCGGATGCATCTTACAGGAACTCACTCCCGGATTCACGATCTCGCGCACAGAATATCCTTGACATTCATGGTAATTGTATAATTTGTAAACTCTTCCTCCGAGCCTCTGTTCTGCTGGTAGGTCTGAAGCAAATCTAACTAAATATCAGGATTTCTTTTTAAAGTACGAGTTTCCAATAGTAACCACTGTCTTGAAGTTTGAATCAACAGACATAAGAAAGTTCTCGTACATTTTCTTTCTTTGTATACTGTAAACATATCACAGGTATTACGGTAGTATCATAGCGACATGACCGTCCTTCAGCATAGCTCTTGTTTCTAAGGCTCCTACCAGGTGCTTTTTAATTATTTTATTATTGAAACTTCTAGACCCACTGAATCACGTATTAAGGGCTAAATCCACATCACATTTTTTAAAAGCGCGAGACGACAAATGTATCCCTTCGCACCAATGAACCCATTCATTATTCGCTTAAAGGCATCAATCCACGAATCTGAGGTGGTACGGATTTCAGGTGGGGTATTCGTACACCGGGCAGATTTTGGAGAGGGGGTGATTTCGTCTATTTCTTCCTAATTGCCGTAAAAAATGGCCCAGAAGATACACCTTCGGGGGTTCCGGCCCGATATTTTCTACAAGGAGTTCGATTGGAGCGGGCCAGCCTTGTGCACGCTCCGCATCATCCGGGCCGTTTTTTACGGCAATTAGAAAGAAATGAACGGAATCACCCCCTCTCCATAATCTACGATCCCGTATACGAATACTCCACCTGAAATCCGTACCACCTTAGATTTGTGGGTGATGCCTTTAACTTGGCGCTGTTGAAGCATACCGGTTCTGTTTCTGCTAATGAATTGTGCTGTCTGCTAAACACTGCGCTATTAAGGAAACTACTTTTCTTCAGCTAAACTACTTTACCTACTGATGGGAATAGGGAAGGAAGAGCCTTACTGTAGAGAATAGGAGGTGGTTAATTGGTTAGCGACTTACTCTGACACGCATTTGCAATGTATGCAAAAACAGTGAACAACAGACCAACCAAAGCGAACGACGACCTCATCTCTTTAGAGATTTTTTCCTGAAATATTTTTTAGTGACAATGGATTTCCCTTTATGAACGAAATAACAAAACAGAACACATGCTAACATCATAGTCACTATCGTTTGGACGAAATTATCATTGGTCCAAAAATGGGTGTGGTGTTATGTCTGCCTTGATACTCGAGATCAAAATGTACGCATAGATACTTTGTCCTCGTAGCACGTTCTTCTTCTCTCACTTCTGATCTTTGAAATCCTTATGCAGCAAGCACAAATTTCCAATTCGGTCCTAGGACCGAATTGGAAATTTCTGCTTGTTTTGGTATTTGAAATTAGAAAGCACCGTATAGATGTGATTAGTTTTTGACTAAAACGATATTTAGGAGATAAATTTTACAGAAAAAGGGAAATGCAGGAGCATAGAGAGAAAAAAGGATTTCAAAGATCAGAGATGAGAGAAGAAGAACGTTTCTTGGGCATAATGAGACCCAGTTTTTGCAGCTACAGCATTATCACCTGTGCTCCCGTTTTTTTATCGATTTGCTCGAGCGGGCAAAAGTAATACTTCCATTTGTCCCGATCGCGAAAAAGGATTGCCCAATGGCTTCTCTTCTCGCGAAAGACCCGAAGATCATCGTACTTTTCCTTGAAGAACTTCGTGAAGAGCTCCCAACAATGGGTCAGCGGTCCTCCTGCGGTGCGTTTGATGTTGCATGGTATCCAGTCGCCTACGGCTCTGCTCCATCGATTATCGTTGAAACGCATCATGTGTTCGGCCCACCTTATTTTACTTTCCTTGGCTCATGCGGCTGCGTCACTGATTTTCGATCGATGACATAAGAGTAAACTTCGAATCCATTCCTTCACTGGCGTAAAGCGGGACACTCCTAACCAAAGGAGGTGGTTGCAGGGGGAGAAGCTCAGTAGTAGTTAATGGAGGATTGAATGATTAGCAGAGCAAAATATTAAAGGATAAAGGATAAAGTTTCTGGCGTTAATCAATCCGCTAGGGATGCGCCCCCACGTTCACTTCAATTCAGAATCGTTTGAAGTTTACGAACGTGTATCTGGCCTATACAATGACTTGCGGTGGCTAGCCGATGTGTCAGGTCAGTGCTTTTATCCTCCCAGACAAGTCTGGCACCAATTTATCGACCCCGGAGGGATGAAAGGCTTGGTGAGCACTAGGGCGGATTCGAACCTCTGATCGATCGTGCAGGAAGCGGAACCTCTAACCGCTACACCACACCCGCCCCATGTAATTATTCAATAATATTTAATATGATATTTTGTAATGTACGTGATTACTTAATGCTGGATAATATTTTGTTGGACGGGTGTAGTGTAGCGGTTAGAGGTTCCGCTTCCTGCACGATCGATCGGAGGTTCGAATCCGCCCTAGTGCTCACCAAGCCTTTCATCCCTCCGGGGTCGATAAATTGGTACCAGACTTGTCTGGAGGATAAAAGCACTGACTTAACACATCGGCTAGCCACCGCAAGTCATTGTATAGGCCAGATACACATTCGTAAACCTCAAACGATTCTGAATTGAAGTGAACGTGGGGGCGCATCCCAAGCGGATTGATTAACGCCAGAAACTTTATCCTTTATCCTTTGAATAATTACATACATTACAAAATAACATATTAAGTTCAAGGCATAGAACAGTGGCATGGAACATCAACATTTCATTTTGACAATGCAGAATGTGTTGACAATATGGCACCACGCTGAGTTTTACAAAAGAGTTTGAAACTTGAAACCACTTCTATAAGATGGAGTTAACTATACGTAGTTTTCAGCAGTTTAAAAGCGCATTCATTGGAATTTAACAACTAAAGAAGCTTAGATTCTGTGCACATTCTAGGCCTGGGAGATCGCAAATAACTTTGTGATAAAAGGAACTGAAGAGATATTTTAGGTAGTTTTTTTTGGAGAAGATGGTTTTTCCTACAAGACAGTCAAACCGCCGTTCTTTCCCACCTCTCAACCTTTTTAGAATTCAGATGGGACAAAAATGTGAACATGGCATATTTCTCATATTTCCTCTATGAAAAATTTGGAAGGGAGCCTTCAGCCAGCAGTTCTGCTCTTCTCCCTTTTTTGTCTTCTTCTTTGTCTCCTTTTTGCAACGCTTCGCGAGCTCGGACGTGAATTCGTGGTTGCACCAGCTCGTGCAGCTCCACACTGACGAACTAGCTCTAGAGTTTTCGGAGATACACGTCTCTTGGTGGTTTTAAAAATCTTCGCTTCCCTTCTACAGTCGTGAAGATATCCTACAACCTAATTATATTCATCGCTGTTGTTGTCCATGGCGGTATCTTTTCGAAACCTGACTAGTATAGCGAAGCGAAGAGGTCCCAGTCAATGATAGTTCTGGAACTTCGCTTCGTGAACTTTGAGGCTTTCTCTCCTTTGTATGTGAACGAGAATCTACCTCAGAGAAGGCGATGTTCCAACTTCGTATAGAATTTGGCACAAGAGCGGCATCCGTCAAGCAGAACCTTTCATTAACAACTCTATAATCAATTTGAATATGGTACATTTATTAATACTCAATATACATATTATATTATATTATATTATTTTAACCTACCTAGTAAGAGTAAATTTGTTTCTTTAGTTCAATTTAGTTCAATACATTATGAGTAATTTTTGATTGCAATAGGAGCGACTATACTAGAAAGAATGAGATGAAGAGAGTCTTTCATGGGGGGGGAGGGGCGTCATTGTTCTCAGGTGGGTTTTTTCAACTACACGCCTGACCCTGATTCAAAATTGTACTGCTTTGAATTTTTCGTGAACATCGTTATTTTGCTAATCGCACAGCCTATTTTGTAGCAATTCTAATTCTATTTTGAGTTGTATGCAGGTGTCCTTTCTTCACGGAATATCTTCTTCAAAAAAAGTTTGAAAGTCATCAATGTTGGATGAGAAGTAAACTCATTTAAAGACATCAACCCACGATTCTGGCGTGGTATGAATTTTCGCTGGAGTATACATACATCGGGTCGTAGATTATGAATACAGGGGTGGTTCCGCTCATTTCTCTCTGCATCACTGTAAACAGACTCCTTCGGAATGCGGTCCCTTACGACGTCCGCTCCACCTTTGCGTTCCGCCCCCGCCCGCCGGCAATTTATTTCATTCGGCGAATCGCAGGCGGGGGCGATTGCAAAGCTGGCACGTTGCAATGGAGGACGTAAAGGACCGTAAGGAACCGCATTACTGTGAACTGTAAATGGACGGCTTCATACTGCGGTTCCTTACGGTTCCTTACCTCTTCTTTTGCAACGTGCCAGCCTTGCGCCCCGCTCCGCCTGCGATTCGCCGAATGAAATGAATTGCTTAGCGGGATATCCGAATGGATTTTTGAGGAATGGTAGGAGGGGCTGGGTGCAAAGGTGGAGCGGACGTCGTAAGTAACCGCATTCCGAAGGAGGCTGATGCAGGGAGAAATAAGCGGAACCACCCCTGTATTCACAATCTACGACCCGATATAGCTATGCTCCAACGAAAATCCATACCACGCAAGAACCCATCATGGGGTAATGCCTTTAACTCTTTCACGCTGGATACGAAATCTTCGCTCTTGTCGGAAATTGATCCCGACAGTGTTAGTGAAACCGACGATAGATTGCACTCCGCAAAACTTCAAAAAATGTCACTGGGCATTTCACTAAAGTAAACGTTAGCTTTCTTTATAAATAGGTGTCCTCCAATATATTGAATTGGCAGTAAATGAGGAGTGTCGAAGCTAGGTTATAGGTGTGCAAACTAATAAGGAAATGAAATCTGCCTCCTACAGTCTCCTAGTTCTCGATACGATGTCACTTCCTCAATTCATTATTATTCAAGTATTATAGTATTTATTATTCAAACCAGTCTGAACGTCAGGCTAAAGCCGGACTTCAGACTTTTTCTGGTGTTTGCTTCGCTCGCTTCACTGATCAACGAAAATTAATATTAGTACCGTTTTCTATGAAATTGAACTCGTGTATCTCCAACAATCTTCCATTCTTTTTTTATATTATAACTAAAAGCGAAAGATTTCATAGTCTTCTTCCTAAACGCGTCAGTTCTATATTTGGAGAACATTCGAACTTCAGCTTCAAACACTCCTTACCAATATATTATTGACAAAATTTAAATGTATCACTCGAAATATGGATTTTCCTCCTGTTTTCCCCAACAGTTATCAAAGAATGATGTTTTGGCATAAAATGACGTGAAAGACATCATCCTACTGATAAAGATAACGTTCCACGTCAGATCACATAAACATCTGGCTATTATTTAAGCATCCGTTTGCATGCGTGTTTCCACTTTCTGAGAACGGCATGCTACAAACTTGAGGGGAACGAAGAAGGAAATAAGCACGCGGAGGAGTCATAAAGGTGAAGAGCAAAGCCGCCAGTGGTCACGGCTATGAAAGGGCTGCAACCATTTATCTTTTGCGTCATGCACACGAAGTTATTGCGCACCAATGACCGGGTCCACCGACGCCGGTGGACCCGTCGCACCCCATATCATGGCTATCTGGCGCCGGGTGGACCCGTCGCACCCCTTCTATAGGTATCTGGCACCGGTGGACCCGTCGCACCCCCTTTTCCGTGGACCCGTCGCACATATTATGGTGCTGGCGCCCAATCTGGCGCCGGTGGACCCGTCGCACCACCTTCTATAGGTATCTGGCGCCGGCGCACCAATCTGACGCCGGTGGACCCGTCGCACCCCATATTATGGCTATCCGGCGCCGGTGGACCCGTCGCACCGGTGGACCGTCGCGCCGGTGGACGTCACCCCTTCGTGGCTATCTGGCGCCGGTGGACCCGTCGCACCCCTTCTATAGGTTGGCCGGTGGACCCGTCGCAATGGCTATCTGGCGCCGGTGGACCCGTCGCACCCCCTTTTATGGGTATCTGGCGCCGTTGGACCCGTCGCACCCCCTTTTATGGCTATCTGGCGCCGGTGGACCCGTCGCACCCCCTTCCATAGGTATCGGGCGCCGGTGGACCCGTCGCACCCCTTCTATGGGTATCTGGCGCCGGTGGACCCGTCGCACCCCTTCTACAGGTATCTGGCGCCGGTGGACCCGTCGCACCCCTTCTATGGCTATCTGCCGCCGGTGGACCCGTCGCACCCCATATTATGGCTATCTGGCGCCGGTGGACCCGTCGCACCCCTTCTATGGGTATCTGGCGCCGGTGGACCCGTCGCACCCCTTCTGTGGGTATCTGGCGCCGGTGGACCCGTCGCACCCCATATTATGCTATGGTATCTGGCGCCGGTGGACCCGTCGCACCCCCTTCTATGGGTATCTGGCGCCGGTGGACCCGTCGCACCCCATTTTCTATGGGCTATCTGGCGCCGGTGGACCCGTCGCACCCCTTCTATAGGTATCTGGCGCCGGTGGACCCGTCGCACCCCTTTTATGGGTATCTGGCGCCGGTGGACCCGTCGCACCCCCTATTCTGGGTATCTGGCGCCGGTGGACCCGTCGCACCCCCTTCTATGGGTATCTGGCGCCGGTGGACCCGTCGCACCCCCTTCTATGGGTATCTGGCGCCGGTGGACCCGTCGCACCCCTTCTATGGGTATCTGGCGCCGGTGGACCCGTCGCACCCCTTCTATGGGTATCTGGCGCCGGTGGACCCGTCGCACCCCTTCTATGGGTATCTGGGATGGACCCGTCGCACCCTTTCTATCTGGCGCCGGTGGACCCGTCGCACCCCTTCTACAGGTATCTGGCGCCGGTGGACCCGTCGCACCCCCTTCTATGGGTATCTGGCGCCGGTGGACCCGTCGCACCCCTTCTATGGGTATCTGGCGCCGGTGGACCCGTCGCACCCCCTTCTATGGGTATCTGGCGCCGGTGGACCCGTCGCACCCCTTCTATGGGTATCTGGCGCCGGTGGACCCGTCGCACCCCCTTTTATGGGTATCTGGCGCCGGTGGACCCGTCGCACCCCTTCTATGGGTATCTGGCGCCGGTGGACCCGTCGCACCCCCTTCTATGGGCTATCTGGCGCCGGTGGACCCGTCGCACCCCCTTCTATGGGTATCTGGCGCCGGTGGACCCGTCGCACCCCCTTCTATGGGTATCTGGCGCCGGTGGACCCGTCGCACCCCATATTATGGCTATCTGGCGCCGGTGGACCCGTCGCACCCCCTTCTATGGGTATCTGGCGCCGGTGGACCCGTCGCACCCCATATTATGGCTATCTGGCGCCGGTGGACCCGTCGCACCCCCTTCTATGGGTATCTGGCGCCGGTGGACCCGTCGCACCCCCTTTATGACTTATCTGGCGCCGGTGCACCCGTCGCACCCCATATTCTGGCTATCTGGCGCCGGTGGACCCGTCGCACCCCCTTCTATAGGTATCTGGCGCCGGTGGACCCGTCGCACCCCATTTTATGGCTATCTGGCGCCGGTGGACCCGTCGCACCCCCTTCTATAGGTATCTGGCGCCGGTGGACCCGTCGCACCCCCTTCTATAGGTATCTGGCGCCGGTGGACCCGTCGCACCCCCTTCTATGGGTATCTGGCGCCGGTGGACCCGTCGCACCCCTTCTATGGGTATCTGGCGCCGGTGGACCCGTCGCACCCCTTCTATGGGTATCTGGCGCCGATGGACCCGTCGCACCCGTTCTATGGGTATCTGGCGCCGGTGGACCCGTCGCACCCCTTCTATGGGTATCTGGCGCCGGTGGACCCGTCGCACCCCTTCTATGGGTATCTGGCGCCGGTGGACCCGTCGCACCCCCTTCTATGGGTATCTGGCGCCGGTGGACCCGTCGCACCCCTTCTATAGGTATCTGGCGCCGGTGGACCCGTCGCACCCCCTTCTATGGGTATCTGGCGCCGGTGGACCCGTCGCACCCCCTTCTATGGGTATCTGGCGCCGGTGGACCCGTCGCACCCCTTCTATGGGTATCTGGCGCCGGTGGACCCGTCGCACCCCCTTCTATAGGTATCTGGCGCCGGTGGACCCGTCGCACCCCTTCTATAGGTATCTGGCGCCGGTGGACCCGTCGCACCCCCTTCTATGGCTATCTGGCGCCGGTGGACCCGTCGCACCCCCTTCTATGGGTATCTGGCGCCGGTGGACCCGTCGCACCCCCTTCTATGGGTATCTGGCGCCGGTGGACCCGTCGCACCCCCTTCTATGGGTATCTGGCGCCGGTGGACCCGTCGCACCCCCTTCTATAGGTATCTGGCGCCGGTGGACCCGTCGCACCCCCTTCTATGGGTATCTGGCGCCGGTGGACCCGTCGCACCCCCTTTTATGGGTATCTGGCGCCGGTGGACCCGTCGCACCCCTTCTATGGGTATCTGGCGCCGGTGGACCCGTCGCACCCCCTTCTATGGGTATCTGGCGCCGGTGGACCCGTCGACCCCGACTTCTATGGCTATCTGGCGCCGGTGGACCCGTCGCACCCCCTTCTATAGGTATCTGGCGCCGGTGGACCCGTCGCACCCCCTTCTATAGGTATCTGGCGCCGGTGGACCCGTCGCACCCCCTATTATGGCTATCTGGCGCCGGTGGACCCGTCGCACCCCCTTCTATGGGTATCTGGCGCCGGTGGACCCGTCGCACCCCCTTCTATGGGTATCTGGCGCCGGTGGACCCGTCGCACCCCCTTCTATGGGTATCTGGCGCCGGTGGACCCGTCGCACCCCTTCTATGGGTATCTGGCGCCGGTGGACCCGTCGCACCCCCTTCTATGGGCTATCTGGCGCCGGTGGACCCGTCGCACCCCCTTCTATGGGTATCTGGCGCCGGTGGACCCGTCGCACCCCCTTTTATGGCTATCTGGCGCCGGTGGACCCGTCGCACCCCTTCTATGGGTATCTGGCGCCGGTGGACCCGTCGCACCCCCTTCTATGGGTATCTGGCGCCGGTGGACCCGTCGCACCCCTTCTATGGGTATCTGGCGCCGGTGGACCCGTCGCACCCTCTTCTATAGGTATCTGGCGCCGGTGGACCCGTCGCACCCCCTTCTATGGGTATCTGGCGCCGGTGGACCCGTCGCACCCCCTTCTATAGGTATCTGGCGCCGGTGGACCCGTCGCACCCTCTTGCCGGGTGGACCCGTCGCACCCCTTCTATAGGTATCTGGCGCCGGTGGACCCGTCGCACCCCATATTATGGCTATCTGGCGCCGGTGGACCCGTCGCACCCCCTTCTATAGGTATCTGGCGCCGGTGGACCCGTCGCACCCCCTTCTATAGGTATCTGGCGCCGGTGGACCCGTCGCACCCCCTTCTATAGGTATCTGGCGCCGGTGGACCCGTCGCACCCCCTATTATGGCTATCTGGCGCCGGTGGACCCGTCGCACCCTCTTCTATAGGTATCTGGCGCCGGTGGACCCGTCGCACCCCCTTCTATAGGTATCTGGCGCCGGTGGACCCGTCGCACCCCCTTCTATGGGTATCTGGCGCCGGTGGACCCGTCGCAACCCTTCTATTGGGCGCGCCGGTGGACCCGTCGCACCCCCTTCTATAGGCTATCTGGCGCCGGTGGACCCGTCGCACCCCCTTCTATAGGTATCTGGCGCCGGTGGACCCGTCGCACCCCTTCTATGGGTATCTGGCGCCGGTGGACCCGTCGCACCCCCTTCTATGGGTATCTGGCGCCGGTGGACCCGTCGCACCCCCTTCTATGGGTATCTGGCGCCGGTGGACCCGTCGCACCCCTTCTATGGGTATCTGGCGCCGATGGACCCGTCGCACCCCATATTATGGCTATCTGGCGCCGGTGGACCCGTCGCACCCCCTATCTATCTGGCGCCGGTGGACCCGTCGCACCCCTTTTATATTTCTAGTGGCTATCTGGCGCCGGTGGACCCGTCGCACCCCATATTATGGGCTATCTGGCGCCGGTGGACCCGTCGCACCCCCATTCTATGGTATCCGCCGGTGGACCCGTCGCACCCCCTTCTATAGGCTATCTGGCGCCGGTGGACCCGTCGCACCCCTTCTATGGGTATCTGGCGCCGGTGGACCCGTCGCACCCCCTTCTATGGGTATCTGGCGCCGGTGGACCCGTCGCACCCCTTCTATGGGCTATCTGGCGCCGATGGACCCGTCGCACCCCCTTCTGTGGGTATCTGGCACCGGTGGACCCGTCGCACCCCCTTCTATAGTGATCTGGCGCCCGTCGCACCCTTCTTGGCGCCGGTGGACCCGTCGCACCCCCTTCTATGGGCTATCTGGCGCCGGTGGACCCGTCGCACCCCTTTATTATGGCTATCTGGCGCCGGTGCACCCGTCATCTGGCACCGGTGGACCCGTCGCACCCCCTTCTATGGGTATCTGGCGCCGGTGGACCCGTCGCACCCCCTTCTATGGGTATCTGGCGCCGGTGGACCCGTCGCACCCCTTCTATGGGTATCTGGCGCCGGTGGACCCGTCGCACCCCTTCTATGGGTATCTGGCGCCGGTGGACCCGTCGCACCCCCTTCTATGGGTATCTGGCGCCGGTGGACCCGTCGCACCCCCCTTTTATGGGTATCTGGCGCCGGTGGACCCGTCGCACCCCTTCTATGGGTATCTGGCGCCGGTGGACCCGTCGCACCCCATATTCTATGGGTATCTTGCGCCGGTGGACCCGTCGCACCCCCTTCTATGGGTATCTGGCGCCGGTGGACCCGTCGCACCCCCTTCTATGGGTATCTGGCGCCGGTGGACCCGTCGCACTTCTATGGGTATCTGGCGCCGGTGGACCCGTCGCACCCCTTCTATAGGTATCTGGCGCCGGTGGACCCGTCGCACCCCTTCTATGGGTATCTGGCGCCGGTGGACCCGTCGCACCCCCTTCTATAGGTATCTGGCGCCGGTGGACCCGTCGCAACCCATTTTATAGGTATCTGACGCCGGTGGACCCGTCGCACCCCTTCTATGGATACCTGGCGCTGGTGGACCCGTCGCACCGCTTCTATGGGTATCTGGCGCCGGTGGACCCGTTGCACCCCTTTTATAGGTATCTGGCGCCGGTGGACTCGTCGCACCCCTTAGCTATGGCGCACCTATCTGGCGCCGGTGGACCCGTCGCACCCCCTTTTATGGGTATCTGGCGCCGGTGGACCCGTCGCACCCCTTTTATGGGCTATCTGGCGCCGGTGGACCCGTCGCACCCATTCTATGGTGCGCCGGTGGACCCGTCGCACCCCCTTTTATGGGTATCTGGCGCCGGTGGACCCGTCGCACCCTGCTATATCTGGCGCCGGTGGACCCGTCGCACCCCTTCTATCCGGGCTATCTGGCGCCGGTGGACCCGTCGCACCCCTATTTTATGGGTATCTGCGACGCCGGTGGACCCGTCGCACCCCATATTATGGCTATCTGGCGCCGGTGGACCCGTCGCACCCTTATGTATCTGGCACCGGTGGACCCGTCGCACCCCCTTTTATAGGTATCTGGCGCCGGTGGACCCGTCGCACCTTTCTATGGGTATCTGGCGCCGGCGCGATGGGCGCCGGTGGACCCGTCGCACCCCATATTATGGCTATCCGGCGCCGGCGCACCTATCTGGCACCGGTGGACCCGTCGCACCCCCTTTTATAGGTATCTGGCGCGGTCGACGCCGGTGGACCCGTCGCACCCCATATTATGGCTATCTGGCGCCGGTGGACCCGTCGCACCCCCTTCTAGTGGCTATCTGGACGCCGGTGGACCCGTCGCACCCCTTCTATAGGTATCTGGCGCCATGGACCCGTCGCACCCCTTCTTGGTATCTGGCGCCGGTGGACCCGTCGCACCCCTGGTGATTCTGGCACCGGTGGATCTTTCGCACCCTCTTCTATGGGTATCTGGCACCGGTGGGCCCGTCGCACCCCTTTTATAGGTATCTGGCGCCGGTGGCGCGCTACTGTCTGGCGCCGGTGGACCCGTCGCACCCCATATTATAGGTATCTGGCGCCGGCGGACCCGTCGCACCCCATATCATGGCTATCTGGCGCCGGCGCACCAATCTGGCACCGGTGGACCCGTCGCACCCCCTTTTATAGGTATCTGGCGCCGGTGGACCCGTCGCACCCCATATTATGGCTATCTGGCGCCGGTGGACCCGTCGCACCTCCTCCTATACGTATCTAGCGCCGGTGGACCCGTTGCACCCCTTTCTATAAGTGTCTGGCGCCGGTGGACCCGTCGCACCCTTTCTATAGGTATCTGGCGCCGGTGGACGCACCCCTGCGACGCCGGTGGACCCGGCGCACCCCATATTATGGCTATCCGGTGTCGGCGCACCAATCTGGCACCGGTGGACCCGTCGCACCCCTTTTATAGGTTTCTGGCGCCGGTGCGCTACTGCGACGCCGGTGGACCCGTCGCACCCTTCCATAGGTATCTGGCCGGCCGTGCCTCCTTTTTCTGGCGCCGGTGGACCCGTCGCACCCCATATTATGGCTATCCGGTGTCGGCGCACCATTCTGGCACCGGTGGACCCGTCGCACCCCTTTTATAGGTTTCTAGCGCCGGTGGCGCTACTGCGACGCCGGTGGACCCGTCGCACCCCATATTATGACTATCCGCCGCGGCGTATCTGGCACCGGTGGACCCGTCGCACCCCTTTAGTTTCTAGCGCCGGTGTATCTGCGACGCCGGTGGACCCGTCGCACCCCTTTCTATATTATTGGCACCGTGGACCCGTCGCCGGTGCGCTACTGCGACGCCGGTGGACCCGTCGCACCCCCTTAAAAGTTTCGCCGGTGCGGTATCTGGCGCCGGTGGACCCGTCGCACCCCTTTTATATTATGGCTATCGGTGGCGCCGGTCGCACCCTATCTATATCTGGCACCGGTGGACCCGTCGCACCCCCTTTATAGGTTTCTAGCGCCGGTGCGCTACTGCGACGCCGGTGGACCCGTCGCACCCCATATTATGGCTATCCTGGACGCCGGCGCACAATCTGGCACCGGTGGACCCGTCGCACCCCCTTTTATAGGTTTCTAGCACCGGTGCGCTACTGCGACGCCGGTGGACCCGTCGCACCTTTCCATAGGTATCTGGCGCCGGTCGCGCCGCTGCCGACGCCGGTGGACCCGTCGCACCCCATATTATGGCTATCCGGTGTCGGCGCACCAATCTGGCACCGGTGGACCCGTCGCACCCCCTTTTATAGGTTTCTAGCGCCGGTGCGCTACTGCGACGCCGGTGGACCCGTCGCACCCCATATTATGGCTATCCGGCGCCGGCGCACCAATCTGGCACCGGTGGACCCGTCGCACCCCTTTTTATAGGTTTCTAGAGCCGGTGCGCTACTGCGACGCCGGTGGACCCGTCGCACCCCATATTATGACTATCCGACGCCGGCGCACCAATCTGGCACCGGTGGACCCGTCGCACCCCCTTTTATAGGTTTCTAGCGCCGGTGCGCTACTGCGACGCCGGTGGACCCGTCGCACCCCATATTATGGCTATCCGGCGCCGGCGCACCAATCTGGCACCGGTGGACCCGTCGCACCCCCTTTTATAGGTTTCTAGCGCCGGTGCGCTACTGCGACGCCGGTGGACCCGTCGCACCCTTCCATAGGTATCTGGCGCCGGCGCGCCACTGCGACGCCGGTGGACCCGTCGCACCCCATATTATGGCTATCCGGTGTCGGCGCACCATTCTGGCACCGGTGGACCCGTCGCACCCCCTTTTATAGGTTTCTAGCGCCGGTGCGCTACTGCGACGCCGGTGGACCCGTCGCACCCTTCCATAGGTATCTGGCGCCGGCGCGCCACTGCGACGCCGGTGGACCCGTCGCACCCCATATTATGGCTATCCGGTGTCGGCGCACCAATCTGGCACCGGTGGACCCGTCGCACCCCCTTTTATAGGTTTCTAGCCGGCGCACCACTGCCACGCCGGTGGACCCGTCGCACCCCATATTATGCTATCCATCGGCGCTATCTGGCACCGGTGGACCCGTCGCACCCCCTTCCATAGGTATCTGGTGCTGGCGCACCAATCCCACGCCGGTGGACCCGTCGCACCCCCTTCCATAGGTATCTGGCTCCGGCGCGCCAGTGCGACGCCGGTGGACCCGTTGCATCCCCTTCAATAGGTATCTGGCCGTGCACGCATAGTAGTCGCTGTGGTGGCCCGTTGAGCGTAAGCGTATTCGGCAGTACGGGAAATATACACGAATCTGAGCCTACTACTCCTGTTCATGCTTTCACTCCATCACTACACATCTGTCGCCCTCACTGGACATCTCCTTGACCGCGAAGAACACATGTCTGTCGTCACAGGGGTTTGTTCCGCAGCTCCAAAGCACGACTGCGGAGCGACAGCGACACGACATCAACAATAAAAGAAGACATGATAATTAACAAGTACTCGCTAAAGTACTAGCTGTTCAACTCTAGTAAACTGGAGGATAGAAAAATTCGTTGTTTTTCATCGAGGAACAACTTGACATAGATTATGTCCTAGGAAATAGATTGATGCGCCCTGATTTTGCCTTGATTCTCAGTGATCGGCCTACTATCGCAAACTCCCCAATTCACTTTAGAAAAACAAACTCTGTGCAGAAACTAAGTGGATTGTGTTCAAAAATACATGCTTGGTAGATGAGGGTTTAATAAAGTAGTTTTGCACACATATACAGATTTTCAGTTTTTTCAGAAAAACTTTTTTTCTTCTAATAGTAACGAAGTTCTATGAAAGGTATTCTCTGGCTGCCTCCTAGCATAACCTATAGAACGAAGGAGAGGAAGAGAGGAGGCAAATTGGAAAAGAAGAAAAGGCAGGAAATAAATAATGGGCTATCCATGATTATTTGTACTCGGGAACTGTCATGAAGAAAACGTCGAAGAATGAAAATTCGTAAATGCCTGATAAAAGACGAGGAAAGCCGGCGCTTGTCATCGCGAATGCGCCTCTCCAAGGAACATTGCTGATTTCAAAACCTCTTCTATGTAAGGGAACGTACCACCCCCATCTTTTCAGAGGCAGACGCTAAATGCTGCTTATTCTTAATCATGCGCTATTTTTTATAGGCAATATGAACGGAGGATGCGAAAACATTCAAGAAATGCCCGATTAATGGATACCGTAGAAAGTTTTATAATGCCGATAAAACTAAAATACATCACTCAAAAGCTTTGCAGAGAGCTCTGTTCCGGTGCGGTGCTTCAAAAAGGTGTCTAATTATACAGAACTTCTTCCTACTTCTTAACCAAAACTCGAAAGGTTTCTGTGACATCAAAGTGGAGTTGACAAAATTCTGACAACTTCCTTTCATCGAATGAACAACCAGTAAAACTGGTCGCGGTGCTCAGCACAGGTTCTGGACAGCTACGATCTTCGCAGCCCGAAAAACCGAGACAACCTAGGAAAAATATATCATTTAACACTTCTTCGTTCATTTTCTCATTATGAAGTCTATGTGCTTATAAACTTAAGGGCTTAAGCTTCCTGCCTATCTATCTTCGTGCCAGTATTTATAGTATTTATAAATCTTCAGATGTTCTCTTTGTGATCTCTAGCATCAAAAATCCTTTTTTTTTTGTTTTTTTTTTTCCATTGAACACACAATTTTCCCCGTAATCATAGTACTAAAAAAAGACAAAGCTTTTTGCGTATCAATCCACTTGGGATGTGGTAAAATCGTTGAGGTTTTGGAACGCGGGTTGGCTTATTCAATGACTTACGATTGTAACTAATAATCTATTTGGTTTCCAAAAATCAAACTGCCAAACTTTACAGTGAATATCCTTGTCAATAAAGGTCACTGGCGTATCAATCCGCCTGAGAAGCCTCTTCGCTTTTTATCAAAATTCGTAATCGTCGAGGTTTTGGAACGCGTATTGGCCTCTACGATGACTTGCGGGGGACAGCCAATGTTCAAGTCAGTGTCTTTATTCTCCCAGACAAGTCTGGCTCCAATCTATCGACTCCGGAGGAACGAAAGTCTTGGTTGGCACTAGAGCGGTTTTGAACCATCGACCGTGTGACCACAGCGGACCTCTAACCTTATAAATAAATTACTAACTGTACTAAGGTAATGCAAACCTGATTTTTACGCTATCGTCGGAAAACGCACTTCTGTAGCTGGTATTAAATGCTCGTGCAGGTTCTCGAAGGTTAGTTATGAAGGTTCAAAGTGAACTCTTCGGAAAAAATCACGTCATGAACCGCAGAGCAGAGACAGCCTCAGCCTCACAGAAACATAAGTTTTAGGAGAGATTTGCTTCCATCACGTACTTTTGAAGAACAGCAGCTGTTCCTACAAGGAATGAATTTTTATGTTGATTTCTTCTATGGAGCACTCCAGCGAAGTCGTGATAATCTGCGCAGTCTAACACGACTCTATACGAGGTCCAGTTTTCATTAAAATGCCAATTCTGGACAAACATCTTCATCCAGCCTGGATTGAGGTCAATTATAACCAATAACATGAATCTTTCCGAAATCGTCCGCACCTTCTGGATTACGCTCGATTATGGAGCCAAACCGGTAACACAATCATGTACAGCCGGGTTAAAACGACATGAGGTACGGTGCAGTTGCGTAAGCTGCTGCGCTAGAAGCGGCGCGATGAAAATAGCGGTTGGTTGGGATCGAGATGGTACCCTCGCGAAACGCAGCAATGAACGGTGGTAGCAAATGTCTTCAATCGATCCTAACCGCTGTCTTCACCGCTTCGAGCGCAAAAGCTTACGCAACTGTCCGTGCTCCATGTTGTTTTGACCTGACTATATGTGCCGCTCATATTCTGTAGTGGCTTTTCACTTATTGTTTCTCTCTTTAATCAATAAAGGCAAAATCAGCATGAGATTGATAGACGAACACTTCTCTTGAATGTCAGAAAGACTATAGTCGGGGCAAAACCATCAGAAGCTCAATGCAGTTATACAAACGGCTGCGCTCGAAGCGGTGAGGTGGAACGTAGCGGTAACGAGCCCAGCCGCATACGTAACTGCGTCGAGCTTCATGTCGTTTGGCCCGGCTACGATGATTCTAAAGCGATCTTCTCTGGAATATGTCGAAGTAGCTTATATCCATTACATTGGAACAGTCTAAACGATTTACTTCTTTGGAAGGTGAGGTAGCACTTAGCGCTTGAATGCTATTTGTGCCGCGTTATTCGAAAATTTGATGGAACAATTGTGAAAAGTTGAATGAACTTTCTTCTAATACTCTGTGTTTTTAACGTCCTTAATGTCCTCTAATGCTCTAGCAACCATGAAAGCAGCATAAAGATGACATAATAATATCGTTCCACAGTAACATTTACAATATTCATCCATTAAAACTTTGCAACAAAAATTATTTACAACACAACGATCCAATCGCTACTTCCTTCGACCGTAACCGAAACCAAAACCACCCATTAGATCGGATGCATAATAGCAGGCTGCTCCTGTGGCTGGGTTCATTCCATATAGGGTGCTCAAAATTTCGCATTTGAACGTGAACTCGCCCAATTGGAACAGGTTCACGCCAGCACAATCGAACTGTCGGCATGCTTCCTTGCATTGTTCAATGTCCTGAACGGAGAATATATGTAGATGTACAGAAGCGAAGTAGTAATGTGGGATTGACTGATCATTTCAGTCAAAAAAGGACAACACCGTTTGAACGGTAACCTTTTATTTTTATTTTTCTCTTAACCGAAAAATAGATCAGCTTTCGAATTTGCGATATATCCGTCAAAAAATAAAATGAACGAAAAATCACAATGGCATATCTACTAAAAACTAAAAAGGCAGAACTTTAAAAAACTTTGAAAAAGGAGATATTGGAACATGGTGGGACTTTTAAGCTCGGATAGGGTTGGAGTCCACCCATTTTTCACAGTATTTAAGCAATTACAATATTAGAATAATGCCAATTCTCTTTTTACATTTTTTTCTCTCAAAATTAAGCATTTCAAGTTTATAACACACATACACAAGAACTATCTTGCAGTTAAAATTAGAGAGGAAATATTCAAATTCATAAGAAGCAATACATAATTGTTTTAAAAATGTTTAGAAAAAAAGCCTTACATCACTTACATCCTTTCCCTTTCACGTTTCTGAAAGATTTTTGGTTTATTGCAGTGGAATTCAGATATCTTTATCCGTACAGAATTCGCATAATTAGAATATGCAAAGATTTCAAGTGGGTAGAAAAACTTTGAATGCTCACGAAATTTGAAACAGCAGGAGAATTCAGAAGTTCGAGCAACCAAAAAATGAAGTGAAAGTATTTTGGGACTTCCGGAATCAGATCATCCAGGAAGTAATTTTTCAAACTTAAATTTTTCATTTTCAATTTTCCAGAGAAATTTTTGCAAGTATCCATCTAAAGAATGATAAAAAGTTGTAATCCAGAAAAAAAAACGTCTAAAGAAATGCAACTTTATTGCTCCGAAAGACGATTGAATACATAAATAAGAACGATTGCAAAATTTCAGAAATCGGAAACCAAAGTCCGGTTATCCATAAGCTGTTAACAAAAGATTTACAATTTTATGAAACAAAAACCCCTCTAGGAATAGAAAATGACACTACTCTCAAAAAGGTCGGATCAACCACATAACGGCAAGGCTATGCAGTCCCTATTAGCATCCCTAGCCTTTGCTCTTTGCGATCATCACATGACCGTCTCCAATGATCTAATACAATGTACGGGAATAAGCTCGTATCAATGAAACAGTGGTCGTACGCTTGGCGATCCAAAATCAAGGCAACATGAGTTCTCGGCAAAGATTAGGTGATTGCTGGCTGACTGTTGCAGTTTTGTGAAAATGGACGTTTTTCATCTCTTTCGAAACAATTTGAAACATTCCGGTCACATATAGCTATTGTCGGATCCAAACGACCTGAAGCTTAATGCAGTTGCGAAAGGAGTCGCTCAACTACGTTCTGGCGAGGAACATTCCCCAGTTAAATATCCGAAAATCTAGAGCTGTTTGGGACGTCGCGTTCGACTCTGACCGCCCAGTTCTTCTCAGCTTCAAGATACGCTTGCACAAGAGAAACCGAGGAGTTCTTCTCCAACCAAAAATCGACATGGCAGGTCTGAAAGACGATGAATGCAGAACAAAGTTCCGCCAACGTGTGTCTATTCATGTTGGAGTACGGACCAAGAAGAAGCTTAGCGATGCGGATTCCTTAACAAAGTGCATCCAGGACTCTGCAAGGGAAACGCTTCCGGTTGTATTGCCGCGGAAGAAATTTGCCTTTGCATCTGCGGAAACAAATTCCAGGTACAATTCTATATGTGTCGCAGCACTGGTGAATTCAACCGAGAAAAAGCGTCTTAGAAGAAAGTTGCGTCGTCAACTGCAACAAGACCGCGATAACGGGTTGACGTCAAAAGTAAAGCAGTTTGAAAAGGCGTGGGAGGACAAGGACCCGCGGAAAGCCTATACTTTACTAAAACAGTATAGCGGCAAAATGAAAATATGTTCTCCTGTCCTCAACACTGTCAATGGAGTAGCTGTTGGTGAGGCAACCCTTCCAGTTTAGAGGGAGCACCTCAAGACCTCGCTGAACCGGCTGGCACCGTTAGCTCCTGAACTCGAGCACGTTCATAGACCGACATACGCGGTTAACGAGGGGCCACCGACCGAGTCGGAGGTTCTAGTCTGTATTCAAAAATTGAAGAATGGAAAATCTGGTGGAGACGACGGGATTAGTGCAGAAATGCTGAAATATCTTCCTCCGTCTGGAATTCGTGAGATGACAAAGATCATCCGTTCAGTATGGATAGACGAAAGGATACCTGATTCGTGGAGACACGTCATTATAATTCCCATTCACAAGAAGTTATCCGTCACGGACTCTAGGAATTATCAAAGAATCTCTTTGCTGCGTGTTATGTGCAAAGCATTGGAGCGGATTATCCTGGACCGACTCATTAGCGAAGACATCGCGAAGAAACAACGCGCGACGAGCAAGCTGGCTTTCGCCTTTCCTATCTACGATTGACCAGGTGTTCGTCGTCAGAAGAGTGATCGAAAAAGCGGTATTCGATGCCAATGCAACCAGCGTTTCTGGACTTTGAAGCCGCTAGATGTACAACACCTTTTGAGGTGGTAACTGGAGTAAGACAAGGGGCAGTTGCAGAACCATTCCTGTTCAATTTCGCCATCAACGACATTATGCGAGGAACAGCAGATCAGTGTCCTGCCGATATCATTCTAGCACCATCAGAACACCCCTTGATCGATCACTGACTGAGTACGCTGACGATGTTGTTATATTCGTGGAAAGTAGTACGAAACTTCAACATGTTGTCAACCTTGAGAAAGATATTCAGCAAAGATGAGCTAAGGCCGTTTCCGCATTCAACTCCTTAACGAAATGCCTGTGGTTGACCACCATCACCAACGAAGTTAAGCTTCGAGTCTACCTATCCGCAATTCGCCCCATCATGATGTACTGATCGGAGACTTGGGCAGCACCATTTGCAGTGATGGAGAAGCTTGATTGCACGGAACGAAAGCTGCTTAGATGACTGCTTGGCTACTTTTGGCCTAGGGTATGTCACAGTGAAGATCTTTACGCAGAAATTGATGTGGTATAGCAGCGAATGACACGTGGAAGACATCAACATCTTGCACTTGCATCTTTCAATTCGCCCCATCATGATGAGCGGATCGGAGACTGGGGCAGCACCATCTACGGTGATAGAAACAAGTAACAGAATAAGAATATTATAGAGCATGATAGGTTTTTCCTGAGTAGATCTACTTTTATAGAATGAAATTATGCCCTTCTAAAGAAATCTTCTTGCTGCGGTATGGGCACTCTCAATGTCTCACTAAAATCACTATGTCTGACAACTTCTTTTTAAACTGTCAAGTATATTAAACTTTAGAGAGATCGCTTACTATAAAGAACGGATTACTATTGACTTGATGGTCTAATACTATACGATGGCAAGATTGCTATAGGCAGCGTATCACGAAGCTGGCTTAATTTAGAAACAAGTGGGGAAATATAGAGTTCGGAGTGTAAATTACGAGCTTGAGCGCGGCCCCGCCTAATTTTGTTAATCGTTCTTCAAAAGTTCTCGTGAGGACGGCTAAAACGCACTCCTGCGCACGCGCCGCGTCCAAGGGAGCGCGGTCGATGATCAATGAGAGCACCAGCCTATTCTAGTAAAACCAATGAATACTCTGCTGGGGAAAACTCATGTCCAAAAGGGTGAAGGATTTTCACGTCGATTGTGAGAACAAGCACCCTTTCCCATGCTGTTTTTCAAAACGATTAGAAGGTATTGAGCGAGGGAACGTTTCTACTCGTAATCAATACTTTGACTTCTATATTCCTGCACAGGTTTCCTAAATATGTCAATTTCCTCATACGCTGCCTTTGAGGTACCTTGAGGAAACAATAGGACTCGGAGACCATTTCTCGTCTTATATTAAAAGTCGTAATAAGTATAAAGCTCTGAAATTGATGTAGATGCCTCCGAATCTATTCAGTAGTAAGTCACCTGTACATTGTCGATATCGTACACTTTCAACCCTCGACATTCCATTCGTTGCTGTAGCATGTAAGCTCTGGATCCAACGTATTGCGTTAGTGGAAGGTCTGAAAGCAGTCTAAGCGGACATCAGGATGTGTTCACGAAACTGTTCGGACCCACTACTACCCACTATCCAATCGCTCAACTCTGCGTTCTTCATACATGCTGTCAGTTCTGCACCACCACTTTTCCTCTGCTAAGCTACGATACAAAGGGATGGAGATAGGAAAGAAAGGAACTGACGGTTAGTGTGAAGAGCGTAGGGGTTGGTTAATCGGTTAGTGACTCACTCTGACACGCACCGGCAATGCATGCCAAAACCGTGATCGACAAACAAATTGACGCAAACGACGACGTCATCTTCTTCTACTTTTTCTTCTAAAATAAAGTTTTTTTTCGACGATAAAGATCCTATCGTCTGCTGATCCCGAAGGTGATGACAATACCCGACATAGGTGAACATTACAACCTCGTCACTAACAGTTCCAAATATCAATTCGGGAGTAATTGGGACTGGACCGGATATGGGCGTGGTCTGCGTTGAGTCTCGAGATCAAATTGTACGCATGGATTGTCGTGGATACTTCGCAATTGCGCGATAGGACCGGGAACGGATGCTCTTTTGCACTTATGCTTGATACACGAGATCAATTTTTTTGCACTTGATACGCGAGGTTAAATTGCATCCATATTTCGGTAGTATCGGTTACTTTTTGACAACGAAAATATACAGGAGGGATATTTCTTGTCAGTAGGAAGATGTACATAGGTCCGTGGAGGGAAAAATAGAGGAAAGGAGATTTTAAAGGGCGCAAATAAGTGCCGAAATTTTCTTTTACAGGCCAATTAGTAAACCCAATTAGTTACAGTTCAATTTAATGAGAAGACAAAAAAAAAAACAGAACGAGAAAATAGACACAACACTAATGATTTATATCTACTTTAGTTTTCTTTTTTTTCTTTTCTTTCCTTGATTAACACGCGGCAGTAATGATCGAATAACTGATTGAGAAATATCTCAACCTATTTATGTGCCGAGAGAAAACACAATGATTGCCAAAATTTTTTGAGAAAGTAGGAAAAAATAGAAAACCCGAATAAGAAGCATATTTTATAAACAACGACACTTATTAACGAAACACTATTTCCAGGACAAAAAATCCAGCACGAAAAAAATCCTTGCTAACTATCAGTAGGATCCCTTTTCTTATCCAATGGAGAAGTACCAAAGTACGGAAAACGGAACGAAATCGCTCTCGTTCTCCAAGATTTTCTTTTTCGAAAACCTCCTATCCCTTTCCTAAATGGTCAGACTTGAAATTCACTTAACTTTTAAGGTCCTAACCTAAGCCCGTAAAGAAAAATCAGATTTTGAAACAAATTAAAATCAAATTTAAATCCAACCCCTTCTTCGCACTCCTGCTTTGCCTCTAGGTAACGCACGAGTACTCGCTTACAATCGCCAGTACTCTTGCGTCGATAAAACAACACTAGTAGTGTTTTGCACGTAAGTGCAGAATATCAAAACACTTCGAGGATTAGCATATTATCCAGTCGTGACATTCGTTTGCATTTGACATTTCATCCAAACTAAGATCGTTTATTGATCTATCGAATTTGGGCAAAAAAAAATCAAGAATCTACACTACCCATCAAGAAATCCTAGACTTGCTGAGATCTCTTGGATTTCTCAAACAGTGTTCATAATATGTTTTGTCATGCTGCGTCGCCCAAATACGCCGAAATTGTGTACGTGAGTGTTTTCGAGCGATTACGCATGTTTTTGACTGTTTAAGGATTATTTTTATAAGTGGTGACTCACTTTTGAAACAGTTATTCCGCAAAATATCAATTTTTGAATGTTTCCTCCGTCTACGGGAAAAATTCGCCTAAAATCCGTCCCGAATTAGTTTTGTATCATCGATACATGAAGAAGTACTATTGAACCGCAAAGTAGTACGGAATCACGATCCTTAATCCCCGCGATCGCTTGATCGCACGTAAATCACATGTGGCACTGTGTGAAACTGTTCAATAATTGTAACTTTTTATAAATCCACATCGATTCTCAGTGATGGTTAACGATGTGCGAATAATTTTGATGCCGATTTATTTTTCCAGATATATTCCCACATGTTATTGAATTAGCACAAGGATTTGTTACATTACTTCGAATCGATATTAATTGAGTGATCTAGAGATCAGATGATCTGTCAGATCAAGCGATAACTCATCACCTTGATCCGTAGAAGTGGAGAAACATGACTGATGCGAACGATGTCTTCTGTTAGCATTCTTTATTTCTGCTCAGAAGAAGCTTCCACGATCAAAGAGAACAATTAGGGAAAAGAAAAAAATTAAAAGATATGATATTTAACAAGTACGTATAGTACATGGACTAGTATAGAAATCTGTGCGAGCGGCAAAATGGCTAGGATAAAATCCTACAAAAAGTATTAATGCATCGTTCCATTGTTCTCGTTAACATTCAAAACATAATTCAGCTGCTGTTCGTTCGATTAGCATGAATTTTCGTCCGTCGTTCCTATCGCTGCGCTGGATGCGCTCGAGATTTCAAGGAGTAGTAGCAATTTTTTACTCTGCAATTCCATGTACGTTCGGGACTACGGTAGCCTCTAAAAATCGTCTTAGCATCGTGAAATTTCCACACTATTTTGGAAAAACTATCTGCAACCACGTGCAAAAAAAGCTCTCTTTGGCTTGACATAATTCAGCTGCAGTTCGTTCAGATTTTATAGCGAACGTTAGAATGAAATTGCTTCTGCATACAACTTTAACAATTCCCCAAATCACCTACGTATTCCAAGCTCATATCTGCAATCATTACACTTCCGAAAGAGTGGGAACAGGAAGGATGTTTAGAGAAACATCTCTTCGCTGCAGTTATTTTACAGTAACTGAAGTTATTTTATTTGTTTATTTATTGGAAACACCTACATACAGGTGTACCACAGAACAAAAAAAGACAAAATGGAACAGAGATCACCAAAATTTCTAAATGATTAAATTTTACCCAACAAGACTAGTCCTTCAAAGCCTAAAGGAGATGAGGCAGAGAAGACAAGGAAAACTTACATACCTCCAAAACTCCGATAAGAAGGAGACTTACGAGACCAATTTTCTCGATAACTCTTTTCTGTTGTGCTCTGCTACCGTAGCGTGAAAAAGAAAAAAGTGAGCGGAAAGAGAGAAAAAACTAGCGGAGCATGTGACGTGATGGAAGATTAAATAGTGACCTATGCATGAACACAGAAAAGTACCCGAGAACTGGTAGCGACATCATCGAGCCGACGAGCTGTCACCCGACAAACGATACCGTTGAGCACACATATCCATGAAGTGCTTTTATAACGGGAACAGGTGTTTAGGTGTTGAAGAAAAGCAAACAATCACAAAGAAGATCGGCGGAGAGTCGCAGAGCTGCTCGATAGCAGACAAAGGAGAACGAGCGTTCGTTGTCGTTTTAGCGTCGTGAAGGTGTTTTCAGGAGAAACAACGTGGCTATCCAGGAATTGAAAAGAAATTAAAAGATCGCGCATAAAGCGTCACATTTCTAGACGCAGCTTCAACGAGAGCTGACTAACTGTGCTGAACTTCTTCGCACGTCTTAGTCACGACCTCAGGAGGTGTCAAATTTCGCGCGCTTCAATAAACATCCAGCCAGAAAGCGTTAAGTGGAAGCGGACCACGTTGTCTTGCGGACGGAATGTCGACATAGGCGGTTGTCGACAGATGTACGTATTAACCTCGAGGCTAGTCAGTGTTTTTATACCTACGAACTACCGGTCTGGTTATGTTAATCGAGACCGAGGCACCGTGGTGACATCGGTGACACAGGAGCACAAAAACCAACGGTAATCTGCCAGCTATCAGCCTCGAGACTGATAGCGCTAGTTTCCGCCGTTTTCCGCTGTTATGATCCACTTATCCGCTTACCGCGGGGGTGGATCAGCATGTCAATTGAGGTATTGTCCTTTCGGTTTCTGAAACGTATGAAACTGTCAGTTACACTCATTTAACGTGATCTTTGAAGTTACATGGCATTGTGAACCTAAAAATTGCTCGACAATCACAGATTTTTCTCTTTTACGTTCTATAATAAGTACATATTTCCTTCCAGAAAGGTTGAAAAACCAGCAAGAATTGCTTTTTTATTCCTGCAGACGCATGAGCCGTTAAAAATTGGATTCATGAGAGTATGTTTAGAAGATAAAGAGGTAGTTACATACGATATTTCACCAATTTTCCTTCGGAACTGCTCCACAACTTCCATCTCGATTTTTAGCCAAAATTCTCATCGCCTAGATTAAAAAAGTCTGATTTTACGCTTCTTTGTTCACTAGTCACTAGTAATGATAAGTTACTATATACGAAGGTTCATTATGGTACGGTAAGGCTGTCCCCTCAGATGTCAAAATCGAAAGTAGTCGAAATTAAGGGAAGACAGCGTAGGTGTATCTTATGGTTCTCTTCTTTCGCTCATAGAGAATTCATCGAGTTACTGTGTAATCATGTGGTGGGTATAGCACAGTCGGCAAGAGGTTCGGTTGTGACTGCACGATCAGTGGTTGGAGACCCCTCTGGTGCCAAGTAAGCCATTCATAGGCTCGGAGTCGACAAATTGGTACCAGACTTGTGAAGGTGAATAAAAAGACTGATTTGACATATTGGTCAGCTCCTTCAAGTCATTCTATAGGCTAGACACTCGTTCATGAACCTTAAACGAATCTGTACTGAAGTCGAATCGCCTCAGCAGCGTCCTCACAAATATTGATCAACTCCTCCGTGTCTTCATTCTTTACTTTATCCGTGTGCTTCATTCTTTACTTTAACTGTATAATATTGCCAAATGATGAATTCATCAAAGGATATAGGAAGAGGTTGTGACTAGATGTCCATATTACTTTTTCCCAGCAGGAATGTTGTAAGTTGTAAATTGAATTTGTAAATTCGCGGACACGTCTCTGGATACCAAGATAACCAAGCATGATCTCCTTTCACAAAGATTATGGCATGAATAAACAGGGGAATGAATTCCATAACACTATTAGATGCCTGAGTTGTAACAGGAGCGAAAAAACTCATCGGAAATTCTGCATACACATGAACAGCGGATCACAATATTCTCCTTCATGATATTCTCTAACTTTAGGACAACATAGCGTAATGGTAAGGAAGAAACCAAAGCAAAGTGGAATGAGCATGAAATAGGAGAATGGTGACTCTTTTTTTGAGTTGACAGTTACGTTTTGCAACTTTTAAAGGAATGCAGTAATGACCATTCATTAAATAGTAGTACATATCGTCGTCCTCAACTTCATCCACTTTCATTTTTTCCATTTTTCATTTGGTTTATAGCTCCCTTTTTTGTAAAAAAAAAACGTTTTCGATTTATCTTTGTTTACTTTTTCTATTCTATTCTAATTCTATCCTGTTCTTCTTTATTTTTTAATTTCAGTTCGGCTACCATTGGAGGTGGTGCGACTATTTGGCATCTACGTAACGGTTTAAACATACTAGTCTTTACTGTTAATTGGAAAATAAAAAATAATGAAAATTGATAGTAATAAAAATAATGAGATCAGCATAATGTGAAACCCTATTGTCTATTGTACCCAAATGTCGAGGATTAATAGATCATAGAAATAATAATAATAGTAATAATAATAATAATAATAATAATAATAATAATAATAATAATAATAATAATAATAATAAATAAATAAATAAATAATAGAAACGGTAGCTTAGGTGTAATTCGAAGTATGAATATGAAAAGAAAAGGACGTGACGCTACAGAAAAACCAAAACCATTTCCTATGGCATCACCTATATGTAGTTTTAGCCGAAGAGGCGTGTGGATTCTGCCCCTGATGACGGATACACGACACCTCGTTGAACAACAACAACAACACTATTGTGATTATGGACACTCATTCAGTGTCAGCCTGTCAGTATCTCTCTCTCTGTGCTGACACAATCTAATCACACCTTTTGTCGCATCTCTGCCGACATCACTTTTAGTTTAGCCGCAGCAAGTTCAAGGAACCAGTAATTTAGTGAGAAAATCTGGTTTTTGACAACGATAATCAGCTATGAAACCAGGAATCGGACAGCTTGGATGGATTGCCGGCCACTCATTCGGATTCGGAGAAGCTTTCAATTTCTCATTGTTTACTTTTTCTCTTCTATTTTATCTCTTTCTATTCTGTTTTTTTTTTATTTTTTAAAAACTACTTAAACTACACATATTATATTACTTAAACTTACTTATATTATGTTAAATATTATTTAAGCTACACGCGATTTCGGCATCGTTTCTACTTCAGCAGCTTTTTATTTTTTTCTAAAAATTCAGCAAAAAAATTGGTCGGAACTATTACAAAAAGAGACATAAAACAGACAAAAATCACAAAATGACAAAAACTAAAAGACAGAATACTGCGATTTTTATGTGGAAACCGCTGAAGTGCCGCAGATTCAGATTAATACTATATGGAAACGGTCGTCAAGTGACTAAGTGTTCATAATAAATTTTGTTTCCTAAGGTTTCCTAGGTTTTTGACTTTTTTCTCATAGAGACATATCCACGTGTTTCCTTAACATTTCGTCGACGCTTCTTCGAGTCGTATTGGGAGAGAATGAGGTTCAAGTTACTGGATTTCGAGAAGGAGCAAAGTTATCATCATTTTAAGGTTGTTTCTTTAAGTTAGAGTAATTTGTTAAAAGTGTCCCGTACTCACAGGGAATGCCATGGTGATTTTTAAATCCCAGGTTTAGAGAGAAATTTGGGGAGATTTTTCAATATTTCCCTCCAGTTTTTGGAGGAAAATATTGAAAAATCTCTCCAAAACTGATGCAAAATTCAACTTCAGATCCCAATAAAACAGGAGAAAAATTCTTTTTGGTGTTACATCTAAATGTTTTTCCTAATCAAAGAAAATTCGTGTTTTGTGTGTTCAATTTTTTTTTTGTCTGTTTGTTTGGTTTGTTCTTACTCCCTACCTAGGGGACCTATATCCACGTCTCCAGGAAAAGTTAAGGAATACTGCCTAAGACAAAAAATAGGTGATCTGATTTCCCTGAAGGATCAGGGAATTCCTGAAAAGGTCATAACAAGCACTTACAAGCACTTTTACAAGGTTGTTTTTGGAGTTTCATTCAGTTCCCGTCAAAGCCTAGGTGGTCCTATACTGCACGCAATCGAAATATTCCCGTACGACCAAACAAAAATGTCTGAATCAGGCAGATCAATGTTTTTTCTGAATTTTTGAATAAATTATTTTTTTACTTGGCACCTCTCGATCGGGATTAGAGTCGGATTCGGCACACTCCGATTATTCGTATTTTCCGATAATCGTTGATAAAATAATCGTATAGTGTGTGGTTGCCTAGAACTGTTCGTGTGATTCAAATAGTACGAACATCCAGCGGACTCATGAACGCTCGTAATTTACGGAATGCGGAAATTTACGTCGATGGGTGCGGCACGTTCAACGCGCGACCTAAACGTGCGCGTGTGTACGTAGTGCTATTGTCTCGTTTTCTCTCCTTTCATCTTTTTTATTCGATATTTTTTGGACGTATTTGTTTGTTCAGCAATCACCATGGCCATTGTTAGATGAATCAACGCCTATAGCAAAGAAATACTATTGCAAAACGATCGGCTATGATGGCTAGAACGTCTCATTTTGTGAAAAAGTATAAAATCACCCTATTTCTGCGCCAAAAATGAATTCTGAAGACCAAAAATTGAAGTATAATCACCGTTCTGCACCAAAAATGAATTCTGAAGACCAAAAATTGAATTACCAAAAATTCTTAAGAAAAATTGAAAATAAAAAGCTAAAAAAAAGAAAAACTAAAACGAAAAATAGTAAGGGATGTATCAACTCCTAGATTATTTCTCTCTAACTTCTTCACTCTAAAAAGGTCGTCATGATGGGATATTCTATCAACAAAAGAAAGTATTAATGCATAACGAATCAGAAAAGTTGGTCCTAACTTATTTTCAAATAAGAATGGCATATTTTATCCACAGAAAAATGACGTGATGCACAAGTAGGCTGCTTGATTTCCACTAATTCCTGTAAGATGTAAAGAAAATGGAAAATGTATTACAATAACATGTAAACAATTAAAATTAAAATTAAAATTGATCTAAATGAAAGTGTTACTGGTGCCCGCTCGAGCAGAGCCATGAGCAACGGGAGAACAGCTAACAAAGGTAAAGAGGTAAATAGAAAATATAAAGAGAGAACACAATTCCCGCTTTTTCCGCGATGTACTTCTGAAACTGAACTATAACAGGCAATTTATCTAAATCAGACTACATTACGTGAACGGCATATTACCCTTGGAATTTCGACTTAACATCATCACGCCTGAAACTTCATTCTTCAGATTTAGGAGGATGAATTCCATTTTCCAGCCGCTCGGGGATATTCGAGATTCACATGCAACTGTAACCGGTCTAGTAACCATGATTCGAAGGTGCCAGCCAAGAAGATAATCCACTCACAAAATTTTCGATGATATGCTTATATGCTTGCGAAATTCGACCACGGAAAGAGCTCTGGATAGCATGATTTCGACACGTGATCTGAGACGAATTGGGAATGGATTGGCAGGGGATCAATTATTTCTGTGCTTTGCAGATCCAACCCCAAAGAATACCAAAATAGCCGAGCTAGAGCGCAAGGGACAGTATTCCAGTGAACAAACAAGGTGCCTAATGTATATGTCGTAAGAAGACGTCCTAGGGTACATTTTATGGGATGACCACCATTAAAGGCATCACTACACGAATCTGAACGCTCGAAGTCGTATCTTCCTAGTCGTTGTTTAAGGCAATTAGAAAGAAATGGACGGAATCACTCCTCTCTTCATAATCTACTATGCCGTATGCGAATACTCCACCTGAAATCCGTACCACCTCAAGTTCGTGGAGTGATGCCTTTAAACTGACAATCAATTAGCCCATATTCTCTTCTGGACCATTCTCAAGGAGCAACTTGAAGAATTCATGAATCATTCCTTGGCTAAAAATGTTTTTAAAAAGAGAGCATCGTCCTATTGGCGAGTATAGTCGGGCCTCAACAGTATGAAGCTCGATGCATTTACGTAAACGACTGCGCTCGAAGCGGTACGGTGGAGAGTAGCGGTAGGGGTCGAATGGGATCCTTGCTAGCACCACTCATAAATTTAGTCCGCTGTAATCCCGCTCGATCCCAACAAAAAGCTTCGAACGCAGTTTGCAGCGAGCTTCACGTCATTTTGACCTGACTGTAACATTACGCATAGTAGGCACCGAGTGTGTTTAAAGACATCACCCCACGAATCTGAGGTGGTACGGATTCCAGGTGGAGTATCCGTATACGGGATGGAAAATTATTGAGAGAAGGGTGATTAAGTTCATTTCTTCCTAATTTTCGTAGAAAACGGCCCGGAAGATACGGCTTCGAGCATTCCGGCGCAGTATTTCCTACAATGAGTTCGATCGAAGCGCGCTAGCCTTGTGCACGCGCCGCATCTTCCGGGCCGTTTTTTTACGGCAATTAGGAAGAAATGGACGGACTCACCCTCCTTTCCATAATCTACGAACCCGTATACGAATATTCCACCTGAAATCCGTACCACTTCAGATTCGTGGGGTGATGCCTGTAACCGGGTGTTCGGTACGCGCCATTGATTAATCGATTAGAGCCGGGCAGATGGAAGAGAAAGTTTGTGTCAAACAGAGAAAAATTCCGCGTTGCGGTAAATTTGACCAACCGGATGAACATATCCAGCCGCCCCGCCTATGCGCACCCTGAAGCGATTGAATCGCAATGACTGAACCTAACGTTGAGTAGAAATCGAAACGAAAACAAGCTACGGTTAGGGGACTGCAACTACGAGCACTTTATGTCAAGAAAAAACCAGCGTAAGAACCAGTCAAAATTTCTGAGTCAATTTGTGAACGACCGCTGAATGTTTACCTACACAACCAAGCTATTTGCAGAGTGGATCACCAGTGCATTGCTGCAGAAAATCTGACTCAACTACATTTGTAGACAGAATTGGAGAAATTTCTATTGAATTCGATTTTATCGCAAGAAATTTTGCCTTTCTTTGAAAGTACAATTGCAAGTATTCGCTAATTTAAATGCATTAGATGCACAGAAAAATCCTAATTTTTGAACTTTCTTTTGCGAGAAAAAAATGTTTATAAAAGGTAAATGAGTGGTGTTGAGTTATTTCCATGAGATACGATGCTTTGGTGCTTCAATGTGGAATTGGTTGTAATTCACGAACTTGAAGGAGACCTATAGAACGACCTATAGCACCCATCTGAGATGTGGAGGCTGTGTATCCATCCGCGCAGACAATACCACCTGGCTATTTATCGACCTCGAACGGATAAAAGGCTTTGTTGGCGCTAAGCGGTTTCGAACTATCGACCCTTCAATTCCAGTTGAACACCTCTTACTGGTTCACTGAAACATTCTTTTTAATATTTGAATATGTAACTCCAAGTACATCAATATTACAACACAATTGATAGGAAGCGTTGTTGTGTCTAAGGAAGAGTAGTTTCAAGCGTTAGTTGTGTACAACGCTGAAGAAAAAGTTAAACATAAATAAATGTTAGATAATAAATAATCATGATATATAATAACGAGCTTAGTCCGTGTGTGTGTGTGTGTGTGTGTGTGTGTGTGTGTGTGTGTGTGTGTGTGTGTGTGTGTGTGTGTGTGTGTGTGTGTGTGTGTGTGTGTGTGTGTGTGTGTGTGTGTGTGTGTGTGTGTGTGTGTGTGTGTGTGTGTGTGTGTGTGTGTGTGTGTGTGTGTGTGTGTGTGTGTGTGTGTGTGTGTGTGTGTGTGTGTGTGTGTGTGTGTGTGTGTGTGTGTGTGTGTGTGTGTGTGTGTGTGTGTGTGTGTGTGTGTGTGTGTGTGTGTGTGTGTGTGTGTGTGTGTGTGTGTGTGTGTGTGTGTGTGTGTGTGTGTGTGTGTGTGTGTGTGTGTGTGTGTGTGTGTGTGTGTGTGTGTGTGTGTGTGTGTGTGTGTGTGTGTGTGTGTGTGTGTGTGTGTGTGTGTGTGTGTGTGTGTGTGTGTGTGTGTGTGTGTGTGTGTGTGTGTGTGTGTGTGTGTGTGTGTGTGTGTGTGTGTGTGTGTGTGTGTGTGTGTG
This sequence comes from Necator americanus, assembly GCF_031761385.1. Taxonomy (NCBI): domain Eukaryota; kingdom Metazoa; phylum Nematoda; class Chromadorea; order Rhabditida; family Ancylostomatidae; genus Necator; species Necator americanus. Next base: position 12,717,701 of record NC_087374.1, read on the forward strand.
TGTGTGTGTGTGTGTGTGTGTGTGTGTGTGTGTGTGTGTGTGTATGTGTGTGTGTGTTGTGGGTTGTGTGTGTGTGTGTTGTGTGTGTGTCACGAAATTGGAAAAAAGGAGTGCGACGGGTCCCCCCCCCCCCAGTTGGGGGCCCGGGGGTAAAAAAAAAAAAAAAAGGGTTGCGAAGAGCCCCGCGGTGGGTTGGTGGTGCCGCCCCACAAAAAAAAAAAAAAAGAGACGACGACGCCACCACAACCACAATAGTAATAAACACCCAAAAATTGAATCATGATCTACTATATAATAACGGGCTTATTCTGTCACGTGTGTGTGTGTGTGTGTGTGTGTGTGTGTGTCAGTCCGAAATTCAAAATGAGGGGTGCGACGGGTCCACCGGCGTCGAGTTAATGCCTCGAAGCTAGGAAGCTATAAAATGAGGTGTGAAGGGGTCCACCGGCGTCGGATACCTATAGAAGGGGGTGCGACGGGTCCATCGGCGTCGGATACCTATAGAAGGGGGTGCGACGGGTCCATCGGCGCCAGATAGCCTTAGAAGGGGGTGCGACGGGTCCATCGGCGCCAGATAGCCTTAGAAGGGGGTGCGACGGGTCCATCGGCGCCAGATAGCCTTAGAAGGGGGTGCGACGGGTCCATCGGCGTCGGATACCTATAGAGGGGGTGCGACGGGTCCCACGACGTCGGATACCTATAGAAGGGGGTGCGACGGGTCCATCGGCGCCAGATAGCCTTAGAAGGGGGTGCGACGGGTCCACGGTGTCGGATACCTATAGAAGGGGGTGCGACGGGTCCATCGGCGCCAGATAGCCTTAGAAGGGGGTGCGACGGGTCCGGTGTCGGATACCTATAGAAGGGGGTGCGACGGGTCCATCGGCGCCAGATAGCCTTAGAAGGGGGTGCGACGGGTCCATCGGCGTCGGATACCTATAGAAGGGGTTGCGACGGGTCCACGACGTCGGATACCTATAGAAGGGGTGCGACGGGTCCATCGGCGCCAGATAGCCTTAGAAGGGGGTGCGACGGGTCCATCGGCGTCGGATACCTATAGAAGGGGGTGCGACGGGTCCATCGGCGCCAGATAGCCTTAGAAGGGGGTGCGACGGGTCCATCGGCGTCGGATACCTATAGAAGGGGGTGCGACGGGTCCACGACGTCGGATACCTATAGAAGGGGGTGCGACGGGTCCATCGGCGCAGATAGCCTTAGAAGGGGGTGCGACGGGTCCACGGCGTCGGATACCTATAGAAGGGGTGCGACGGGTCCATCGGCGTCGGATACCTATAGAAGGGGTGCGACGGGTCCATCGGCGCCAGATAGCCTTAGAAGGGGGTGCGACGGGTCCATCGGCGCCAGATAGCCTTAGAAGGGGGTGCGACGGGTCCATCGGCGCCAGATAGCCTTAGAAGGGGTGCGACGGGTCCATCGGCGCCAGATAGCCTTAGAAGGGGTGCGACGGGTCGACGTCGGATGCCTATAGAAGGGGGTGCGACGGGTCCATCGGCGCCAGATAGCCTTAGAAGGGGTGCGACGGGTCCAAGACGTCGGATACCTATAGAAGGGGTGCGACGGGTCCATCGGCGCCAGATAGCCTTAGAAGGGGGTGCGACGGGTCCATCGGCGCCAGATAGCCTTAGAAGGGGGTGCGACGGGTCCAGGCGTCGGATACCTATAGAAGGGGGTGCGACGGGTCCCACGGCGTCGGATACCTATAGGAGGTGCGACGGGTCCACAGCGTCGGATTGCTATAGAAGGGGTGCGACGGGTCACCGGCACCAAATACCTATAGAAGGGGTACGACGGGTCCAATGGCGTAGAGTTGGTGCACCGATGATAGATACCTTTAGAAGGGGGTGTGACGGGTCCAATGGCGTCGAGTTGGTGTGCCGGCGTCGTAAAGCTAGGGACGTTGTAAAAGTTTTATAGTTGTAACCACTTTCGGCGTTGCGCTCACCTACTCGGCTCCGCTGTTCCTCAGAAACTGGATATACACGTTCAAACAGCTGCTTAAAGAGTAGCACGCTGTTTATGTGATCTGACGTGGAACGCTATCTTTATCAGTACGATGATGTTGTCCACGTCATTTCATGTTAAACATTATTCTGCCGTAACTGTTGGGGAGAAACAACAGGAAAACCCATTCTTCGAATACCACTTTCAAATCGTGTCTACACTGTGTAGGGAACGAAAACGAATGAGTGTTTTGAGCTAAAGTTTGCGCGATTTGACGTGGAACTTTATCTTTATCAGTGAGATGACGTCTTCCACGTATTTTATGCAAACTTCATTCTTTGGTAGCTGTTGAGAGAGAGGAGGTTATGTGTGTATGTATGTATGTATGTATGTATGTATTTGTTGTATGTTTGTATGTATGTATGTATGTGTTGTTGTTGTTGTATGTATGTATGTATGTATTGTATGTATGTTTATGTATGTATGTATGTATGTTGTATGTATGTATGTATGTATGTATGTATGTATGTATGTATGTATGTATGTATGTATGTAGTTGTATGTATGTATGTATGTATGTTGTATGTATGTTGTTGTATGTATGTATGTTGTATGTATGTATGTATGTATGTATGTATGTATGTATGTTGTGTGTATGTATGTATGTTGTATGTGTGTGTATGTTGTTGTATGTATGTGTATGTATGTATGTATGTATGTATGTTGTTGTTGTATGTATGTATGTATGTATGTATGTTGTATGATGTATGTATGTATGTATGTTATTTTTGATTTTGTATTGTTGTTGTTGTTGTTGTTTTGTTGTTTTTGTATGTATGTATGTATGTATGTATGTTTGTATGTATGTATGTATGTATGTATGTATGTATGTATGTATGTATGTATGTATGTATGTATGTATGTATGTATGTATGTATGTATGTATGTATGTATGTATGTATGTATGTATGTATGTATGTATGTATGTATGTATGTATGTATGTATGTATGTATGTATGTATGTATGTATGTATGTATGTATGTATGTATGTATGTATGTATGTATGTTGTATGTATGTATGTATGTATGTATGTATGTATGTATGTATGTGTATTGTTATGATGTATGTATGTATGTATGTATGTATGTATGTATGTATGTATGTATGTTGTATGTATGTATGTATGTATGTATGTATGTATGTATGTATGTATGTATGTATGTATGTATGAATGTGTGTGTGTATGTAGTGAGTGTAGAATGTTGTATGTATGTATGTATGTATGGGTGTATGAGTATGTGTTGTATGTATGTATGTATGTTGTATTTTTTTGTGTGTGTGTGTTTGGTTTTTTTAATAAAGAAAATGGTCGATTACGAAGATTTTGTTCCTGCTCATTTGTAAACTTTTCCACAACCTAAATACGTGGAGAGTTGCTCACAGTGTCGCTCCTTTGTTTCAGGTAAAATGGTCAACATTACTTTGAACGAATAAACTTTTCGATATACTATTTTGTTTCGTTTCTGTCTTTTTTTTTAAATAAATCCACATGTTGCTTATGTTCTACATCCTACATTCTACTACATATGTGTGGTATTCTGGAACAGTTAACGGAAATTTTGATTTAAAAAAAACCTTTAGGGTCAGAGTAATTTCAGTAGAAGTGCTGTTCAGCAGTAAGAAGAGCTGTGCAAGCGAGGGGAGCACATTGAAAACCCGAAGCTGTGAAATTGGGTGCGACGGACAGCGTGGAACTGTTGTACAGTATTATTTTGCAGTAATTTTTTTTGCGTGTCGCAGAAGTTAAATGGCACGTTGCAGCCGTTTGATACCCGTGGCTACTGCGCGCGTTGTTCATCACCTCTATGACTCCTCCGTGCGTTTGTTTCCTTGCACGTTTGCCTCAGCTTGGTATTGTGCTCCTCAGAAAGTGGAAACACGAATGAAACCGGCTGCTTAAATAGTAGCCAACAGCTTACATAATTTGACAAAGACCTTTATCAGTACGATGATCTTCACATTATTTTATGTTAAACATCATTCCTTGATAGCTGTTGAGGAAAATAGGGAGAACACCCATTCTTCGCGTAATGCTTTAAAATTGTGTATATATTATATTCGAACCGAAGTAGTGTTTGAAGCTAAAGTTTGAATATTCTCAAAATGTAGAACTGACGCGTTTAGAAAAAACTATGAAATTTTTTGTCTTTATATACATTAAAAAAGAAAGAAGAAAATAACAAAACAACATGAAAACAGAACTCTTATTATTTAAAGAAAATATCACTACCACTAATTTTTGAATTTCAATTTAAAAGTATATTTTGGTTAGTTGATGAAAGTGAGCGAAGCGAACACCACACAAAGTCTGAGAGTCCGGCGTAAGCCGGACGATCAGACTTGTATATAATAACGGGCTTATTCTGTCACGTGTGTGTGTGTCAGTCACGAAATTCAAAAAATGGGGTGTGACGGGTCCACCGCAGCCAGATATCTATAGAAGAGGATGCGACGGGTCCACCCCGCGTCGGATTGGTGCGCCGGCGCCAGGTGCTATAAAATGGGGTGCGACGGGTCCAACGGCGTCGGATTGGTGCGCCGGCGCCAGGTGCTATAAAATGGGGTGCGACGGGCCCCACGGCGTCGGATTAGTGCGCCGGCACCAGATGCCTATAGAAGGGGTTGCGACGGGTCCACCGGCGTCAGATTGGTGCGCAATAACTTCGTGTGCATGACGCAAAAGATAGATAGTTGCAGCCGTTTCATAGCCGCGGCCACTGAGCGCTTTGCTTTTCACCTTTATGGCTCCTCCGCATGTCTATTTCATTCTTCGTTCGCCTCAAGTTGGTAGCACGTCGTTCTCAGAAAGTGGAAACAAATGGAGACATGTAAACGGCTGCTTAAATAGTAGCAAGATGTTTATGTGCTCTGACGTGGAACGATATCTTTATCAGTAGGATGATGTCTTTCACGCCATTTTATGCCAAAACATCATTCTTTGATAACTGTTTATAGAAAACAGGAGGAAAGCCCACATTTCGCGTGATACTTTGAAATTTTGTCTATAATATATTGATAAGGAGTGTTTGAAGCTGAAATTCGAATGTTCTCCAAATGTAGAACTGAAACGTTTAGAAAGAAGACTATGAAATCTTTCGCTTTTAGTTATAATATAAAAAAAGAAGAAAGATTGTTGGAGATACACAATCAGTGAACGCGACCGAAGCAAACACCACAGAAAGTCTGAGGTCCGGCTTTAGCCGGACGCTCAGACCTTCTGTGTTCGGCGCCAGATACCTATAGAAGGGGGTGTGACGGATCCACCAGCGTCAGATTGGTCCATAGGCGCCAGATACCTATAGAAACGGGTGCGACGGGTCTAACGGCGTCGAACTGGTGCACCAACACCAGATAGCTTTGAAATGGGGTGTGATGGGTCCCACGGCGTCGGATCGGTAGGCAGTAACTTTGTTCAGATGTCGCGAAAGGTAAATTAGACGTTGCAACCGTTCCATATTCATGGCCACTGCGCGTGTTGCATTACACCTCTATGAATCCTTCACATATCTATTTCCTTGCACGTTTGCCTCAACTTGGTGCCATGCCTTTTTCAAAAAGTGGAAACACCCACACAAACGGCTGCTTAAATAGTACCCAACAGCTTACATGATCTGATGTGGAACTTATTTTTATCAGTACGATGGTGCTGTTTACGTCATTTTATGTTAAAACATCATTCTTTGATAGCTGTTGGGGCAAACAGGAAGAACACCCATACTTCGAGCAATGCTTTAGAATTGTGTCTATATTATGTAGAAACCGAAGGAGTGTTTGAAGCTAAAGTTCGAATATTCTCAAAATGTAGAGCTGACGAGTTAGAAAGAAGACTATGAAATCTTTTGAATTTATTTATAGTAAAAAGAAAGAAGAAAACGTTGCTAGAAAAAGAGAATTCTGATTTTACAGAAATTGTCGCTACTATGAGCTTCTATTGATCAGTGAAGGGGAGCAAAGCTAAAATCACAGAAAGTCTGAAGTCCGGTTTTAGCCGGACATTCAGACTGGTAATAACAATAATGTCTATGTCTACCCGCCCGGGGCGGGTGTAATGTAGCGGTTAGAGGTTCCGCTTCCTGCAGGATCGATCGTAGGTTCGAATCCGCCATAGTGCTCACCAAGCCTTTCCTCCTTCCGGTGTAGATAAATTGGTACCAGACTTATTTGGGAGGATAAAAACACTACAACAATAATGTCTACAACGATAACTTCACACATCGGCTAGCTACCGCAAGTCATTGTTATGGGCCAGTTACACGTTCGTAAACCTCAAACGATTCTGAATTGAAGTGAACACGTTGGCGCATTCTTAGTCGTAGTGGTTAACATCTGCGACTGTCACGCAAATTGGATTATTTATTTTAGGTAACTGACAACAAGACTTGCCCATGGTCGACTGTCTTTGAATCGTAGTTGTTGAAACGTAGTTTTTAACTGATTTTCTTGAGCTGTAGCCAAGATTGGTGTTGATCTTCTTTATTAAACAACAGCTAACGTTTCGGCGTTATCGCCTTCGCCAGAGCCTCGAAAAGCAAAGCCATTAATGATTTATCCTCTCAAGCGCCTCATCACCCTACAGAAAGCATCCATACGGTAGGCAAACCCAAACAGCAACACATTGGCTAATGCTTATCTCATTAGCTAGACCTGGTAACGCAACAGACCACCACGTACCACAACTATGAGTCACAAGGATTTTATATAGGGACCTCGCGGCCCGCCACGTAGATCAAAACCCGCATAGGTCTTGATATGGGGATAACTCGTTTGTGATAGCAATGCACTCATCCTTCTTGTTCATTTTTGGACTTTTGGCGGTTATCCAAAAGGCTTCTAGTGTTAGCATTGATGAGCACCAATGAGGTAAGCACTAGCCAATGTGTTGCTGTTTGAGTTTGCCTACCGTTTAGATGCTTTCTGTAAGTGATAAGGCGCTTGAGAGAACAAATCATTAATAGCTTTGTTTTTTCTGTTCTGACGAAGGCGAAAACGCCGAAACGTTAGTTGTTAATAAATATCAATACCAATCTTGGCCACAGCTCAAGCAAATCAATAAACAAGACTGTTTTCAAGACATAAGTCTTAAAAATGTTCATTTTATTTTAGTTTGGTGCTCAACTTCTTCTAGCTTGGCATTCAAATTCTTTTCTATTTGCATACCCATCTTTTCAACAATCTCACCAATTATTCTGAAGTCATGGAAATACAGGACATTGGGTCCCAACTAATTTTTAGTGCTTTGCATATTTTGGTAAGTTATCAGCATATCTACAGTGAGTTTTTTGCGGCCCGATGGATCTTTTTCTTCTTTCTGATAAACTTTGGAATGTAATTCAGCCGATAGTTTTTTTTTCCCCCGAGCTTCTGTGGGTGTTACATTTAAATGTTTCTCTTAATCCAAGAAAATTAGTGTTTTGTGTGTTCTTTCGATTCCACTGCTTCGTGCTTCGTCATCCAATGCAATGCTTCTTCCTGATAAACGAAAAATATTTGACATCCTTCTTACGTGTTGCCGTCTTGAACTCCAATATGTGTTCCCTTTATTGCTTCCAGCGACCTTTATTGTATCAGTCATCTGTGGCTTACAAAAATGTTTACCGTCCTTTCACCACATGATGGACATTGACGCAATGATTTCTATGCTTTCACATTTCATTTGTATGGCTTTTCCCATTTTAAGATATGACTCATGCAATATTCATGCAGTTCAAAAGATCCATATCAGTTCTTCCCGTATCAATTCTTTCTAAGGGGAAAAAATTGATTACTTGTTCCGGTTACCGAATTACCTGAAACTATCTTCCAGAAAAACTATCTTTAATCAAGAAAGACGGCAAGATATTTGTAACTAATTCGTTCCGCACTTTCCATTGTTCTATGGAGAATTCAAAGAGGAAAAACACACAGATTTTCCGGTCACGAATCTATATCAATATAAGGAACATTCTTGTAGACGGAAAAATGGCACGTATTTTATATCCATGACCAGATTGACGCGAGGCCACTTCTTTCAGAAGAAAACCAGTCAAGGACAGATTTGATATCCGAAATTCACGGGTATATCTGCCAGAAGGTTACTCAGGATCATATAAAGTGTCAGAAGTCACAAAAATATTCCTGCTGAGACCAGAAGAGCTTCCAAATGGAAAACGGGAGCACTAACAGGCTAACTATAATAAATTCCGATTGCGGAACTTCCACCATACATCAAGCTTTCCATTCCACCTATCGCACAGAATTGACCACATAGATACTTGTTGTGACACAAACCAATAAGAATGCTTTATATCTTTCTATAGAATTTTCATAAATAGATCTAAGATAGTCAAATCACTCACAAAAAGAGGTAAAAGAAGAGGTTTGTATAACGATGTGCCAAACAGAACAGCGTCTAGCACGACATCAGGAGCCTTCATTCCACGGTGACCGACTTCGCCAGGTTCCGTGGACGATCAACCTGTAGTGAAACTGTTAGAGATGAAATGATGGGAAAATGTCATTTTGAGAAGTTTTAAACCCGCATAGGGTCAGTTTTTCCGGCTTACTTTTTCTAATTCACACATATCTATGCTCATTTCATACGTTCTTGACCATCCAAAACTTTTTTTGTGAATTTTAATCTTCGACGACCAATGTAATGCCAAAATCACTATGGGAGAAGTTCCCTTAGCAGCTTACTGCCCATTCGAAACAAGTGTGCAACAAGCGTACAGATTAAGGTTATGCAAAAGGTGTACCCAAATGAACCGATCGAAATTTTCGTGGTAGGACCTGAGCCTTAGGTGTCCGAGTGCTTCTCGGGCATAATGTCCATGTGTCGCGGAAACGATTTGTGCCGCTGCTCTTGAGCAGAATCGCCGAGGGTCATGAACAGAGCCTTCTTCCCATTCCCCCAGTGATTCAGACGTATCATTGTGCTGACTTGCTTCCCGCACGAAGGCGGAACTAGGTGAAGTATAAAAGTATAAAAGGTTTTAAAAGGTGAACTTAGAAAATTAGAAACTTTACAAAGACTTGGCACGAAGACAACGAAGGAACTTACGTTTTGCCCATTGAGTTCAGCGATGTGGTACGCCATCAACTGAAGAGGAATTACAGTGAGAATGTTCTGGACACAATCAACGGTCTTTGGAATCCTCAGCACATGCTTCATACCCGCCAAATCCTAAAAACAGTAACGATTCGGTTAGAGCCTTAGCAAACAGACTATTGATAGAGCTGACTTTTTCTGGGACAGTCTTGTCAGCAATGATAAATGGAGCTCCACCGCGGGCAACTACCTGCTGAAGGGCATTCAGAGACTTCTGGAAATATTGAGCATCCATCAAATGGTAGGGCACCGTTTACCTCACAACAGAAGTGCAAATAAACAAACCTTATAAACCAAATCATTACAAATGATCATGCAAATGCGGAGATTTTCATCTACCATAGCCAGAGGACCATGTTTTAATTCTCCAGACATAATTCCCTCACAATGTAGGTAAGACAACTCCTAAATTCTAACGATTTCACGTCAAAATGAACTCATCAACGTCTGACAGAAATTACCTTTATTTTAAGTGCACCTTCAAGACATGTAGCGAAGTTGAAACCTCTTCCCATAATTAGAAGCGACTTCTCTTTATAGATTTCTTGGGCGATCGCCAATGTTTCCTTATCCAGCTCCAAAACTTCCCGAATTAAACCTGGAAGCAGAATCAAATCAATTCAATAACACAGTAGGGACAAATCTATGCACTCACTAGGTAGCTTATTAAGGGCTTCAATAATCTCTCGCCTCCTGTTCATCATAGAAATGCGATCATCTGACAAAACCAACGCAAACATGAGAAGCGACAAAATTTGCGACGTGTAGGCCTAAATGCAAAGCTGGCTATCCTTAGGTACACAACTTACTTAGGGTTAATTCTGATTTAGAGTTCTAACCTTAGTGGATGCGACACCAATTTCTGGTCCTGCATTAATGTGAACTCCACAATGAGATTCACGGCAAATCGATGATCCGACGGTGTTTGTGATACCAATTAGAAGGGCACCGCGAGGTTTACAGTACCTGATATACAGAACTAGAAATTTCAAGAGCAGAACTCCGAGGTTCACAACATAATCACACACTGGACATTGACAGTGTGAACGTTAGATTTTAAAAAATACACAAGTACAGTCGCACACAGGAGTGTTCAACAAGGTTGACGCTACGCGTTCGCGGTCGAAGTGTTCACAGGTCCCCTCCCTCTGAACCACCAATCGATGGATTTTGCTGCGTTCGATCGATAGATATATCGGGGCAACCTTTCCCGCGGATGCGAGGTGCCGTTCGAGCTGAGCGAGTCTAGCGGCGACTACTGTATACTAAGATCAAAACAATATGAAGCACGGTGCAGTTGCATAAACGGCTGCGCTCGAAGCAGTGAAGTAAGAATCAAGGCGACCCTTGCTAGTACCACTCACGCAAATGCACTGACCACATTTCTTTTTCACTCGACTATATGTACATACACACCTTAGAGCCATAAGTGTATCAGCTGTTTCGCCACTTTGTGAAATAAATATACAAACGTCATCGCGGAAGATCGGTGTCTTACGATCCAGAAAATCAGATGCTAACTCCAACACAACCGGCAGCTCGGAGAGCTCCTCGAGAATCTCAAATAATGACAATTTTAGAGGTAAGGTAAGGGGTGTACAACGGCTAAGGAGGATCTAACCTGACGACAAGCGATGGCTGAATGATAAGAAGTGCCGCATGCGATCATTATGAGTCGTCGACATCTTTTGATGTCTGCTACGTAGTCCTGTATACATAGTGTATTATACTGCAGGATTCGCAGTCTTTAAGGAAACTACCTTTATTCCTCCCAGCACCACTTGTCCACTTTGCTGCACGCGACCACGCATTGTGTTGATGACGGACTCAGGTTGCTCAAAGATTTCCTGTAACTAATTAATATTGAAGTGGGTCTAGCTTGAAGGTCAGGCTTAGATCCTTCGCTCAAATTCACAAACGGAATTGTGACAAGAAAGTAGCATAGTATTTCTATGCTGTACGTCTCTAATACTATCGCAAAAAAGTACATGGTTCAGAGCTACATCGGTTATCGTTGATCACACGGGGCAAGCCCAATAGTACAATCGTTCAAATAAACCTTCAACTTCCGGATCTTCACAATTCCTATAGTCTGGTCAAAACGATATGAACCATAGTGCAGTTGCGGCTGCGCTCGAAGCAGTCATGTTAGTATCGAGATAGGACCATCGGGAACTCCAGGGAGGAGTGGTGCTAGCAAGGGTCCCCCTCGAGCACAGGTCCCCCCTCCTAATCGTTGAAATTCACCGCACCGCTTACGTGACTGTAGACCATCAAGTCGTTTTGACCCTATTATACTAATTCCTCTGCCAAGCAGAGACTCTCAAAAGATTTTCAGAGCGTTCACTCTCGTGTTTAATGCGTTAATATATAGTACGGTTTACTAATGTGCATATAGAACCCAAATCCCATTCCGAGTTCTTGGGTCGACCGACGAATCTTTTTTTGCTTCTTTTGCTTTTCACCATGCTGCTATGCTCATCCTGAGTATTTTGTGCTTGTTGCTTCATTCTGGCTACAGCACTTTGTTTAATAAGCTTATTTTTATATAACATGTGTTGCTTGTCTTTTGAGCGATTTGCGTCTCATCTAAGCATTGATTGGTGATTTATTCAAAAATTTCAACATTAGAACTACTGCCGCACTACGATACTCTTATCAATAGTTTCGAGAAGGCCTTACGTCGTCTGCAGCGGTAGCGCCGTTCTTTGAATCTGTGTGAAACAAGCGCGAAATCGTCGGACAATACAACTATAGCCGGGTCAAAGCGAAATGAAGCGTGGTGCAGTTGTGTGAGCGGTTGAGCTCGAAGCGGTGCGGCGGAGATAGCTGTTGGAATCAACATGGGACCACAGCGAACTGCAGCTATGGATGGTGCTATCAAAGGTCCCCAATTGATCCCAATCGCTACGCCGCACTGTGCAGTGTCGAACGCGTCCGCTTACGCAACTGCACCGTACTTCATATCTACTATACTAATATACTCTTTGACTCTACTATATGTGTGAGGAAGTGTTAAGGTCTATTCCAAAAAGGAGCACGTGCGGTGATTATTTGATGTGGTACGTTAGCGGACTTCGTTCACAGATCACAAAGAAAACGATGATCATCAGATTGTTCCTAACACGTTTTACGTTACATGCGCAAAATTTTCGAAATCTTTAGTATGAGTTGCGCGTCATCCACTGTTTAATAAGGGATATCCGGTTCCTTTTTCGTTACCGAGATGAAAAGGAAAAATTTCTTTTAGATCGAACAGGAACGAAAAGAATTTCAATGAGTTCAATGAACAAGAAGGAATGAATTTCAAACGACTAGTGAGATATTCGTAAGCAAACTTAAGCAAGGAAACTTTAAAATGTTCACAGTTTCGTAAGGTCATGATCCCGCATTCTCGATATTAACAAATGGAACGCATTGCCTTCTCTCTCAAAAAAAAGTGCTAAGAAAACTAACTGAAAGAAGGAAAAAAACGCTTACCTTCTGCATAAACGTTTTGAAGTTGCCTTTCATTATCTGTTGTAGTTCCAAATTTAGATTCTGAACATCTCTTGTCTGCTGCTTGTCTTCAGAAGAGAATTTGCGAGTGATACGATGAATTGATAAGGCTAAAATACTGCGAACTAAACAAACATCTTTTTATTAGACCACAAGAAAAAGCATATGATATACTTCTTGGAAAATGAAAAGCGTATGATATACTTCTCCGAAAATTCAGCAAATTTTGTGCATATTTCTCGTTCTGCGCCTTTTTTTCACCAACCATCTACTTCATACAACTTTGCTGTGCAGCAAATATTCCATAACGACTTTAATCAGTTAGCTTCACGCTGTAGAAAATCAACAATACCTCCGTCCTCAACAAACGCGATATCGTCATCCTCAAGGAACAACACCTGCTTGGTGTGCTCAACGATAGCGGCGGCATCTGACGCGATGAAATATTCCACCTGAGGAAAGCAATTCCTAATAGTAGTATTTCCCGTTTATTTATGCCTCACCTCCCAATCTTCAGAATCAAAAGGTCGAATGTTTGCAGGTCCCCTGGAATGTTCAAGGATGTGTGCAGAGCGAACACCTAAACACAGGCAGTCCCAGGAAAGTTCTGTTTTTATTTCAAAAACGAGACGTTATCAAGCTTCTTAATCTTCCGAATTCCGCAGTAAGAAGTGAGCTCTAGGCGATCCGAACACAACCGCTTACGTAATTACAACAAATCAGCTCATTTCTATCCGACTGTACGAAAACAAAACCCTTCCTGTAAGGATTAGTCAACTCATAGATGGCACAAGACAACAACAAAACTCCCTGCAAGATCAATGACAGAACGGAAAAATTGGAGGAGAAACTATTCGTAGATGGTAAAAAAGAATCTGCCCGTAGGAAGACAAGAAGCTTTCTCTGACTAATCACCCAACTTCCTCTCTCAGCCGCATTCCCATTCTCTTTTCTTACTCTTTCTTTCCTCCCTTCTCCCTCTCTTTTCCTCTTCCTCTCATTCTCACCGTTTTCGCCTGTCCTTAGCACTTACTCCTCGAACTGAGATGTGACCCTGCCCTCTCTACCTGGGATATTTCCATGATCTGAAAAGGTAACCGCGGTAAAAGTGAGGGACACTCAGCGTCCTTGAAGTAAATAATTAAATAAATCGAGGCCGTAAGACTTAAGCAGTGGTCTTAGAGGATCTATGACTCGTAAGCTAAAGTTACTCTAAAGCTAAAGTTAAGGAGAAAAAAGTGAGATAGAGCGTCCAGAAATAAGCGTGCCACCGAGTGCTCCCTCGCCCACAACTACATTTTCTCTCAGTATTCGAAATTTCACCAAACAACAAGAACAGTTATTAGAGTCTTAGAGGATCTACGACATGTAAGCTAAAGTTATTAAGAGAAAAAAGTAAGTCAGAAAACTAAGAAATAAAGGCGCCAGTGAATGCCTCCCCCTCCCCCAAACTGCACTTTCCCCGGCAGCTGCAGTACCGACGCATAAGTTATGAAACCGCACAGGAGACTATTTCCACGCATCCACTCCCCCTTTGCTCGGGCCTAATCGTGAAGACCTTCCGGAATTGAAAAAAAAAGTACGGACTGAACACAGAAAACCGAAAACCAGGTAGAATAGTGAAGGAACTTGTTGATTTGAGCGCTTTAACAAGTGCTTTCATAAAGTGGTTGTGGTACAGACGGGTCAAAACGAACTCTAACTTAGCGCGATTGCGTAAGCGGCTGCGGTCGATGCGATGCAGTGGAGTGCAGCGATTGAGATCAACTGGGACCCTCTTTAGCACCACCCATCATCTTCGCAGCTCAATTGGAGCTAGCGATGGTTCCAGCTTGATAACAACCTCTAACTTTCTTTAAAATTAATTTTCAAGTTTTAATTTTTTTGTTTTACCTAACTACACGCAAATGAGCCGATCTTCGGATCGTTTTGATCCAACTGCATCTTCCTACATTTTTTGCAAATCACCATGTCCCACTGCCGCACCGTATGCAACAAATTTAAGCGGGATTATGGTATGTAGTGACGTGAAACAAATGCAAATGAGTGAAGCATGATGCAATCGGATTATGAGAATGAAAACAGTATCTACTGTCACAACAGTGCTCACCCGACGACAAATCTAACGCATTGGGAGTTTCAGCGAATGATTCTTCCGTGGATTGTTGGCGAACTGAAATTTACAAATGTCATTTGATTCTATTTCTATTTTTCGGAGAAAAAAAACCGTGTGTAACAATGCGGAAAAAAAAACAAACTACTTACTATGAGTTGCTTGAGTTGAGGCAAATCGTCGAGCTGAAATACGAACATTATGAAGAGCAGTCAAACAGTCGTACTAAGCTGAGACAGGAACAAACTACTTCCAAACGTAGGATGTCTCCACTACAGGCCAATTTCCTACTTATTGATGTTTATTATAAGTGTTTATCCAACATTTATCGCTCACCTCTGCTGAAAGAAACTGGGAAATGGTTTGTCTGCAGTTCGCTGTTACTCTTTATTCCTACAAGAAGAGGAGATCCTCGTCGAGTGGCAACTAGTTGTCCGGGAAACTTGGGAGATTTGAAGGCTAACGCAAATGCACCTTCCTGGAAATTTTACAAGATTTTTCTGCATATGAAGTCTGAGAAACAATGATGTACTGCAACACGGAAGCATCGAAACAAATCCTATGCGGTAACTAGTTAAATCTAAGTGCAAACTTATCAGTAGATGTTAGTGTTAGTTGATTAAGAGCAAAGTAAAATGATTTCTGGAAAACTCCTACCAGTTGCTGGACGACAACCTCAACCAGCTGCCTGAACGAGAAATCCGGGTAGCGGTCGTGGATGTGCTGGATGAGCTTAGCTATCACTTCGGTGTCCGTTTCAGACTGAATTTAAAAGAATAATTGTAACCACTGTAAGAGAAGTATGGGAGCATACCATAGAATCGACGATTTGGGAATCTTTCCAGGAAAGGATAGGACCATGGTGTGGTTCACAAATAGGAGCACGATCACGTTCAATTCTCCTTAGCTCGGAATTAGATCGGCGTGAGAAACGGACATATCGAACTCTTTTCCCTACGAAGCACATTGAAACGCCCCACGTTTACGGGAGCCGGCGTCGCTCTTGCTGCGAGAGTGGCAGCATCCCATTGGTTGCCGCTCGCTCGTAGTACCGACACGTATGCTACTCCGAGACGCAGAGAATTGTGATGTGACTCGTAGGGAGAAAAGTACGACGTGTCCTTTTCTGATGCCGTTTTTCTGAATAAGTAGGGGGAAATGATTGTGATCGATCTCATAATAATACATCCCAATCCTATCTATTCAGGCAGATCAGACGTCTACAGTGGTCCTATGCACAACATTGGTGTACGAGGTGATCGAGGATATCTTACCGGATTGTGCTTACCTCGAACTTGTGTCCTTTCTTTTTCAGGTACTCCTTGATTTCACGGTAGTTAGTGATTATTCCATTGTGTACAACCAGGAATTCTTCAAAGAAAAAACCATTTGACCTATGATATATGAAGACGTATTATTGCTTCGTGCTACTTGCCGTTCTTCTCGTTACTCCTTTGCGGATGACTGTTAACGTCTTTCGGCGAACCATGAGTGGCCCATCGAGTGTGTGCTATTCCGCAATGGATGTTGTATTGCATATCCATGTTCAGCGATGCTGAGCACTCTTAAAATATCCAAATCAGACCCATTTTATAAACATTTTGTTGACAACGCAATTCAAAAAGTGGTATAACCTAGAAATTCTTGTTCTCTTACGGAATTATTAGTTCCTTAGTTCTTCATTAAATTGAATTTCAGAGCAAATATAGTGGACTCAAAACGAAACGGCCCAGCTGCGTAAGCGGCTGCGCTCGAAGCGCTGCGGTAGAGTGCAGCGGTTAGGATCCAGGAAGGACCTTTGAATGCTACCAGTCTTCGTTGCAATTCGCGATAGTCAGAACTCCATTCCTACTGATATCTGCACCGCACCGCTTCGAGCCTAGCATTTTACACAGCTGCTCCGTACTTCATACAGTCATTACCTTACCGTACCCTCGAGTTGGGAATTTGAGATGTCTGGTGCATTTGAACAACTACAGTGTTCTGAATTCTCGATGTTGGTTCAAAATGGCAGGCATTACTCACCCAATTATCCTTCAAGAGGAAATCAACGGAATTCTCTAAGTTTGGCGTTTAATCCTCAACAACTTATTGCACTATTGATTTCATCTAGCCACCAAACGTATTAGTTTTCTTCACTGATCTACTTTCTATTTAATTTTAGGTCTATTTATCAAATAGGCTTTACTTCTAGTTGTTTTTAAGCGTTCTAGTAGTCTTGTGTTGAGTTTTTCTCCAAAGAAATCCTTTATCTTCTCACCTCTGCAACTGGTGATTTTGTTTGTCCGCTCCAGTGATTTTATCTTACCAGCTGCGATTCATAAATAAAATCCGATGAGGTGCATCTATACTCTTCAAATAAAGGATAGCAAAATTAAATTAAAATGATTCAGGACAAAGTCACTGGTGTATCAATGCGCCAACGCGTTTTACTGCAATTCGTAATCGTTTAGGCATTTGGAACACGTATTGGCCTCTACAATGACTTTACTTGATCTCTTTACAGACAATTTAACGCATTTCATGTCTTTTCCTTTCATCCATAGCTACAGTCGTCCCAACACCAACTGAGTCCTGGCGCAATTCTATCAAGCTCGGAATGGGACCACGCCCATCAAAAGTCCAAAGATAAGTAAGAGATAAGCGTATCACGTCGAACTTAAGATCGTTTCGATTGGTTTGGTCCATGACCTTTCGTAATGATAAACTCACCTTTAATTGACTCCTCCAGTACTGACACCTTCCCGACTTTTTTGAGCAGCAGCACTTCATTGTGAGGAGCATCAGGCTCATTCCCACCATCGATAGCAATACCTGAATATAGTGTTATTCCTGGGTAAATGTTTGCTAAAAATCCTTCGAAAAATCAGACCCACCAGCCGAGTCGTACCCTCGATATTCCATACGTTGGAGGCCCTTGATCAACACGTCAATGATTTCGCTACGGGTTTTAGGGGTTAGGAAGTTTAGGTAAGCGAAAATACCACACATGGTTCACCTCTGGAAACAATTATGAACCTATTATTCATCACTGATACCACAATTTTCGTAGAAGGAGAAAATGAATTTAAAAAAAAAACAGCTCCACATGAACAATAAAGATTGGATCGTAGGAGGTAACGCTATGGATGACTGAACGGTGACACAATGAGAGACAGTGGCTTCCTTTGGGCGGGAGAATTCAGTGTTAATCAAAGATCAGATCGAATGCGTAGATCAACGACATAGCTCTGAAGGGCAAAAGGAAAATCTCTGAGATTTTGAACGATTCACTTCTTCATTTGTGTGTCCAATGAATCTCGTTACTTAGGTCTAGTAGAGAAATTTTCTTCTCGACTTGTAGCATTCCCACAAAGTTTCATTATCCTCGGGCAGTATACCAATCTGATATGATGAGAAAATCCTCGGAAAAAGCTAGAGGTTGGTTATAGGTTGCGAGATCCGTGATGGTTCCGCTTATCCCTCTCTAATCGTCGTAAAAAAAACACTTATCCAGCGAGTATGTGAGTTAATCAGCGAAGTTAGCTTTGATTTATAAATTCCATAAATAGATAATAAGTAAATTCATGAAGAATTCCAAAGAAGTCATTCATACCATAATCATACCGCTCAACTCATCATGATGTCGTGATCAAGATGTGCCGGCTAGCGACGCTCTTATGACCCTATGATCCTCCCATGACTCACGCATTTACTCACCCTCTACCCTGACTTAAAGGCATCACCCCGCGAATCTGAGGTGGTACGGATTTCAGGTGGAGTATTCGTGCACGGGATGGGAGACTATGGAGAGGAGGTGATTCCGTCCATTTCTTGCTAATTGCCTTAAAAAACGGCCCAGAAGATACGGCTTCAGGCGTAATGGCGCACTATTTCCTACAGGGAGTTCGACTGGAGCGCGCCAGCCCTGTGCCGCGCCGCATCTTCCGGGCCGTTTTTTACGGCAATTAGGAAGAGATGGACGGAATCACCCCCTCTCCATAGTCTCCCATCTCGTATACGAATGCTCCACCTGAATTCTGCATCACCTCAGATTCGTGGGGTGATGCCTTTAAAAGCAGCGTATCGCGAAATTCACCTGGTAGGGAATCCCCAGAGAAAACGTAGAGTTGGGCCTGTAAATTATGAACTGACTTCAGCCAACTTTTTCTAATAATCGTAAAAAATGGCGTGGAAGAGATTGTGAGAGATTTATTGCAATGTTGTGGACCATAGCTATTCTTCTTCTTCTTAAGAGCTTTCTTTTTATTTTTTCGTCTTCTGCAATTGCATGATTTGTCTGTGCAACGGCAAGAGTTAATGTGACCGTTTGAAATTTTCGTTTGTTCCGGGATAGGCATTCAAAAGCCACTTTTCTAAGTCATCTTTCAAAAATCTCAAAACGCCTTAACTACGGAGATTTTCGTGCACAGGGCTGTTCGCGTCGGATGGTTAGGTTTTGGTACATCTTAAGCCGAACCCGTTAGGTACATCTTAAGCCGAAGCCGAGTCTTAAGTTTTCCTGAATTGGAAAACTTTTTGCATGCACTTCATTTAGAACAAATGTTAAAGTAAAGAAATAAAAAAGAATTAAATAAAAAAGAACGATGGCAGCGAAGAAATTTGCCTAGGGCATTTTTTCTTGACAAATATTTATTCTTTTCTGTGGGAAAATGTTCTTTGTTTTGAAAGTTTTCGGTAAACGATTGATTACACTAACAAGTCATTATAGAGTGAAATTTCGTCCAAAATTTAGGGTTTGCGTAATGCTTCGGTAGGTATTTCTGCGAGGATTTAAACTTGCGCTTTCTGATATTCACACGAGGCGTCTAAGGAAAACGATAGGAAATCAAATCGACATTACGACTTTTACGATACAATCAATCACAGAAGAAACAACTTCCAACGACCGGGCTCTCGTTTTTACACTTTTTAACTTTTATTTCGTTTTCAGCTTCAATTATGTTTTCTGATGTTGTTCTGTTCTTGTACAGATCCTCTTTGTTTTTGCTTCATTTTGAGCATTTTTCATTTCTTTTTTCACGTTTTTTTCCAATTTCTACGTGGCTACGTTGCTGCCTTTTTCCCCTTTGAACCTTCCTAAAAAGTCAGCTACATCACGGTACTGCGATACGAACAGAGCGGCATATGACCTAGTGATGTGGTGATGGATGGGCGTGGCTTGCCGATCACAGCTAGCCTAAGCTATGCCTGCTCTGACCTACCGACAGCCTCTTCTGCAGGCACTTATTCGGCTGCAGATAGTCGGCTGTGGGTACCTAACGACCGTCCCCAGCCTTTCCTGTAGAAAGACAAGATGAATTGTGCAGAACGCGACTTACCGCAACCACACATTTAGGCGTGTAAAATGTGCAGTGTGTGCAATCCTCACGCATGGTATTTCACGGTATAAATTTATAACCCTCTGCAATTACAGAGTTTACGTGTTTTCAGGACCATTGGGTCATCCAACTATTTATTTACCTGTAAACATGCGGAAACTCACATGAGTCTGAGAGGTAGGTGAGAGTAGCAAAAGTATTTCAACATCAGCAACCACCCAAAGATGTAATAAGTTGTCATTTTCCAACTTTGAAGTGAAATACCATGCATGAGGAGTGCACACACTGCACATTTTATGCGTCTAGATATGTGGTTATTGCAAGTCGCGTTCTGCACAGTTCATCTTGTTGTAGAAAGCTCATAGTGCACGGCAATGAGGCGAAGAGAGGACGATCTCGTCTTGTATCCGTTGCTTTGTATCTATGGGCACTCATTAGCTAGCATGTGTTGAGGATGAACTGCTGTCCAATCCTTTGTGATGAGACGATCGACTTCAAACTAGGATCGTACGGGTTTAGAATCCAGTGTGTGAGCTATACAATAACTTGTAGTTCGTTGGTCTCCTTCCAATGAGCTACGTTCTGCGTTCGCTCTTACAATCATTTTTTCTGTCCGGTTGCACAGTTTCCCCTGTGTATAGAGCATGACAAGATTTCCTTCCGTAGTACAAGTTCAAAAATATGGTAAATAATGAATCATGAAGAAAGTTACATCTTATGAAGGGATGAAGTTCTTAGGCGTATAAGTAGGTTACAGTTGATCATACTCTCAGATGCAGCTGCAGAAAGGAGGATAGCCTTTTTGAGAGTCTCGTTTCAAGTAGACCACACACACTTAAGTCCTTGAAAACTTGCAACTTAGAACTCATTCTCTTTCCGCTTAATATACTTCTGCTCAATATTAGAATTTCATCAACCAGTATTTCCATTAACTGTAATCAAATAATTTCGAACAAGTCTTCACAACCTTTATAAGTTCAAAAAGCACTGGAGTTGTGTATCGTATCACGTGCAGCTTGTGCGATGATGCGATTGTATAGAGGAAACGGGACGCCGAATGTATGCTTGGGTTGAGGAGCATCAGCTACTCTCCACCCGCTCGGAGCACACCTTAGAATAAGCCATCAAAGCTCCGGAATGGAGGTAGAAGTTACTATACAATCGCTCGCGTCCGAGATCATAACACGCAGAACACCAGAGGCATTTTGGACAACCGCCAAAAGCCCAAAAATGAACAGTAAGGGTGACTGCATTGCGTTCACAAACAAAATATCCTCGTATCAAAATTTGAACGGGTTTTGAGCTACGGGCGGGCTCTATGAAAAAACCTTTGCGACTCATAGTTGTGGTACGTGATGGTCTGTTGCGTTACCAAGTCTAGCAAATGAGGTAAGCATTAGCAAATGTGTTGCTATTTGAGTTTGCCTACCGTTTGATCCCTTTTGTAGGTGATAAGGCTTGAGAGAATAAATAACTGATTGCCTTGATTTTTCCAGGTTCTGAAAGAGGTGGAAACGCCGAAACGTTAACTGTTAATAAATATCAATACCAGCCTTGACCACGGCTCAAGCATATAAATAAAAAGCTACGTTTATAAGTTCTTCAATTTAAATATTGTATGAGTTTTCGGTTTATTATTGCTTGAGAACTTTTCTTCATTTCCGAATTTTCTTTAACTTCTTAGTTTTCTGAATTGCAGCAAATCTTCCGAGATTTTTCAGGTTTTTCTTCTTCTCAACACTAAAAGCAATGAAAAATGTTAAGCTAATACAGCCTGAAGGCCTCATGGCGATCTTTCAAAGCTTAACCTCTGCTGTTTGCCTATTGCTTCGGATTCACGACTGTAACTGGATCTTCTTGTGGAACTTTTAGAACTTCTGAACGATGATGAGCTTCTCCTGCTTCCTCTCGATTGACTTGAAGATCTAAAAATTGTAGCTGACTTCAGTAAGCTAAACCACTCCCAGTTGTTTACGACTCGCCTGGTATGATGTTGTGCCGACGCCGTGTCAACCACGTCATCATTGAACGTATCTGAATCAGAAATTAGCTCTAATTCGCTGTTCTAAATGGTCAATGTCGAGACTGTTAAATGTCATTGTTGGAATGTATTGGATGGGTGTTTGCAGTAGAAGGTTCCGTTGAGACCGCATGGTCAGTGGCTCGGAACCGCCGTAGGCCAATCAATCTTATCCTCCGTTCGGAATGCATAACTTGGTACAAGACTCGTCCAGGAGGAGAAAACATTGACTCTTCGCAGCAAACGACCCGAATAGAGCGGTTGCACAGTTTTTCCCCTGGTTGCGACTTGTTGCATTTTACTTCTTGTGCTGTGTCGTCTTTGGAAAAAAAGCTACTGTTATTGTTATTTGTTGTGTATAAATTTTTTTGCAAAATTTAAAACAACTAAGACCGGGGCAGAACGGATTCTAAAAGCATTTTTCATTGCTTTCTACTTTCTGCATACAGTTTTACTCAATAACAGTGATAATGAATAATTCGATCCCCGTCGGAATTTCGATTTTTGAAAGAACCTGAAAAAATTCCTGAGAACATTTCATCAGCACTTTTTCTGAACTTGTATTCAGAGCACTGCTCAAGCATGTAGGTGTTATTTAGAGACCAGTCTGAACGTCCGGCTAAAGCCGGACTTCAGACTTTCTGTGCTGTTTGCTTCGCTCGCCTTCACTGATCAACGAAAATTAATATTAGTGCAGTTTTCTATGAAATTGGACTTGTGTATCTCCAACAATCTTTCTTCCTTTTTTATATTATAATAAAAGCGAAAGATTTCACAGTTTTCTTTCTAAACTCGTCAGTTCTACATTTGGAGAACATTCGAACTTCAGCTTCAAACACTCCTTACCAATACATTATAGACAAAATTCAAAAGTATCACTCCAAGTATGGGTTTTCCCACTGTTTTCCCTAGACAGTTATCAAAGAAGGCATAAAATAACGTGAAAGACATCATCTTACTGATAAAGATAACGTTCCACGTCAGATCACATAAACATCCTGCTACTATTTAAGCAGCCTTTTGCATGCGTGTTTCCACTCTCTGAGAACGGCATGCTACAAACTTGAGGCGAACGAAGAAGGAAATAGACACGCGGAGGAGTCATAAAGGTGTCCGACCCCGCGGGACCCGTCGCAGCCCCTTCTATAGGTATCTGGTACCGGCGCGCCAATACACACACACACACACACACACACACACACACACACACACACACACACACACACACACACACACACACACACACACACACACACACACACACACACACACACACACACACACACACACACACACACACACACACACACACACACACACACACACACACACACACACACACACACACACACACACACACACACACACACACACACACACACACACACACACACGGACTAAGCTCGTTATTATATATCATGATCATTTTAGCGATTAGAACCAAGCCTTGATTGGAAATTACTGCTGGACTGGTCGGATTTTAGCAGCTTGAAATGGACATGAATAACAAACTTTAGAAGAAACGGAAGAAAACAGAGGTGGCCGCTTTCTGCAGAGGAAGATTTGCCCTATGAAAAGTTTAAAATATTTTTCTTCAGGTATCCTCTGTTTCTTTTGAAAGCTATTTGAGAAATTTAGCATTATTCTCAACTTTTTCTCAACTAGCTTTTGTAGAACGAAAACTGTCTGGAAAAAAGTAAAAATAACTTATGATAGCAAAAATCTTTCTCTACAACATATTTGCAACCAAGTTCTTTTTTTAATGAAATAAGAGCTGAGTTATTGGACTTTTGTTTGAAGTCACACAGATTTTGACGCGTTGCCGAAAATCTGAGATCTCGCAGTTTTTTCCATTGCGAGTTTACGGTAGCGTTGTATTTCAATTGTTTTGTTTTCTTTTAAATATTTTAATTTTAATTTTATTTGACATCTTGATTGAGCATCAAGGAAAACCCTTGACTGCAAATTTTGGGCTTTGTAGGTGTTATGGTTCTCTCAAAAGCTATTTGAGAAGAAATGCTATTTGAAAAGAGGAAAAAAAATTTGAGGCAAAATTTAGAATTTTTCTTAACTATGTTTCAAAAAAAAAACTAGGGAAGCTAGAAGCACCAAACTTTGTAGAAAGAAGCCTCTCCCTACAAATTGCAGCCAGCTCTATTGGTTGAAATTCACCTTGAGCGACGATATTCAGAAACTCGTGGATCCTTCTAATAATTTTATTCCTAATTGCTCCTGTAGATGTCTTTTTCGCTCACTGGCAGCATCAAAATTGCTTTTTTCGAATAGTAATAATAACTTTGTTACTGCCGGATGTGAAATGCACTGTTTTAACTCAATTAGAAGCAAGCCCGCAAGGCTTCGTTCAGAACGCGTGTATAATTTACACTTTTTCCCTTTCCTTCGTACTCCTGATCCCACGCACTTATCCTAATCCTGATGTCTTTCATTCATATAATATTTTTCTAAACTAGTCTTGAACGGTGTGAAACTATAAAAGCAAATATTGAAATTGGCCATCCACTCGTCTTTTTCTCCTTGCTCTCTTCCTTTTTTTTTCCTCTGCTTACAAGCCTTGGGATCTCCTTTTCTGACGCCCCTCTTACAACCCCCTGACCCCTTGTTGAGGAATCCTCAATGCACGCTTGACCCTGAGTATGAGCGTGGCCACACTTAGTTTCACCGTTTTGGAAAACCACGTACGAAACTGCCTTCTTAATATAAGGTACGTTAGAACGCTCCTTGTTTGTACAGACTCTTTCTACTCACCAGTCTATTCATGCGTTTTACTTGAAAAGGTTTACCTGATTGTCGACCGCTCGCTCGCGGACGCGGCGTGTCTGAAGGGGCGGTACGTTTAACGGAACTACGTCGCTTCTCACGGTGTTTTTGAGTACTATTGGGAGGGATGGACCGTAGCCACGTTCATACTTATAATCTAGAACTCTTTTTGTGTACTTTCCCATAGAGGCCCCAACATCGTCATTCTCGTGATATGTTGCCTTTAATCAGATAGTACTTTTGTCTTGTGATTCTCTACCATTTTTAGAAGAATAGCATCTTTTTCTTGATTTTCCGTCTGATATCATTTTAAAACTAGTTTCTCGTTATGAACTTCATTTTTAGAAGTTCTACCGAGAAGATCATGCCTTCTACAAGGTCATAATTGGCGATTTCAACGCCAAGAAGAACGCCGGAGGAACTTCACATCGGGACCCACGACCTACAATGGAATGACCAGGGGGAGAGGCTCTCCGAGTTCATCATGACGACTAAGACCATCCATGGGAACTCGCAATTCCAGAAGCCCTCCTCTCTACGCTGGACGTGGGAGTCACCCGGTGGAGGGTACCGTAATGAAATAGACCACATCATTGTCAATAAAAGGTTCTGCCTGACGGACGTCGCTGTTGTACCAAAGTTCAATACGGGATCGGACCACCGCCTCCTTCGAGGAAGATTTTCCTTCACAAGGAGAGCAGAGAAAGCCGCCAAGTTCAGAGGGAGAAATCCCAGGACTATCATCAACTGGGCGCTCTTCGCTACGTTAGCCGGCTTTTGGGAAGATTCCGCAATGGACAACATCGACGAGGAATATGACCGGCTCGTTGAACACCTTCACAACTGTGCGAAGAAGGCTGAGAGTTTTAAAACGACAAAGAGACGCCTGTCTCTTCAAACTCTTGAGCTGATACGCCAGCGTGGAGAAGCACGAGCCGCAGGGAACCAAGAACTCACGTCCGAGCTCGCAAGGCTTTGCAGAGAGGCGATAAAGGAAGACCTTAAAGAGAGAAGAGCAGAAATGCTGGCTGAAGCTGCAGAGGCGGGGAAAAGCATCCGTCGAGACTTCGCCAGTCGCAAGACGAGGATGACTGCTCTCCGGAACTTGAAGGGAACAACCATTGCATCGAGAAGAGGGATGGAGAAAATCATCTACGACTTCTTCTCCGATCTCTTCGACAGCCATGTCCACTTGCCTCCTCACCATCTGAGGGAAGACGGACAAGTCAATCCAGAGGTTCTCCCGTCCGAAATACGACATGCTATCATGTCGGTGAGAAATCGTACGGCACCCGGTCCCGACAGAATAAGACCAGAACACCTGAAGAGCCTTCCGCCAGTACTCATCAACACCCTGGCGAGGCTCTTTACACGTTATCTGTCGGAATGCAAGGTTCCTAAACAGTGGAAGACCAGCAAGACCGTGTTGTTGTATAAAAAGGGAGATCCACATGACATCGGCAACTATCGCCCAATCTGCCTACTGTCCGTCATCTACAAGCTCTTTACAAGAGTGATCCTTAATAGGATTGAAAAAGTCCTGGATGAAGGACAGCCATGCGAGCAAGCAGGGTTTCGAAAAGGATTCAGCACGATTGACCACATTCACACTGTTTCGAAACTCATCGAGGTATCACGAGAGTACAAGATGCCGCTCTATCTCACCTTCATCGACTTAAAGAAGGCCTTCGACTCAGTTGAGACGGAAGCGGTCGTGGAAGCCTTGGACAACCAAGGCGTCCCTACTCAGTACATAACGTACTTCGAGAGATGTACAGTAACTTCACGACCGGAATTTCGCCATTTTACAAGAACGTCATCATTGACGTGAAGAGGGGGGTCCGACAGGGCGATACAATTTCACCCAAAATATTCACAGCCACCCTCGAGAACGCAATGCGAAGGTTGGAATGCGACGACATGGGAGTGAAGGTTGATGGTCGGCAGCTACACCATTTGCGCTTTGCTGATGATAACACCTAGCATCAGCCAAGCGGAACGAATGCTGACCGAATTCGACGAAACATGTGGATGCATCAGTCTTCAGCTGAATCTACAAAAGACGATGTTCATGCGGAACGGATGGGTCTCGGATGCCCCACTCACGCTCAACGGAACGAACATATCCGAATGCACCAGCTACGTTTATCTGGGTCGGGAACTGAACATGATGAACGACCTGACCCCCGAGCTGGGCAGGAGGAGACGAGCGGCTTGGGGAGCGCACAAGAGCATCGAGGATGTAGTGAAGAAGACCAGGAACACCCGGCTCCGTGCTCACCTCTTCAACACCACCGTACTTCCTGCTTTGACCTATGCTTCGGAAACCTGGGCATTTCGCAAGCAGGAAGAAAACGCGGTGAGCGTCATTGAACGCACAATTGAGAGAGTGATGCTAGGAGTATCCCTTTTCACGCAAGTGAGGGACGGGATTCGAAGTTCTCTCCTACGTCAGCGATCGAAGATTAGAGACGCCGCCGCGTTTGCCAAGGAAAGTAAAATAAGGTGGGCTGGACACGTGATGCGCTTTAATGACAACCGTTGGACCAGAGCCGTGAGCGACTGGGTTCCCCCCGATATTAAGCGCACAACAGGAAGACCGCCGACCCGATGGTCAGATTTCTTCACGAAGTCCTTCAAAGAAAAATATGATGCTCTTCGTGTCCCACGCGAAAGGAGGAACCACTAGGCTACTCTGGCACGCGATCGGGACAAATGGAAGAATTACTGGCGCCCGCTCGACCAGTTCGAAGATCAACGGGAGTCAAGATAATCAAGTTAATCATCTAAACAGAAACATCGTGCGCCTTCACTGGAGTGTGCGGACCCATAAGACGACCAGCGCGCTAGACCGGGGTAGCAACCATGTCTGCTGTAGGCACATTGTCGGCTGCATATAACCAGCTTAGGTTCTTCATGATTTCTTTTCATTCGGATGACATAAAAGTTGAGCCCACAAAAATATTACGACAAAAAAGTTGGGATGGCTGAAATAGGTACTTTTCCATGAGAACAATGAGCATATGAAAGCTTAATGCATCACATAGTATTCACTTTGGGCGAGGATAAACGATAAAGTGCAGGCCGTTGATCAATCAGTATGGATCGATCTGAATCGTTCGAAGTTCGAGAATGTCTGTTTAGCCTATGCGCTGAATTGCTGGTAAAAGTCAATCAATAGTCAGTAACAAGTCAACGTTTTTATCTTCCCAGATAAGTGTGGCATTATTTTATCGATAACAGAGGGATGAAAGGTTTGTTTGACATTAGAATGGTTTTGGACCAACGATCGAATTGCAACCTATCCAGCTCATGGGCATGAACAGGTTTAAAATTAGAAAGAAAGCGAGATTACCTAACTTTTATTATAAACAATCCCAGTTAAGTAGGTCACAACCACTGTATCATTACATATATCACGTTATTTAAAAAAATTTTCTTTAAACTAGCCACTCACTGAAAGTTTTTATGACCTTCACATTTCCGTCAACGATACAGGATTCATCATTTTTGTTCTTGAGTATGGACTTTAACACTTCTATCTTTTTTTGCTTGGGCTGACGTTTCAAACGGGTTTTGTTCGGGATCTGTCTTCGACCTCCTCTCGAGAGCAGCATTGTCAGTAAATACCTAGGTGACTCAAAATCAAGCCTTTTATACAGTGTGCCGTGTTTACATTATTTCGTTTTGACTTCTCTTGTGTTGGTGCCTCTAGCCAGTGTATCAGCTATATTTATGTTTATAATGAATACAGGAGCCTCAATACAACACCTTTCCATTCATATCATTACCGAGGAATCCTTTTGCCTGTACAAGGTCGCTCTGTACAAGGTATCTGAGCCGATTATCCTGTACCGAATCATTGAATATCGCAAATAGACAGCGCGACAAGCAAGCTAGCTTTCGTCCTGCCCGATCTATGGTAGACCAGCCATTCATTGTCAGGAGAATTACCAAACTCTGGCAGGCGCATTCAAAGCCAATGCGACTAGCCTTTCTGGACTTTGAAGCCGTTTTCGACTCTCCTCATCGAGGCCGTCTTCTCAAAGTAAGCGAATCTGGTACCACATCTGTGCGAAGCGCTTAGGACATGAATCAAAGAACAAACAACAGAATAAAACAAGGGCAGTGGCAAAACTCTTCCTGTTCAATTTCGCCATCGATGGCATCATTCGAAAAACAGTTGGCAAGTTGGCGTCCTACCGACGTCGTCCTCGCACCATCATATTCCCCCTTGAACTACTATCCTGAGTATGCCGAAGGTGTTGTTCATCCAAATCTTTAAGGAAGGGCCTGTGGTCGACTCCCATCATCAACAAAGTCAAGCTGTGAGTTACCTATCTGCAATTCGTCCCACTGTACGGATCGGAGACGTGGACAGTACAATATATGGTGATGAAAAAGCTTGATTGCGCGGAACGATAACTGCTTAGACGGCTACTTGGCTGCTTTTGGCTTAGGGTATGCCATAATGAAGATCTTTACGCAGAAATTGATGTGGATTACCGGCGGCTGCCACTCCACCAGCTGGACATCCTCCACGACCGCCTGAGATCATCTAGACCCCGCCCCCCTTATTGCCATCTAATCAACGCTGCGCGCGACGTTCGCGCCGCGACGAAGCAGTGGATACTGCGAATTTAGAACGTAGAGGAGTGTAGAACGAATTGACGCACCAAGTTCTGGTGTACGAAAATAGTAAATTAAAAAAATAGAATGGAAAATATGATCGGGATTTAAGGAGAAAAACTAGATCCTTTCATCCAATTAAAAGATATATTATCAGAGACATATCATGGAGTATCAAAGTGTCAAAGATATGATGATTGATAGGAGTGATATGCATGTCCTACATTGACCTCACTTGAACAACTTCACACAAATAAAGACTATCTCAAAAAAATGCTGCAGGCAAAAGAATAAGAAGAATAGAGAAAAAGAAATGAAAAAATTTTTATACACCTCATAATTTTACACATTTCACGCCCAAACTGTTCTCGTAGTGTACATAAACTCGTAGTGCATAAGTATGTGTTTGTCAATTCATGTTCAACTTTCGACTGCAGCAACTATATGCCTGGCAACTTTATTTCCCTATTACTTTGTATGCATTCTTTGAACTCCTTTCTACATTTTACATTTGCAAAATTTTATATAGATATAATGTTTATATGGAGAAATATTTCAAGACTTCCTTGTACGTTTTATAGAATAAAACTTTATATGGTTCTTCAAACTTCTTTCAACAGCGTTTTATCGCCTCATTTGTATCTATTCTCTACATAATATCAATGTGACAGGTTAGGTGTATTAGTGGCGAACCTTTGCATCTTCGAGATATACCTTTAGGTACAATGTATGTCTGCGAGGCATTATTTGCGCCTCGTTAGTCGTTGGATGCAACTTTTACTCAGCTAGATAAGCAAAAAGAAATTCCTAGAAAGCGAAAAAAAAGTTTAAAAAATAGCATTACACCGATCAGAGGAGATTCTTTGAAGCATCTTTTGCATTCCAAGAGATGGATAATTAATTTCCATCTAACAAGTCAAAACAGGATATTTTCATTTTCACTCGCATTTTTAAATGGCATATATAAAAACCTCTTTCATTTATATTAACTTACAAGTATACTTTATATAGAGTTTCAAACAACATCTAATATCAGACATTATCGTTTTCCTTTGATTCTAAAAGCGCTTCGTAAGAAATGCGAGCGCGGCGGAGAAAACTCCTCGTAAGAGCAGCAGATGCGGCGAAATGGGCAGGGAAGGTAGTGTGGGAGGGACGTCAGAGAGACGTAGCACAAGAGGAGCAACCAGGCTACTGTAGCGATCACGACGCTGTCAGGAGACGCGCGGTGCACTTAACGACGCTCATTAGCCTCTTGGATATGTGGCGGCACATCATACGGGTACCTCTTGACCGTTCCCCAGGAAGCGAAGCCACTTAGACGGCTGGTTGGCTATTTTTGGTCAGGGTATGCCACAATGAAGCTCTTCATGTGGAAGCCAATGTGGTATAGCGGCGGTTGGTCGCGTTCGCTTTTTTGGTCATGTACTGAGGGGACCAGCGACAGACAAAAGAAGGAAACGATCAAACTCGTCGATGAGTTCTTTTATCTGACGTGCTCTCCGCACTGTCACTGGGACAACGAAGTATTATAAACGATCACTGGGTCAGTGCCCAACGGTGTCATTGGGACAGTGGTGATCTCGCCACAGTCATTAGGGCAATGAACTTTTCTACCCAATAGAGTTTGCGGGTGAGCGAGACGTGAGGTTCCCCAAGATATGGAAAAGCGTGGAATGGAGTGATTCTGTGCAAAGTCTCGTAGAAGACCCAAAGGGTTGAGCAGAGCTAAGTTCAAGGACGGCACACCTCGGCGAAGATGCGGTATAAGACGTCAGACTTTAATATCAGCCCGTCGATTAAGTAATGCAAGTCAAGTAATCGCTATAGTACTCACTTTTTGTTATGTCGCTTCCATTTTTTTTTCAGTTTCTGAGACCTCGATCTAGAAAATCGGAAGAGAATGTCCGGTCTTAGGGCTTACTAACGCTTTCAAAACAAACGATAACAAAAGAGATAGATCGTCTGGCGTATCAATCCATTTGGGATGCGCCACCACGTTTCTTCTGCTGTTCGTATTCGTTGAGGTGTTGCAACGTGTGCTGGCTTATACAAAGAACTGCGGGAGCTAGCCAATGTATCAAGTCACACTTCTTCCCAGATAAGTATGATGCCAATTTATCAACCCCGGAACAATGGAAGGCTTGATTGGCACAAGGGCGGTTTCGAACGATCGATCGTGCGGTCGCAGCGAAACCGACTTCTTACCGACTCCGCTACACCCGCCCCGTCAAAACAAAAGTAGAAGAAAACACTCGGAATAAGGCACATCTAAGGGGATCACACAGATGTTTGATATTCCTTCCTAAAGTGTGTTTCACAGTTGCGAGTGACGTTGTGTGCGAACAATTAATTATTAGGATTTTTGGCTAATATATTCACGTGTCTGAGTAAACAAATATTCTCTTCTAGTAACTCATATCTCCTTTGGTTATTTTGTCTATAAGAAGCTAAAAAGCCTTCTTATGATGAGCATGAGGGTGTGGTCATTTCGCAAAAACTACGAGGACTTTTCTCGCTCCACATATGTATTGGAAAAGTATTGAGCTTATCCGGTACAAAAATCACTAAACCTTCTTGAAGAAAATTGGGTAATTATCACCCATTGGATACGGAACTGAGGAGAAATTCTCAAAAATCATCAGCATGTAATTACAACAAAAATTACGACGTTTTATAACATTCCAATATATGCATAATTAATGTAATTTTAAGTGAAAAGAATGGTGAATGTATAAAACTCTGAAGAGGCACAAATGAGGGGTGCGTAAGCATATGGAGAAGCTATGCTGGAACGTAATAGGAGTACCCAGAAAACTCATTCAACCGTCACCGACTTTGCCAAATTTCGTGGGCGATCGACCTGAAATACTGTGATCTCGCAAAAGGTAATCTTGATCGTTGAGTTAGCAAATCACTTAAATAATTACTAAATTCGTCATTATACAATTTCGAATCAAAATTGCTTACATTTTGTCCATTGAGTTCCGCAATGTGATAGGACATCAGTTGTAAAGGAATTACTGTCAAAATGTTCTGTACACAATCCACAGTCTTTGGTACCCTCAGCACATGTGTCATACCGGCCAAATCCTAGTAACATCTATGTTAATCGGAGTTCTGTTTTCTTCTATAACACAAATACTCAGTGTCGAATACGTTAAAGGCATCATCCCACGAATCCGAAGTGGTATGGATTTCTGATGGAGAAACTCTTCACGCGGTCGTAGATTTCGCGATCAGAGGTGGTTCCACTCATCTCTTCATATTGTAAAAAAAAACGGCGTGAGAGACCCCGTTTTTTTATGACGATTTCAGTTGCAACGCGCCAACCTTGCACACGTGCCGCATCCAGCGGCGCAGCGGTCGAAAGCCAGTGAATTCTCCTTGACTGCCCATTTAAGTGAAACCAATGAGGAGACCAGAACGTTTTCATAGAGGAACTTTCTAACGTTCCTCGTAAGAACTAAAGCGGTTCCGGCGCCGGTTTTTGGGACGACTAGGGAGAGGTGAGCAGAGCCACTCCTGATCCCGCATTCTACAACCCATCTCTAGCTTTTGCCGTGGATTCCCTCAGTACGTCAGATTCGTGGTATGCTGCCTTTAAACCGAGTGGTCGCGATGCGCCTTCGATTGGTACAGGGCAGACAGAAAAGGGAATGTGTGTTTCGAAGCAAAGAACTAGCGTGAGCGGCGGGCACACTCACCGCGGCTACTCGATTGAACGCACTTGAAAGTGACTATGCATGAATGACTGTGAAAATAAAACTAATTTCAGAACATGAAAAAGGGACCACATACCTTCTCTGGAACACTTCGATCAGCAATGATGATTGGGGCACCGCCCCGAGCTACTACTTGTTGCAGAGCGTTAAGCGACTTCTAGAAAAACGCTAGCATTTTCCAATAAAGAAATACTCTTGGATGTAGTTCCGTTCACGAACCTTATAGACAGAATCATTACAAATAACCATACAAATGCGTAGATTTTCGTCTACCATTGCTAGTGGGCCATGTTTCAATTCTCCGGACATAATTCCTTCACAGTGCATATAGGATAATTCCTGAAAGTACATTTGTTACGTGGTGACAGCTAATAATTACCCACGTAGAAAAGTTACCTTAATTTTTAATGCACCCTCAAGACAAGTGGCAAAATTGAACCCCCTTCCCATAATCAATAGCGACTTCTCCTTATAGATTTCTTGAGCAATTGCGAGTGCTTCTTTGTCCAAGTCCAGAACTTCACGGATAAGATCTGAAACCACTCCGTACTGCTGAATAGTTTGACGACATTGCTATCGTAGTACTTTTAAAGGAAATACGTGTTCTTCAGTACATCGTAGTAGTAAATAAAGGTTCGGAAATGAAATTATTATTATTTTTCGAAAGCAAGGTTACAAGGATCTGGGAGTGAGTCCGTTAGCTGCAACAAACGAGTAAGCTAAGTCTAACAAGTGTCGGATGTGTTCAGCCTTGTGTGAGCGTTACGCATTCGCCGCTACGCATCCTGTTTCTCATCCTAAGTGCAGCAGAAGTAGAGAGTGTTGGAATATCTAAAAAGGGTTAGGACCATAGTTCACGAATAAGAGCCCGATTACACTCAACTACCTAGTTATCCAGGAAAACGGCATGAGAAACGGTTTTCGCACCAAATCCCTCTACGAGGCACCTAATAGCGCGCCACGTCTGCAAACGAGAGGACTATCAACCACCTGCTAGCGCTATCTGTCCCGCTAGCGAACGCGGTAGCGCTCCAAATCGTAGGCTATACTCCTGACCCTGATCTATTCGTGGCGAGTTACCAACACTCTCACTTTCATAATACACTGCCTTTAGCACACAGCACACTTCCCCACCCATTCATCCTGCTCCCATAGAAGCTGCATTGTGGTCGCCAAGTCTTGCACATTCTCCTCCGGCTATATACTGGTGCAGTTTTGCGTAAAGTGTTAGAAGTGCAGTTTGGTCAAAACGGCCTGAGTTCTGGTGCAGTTGCGTAAGCAGTGGCGCGCAAAGTGACGCGACCATTCTAGGTGGTCCGATATTAACCATAGGATAGGAAGGTTCCGCGGATGTAACGGTTTGCGCAATTGCAGTAGTGTTACAAGCTACTTAATTTTAGGCCAACTCTGCACATAACAGGGTCAAAACGAGACGAAGCACGGTGCAGTTGCGCAGGCGTCTGCGCTCGAAGTTTCGTGGTGAAGCGTAGCAGTAAAGATCGTGGTAGGACCCTCACTAGCATCATCCATCGCTGCAGTTCGCGACATGAAAGTACACAAGTGTCCGTGCTTCATGTCGTTTTGACTGGACTATACCTATGGTCACTTACCTGGCAACTGATTGAGAGCATTGATGATTTCCTTTCTCCTGTTCGTCATGGAAATACGATCATCTGACAAGACAAGTGCGAACATTAAAAGAGCTAAAATTTGTGATGTGTAAGCCTGAAAGAAATATTTTGAGTTCATGTCAAATGGCGTGAGGAAATCGCTAACCTTCGTTGACGCGACACCAATTTCTGGACCCGCATTAATGTGGATACCACAATGAGACTCTCGGCAAATCGACGACCCGACGGTATTTGTTACACCAATTAGAAGGGCACCACGAGGTTTACAATATCTGTAAAGTTGTGGTTTGAGACTCTCCGGGAAACACCTTTTAATCCGTGATTTGAACGCGCTAAATACTAAGAATTTGTCAAGAAAAGATGAAAACGACGAAGTTTTGATGTGACTTAGGTGAGCTTTTTGAAATTTTGAAATTTCTAGGCGAATCAAAAGTATGCGCTCACCTTAAAGCCATAAGTGTATCAGCTGTTTCGCCACTTTGTGAAATAAATATGCATACGTCGTCGCGGAAAATCGGTGTCTTACGATCCAGGAAATCTGAGGCCAGCTCCAAAACTACCGGCAGCTCGGAGAGTTCTTCGAGAATCTTGAAATAAACATTTCTAGTTAGCAGTAATAATTTGACACACAACAGCTGGAAAAACGAACAAACCTGGCGACAAGCGATCGCTGAATTATACGATGTGCCACAAGCGACCATGATAAGACGCCGACATCTTTTGATATCCGCTACATAATCCTGTACTACTCACTTTTTTGAAACAAATATGTAATTAAGAGATTTTACTACTTTCGGCATGTTTTTTTTTTGAAGAAGGACGTTTTCGTGCTTTTACCGTACCTTAATTCCGCCTAGAACCACGTCACCACTAGGTAGAACACGGCCACGCATTGTATTCACCACAGATTCTGGTTGTTCGAAAATTTCCTGTAAAACTTTCCATGGTGATTATGGATTCGTTCCAGTCTCTGGCAAAAAGAAATCATAAAAACAGCGTCCGGAAAATTATTTGATGCCAGGGTCTCTCCGCCAATAAACAAGGTTTATTCGAGGCAAACTTTACAGATCCTAAATAAATGAAACTAAATACATAAGGAGGTGACCAGTTCGTCTGACGAAGCAACTCCTTACTTCTGCGACTGACGAGATGAAGGCGTAAAAAGTGTATTATACACTTCATTCGCACACTATAAACAGTTCCTTGACAGAGTGAACTGATTTTTGTAGTTTCCTGATACAGGATATTTCTGGATTTAGGGTAGGAGTTGTCGTTGTGACTACGTACTTGCTACCTTTGTTCGAAATAATTTATACTCAGTGCATCGATGTCACACCTAACTTTTCTACAACTAAAAAATTTAGCAGAATTTTTATGGAAGCGGAAAAGCAGGTTAACCATGAGTTTTCCGTTAATTTTCTAAGACAAAGCTCTTTTTTACCTTTTGCATGAAAGTCTTGAAGTTTCCTTTCATAATCTGTTGCAGTTCCATATTCAGATTCTGAACTTCTCGTTTTTGTTCCGTAGTTTCGGTCGAAG
Source organism: Necator americanus (assembly GCF_031761385.1). NCBI lineage: Eukaryota > Metazoa > Nematoda > Chromadorea > Rhabditida > Ancylostomatidae > Necator > Necator americanus. Next base: position 12,754,063 of record NC_087374.1, read on the forward strand.
AACTGCGAGTGATGCTGTGGATTGTCAGTGCTGAAATGTCCCTTATTTAGTTAGATTCCATCCTGAAGCTGTTTTAAAGAATCTGCGAAAATTTGTGTGGATCGAACAATTAATGATTCGGACTAACAGGAGACCCAATTTCAATTCGAATCCGAAAATATTTTCGAGATATTATCAATTTATTCTGTTTGGTGCAGTTTCTGTTGAATGAAATTTGGTAGTTATTCTCCTTTCTCTTCTTCGAGAACTTGCAAACTAACACGAAATATGCCCAAAAATATGAAGTGGTTGGCGTTTTCGCACGCTTTCGTTCATCTCCTCGAAAGCGCCAAAGCGTAGGCTTCGAACCGGGAATAGGGTCAAAAAGGAATCCCCACCGATTCTGTATTTTTATCTCTTTATTTATTTTTGTCCCTCTTTTTTCAGATAGTAATGTTGCCAATGGACCAATGTTCGGAATAACCTGGCCGCTTTCGTTCATCCCCTCGAAAGCGCCAAAGCATAGGCTTCGAACCGTTATTTTTTATTTTTTTTTTTTATTTTTGTCCCAATACCTCCATCCATCACAACTGCAACGTCGTCATCCTCCAGAAACAGCACCTGTTTTGTGTGTTCAATAATTGCAGCAGCATCCGATGCGACGAAGTATTCCACCTTGAGTAATGAGGATTTTATGAGAATGTCATTAGACAATACATGAATAACCATCTTCAACTCACCTCCCAATCCTCAGAATCAAATGGACGCACATTTGTGGAACCTTTACGCAGATTTGTTGAACCATTGCAGAGGTCGCGTATATGAGCAGGTCGTACGCCTGAACGACACCTTAGTCCTCGTTTTTTTTGCGCATTTTACGGCACTTTCAAGTGTATTCAATCAATATTCTCCATATATTTGGTACAATATATTGGATTGCCTTTCTGGGCTTTGCAGCAAGAGTTGAGAAGCAATCAGAAATTATTCTAGGACTTTATTTCTTTAGGTACAGGGCGTCCTCAGTGTCATTTACCCTAATTGCAAAAGCTTTTCCTAAGCACCTTTCCTTCCATTCATCCCTTCTTTGTTTCCTTTACCGGCAATGGTTCAAAAATTTGAGATTAAGAGAAGAAAGTGCATGCTTAGACGATTAAATATGTGCTTTCTGTTACGATTTTCACTGTATTCTGATTCTATAACTCTAATTTGTTAGAAATAGAAATCTACCGTCGTAAGAAAAATAGTAGTAAAATTGTAGAAAAAATAGTTGTAGAAAACAATGAATAAAAGCAGGTTAAATATCTTGAATACCTCTTAAAAAAATCGAAAATTGAAAATCTGAGATCCTACCACATTAAAAAAAGAAAACAAAGTTGAGATTCATCTATGAGCTTGATTTTTCAGTAGCGCAGCAACACTAGTACTGTGTGAATCATTTCATTATAATAAGAATTAATTCTGTAGAATTCCATGTGTGGCCGCATGGACTCACCAGGCGAAAGATCTTCTACACTGGATATCTCGTCCAACAAGTCATCGCTGGAAGGTTGACGTACTGAAACGAAATCGAGAACATCAAGAAGGTTTGGAAATATGTAACAGTTAAGAAAAGTGAGAAAGAAACGGAAAGTAAGCGATAGACGGAGAAGTGGCTTACAGTGAGTGACATGATGTGATGGAAATCGTCGAGCTGAAATCAGAAAAAAGCATGAATTGATCAGAAGCAAACTAAAGTATAGCAGGATAAGCGACCAACAGTAGGAATATCAGCAATACCCAATACCACTTAAGCACTAATCGAGGCCGATGGGACCCAAAGCTATGCACAGAGTGTCTTGTGAACGTAAGGATAATATTTGTTAGTCACATGTTTCAGTAGGACGACTTGGGATCATAGAGGTTCCAGGCTGGTCGGGAAATGTGTTAGATCCAAAGACTCACCATCATGCTGTTTAGTGCTCGCACCTAAGTTTCGTTACGCATCGTAACACTGATGCAATGCGAAGGTCCCGAACTGAATGGGCGTGTTCATATCTCATGAATCTCCTGAGAATTAGCGAGAGTATTTTATGCAAAGAAAAATTCTAACTAAATGGTCTTTAACTCATTTAGGGTCGATTTCGTAGTCAGGTACGATAACTACGCCAAAATTCAGGGAATACAGATTTTTCCATTGAATTCATCCAAAAGATTTGCACAGGGTTGAGGAGAATAAGATCACTTTCCCTTTCGGCCCTTACGACCAAACTTCATCATTATTTCATAGTGACACTGGAAATCTTATTTAAATTAGAATTGAAACAGACTTCCTACTTAAATTTGGTCATCTAAAGTAGGAAGAGTCATCCCGAGAAAAAAAAAATAAAATTCGAATGGCTACAAAAATGGAGTGAGGAAAAGTTTCAAAGGAGATGTAGGTCCCCTCCAGAATTTTTCAGTGTTAGAAGCACTAGCTATGTTGAGAAGGTATCTCGTCATCTTTCGAGCAACGGTCAATCAACGGTGTTCGCAAAAATTCTTCCATTATCTTCCCATTATTCTGTAACTAATAACTGCTCAATTATGTCTTTATCAGGAAAATAACCGTGACAGAAATTGCTTCTCTTTTACTGCTTAATCAGTGCTTATATATGGATTAATTCGTTATCACTGCTTGCTTTCAAGGAAAGAAGTGAAGTATAAGTTTGTCTCATGATTAGAATAATACGGTAAGCTACACTTCCTTAATTTTTTTAAATTGAGATAAGCAAAACTAACATTTAGCTGGTAAAAGATGTAGAAGTTCCGTGACACCACTAGGATGCACAAAATTGAGAAACATGCTGAAAGTGAGTTTAAAATAAAGTCTATGTACGATATCAGCTCACAGGAAAGAGATATCTGCTAGTAAGTCATTGAAAGCATTCTGGATTTCCGCCGTGAATCGATCTATGAACAACAAAAAAGAGTCTTTACCAGCTACTAATGGCTTTACGCCATTCGTAACACTCTGTGACGTAAAAAGGTTGTCCAAAACACACTATCCAGTATCCAGACGGCATTACTAAAGGTTAATGCACCGTAGATAGATCTTATTCGCCTTGGGTAACAATCTGTAAGACGCGGTGGTCTCTCGTAAAGAGGAGGTCGCGGAAACATCTGGTCACTAATAAAGTTTCATCAAAACCATGCTGGCATAACAAGAAAACACAAATAAGCAGGATTTTCTCTCGAAATCTAAAATATACTCTCTTCCTCGTTTTCTGCAGTCCTCTTTGATGTTTCGGATACATTTCTAATGTTTTCGTTAGAATTTGGTCTCTCTCTCTCCGAAAAAAAAACACAATATTTATGTCGTACTGATAACTGATTTTACCGGCTTGATTTTCGGCAAATCGCCTTCTTCAGACCTTGAAATGATCAATCAATACAGTATCCATGCGACCAAATCTCTCCACAACTAAAGAAACAAATTCTAAGGCTACTTTTTAAACCACTAGCGTAGCGATTACACTAAATGCCCACCGTGGACGAGATCCAACCTTTCAGTCTCTAAAGAGGGCGATTTTGCCGAAACGTTAGCCAATAAAATTATTTAACATTCTCGCGCAGCTCCTACAGCTCACTGAAAATCAATACGGCATCTTACTATGCCGAGGTTCTTTGAAAGTCGAATTTTTCAGTTGTAATGTTCATGGGGTGGAGCCCTACAATGAGACCAATTTTGATCCCGAACTGTTTCGAGGCATTGCAGTTGGAGCACGATATGAAAACGCCCATACAGAATCTCCATACAAACGATTACCAGGCTGGGAATATCCGTACAGTTTTCGGAACACTTCATTAAACTCGTTTCTCACTTTCTTGGACTGCTATGGCAATCGATATGCATGAAGAAGAAAATATGAAGGTGAAAAGGTGAAAATTGTGTAATTACCCTCTTCCAATGGTCTATGCTCATCGGCCCACGGAAAACACGAGCCTAAAGAGGAAATAATGTCAGTGTTTTGATAAATACTATGAACACACCTTCCTTTCGGGAATGAATGAGAAGCGGCTGATAGCAGTTGTTGAAGTCTATGGCAATTTTTACGGGTTTCTATGGGAAAAGGATTGAATTTCGTCTTAACTTCTTCATTTCTAAGTTATTACCAGTTATTCCACATGTCAAGTACTCCTCTAGTGTGTTTTCCCAGATCATTAAAATTTAATCATCAATTAAAACTCAAAATTAATTCAATTTACCAACTTAATTTACTTTAATTAACTTAATTTAAAATTCGGACCAACATCTACTCTTCACATGGAAAACACTTGGATAATGAAAATATTTGGGGATTGCATAGAAGTGAGATTTTTTCTTGAAGAATTGATCCTGTGCATGCAGTATTGCCATTACAGTTTATTGCTAAGGATCCGAATACGTGAACGAATTTTAGTGCCGCAAAAAATCGCAATGAAGGAAGAAGTTGATTGTTTCTTTTGTAGAAAAATGGGAAGATTCGTAACTCGAGGTCCACATTCCAGAAATACATCTAACCACAGTTTTTCAAGGACATAAGTTTAATCTCTCAGCTTTATTGATCTCTTAATGTAATATCCTGCTCGATTGTTAGCTCTGTGCTGAGAATTATGGTTTCAGAGGAGTGCTTACTCTTAGTATCGCCATAATACTGTGGAAAATACGTAAGTGAATATCCCAGGAGACCAGTTCTCGCACTGTCCTACATTCCCGAAACAACGGCTTACCACGACTGAATAAAACCGGGAAGTAGTTCGTCTGCAAACGACTATTGCTCTTGATTCCAACCAAAAGTGGAGATCCACGTCGAGTGGCTACTAGTTGTCCAGGGAATTTAGAAGATTTGAAAGCTAACGCAAATGCACCTTCCTGAAAAATTATATTAACGATGACGAGAACCAGTGGAAGACCAGAACTTCTTTGAAGGACCCACCAATTGTTGAATAACCACTTCAACTATTTGTCGAAATGAAAAGTCCGGATAGAGATTATGGATATGCTGCGCAAGTTTTGCGATAACCTCCGTGTCCGTTTCGGACTGGAACGAGCGTCGTTGGTTGATCAGAATTTGTATTGATTAACACGGATCAACATGTAGATCACCTCAAAATTGTGTCCTTTTTTCTTCAGATATTCTTTGATTTCGCGATAGTTGGTGATAATTCCATTGTGAACGACCATGAATTCTTGAAAAAAAATTAAACTTGTAATTGAGCTTGAAATTCAAGGGAAATACAAGGGAACAGTTTGGACACTGCTGTTGGAGATTGAACTCTGAACTAGCAATAAATGCGTTGGTTTTTGATTTGAAGGAATTTTTAAATGCTTTTTTTCAACTATTTTCCTTCGTACTACGACTTGTATCGTCAGCGACAAGTTCCCTCACTTCTTACTTATTTAAGCAGAATGTTTCTCTTAGCTTCTTAGATGGCTCCTACCAATTGCAATAGTTAAAGCCACCAGCCAGCGGACGCATTTCTCGTCTTTTGGAATCCTGAATGGAAACTTAACTAGCGCATTAAAGGCGGCGCATAGACATGGTAGGGAAACCAAAGTAAAACGTGCAATCCAGCTTAAATAAGCCTGGCCACCTTCAATTCCTCCTAGTCATCCATGAAAACGGCGTGGGAACCGCTTTATTTCCCACGAGGCACATTAGAACGCTCCGCTCACCCCCTTTCACGTTCCGGTGCCCTCACAACCCTAGTAATTGATTTTACTTGGACAAGCTGTGGGGGAGATTCTTTTGGTCCTTGACCAGTCGCACACGGATGCGGCGCACTGCGACGAATTTCGTAGGAAAGGACACCGTCTTCCTCTCCTTCTTTTTACGACGATTAAGGGAAGTTGAGTTGGGCAACGTTGGTTTCCGTAATCAACAACTCGAACTCCACTTTTTCTTCCGGCCGTACAACGTCAAAGTCGTGACGCGCCGCCTTTAATTTCAAAGAAAAGGTGACTAATGGACTGGTCACACTACAATCCACACTTTCTCTAGGAAAAAAATGCATTAGTGGAAACGTCAGGAGCAAAGAAGTGAGGGGTGTTCGTACTGGTATTGCTGTGACTATTTACAAAACTTAAAAGATTACAAATAGCACCTAAGAGAATAAACAAAAGAGAAGATAGGGCAGATTTGGAGAAATGCTGGGATGTAACGGAAAGCAAGTCCTCGGATTTTTCCACAACGCATGTTAGTGGAAGCTGTCGGGAAAGAAAATCCTAATTGATTCGATTTGAAATGCTAACTGTAAAACATGAAGGATACGGTAAACCTCTCAGAAGCTTCCGTTTAAAAAAATTAAAGGACGTTAACTTTGATATCTTCCGAAAGCAGAAAAAAGTTTTTAAAGCGGATTTTTTCCTAGCCGTAATCTCCACAGAAGACTCATGAAAAAGGTCATTTGGTGAATTTTGCCCTGATTTTGAAATGTGAGTGGTTAATTCTGGTCATGGTTGCCTGTGGTTTAACCTAATGACGTTAATTTCTATTATTCTTAAATTAGAACTCCTTGTGTCCTTGAACCAAGAAAGTTGTGGTCGAATCGATTTAAATTGCTATTACCTTTTGATGAAGAAAGGCGACTCAGAGAAAAATTCTAACCCTTGAAAAAAAAAATCGAAATCTGTTGTTGTAGTTAGAGAACCGGATCGCTCCCAAGCATAACTGAACTCGAATTTAGTGCTTCAAAAAGTGTTGGATCAATTCCATGATTATTTCCATTCTTCATATTTTATTTCATAGTGGATCCCACTAATTATTTTCACTTTTCGGTAGCTGGCAAAATACATAGTCGTTCTTTTTTTGCGAGTTCCCAGATCTTTTCCTTGGAATGTTATCTTAGAAGTAATCAAGAGGTTATTCCTGATAAAATCCGGAATCGTAGAGAACATACAATCTCCCGTGTCAGTGTTTCGTTTAAGAAAGTCAATCTTCCCGCTATGTTGAATGCTTTCCTTATCTGTACCAATGAGAACATAAATTCAAATCCTTTTTTCCGAGTTATCGGTTCAATTAATGGTAAATATAATCGGTAACAGTTTCTGTTCGGAGTGTATTTACATATAGGTACCTAAACAAAATCTCTAGAGAGAGTGCAAGTTTTGTTGTAGTTTACGGCGCAGGGCAGGTCTTATTGTACAGCGAGACCGTGCCACAACGGACAGCTCATAAAGATCGTTCCTTTTTTCTTTTCTTCTTTCTCTGTTTGCATTTCGTTTCCGATTTCTCAGACAGACGGACTTAGTGGTGTGGGCTGGTCTTGCAGGGTGAGTGAATGAATGAATGAATGAATGAATGAATGGATGAATGAATGAATGAATGAATGAATGAATGAATGAATGAATGAATGAATGAATGAATGAATGAATGAATGAATGAATGAATGAATGAATGAATGAATGAATGAATGAATGAATGAATGAATGAATGAATGAATGAATGAATGAATGAAATGAAGAAAAATGGGATGAAACTCCCGAACGCAGCGAAGTCTCCCGGACCTCGGCGCAGACGACGCCACGAGAACGTTCCTTTCAGCAGCGCTGTCAAGGTCCTATCGAACGAACTCGAAATTGTGGTTCGCAGAGCTTCAGAGGAGTTCTGGATAGGTTCAGGAATGAATAGAAAGGAGTGCACAGTCGCCACCAACGAGCAGGCTCAAAACTTCTGGAGCTTCGACCGTCGTCCCCCGTACGAGGTCTTATATACGAGTTGCATCCTAATCAGTATTTGCGAGTCTACTCCACGATCCGCTAATACCACGGCGGCTCGGCTTCTGCGATATCCACAACGCTTTTGGGGCATTCAGTTCTGGTCTCAGATGTGGTCTGTTTAGGAACGGTAACTTCAGAGTTCTAGAGAAGAAATTTGAGAGGATATTCCTTGTCTAGAGCCCTAAATACTTCGATACTTTGTAAATATTCTGACTTTCCAGGCTCTGATTCGCAAAGTTAGTCCTAATAAAGAGTCTAAATAATCTTGGCTGTTGCTTGAAATACATTATCGACAGGCTGCAAGCGTTAAAAGATTAAAGATTCAAGATCAAAAGAATTAGAGATTAAATTAAAAGATCCAAGATTAAAAGAAGCTCGAATTTTCACACTCTTCAGGACAGTTCGCTGTATATCGGACAAATTCTGTGCCTACCGTTCTTCTCGTTACTCCTTTGTGGATGACTGTTAACGTCCTTCGGTGATCCGTGAGTTGCCCATCGAGTATGGGCAATTCCACAGTGGATCTTGTATTCCATGTCCAAACTGAGGGATTCCGAACATTCTGAAAAATCTCATTGAGTCAAATCGGCAAAAAGGGAGGGAGAAGATAACAGGTCACTGTGATCTCCCTTTTTCTTTATCTTCCTCTCATTGCGCAGGATATAAGGTTTGGATTTTTGACAAGTTTTGAAGGTCAAATGTTCAACATCCACTGAATAATTACTGGGCGAAAAGTGAACATTTCGAAGAGAAAGGAAAAATCGAATGTAAAACTGGTAACCAAGTAATTCGTTAGATTCATTGATCGTTCACTTAACTCTGAGGTGTGTCACAAATATAAAACAGTTCCTGTCGACGATTTTGTGCCCAGTGACGTTCTTTGAATTCGAATTTATCGCCTATTTTCCGTTATTCTCGGTTTTCTTCAGCACATAGCACTTTTTTGAATACGCTTTTTAAATTGAAATATATCGTTGAATTTTCTCAACATAACCAAATGTTCTCATCCTAATATTTTCCCAATTTTTTCCACTTTTTGAATATTCACTGCCAACATTCTTTGTCCACTGAGCCAAAATGCGCCCATGGATCTTTACGTAGTCATAGCTACGCATGTTCCTTCATAGTTGTAAGAGTGTCCACAGAGTTTGTAGAAACCGTAGCTTCTCTACAATTTGATGATTGTCGACCGAAATTTCCCACATCGCGGCACTCGATCGATAATCAGCAGTTGGTAGTGAGACGATCGCGTGACGACGTTCGTTTGAGCAAAGTTTGCGAACGTCTAAGTTGCATACAGTGACGTAGAGGTTGATTTTGCTGAGTTCGCTGAGATGGGAATAGTTAGAAGGGGTGAATTTGTAGAAATATTGTAATAAGGATTGGAAAGCCAAAATTGAGGGGGAGATTGAGGCTGAGGTAACTGGAGGAAATCACAAACGACGATGATGTCTCCGAAACGTCATCCATAAGTTGTGACCTCAAACTTTTCGAGGGTTCAAGGAGCGCTGAATGAGTCTTCTACACGGATGATCGGGTAGTTGGCTGAGGACGTAACTGGACCTTCGGATAGAATGCTTTGATCAATTTGCTAGTTTGGATATGTGGTCACGCATCTAGTCCTTGCCTATATATACATGAAACCAGGCCAAAGAGGTGGAATGGGTCCTGTTGAGGTGAGTGCGTATGTCACGACGGAATAATGACTTAATTGGGCATTTTCAAAAATCTCTTCAAGTGCAGCAATAAGGATTGGAGGGAGGGATGACGCTGGCCTTTTCTCACTAGTAAGCAGATAGAAGAAGCCGCAGCGGAAACAGCAGTGATCCAAAAGTGAGGAGGGTCAATTTATCCAACGAGACAACTCTTTTCACCCATAAAGGGAATGAAAAATTCACAAAATATAAAACCGCATGAAGAGGATTTCAACATTAACACGGGTGTGAGGGAATATCCATTCCTCTAATTTCACCATTTATCCACTTTAGGGAGTCTTATTTCGTCATTCTGGAGGTGTAAATAGTGGCATCGTTGGATAAACTGAATTCTTCGGTGCTATTGAAGTCTCCGGAAAGGACTGAAGTCTGTAGTTCTTGGATTTGTTGAAGAACCTTGCTGTATGCACAATACTTGCGACCTTGTACATCGCTAACCCTATCCACCACCTAACGTTGAAAACTTTTTCGAACGCTTCCGCTAACAAAGAACTTGCATGCCGTTGAAAACACTCTAGAAATGACCTTAGTTGCTAAGTAACTAGAAACCGGAAAGGCCTTAACTACGCTCCTACTACCATACCGTACGATAATGGGACAGGAACGACGGCACATAGTTCCGAAACTTCGCAGACGAGCGCTCGCGTAACTTCGTCAAGTTCCACACGGCGGGGAGCTTGACAGAGTGGATCATCCTGGCGAAGAATTCCGAAACCAGTGCAAGAACTATTATTCAAGCCAACTTTGCGATTCGCTCATGCCAGACGGGAAAAATTTCCAGAAAGGCTACAAAACCAAGTCTGAGGAAACTCAACCTCATTCTGTCTTACAGATTGGATAGAGATTTTCATAGAGCCCATTTTCGGCGCCAATTATATTGCAAACACCTTTTCGTAGGGCTAAAGTAACTGCGGTATGCATTCAAGCAGAAATGAAGATTATAGAGGAAAATTGAAAAAGTGACTCCACAATTTCCCTGGTGGAACTAGTTTGTTCCGAGGAAAAAAGAGCACAGTGGAATGAGATGTGATGCTACGAGAAAAAAAACGAACTTATGGCGACGCTATTACGAGAACCACCTCATAAAAACATTGAGCGAACGTTCGTAATTAAAACGAAACAATAGGACCTATTAATCGGAAAATACTCGGTTGTAAACGAGAATTTCCGTTACAGTTTCTCCCCGAACGAGGTTGCAAGAAAAACTGACATCTACGAAAAACCACATTTTCATAGTGGAACGACTTTCGTTACAGTAGCTGCAGCTGTATTCATTTGTTGTTGTTTTTTTTTCTTCTTACTAAGCACTCAATGAGAATTCGATGCCGGATGTTGAAACGGATCACGTAGGACTGTACGGTCGAGTGAAACAAGACGTACAGCATTCGCTAATAATAATAATAACAAATACCATTTACCAATAATATAATAAATAATAATGAATGATGCCAACTTTGATTAATTTGTCTTTGAATGCGTAATTTATACATATGATACAAATGAAACATTTTTTCAGTCTACTCTTACTCGAATTCTGCAGAAATTGTTGACACCTCCGAGGTTTCACCTCCAGAAATTGGACAGGAAATGACAGAATTCCAGGAGTCACAGTTCTTATGAGTCTTCAATTTTGCAATCAAAAGGAAAAAATTAAGCTGTGCAATGGCACAATGATACATTAAATGCTTTACGATAATAGAAGTGATTGATAGGTTCCAACGTACGCATTTGAAACTATTGCAGAGAGTAGGCGGTGAAAATACTCGTTCATCACCGTGACCAGCGAGTTTTTTCGTATGAAACTTCGCTAACAGATTGTAATACGACTAAAAAGTAGGTTTTGCTGAAGATAGGCTTTTACAGTCGTACGTATAAAAGCGGCGCTTTTCCACACAAACGGCACCTTGCAATATGGGGGATGAGAGTCATCGCTTGGCAGCATATCGCTTCGTCGCCTACTCTGCCGTGACCTTTTCGGTGATCGCGGTTGTTTCCATTTGCATTACATTGCCGATGGTCTACAACTACATTCATCATGTGAAAAGATCCATGAAGACGGAAATTCACTACTGCAAGGTGCGTGTTTCATATTACAGCTAAGTATTTACTAAATCCTTAAGTTAATCTCATTTCTTTTCATAGGGATCCGCTAAGAGTATTTGGGGCGAAGTCACTCATATCAAAAACTTCCCCTCATCCAACAGAACCACTCGACAAGTAGGAGGAGAATGCGATGACTGCTGTGCGCCAGGACCAGCAGGCCCTATGGGAGCACCAGGGAAACCCGGACGTCCCGGCATGCCGGGAGCACCGGGAATGCCAGGAGCACCTGGACGTCCACCACAGAAACCATGCGTGCCAGTTCAACCTCCACCATGCCCACCATGTCCTGGAGGTGAACCTGGACGGCCAGGACCTCAGGGACCACCAGGACCTCCTGGAGAACCTGGAAGTGCTGGTCGTGGAGCTGGAGCAGGAGTTCCAGGACCTCCTGGTCCCAAGGGACCACCAGGACCTGCAGGAAAACCAGGAGCACCCGGAAATCCAGGAATGCCCGGAGAATCTGCTACTGGCGAGTCACTACCGGGACCACCAGGACCAGCTGGACCTCCTGGACCAGTCGGCCCACCAGGACCGAACGGAATGCCTGGAAGTGGTGGAGGAGCGGGTAAAAAATTTACTCGTTATTTATTCGCTCAAATGTTCTGTTCTGAAAAGTGAAAAAAAATCACGTTTAGGAATTCCCGGACCGAAGGGACCACCCGGACCTCCTGGACCTCCTGGACCACCCGGAAACCCTGGCGCACCAGGTACACCAGGTCAAGCTGGTGCCGGCGGAGAGCGTGGAATCTGTCCGAAATATTGTGCTCTCGATGGTGGAATCTTCTTCGAAGATGGTACAATGCGTCGTCGTTGATGAGTTCGCGATATTTCGACGTAGTTTACAGCCTTTTTTTGTTCGCATTTGTCTTCAAAATATGATGGAAGCTACGCGAAGGAATAAAAATGTGCAAACGAAAGTCGTTCAAGAATTATGGAGCATTTAAGATATTTTTGCCTCAACAACAGGGAAATGCAAATAATTGAGTACTGTACTGCCAGTACTAAAAGCCAATACTATATATACATAATCAAACTACAATTAATATGTATCATTCGTACTGTTTTTTTTTACAGTAATCAAAAATCAATATACCGTCCTATCATGCTGGATATAATTGAAAGTGGAACATTTTTAACCGTACTTAATTTTAATAACTTTGCGATTGTCACGATAGTAACTGTCGAAGCGAACGCAGTAAAATACACAAAACAAGTGCATTAAGGTAATAACGACTTAATTAGTACAAATCTCAAATTTTAAATTCAAAAAGATTCAATTGTTCAATTTATTGGTTTATATAGCTCCTGCTTCTTCCTCCAAACGTTTCCGCTTTCCTATTTCCTTCTCTAAGGTTTCTCGTTTTTCTATTTCCTTTCCTGAGCTTTCTCTTTTCCTGTTTCCTTCTCTATTCTTTCTGGCTATATTCATCATCACATCGGGGCTAAGTGGCGAATATTATCGTTGATAATGACGTTTTAATATTATAGTTATTCATCATTCACCTTTAAATCTACATAGTTCTGTGTTATCGTCGTTATTGGCATTGCGATTGAATACATAAACCATATGCAACTAAACAACAAAGAAACAACAATAAAAATAAACAAGAGAACGAAATAAAGTGAAATAAATGAGAAGAGAGTGGGTTCTCTTGAGATTCCATAAGTTTAAAAGGGATCATAAATTCTGGCAGCAACAACGTTTACTATGATTTCGCTGTAACTTATAGATTATTGGGCAAAAGTCGATTTTGATTCGCAGATATCGTATTAATACAGAAATGCATTAACAATATAAATATAAATATATATATATATACAAATATATAGATAATATAATACAAATCCTGTTGGAAACCAAATTATTGGAGAAAATCTCTTTCAATCAAGACATCTAGCAACAACTATAATTTAATTTATTGTAACCATCTTCGTATTTATAATTTCCCGGTGTTCTATGAATTATCGCACTCACGTTTAATCGAATCGGCCAAATTAGAGACTTTTCCAGCTTTTCGAATCAGCACCGTCTCATCTCCAGGAATATCCGGTTCGCCTCCGAATGCAATACCTAAACAAAGGCTCGGATGAGGGGAATTTTAGTGAATTTTGGAGGCGGGAAATGTGGAACCTACCTGCTGAATCGTATCCACGGTATTCCATTCGCTGTAGACCTTTGATGAGCACATCGATAATTTCGCTACGAGTTTTTGGGGTCAAAAAATTCAAATAAGCAAATATACCACACATAGTTTGCTGCTGAAATCAAACTTTGTCGGTAGCATAGACGTGAACCGCTAGAAATGACGGAAATGTAGAAGTATTACACGACAAAAAAAATCAAGTATTTGAAAAAAAAAAGCAAGAAGAAGAGGATATTTCAGAGTGAAAGGATCAGAATCATCCAAGCGAGCAAAAATGCATGTGAAACACGAAGAAAATACGACCCATTTTGGAATAATTTAAGCCATTTTGCATATCGATTGATCATATGCTAACAATGAGATGACGTATCTGTAATACTCGTCACTCTGTTTTGGCATGGAATCGTGGATTCCGGCGCAAGCGGCGTACCCACAAGTCTTAGGTACAGAAATTGAAACTCTGTTGTACCGTAACTAACAGTGGAACAATAACTAGATCCTCCTTTCGCCGCTATAGCGTTCAAATCAATTGATCACTAGAAAAATCCATTTCAAGGTGGGATGGAAAACAATTTAGTAACCATTCTGAAAACCAATATTCTTGCATATTTCCTCCTTTAAAACACTAAAATTAGGAATTGTTTTAAGGCAGACAATGCATTTCTATTGATCCACTCAACCCGAAATCGACTTTTTTTCTCTAATTTGTGGTCTTCGGATTCAAATTTTGGGAAAAAGAAGGAGAAGAAAGAAACAGCCTTGTATGATCACCTCTCACCCCAGCAATACAATTTATTACGCGATAGAACGCAAGCAACTCTTTCGTTCGACGATTCGATTCAAAAAAGCAGCAGGAGTTGCTCAATAGTAGACACGTTGCGGATCTCTATTGTTCTACGATCTGTACCTAGTTGTGTCGTTGGGGAGACGAGATCACAAACGGCCTTTTTCCAAATTACTAAGGAAAATTTATCTCATACTCGCAAACTGCACCTATCTGTACACGAAGAGATCGTAACATCGTCAACTCTGTGATACGCTACTTTTAATCACACGCAAATGTATATTAATAAAATAAATACAGAATAGAGAATGAAAAAAAGAAAAGAAAAAGAGAAACGAAAAACAATGGAAGAATAGAATAGAATAATATAGAACCGTTTGTTAGAAAAGTAAAAGCTGCCCAAATTAAAAATCAGTCAAATTTATCTATTCTCATTATCATCCACCTCATCCTAACACAATATTTCTTTATATGGGCCTTGGCAACACGATTTAGGAAATAGAAAAAAAATAAAAACTTCTAAAAACTGAGTTCTCAGTCTCGACAGTTCATTTCGTTGTATCAGTCATTCACTAACTTATTCATTCATTCACTCATTCACTCACTCGTTCAATCGGCCATTTATTTACCAATCTGTCCAACTATCTCCTTGCTGATTAATTCACTTATTCATTCACTCTTTCTTAGGCTCATTCATTAATCCACCCGTTCACTGATCTATCCACTCATCTATTCATCCATTCACTCACTCATTCGGTCAGTTTGTGCGTTAGAACATATGAGGGCAATGATAAAGTATTGGAAAACTTGTCAAAGTCGACCCAAAAGGGAATTTATGGCAAACACATTTTTTCAGTTAAAAAACAATGTTATTGACGACGTTCGAGAATTACGCCGCGTGAACAGTGCTCGGCGAAATTGAGTTTCACGCACTCACAACAAAAAGTAACTGCGATGGTTCCCGGCTGAACAATATGGATTCATTGATTCGTCGGACATATGCATCACGTAGACAATAGAGATAGTAAGAAAAATAGAAAGAAGAGCTCTAGTTCCATTCAGAATAATGAGTTGAGGTGAGAATTGAGTTTAGCGGCAACGAATCCGTAGGTTCCAGGAAAACTTCGTAAGCATAAGCGAACCCACAAATCAACAGTTGAACTCCCAACACATTTCCGAATCGATTCTCATTTCCGTTACTTTTCACATTACAATAATCACATCAACAAAAACTAATGTCGACAACAAGAGAAGATTTTCGATGGGGATTTTCGAGTTCTGAAAAATTTCACAAATGCCTGAGAGAGTTATGCTAATTATGTATGAATTAATGGGAATAGAAATGAGATTAAGCGATGGGGCGAACGAAATATTCATGGAGAAAAATCTCATAAATTTACAAATCGATCGAAAACTCATATCTGAAAAATTTTGTTTTATTCTTGCGTCACAATTTCGAATATTTGATTCCTTTACGTGTCACAATAAATTCTTGAGAATTTTTGAGGATTTTTCCAGCTAGGGTTAGGGTCTCAGAAGGAGAAATTCCATGATATCTTATCTGGGGTCGCGCACAAAAGTCTGATTGCTACCTTTTGGTGGCCCCGATCGTACTAAACACAATAAGACATTCGAAGGTGCGTTCTAGTAAGGTACTGGTTGTAGAGCTTGCACAAATTTATGGGACAAGGTCCCCTTGTAGGATAAAGGATAAAGTGTCTGAGATTAATCACGCCGCTTCAGGGTGCGCCGACGCGCTCAGAATCGTGGGAGGTTTATGAACATGTGTCTACTCTATGCAATGACTCGCGAAGGGACCTACGATTAATTACACGCTTAGGTTGAAATGGACCCAATGGCTATGTGATTCAAGAACTGCCACATCGATACTGAGGATTTCTGGGTACGCAAGCATTAGCTGCACTGGCCATTGATCTCTACGTGCATGTGTCCTGCACAAAAGCGTAAAGAATATACATTATTTATAATATATATTCAATATATTTTATTTACGCTTAAATGCTTATTTTTCATTTTTTTATTTATATTTTTATATACACTATATCATGCTATATAATAACGCGCTTAGTCCGTGTGTGTGTGTCTGTGTGTGTATGTGTATGTGTGTGTGTCTGTGTGTGTGTGTGTGTGTGTGTGTGTGTGTGTCTGTGTGTCTGTGTGTCTGTGTGTCTGTGTGCCTGTGTGTCACGAAAATACTCCATAATGATGCAAAACTTCTCACCGGTGAGGTGCTGAACCATCGCCATGCGGCTGATGGACGAGCACCCTACCTTTTCACCATCGTCCAAGATCATTCATCACTGTATGTTGTATTTGATAAGGCAAATTAGTCGCCCATATGTTAGTGAGGGTAAATAAACTTTTATGTGAACCTATACTTCCAGATTTGCAAACTATCCAGCTATATAATAACGCGCTTATTCACTCACGTGTGTGCATCTCTGTATGTGTGTGTGTCTTAGTCAAGTAATTCCAAAGAGAGAGACGAATACTATGGCGTCGGTTTGGTGCGCTGGAACCTCAACGCGGTAAAATTGGGTGGGACGGGTCCTAGCGTCGAATTCGTGCTCCGGAGCCAGATAGCTGTAAAATGAGACGAGTTCCACGGGGTCGGAATGGTGCGCCGGTGCCAGAAAGCTATAAGATGGGGAGGGACGGGTCCCACTGCGTCGGATTGGTGCGCGGGACCCCAAGGCGATAAAATGGGTTTCTGTGGTCCCTTCGCATATCTATTTCCCAGCATATCTCCCTGATGCTGCTAACATCCTTTCTTGAGGAGGAAACACACGAGCGAACGGCTGCTTAAATATAATACATAGTGGACAGCAGTTTACGCGATCTCACGTAGAACGCTATTTTCATTACTACGGTAGTGACATTTACGTCATTCTATGCTAGCACATCATTCTGTGCTAATAGTTGAGAACGGAGGAAGCTCATACTCTGAATGATGTCTCCAAATTGTGGAAATTTGAGAGAAACATGGATGTAAAATTAAGTTTGATTGTTCTCCAAATTTAGAACTGAGCATTTAGGGAAAAACCATAAAATCTTACATCTCTGCTTAAATTTTTGAGTAAAAAAATTTGAAGAGAACGTTGATAGAAAAAACAGTTCTTATTTTACAAAAAATTTCGCGACTCTCATTCCCTACTGATCGGTGAAGGCGAGCGAAACGAACACCAAAAAAAGCTTGAAGTCCGGCTTTAGCCCGAACGTTCAGGCTGGTGAGATACATAATATATTATCAAAATCCTATATTTTTGTAAATGAGCAGTTTTTCACATTTGTGCTTGACACTATGTAATCAAATATAACAGATACAGGATCTATTTTTAAAGGGAACAGCTTACCTTACATCCATCGGCACCTTAAAATTAGTGGATTAGCTGTCATGGAATATTTGACGCCAGTTTAACCCGAAAACAGGTATTATAGGAAATAACCACCATCGAGTGCTTCAAGATGTATCAAGTCAGTACTTTTATCCTCCAGGACAAGTATAGTACCAATTCATAGACCCCGAACGGATGAAAGGCTTGGTTGACGCTAGGACGGTCCCGAAGCGACTGCTCTACACACAATGTCCCCATGTACTGAGGAAAGGTGTTGTAGTTTAGTACATCGCCAAAGTCCAGAACATGAAGGGTCAAGGAAGCACGGGATCTTTGGCAACAATTATCCGTTTCGTTACGATGAACCGCCGGACAGTGTCCTTAGAAAGTACACTCCTTCAAGCAGCCCTCTCTAGACTTTTGCGACTTCTCAGTGTGCGGTTTGCTGCACTTCAAGAAGCACAGGTCGTAGACTGTTACATCGGTATCGAAGGCTATACCACCTACTACTACTACTAATGCGATGCTAGTGAGAAGAAGGTTGTGGGGTGCTCGATAGCTCTGGAGAACGGTAAAAATCAGCCTCCATACAACTGCGGGATCGCAAAGGATTCGACCTCTAAATCGTAGGTGCTCGTTCACCCTCGAAAATCACTACAAAGAACAAGTATGCAGGAAACAACAATCTAAGATTAACCAAACGAGGCATTAAGTGGCCAATGCCGGAATTGATGCGATTGGGAAGATGCGACAACAGCAAGGACGGGATGTGTTACAAAAATAGTATTCTCTCCAAAGTTTGCATCAAAAAAACAGTCATCGTCTGGTCGACCATTGTGAACAGTCTTCCTCATAAATGCTTTCGAGAGGAATTACCTGCTTACACAGCAAAGTTCAATCCATTCAACTTCTTAAGAGCAACGCAAGCGAAAGACGAGAACTTACAAACTTCAATACAAATACGTTCTGGTGAGGAAATCCTTAAAGGCATCACTCCACGAATCTGAGGTGGTACGGATTTCAGGTGGAGTATTCGTATACGGGATGGAAGACTATAAAGAGAGGGGTAATTCCGTCCATTTCTTCCTAATTGCCGTAAAAAACGGCCTGGAAGATACGGCTTCAGGCGTGTTGGCGCACTATTTTCTACAGGGAGTTCGACTGGAGCGCGCCAGCGTAGTGCGGCGCCGCATCTTCCGGGCCGTCTTTTACGGCAATTAGGAAGAAATGGACGGAATCTCACCCCTCTCCATAGTCTCCCATCCCGTACACGAATACTCCACCTGAAATCTGCACCACCTCAGATTGGTGGGGTGATGCTTTTAAGTCACCCACTCAAATTTTAGAGCTGCTTTGGAGGGCGCATTCGACTCTGACCACCGTCCACTTCTCCTAGGTTTTGAAGTACGGCTTCAAAAGAGAAAAGAGGAGTTCCTGCCTAACCGAAATTCGACATGACGGATATTAAAGACGGAGAGTGTAAAACGCAATTCCGCTAAGGTGTACCTATTTATGTTGGAGAGGTGAACTGAAAAGACCCTAAAATGCAGATTTCTCCACGAATTGTGTCCAAGAACTCTGCAAAAGAAACCCATTCCCCACTTCTAGTGAAGAGGAAGAAGTTCACTTTTGCATTCACGGAGACAAAATCCACGTATAATTCTGTATGTGCAGCCGGCAACACCAGTGATTTGAAGCAGGTGAAGAATCTAAGAGGAAAGTTGCGTTCTCACCTACAAAATGATTGCAAAAACGAATAGACGATGAAAGCGACACAGTTTGAAAAGACAGGAGGACAAGAAGCCAAAGAACATCTATGTTTTATTGATTAATTATTTGAGTCATTTGTCACAAACGTGACCATAGATCATAAAAATGAAGAAGTAAGGAAAATATGTTTACGCTGGGTGGGTATGCTCAAACAAAGAGCATTTGAATAACAGGCAATGAATGAGAGTTGCACTCTCGCGCAGCAGGCGCATCTGGTGTGCAAAAACTACTCGAGCACAATCAGATTGTGAGAGCAACACTGTGCCGACGGCAGACAAAGAACTTGGAACGTATATAAACGGTCCAAGAGTGTTTATTGCTCAGAGCATAGTCGAGCATTCGCCTAAAGCATCTCCTTTTCTCTTGCCTCCCTTCTTGTGATCCCAAGTGTGCTTACATATTTTTACCTCCCTTTTTGTGATGTTTGTATTTTATGCATTTCTGTTTGTGCATTATTATATCACGTCTGCTATTTTACATTCGCCATGTAACGTGCCTCTGATATTGGTGTATATTGTACGTGATAAATAAAGGTTTAATTACCCAAGTTTGAGGCCTATTCACGTGGCATCTAACGAACAACTGAACCACCCCTGATTCATCATTATGTTTTCATTATTACAAAATGAAAACATGCTCGCCACCCCTCATCATTGCTGTTGGTGACTACCTTACCAATTTGGACGGATCATATCAAGCCACACTTCGAGTCCTTCAGCTCTACCGTGATGCTCACTTAGGGAGACTTGAACAGCACCATTTACAGCGATGGCAAAAATCGACTGCGTGGAAAGGAAGTTGCTCAGATGGCTGTTCAGCTAATTTTTGGCTAGTGTATCCCACAATAAGGATATTCACCTGGAAGTCGATGTGGTACCGAAGGGCGACATGTGAAAAGCATTAACAATTAACACTATCTCTGAAAGTGACTACAGAAATTGGTTTTCGTTTCCTCGGTCACATTAGGAGGAGATCACCTAACCGTCTTGTTCAATATGATCTTAGGAGCTTCTCGGATTCAAGGTGGAAGAGGTCTGATGGATGCGGAAGCGGAAGTTCTGATCTGGGGCAGTGAACGAGGACCTGAGAGTGTGAATAGACAGTTTAGGTGAGCCATTGGGTTCTGCATTATGTAAAATAGTAGCGAATGGACTGACACCATGCAAGTTTTGCAGAAATTCGACAAGGTTGGGCAGAACCAGGCTTAAGGACGATATACACGCCGAGCATGTGTGCATTCGCGTCAGACCATAATATCAGCTCGCCGATTAATTCAAGGAAGTAGATCATTTCTTTCGTTGATGAAGCGAAAGAAAACGCAAAGG
Source organism: Necator americanus (assembly GCF_031761385.1). Classification (NCBI taxonomy): domain Eukaryota; kingdom Metazoa; phylum Nematoda; class Chromadorea; order Rhabditida; family Ancylostomatidae; genus Necator; species Necator americanus. Next base: position 12,774,956 of record NC_087374.1, read on the forward strand.
AAAGCAAACGTAAGCAAACACGTCTTGGTATTTTTTGCCAATTACGATTAAATATCATTTCTATAAAAACTTGATCGCTTGATCGAATATTATTGATCGGATAAAAGAAGAAAAGTAATCAATACACGATATACGACAGACTGATGGAAATAATAACAAACAACAATACAAAGGATGAACAAAAACAGAAATAGTGAATAAAAATAATAAACAATGAATGAGATAAATTGATGGAAATGATTGCAAGTTTCTCCGACGATATTAAACTGTTCCTGATGAATGTGAATAATATCCATTTCCTTTCCTTCTATTTACTAAAAATAAGAGCAGATACGAGGAGAACAACATACATCAGATGTGCACGTGTTTCCACTTATCCATTAGTGTGTGAGATATGTAACGACAAGCTCAGCAAGGAGTTTTTATTTTCTTAAACATAACACCTCCCCCTCTCCATAACTTTCAAATGACTCTGTATGGAGTTCTTCCAGATTTCTAGACCGTTCCTGTTAAGGAAAATAGTACGGAGAAATTTTGAACATCATGACGCGAAATGTCCAATACTCTAATTTTCGGCTTCAAATCAAAATTGCTAAAGAATAAATATTCGAAAGTATTGATCTAAAAAACATAAAAATTATAGACGAAAATAATGAGAAACGTCTCACATTCTTTTTCTTAGGGCAATTTTCATTTAAAGCATTAGAAAGTTGAAATATGAAAACAGTTATTCCATGTCGTCAAGTACATTTTTTCAGGAACAAAAAAATGAGAAAGTGAATAGAACTGCGTAGGAAACGCTTGATAAAGAAAAGAAGAACGGAAGAAAGAGAGATCCGGAAATAGATTCTCGTTGAGAAGCGGACTTTGCACTTTCAACGTCGGCTCGATCACTCCACGTGAATGAGTGCGAGAGCGCGATGAACGACCACCACGCTTTTGACCCTCGCAGTGCGCTGCAGCATCCGGAGGCGCAGACAGGAGTCTCGTACGAGGCTCGCACCTCGCTCGTTGTAATAGGCATATGTTCCCTATGGTCACTACTATTGCAAGAGTAATCGTGGAATTTTCTGGATATTCACCTTAGCCGAAATTGGATGTAATTTTCAGTCTTATTTGCACTGCAAATTAATGAATAAAAGCAGTGGTAATCAGTAGTAGCAATCACAATTTTATAGAATTGTAGAACCGTTTGTATCCAAACGATTTTCTGAGGTTAAAAGTTTGAATTTTAGAGGAGAGTTGAGGTAATTTCAAAAATCAAAAATTAAATTACGATTATTCAAAGAAGGGAGAGTATTACACACATTTACAGCGTAGCACCTTCTCTCAATACACCTGCCCTGTGCTTGGAATTCTTAAAATAAGAGTGCTTTAACTATTGAATTCAGGTTTCCTTTCCACTTCTGCCCTCCTCCTGGACGATTGCAACAATGATAAATGTCATCTGGATGTTCATGTGCACAGATACGGTAGATGCTTCACAAAAGAATCCACTCTATCGATTAACGTATAGAAATTCAGATTTTAGCTCCAAAACCTTCTGAAAGTAGTATGCCATTGGAAAGCTTTAGGTTGGCTTTTTTTTTAGGAGCCAAACGAAGATTGAACGTAAAAATATGAGTTGAAGCTATCTTGCTCTTTTTTCTTCTGCCAAACGAGAGCAATACGGAAGACCTTTAAAGTTAGCCAATTGAGGGAGGTTTGAAGAAAAATTCGTTTATATACAGAGAACTTAGCAAAACCTCTGGAAGAAAACCACAGATCAATATCATCAGAGAACATCCAGGAAACGCAGCGGCGTCCGATAAAATGTGTAGTAGACGTATCGCAAGTATCTCGCAAAATACTCTACGAACACCTGCTTGAGTTTGCACTTCCTACTCGTTGAATTTCACTGCTTTGCACGCGTGTAATTAATTTCGTTGTTAGGATTTCAACCGTTAAATTTAGAAAGTTAACAAGAGGATTATTTAGAGTAAGTTAGTCGGATCGGGGAATCTCAGTCTAGTCTAGTCTAGCAAATATTCGACCATAAAAATCCACATGATTACTTCAAGCGAAGGATTGGATAAAGGGTTTGTAGAGGAAAGGAAATCTGCTGAGGTTTCTTTCTTCAAATGGGCTCACTCGTAACGATTCCAAATTCGGCTCTAGTAAGTTGTTAATTTATCTCAGCATTTAAAAAGGCACTACTTTACTTGAATAACTCTTTATATACATGATGGATCTTAGGAACGATAAGATATTGAGAAGATAAGAAACATCCAGAGAGATGACCATCAAAGATATCCAGAAAGAACGTATTCATCGGTGCAACTGCATCCAAAATACAAGTACCTGAAGGAACCAGGAATGTTCGGGAATTAAACGAAAGGATTCAACCATTCTGTACAGGTAATGAAGCGTGTAGTTTCTGCGGATTTCGGTGGTTCCAGCAAAACTGTCACGGATTCCGATCTCGCAAACACGATGAAATGTTCAGAGAACAGCTGCAAAAGCGAAATAATTTGCATATTCTGATCAAAGCTGATTTCTGGTGCAATATCGCGCAAGCGGCTGCGTCCGATGCGCTGCGACATGGCAGCACCGTCAATGTTTGTCTTACTGCCCAATGACCGCGTTAGGCGATGATCCCACTACCCAAACGTCTGGCGCGAATCCGATTTGGAAGCACCGCAGCACCGAGGTCGTAAGTTTCCAAACTATTTTTTTCTCTAAAACATGAGTACGTAAAACATTTACAGTACAGTATGCTCTAGTCAGGCGATTATGACCGCAGGTTGCGCGACGTCGCGATTCCAACGGATCCACAGTGTCTTACTACGCAATGGGACCCGGGAACGGCTAAAGGTAAGCCACTAACTGTGTTACACGTTACGTTACAAGATCATAAAACGCCCTGAATGATACGAATTTAAACTTTTCGATTGTCAACTTTTACTTTTAGTTTCAATTTGACAATGGACGAGTTGGAATCTCTATGCCAAGATCCAACGAAGGTCGAACTTTCTCGATTCGAATTTATTTTATTCGACCCTCGTTTTGCCTTCTGTTGTCTCCATCAAGTCAACCGAACTGCGCAACTCCTCCGCAACTGGAAAAGATGTTCGCTGTAAATCACCTCAGTACATCCTGTTCCAATCTTTTTACCCGTCAAAAGAAATCTTCGAGACAGCAACACCCTGTCTAATGCGTCTCCATAACTAGGAATTGATTGTCTGGAGTTCACATAAAGTGAAAATGGATCTATTCCCAAACATTAACTCAAAATAGGGTATAGGATCATGAGGTTTTATTGGAGTTTTTTTCTATCCATTCCATTAAGACGATGAAAAAATCTCAAACCATAAAAAACGCTAAAAAAAATTTCCCTTTCTTCCTTCCTTCTGCCAAGTTCGGAGGAATTTGGAAGAAAAGAATTCAGAAGGCACAGAAAACAAAGCACAGAGATTTACATTGTTCTTCTATCGAAATCTACTGAAATAAGGCAAAAAAAAATTACATCAGTGCTAATCTGTCCGGTCAGTGGCTCATAGTGAAAAAGCATGTTCGAACAGTGTCGTTACGTAGACGAAGGGTGTGGCCGAGAAGATACGAAGAAGGCTGTCAACGTCGTTTTCGTTGTCACCAGGGGTGGCGATGAGAATTTAAAGCTCCAAAGTACTGGATGGGCAAGTAAAAGAGAAACAGTATCGATCCCACCGTACCGTACCGATAACACACCAGAACAGTGCGCTTGGTGATCAAAGATACAGTTGAGCAGCAGTGCAGTGATCAGACGATCCGGCGGCCCGTAGAAGTCACGCCCGCCCTTCCTCTCCCCGTCAGCAAAATTCTACTAATTCCTAGCCAAACATACGGCTAAATTCGTCGTCGAGGGCTGCTGCTGCAGCTCACAAAAGGAGCCGAGCCGAGAGTGTTCGTGTATGCGACAAAAAGCACAACATGCACGAGTGTTTCTGGACACATCGAGCTGTTCCCGAGTTCTTCAGGATGTCCACAATACAATAGCAATAGTGCATAAAGCAAACTCGTTCATGTGGTGTTTCTCGATTCTCTTTGTTTCACGATGTTACACAATTTGTTTACCACCTTTGACTGAAGTGCACTCAATTGCGAACGGTAGATTGAATTTTTTACAATAAATTTTTTTCATAAGTAGAATTATCTGTAAAAAGTTACTGGACATCTGGTGTCCACAATATAATAGCAATAGTGTTTTCATAGAAATAAATCAAACTCGTTCATATGCTGCTTCTCGATTTAGAGAACTATTTTTCCTAAATAAAAAAGTTCTCCTTTAAGAGAAAAAGAAAACTGTTCCGCGATATTGTCCATGTTTTACTGTTAATGAATCATGACATGTTGAATACGTAGTTTTTTTTTTTCAATTTGCTTCAAGCCGTAACCAAATTTGGCATTTTTCTCTATTAACAGCTAACGCTTTGGCGTTATCGCCTCTGCGGAAGCCTGAAAAAATTAATGCCATAAGTTAATTACCCTCTCAAGCGCCTCATCATCCTACAGTAAGTAACGCGAGCCAAACCCAAAGAACAACACTTCGGCTAGGGCTTACTTGATATGAGATAACAAAAACTTCAAAAGAGGATCACAACTGCGAAGTAATTTCTGTTTGCTTCAGCATAGTTATTTTGTTAGTTAAGAACGAACTAAAGTCGTAAATAGCAGTTATATTTCCCATTTGTTATAAGTGCTCATTAAAGTGTAACGACGTCCGTAAAAAATTCCCTCTTCAAAAAATATTCGAATTCGAATTCGAAATTCGAAATTTGAAAAAGCAAGGTCACGAGTGAAGAATGGACTGAAATTTTCTTCTACTAATTAACTTACAGACAAAGAACACAGGTTGGCTAAGGTTGCTACTGCAAAAACAACATGGAAGTAAAACTTTAAAAAAAATGTACTATCCTTCAATGCAAAAACTGTTTGTTGCGTAAAAAAAAAGCATTCAATAAATTTCTATCTTTTTTTGTTTTCCCTCAGTTTATTCTCTTTCGCTACTTTCCAAAAAGTTTTATTTTTTTCATTTTTCCTCTCATTATTATCTTTCGCTAAGTACGATTTTTAGATTCAATCATATATATTATTACTATTATCTTATTATTAAATATGATTGTATCGTACAATAAATATATGTCATACATACACGAGCGCAATGGAACATCAACAGAGAAAAAACGAAAAAAAATCCTAACGTGAAGAAACTTTTCATATCTCATGTCTCATTCAGCGAGAACAGTTTACGAGAGAAACAGAAAATGAGAACAAAGAGAATTTCTAGCGAATACTCTTGCACGGCTTCTGTTCCGGGTAGATTCCTATCAGATTCTTCCCATCAGATTTGACGTGTACCACGGTGTTAATGTTCTTCGCAGAATAAGTTGGAAATGCGAAAACACATTTAAAAAAACGTAAATTGCGTAAAGTTTTCTATTTGTTTCTTCAAAACTTGAAGAATTTCAGTTTGTTTGCTCGGAATGAATTTTAAAAAATAAGAGAAATATCCTGCACAATGGTCCTTGATAACAGTACAAGTCTTGGATGTATGCGTCTAGGCGTACGAGACAATACGTAGTTACGTTTATAACTCTATTTCTGCAAGAATATGGAAAAAAAGTCGAAAAACTACCCGAAGCGAAAAAAAGAGCATATAAAGAACTGCACTATTAGGGACAATACGTGATATAATATATCGATGCATTTATAGTACAATATATAAGTGAATAAAGAAAATAAATAACGTGTTTTACGAAGATTAGGAACGCAAAATCCTCAAAGTACCTACAAATACATAATTACCTCCTACATCTTAAGGCGAAGTATTAAAAAAATGCGGCGAAACCAAAAGTGAATAAAAAATAAGGAGGATCTACGTAGATGCATATTTCCAAAACGTTCATCAAATCCCATTTTATTGATACAGTTTTAAAAATAACTCGTGGAAGATGGTGGCCGTCGTTGTCAGTACATTGCTGAAGATGTTCCCGGAAATTTTTCATCACTTTTCGGGTTAGGTCAGGCGGAATGGCGTCGACTTGCTGCCGAATCCTGTCCATCAAATCTTCAAAACGATAGAGGACGATACAGGACATCATTTCCCTCCGAAAAATTCCGAAGGAAAAGTGGTTTTAAATCTGGTGGCTGTGCTGGTCTACGCCTACGTCTCCCTTTGGGAGGAATTAAACGTCCCGTGAAAATTTCTCTTAAAAGCATCACCCCACGAATCAGAGGTGGTACGGATTTCAGGAGGAGCAATCGTATACGGGATCGTAGATTATGGAGAGGGGTGGGATTCCGTTTATTACTTCCCAATTGCCGTAAAAAATGGCCCGGAGGATGCGGCGCCGCACAAGACTGGCGCGCTCCAGTCGAACTCCCTGTAGAAAATAGTGCGCCAAAACACCTGAAGCCGTATCTTCCGGGCCGTTTTTTACGGCAATTAGGAAGAAATGGACGGAATCACCCTTCTCCCAATAATCTACGACCCCGTATACGAATACTCCACCGGAAATCCGTACCACTACAAATTCGTGGGGTGATGCCATTAACCCTCACAGCGAACGTGGAGCAGTGAGAGCTATGGCAGCGTGTTGTTGAAGCAGCACATGCTCCACAACACATGAACCAATGATCGAAATCGGCCCGTTTCAGGCGCAGAATTGTGTCCAGTACTTCAAAGTTCTAGTCAAAGTTACCGTTGCACGACCGGTTTCCTCAAAAAAAAAAAACTATGGGCCGATCATGCCAGATTTTAGAAGATAAGGAATAAAATGGCATTTCATGTGTCTTTCAAGAATGAATTGAGCTTTTTTTTTATAAAAATTCCTCTGATTTTTTTAGTGCTCTAAAACTGGCAGATCATTACAGCCCTAACGGTAGCTAAACGTTTAATTTTACTTTAATTGTTGGCTGTGCAGTGTTTGCCCTTATCTGGACCTTTAGTTGTTTGCAGTTGAATTCATAATATTTGCACGAGCGGATTGCGTGTTCTACGATAAACCGGGAACGGCTACGATCAGAGAACCTGCAGTCCCCACCCATCTTATCAACTGGAAAATGTGTAAAGAAAGAAAGGACACGCGCCACCAACGGACTCTCGACAACCACCCAACTGTGCGTGCATCTGCGTTTCTCAAAACTGGATCATCTGTAAACATTGAATAATTATTGGAAACAGGTGCTCTCGGACGCCTGCTGAGCAATCGCTTATTTAGAACGTGGAGGCGACAAAATAAGGTGCATGTGGAGCTTTTGATGCAATTCCTTCGCCTATTTGTTATGAATTTTTATAGACAGGAAAGGAAAACTGAAAATGAAGACAATGACTTAGCGGACCACAATTTTCAAAAACGAAGGATCTGGAAAATTAATGAAATCCTGCCAAGAATATGTCATATATATCACTGATACGATTATTTGTCGATTATACAAACGTTAAAAAACATAAATAAAAATATTTGTGCACTGTAGGAGCTTTACGCTGATAACTAGGGCCATTATCTTCCGACACTGTATTCAACCGTAATAATCGTAATAATAAATAATCAAGAATAGATGATTTTATTGATTGGTATTTTGAGAACTACAACTTAGATCACCAGCAACCATTTTACAGTCAAACCTTCAAAAAAAGGTCATAACTGTAAGAGCAGTTTGGTCAACTCTCAAAAAAGTCGAAAAAAAAACCCAGGTAATTTCTTTGTTCACTGATATCCACAAGGTCTCATTCCACCAACGAAAAACGACTTTGAGTTTCGAGAAAACTCTCGTTAAATGAAAGTTGATCTAAGACGATAAACATGTTTTATATACGTGGAACGAATTGATTTGGAATGGAGAAGTTGGAAAAAAGGAGGTCCATTGCTTCAAGGAATCACGGAAAGACGGAAGAAATGTGCGAAATGTGTGAATTATCAGGGATAAGAACCATCAATTTTATGTAGGTTTTCTTGTGGATGACAGTAACGCACATAAAAAATCTGATCTCAACTCGCAATACTCGTTTACAATGCTCGTAGATCTCTACTGATAATCCAGGAGGAAAATGTAGCGTAGGATTCAATATGCCCGATCGCCTATGGCGGGTGTTATGCAAATATTCGCATTGGATTAAAAGCAAGGATTCTTTACCGTGATCTCTGGCCAACTAAAAAGTGGTGGTAGGGACGTGGCTGTGGCATATAAACATGATCACGCCCATTTCTCCCTGGCAATTCAGAAAAAGGCGTGTGGAACAACCTCGTGATACTGTCTTCCAGACGATGCAACTTATTACGCGATGAAACGCGATCAATTCGGCCGTCCAGTAACGTCCGCAACATAACAGATACAATTAGAATAGGCAAAGAGGTCGCCCTAACATAACAATCGTGGACGCCTTGCAGCCTACCCGTTTCGGATCACCTGTAATAAGTTGCATCGTTAGACTGACGGAGTCACACCAGACCTTTTTCGGAATCAATAACGGGAATAGAGTGTGATCGCGCTCATTTTCGTGAACTCCGCCCTGCTCATTCGCGGAGAGGTCCCAACATCGCCAAATTTTTAATATGCTGCCTTTGCGCATAACACGATGATGACAATCTCATTGAAGCAAAATCCAACACGACGTTTAGAAAACCCAAAAAATTGAACTGATTTTTTTCCGAAAATCTCATCTTCAAGAAGAAAAAAGAACTTCCGAGCTTTGTGCGCGAAAAAGATCCAATTGAATTTTCTCCATGAATTGAATGACTAATGACTGACTATGAATTAAATTTTCTCATTAATTCTAAATCTCGAGCAAGAATAGCGGTCGATGGAAAACGGCTATAGATGGAACGAAGTTTCCTGCGATTCGATCGCGAAGGATCTCCGTTCAAATATTTTCCCAATCCGAGCATTTCTCCAAAAATATCTGCAACCAAAAATTTTAAATGAGGATTTTTGAGGCAATTTTTTCCTCCTACGTGATGATACGGTTTGCAATTTCAACGAAGCGAAGAAGAATCTTTAATAATTTCTTTTCTTCGACTCGTATTCTTCTTACAACATCGCGTCACGGGGAAGGCTTACAATTTCCACGTAGTACTCGTTTATGGTTTTGCCGTCGCCTTTGTCCGCACGTTAATTTATGGAGATTTTTGTCTCCGTTACACCTTTCGAGTGCGGGCATTGTTTGGCAGCAAGAAAAAAAAAAGAAAAAGGGGTTTGAACGTCGCTCAGCAGCAAATCTTTCCAAACAACCACCAACAACTTGCAATCAACTTTTTTCACATTCTTTATTTTGCATTCGCAGACTCCGTTTTGTCATTTTAAAAGGAATATATAATAATATATAATTTAAATTATATAATATATAATTTAATTCAATATATATATATATATATATATATATATATATATAGAAAAGAAGAAAACTGAGGACCAATGCAGAAATAAACAGACAGAAAGACTTTGAAAAGCAAAGAGTAGGATTTCATTATTCAGTCTGGATATTTAACAAAGCTCTTTCTGGACTCATTAAAAAGTCTCCTAATAGACTCTTAATAACCCATCAGGCTCCTGTAGTCGTTTCAGAAAGATCAGAACAAAACAAATTTCTTTTTCTTGAATCTCTTGGATTTTTTTTTTCAGACACGGAGAGCTTCCAGTAGAGTGATCTGATACGTACGGAAGTGAAAGTGATAGGAAAGTGAAATCCAGCGGATAAGGAATGATTTCATATGTTGCCCCAAAACTTCCTTCAATTTTTCAAAGATCGTTTTTTTCTCAAGTAAACAAATGTAATTAGTAGTCAATCGCTTCCCGAAAATCAAATTGCCAAATTTTACAGTTAATATCTTTGTCTTAAAAGTCACTGACGTCTCAATCCACTCGGAATGCGCCAACGCGTTTTACTGGAATTCGTAATCGTTGAGGTTTTTGGAACGCGTGTTGGCCTATACAATGACTTGCGGGGGCCACCCGATGATCAAGTCAGTGTTTTTATCCTCCCAGACAAGTCTGGTACCAATTTATCGACCCCGGAGGGATGAAAGGCTTGGTTTGCACTAGGGCGGATTCGAACCCTCGACCGTGTGGCTACAACGGACCTCTAACCGACTTCGTTACCCCGGCTCAACTTTGTCATTTTGAAGCAACTATTCAGAAAAACGGCACCAAATGGATTTTGGTGCATGCCAACGTTCGATCTATTGCTGGAAACTCGTCGAAGATTAGCCATTCAGGTGAGGAAGTTTCACCGCTTCCACTCTATCTTCCTTATCCTCCAGAACTCGCTACATCGAACTTTCTCCTTTTCCTATCCCTGTCAATCACTATGCGCACAGAAATTTTTATTTTTAAACAATTTTTAGTCAAAACTAGCTCTCCTTTTCGAACAACAAAGTTAGTTGAAACATATGAAACATATGAGACATAGAACATATGAAACCATTAATAAATAGTACAGAAGCGAATATAAGTGATTGATTTGTGATTGTTACGCTCGATATTTCCTACCTTCTGTCTAATAATTGGATAGTGTGTTATTGTTTTAAAACAACCCCAACAATGCTTCTCCTAACAGCCATTACGACCGTATTTTGTTAGTTAGTTTTGTTTTGTTAGTTTAAACGCAATTTAGTGGTTCTTTTTGGAAAAAAAAATAAACGAAGTTTTCTCTCATCTTCTATAACTATGGTTTGTAGAAAAACAACACAATAATAGCAGTTTAGCTGTGATTTCGGCTTTTTTAATTGAATCTTCTGATAGAATTTTTTAAGCAAGTTTCTGAAAATCAATCAAAAACCTACATAATGCAAGGTTTGGGTTTAGAAACGCTTTCCTTAATCATTTAATTGAGGGATTCCATCGAGATTCCTACAAAACCCAGCACAGAACTAAAAGCCACGTGAAACTGCACGTGCAGAGCGTACACAACCACATAAGAAAGATTAGGAGAGTTAGCGCTTTGAGACAGTAGATAGCTATGGTTGTCGTATCGCAATCCGACAACGGAAATGCATCACCAAATATTATTAGGTTGAGATACAAATAATTTCCACCCACGAACATGGTACCCAGTGCTGTTTACACAGGCAGAACATTAGTTAGTCTATGGACATCAGTTTGGTATTGTGCACTCTTTTTTTTTCTTTTTTTTTCTCTACCTTGAAAATAGAGAATCAAAAAATACGCTTACGCCATGTAATAGTTTGGGAATTTAAAGGCACCACCCCACGAAATCTGAGGTGGTACGGATTCAGGTGGAGTATTCGTATACGGGATGGGAGACTATGGAGAGGGGGTGATTCCGTCCATTTTTTCCTAATTGCCGTAAATAACGGCCTGGAAGATGCAGCGCCGCACAAGGCTGGCGCGCTCCAGTCGAACTCCTTGTAGAAAATAGTGCGCCAGAAGGCCCGAAGCCGTATCTTCCGGGGGGTTTTTTACGGCAATTAGGAAGAAATGGACGGAATCACCCTCCTCCCTATAATCTACGACCCTGTATACGAATACTCCACCGGAAATCCGTACCACTACAGATTCGTGGGGTGATGCTTCTAAGCGAGGTAATAGTGCTGCGGCTACGGCTGTCAAAATATGCAATATGTATGGTAAGGAGTGATAATCGATCGGGCAGTCAGAAAATGGTTTGTCAAGTTTCGTTCTGGAGATGTGACCTTCAGGGACGAAAGGGAGGGGAAGGGGGCCGCCCTTCAGAGTCTGATGACCACATTTAGAAGTCAATATTGAAACAAAATCCACTTCCAACAACGAAAGAGCAGAGAAGCTCAACACGTCACAATCAAATTTTCTCATTATTTTTTGTGTTATCGAGAAAAAATGTATGAAAACAAAACAGAAGTTATAGCGAAAAATCTTCGAACCATAGTTTATTTCATCTTACTGGTGACGAGCCACTTATATCGTCTTCTGTGTTCTGGTTTATTTACCCAATTTTGAGTATTCTTCCTGTCCACATCTTGCATCTTGCGTATTGGGTATATCCTGGCCCGCCGATACCATTTGGTTAATCAACATTCTTATTTTGTCGGAAATATATGGGGAATTCTCGGCATTATTCCTTGCACGTGGAAGATCGATTAGTTTCCGCACGATCTTGGCTCTGTTTATAGCGCTGTCTGGGGAGCATGATTCAAAGGCGCCCTGCGCTCGGAAGGTGCATCTCTCAATATCAGTGCCGTCCCATGACTACGAACAAAACAAAGCTTTATCCTTGAGACTTTTTAGAAGTTATTTGTGGCTCAATCTGATAGTTGCTGTACTTGCGCATAAGTAAAATTTTTTCCAACTGCAGTGCAATACATCCGCCCTTGCGTACCACGACGTGATGCGCGCACGTGGTGGCACGTGACGAGCGCCACTGAAAAAATCATTATTGGATTGTGATGAATCATGACTATAAACAGTATTGCAGACAAAAAGTCTTGTCGTGCGATGCATGGATGTATCCAGCAAAGAGTTCTCATTACATCTAAAGGTACAGAAGTCGAGGATATGTCTTGAGCGACTAGACTCGGCGTCGAATATGTTCAGCCATAAGACCGCAGCGCGACGTCCACGACGTACGGTCTTCTTCTGCTTGACATTCACCCTATCTCTTTACTCCTTTCTAATTTATTGGAGAGGTATTGCACTCACTTGGTTGGACATATTTGACGCGACTTATATGTCCAACAAACATTGCTCACTATGACTGACTTTATCGAAGTCGTCCTGGCTGGAAGAGTTTTGGAAGATTTTGCAGGAGCGAAGTGAAACTGAAGAGAGAACCGAGACAGGACCATAGGATTAGAATTGTTCTCGATAAGCACAGCAGGTGTTGATTCTAGAGATTTTAGACGGTGATTCCGGAGAAAAAAGAAGTGGGTTAGGGCAGTAATGTCCATAAAATCCAGGGGCTGCTTAGTTCGTTTCTCCCCTCCATTCGTCATCCTCATCAGATTTGCAGGAATGTCTCATGACGCCATAGGCGTTTTTTTCTCCTCTGAGTAACTACGTCAATTAGGATCCGGCATTCTTGTGCAAAGAAAAGGAGAAGCTCGTTTCGGTCAACGTCAGCACCATGGCTATGGCGCATACAAACACACCTATGTATGTATTTCGGAAAAGTAGGAATATTTCGTTGACGTACGGAAGCCAACCAACCTAAGGATGCAATCCAGTGAAATTATGGAAAACGAAAGCTGCGGTAATGAGAGCGGCAGAAAAATGGGTAAGAATTCGGACAATTCAGACGATGCTAGTGAAACGAGAAAAGCCGAAAATTCCAATTTCTGACTATGAGAGTTTTCAGCCGAACTTCCGGGTCGATTTTTTTTTCGTCTCGTTCGCTTCCTTTTCAAAATTTCTCGCTTCACGCAAACTCTTATTTCAGTTTCAATACACTAGAATTTAAGCAGCAATATATAGGTAAATACCATTAAAGTTTAGTTGCTGTCACTGTTTTTTTTTCAAAAAAAAATTGTGTAAAAATTAGGTCCTTTGTAATCAGTAAATTGATTTCTATATATATCTAGAAAGGAGCAATTTTCTTGAAATTTTTCCCAAAAACGAAAAAATATGAACTTGTAGAAGTCCATATCCAATCTAAAGAAACCAAATGGTCTAGAAAATAGAGTCTATTACAAACTTACAGTAAAGCCGTCCTACTAACAAAATACCAGCTAACGAGATACGCTGAATGTCATGGAAATCCGCTATCTACGGGAGAAATCGGTGTTTTTTCGTGTTACCTTGTCGTTTCGGCTTGCAGACGTGCAATAAATTATGCCGCATGGGCGGTTTTTTCACGAACGAACCCAGTAACCACAAATAGAAATAGCTAGGGACTACGGATCCAATTGGAAACATATAAAGCGAGTAGCTTGCATTAGAGTTCTGCAAATCCGGCTCAATTATCCATGCACCATAGACTCCGCAATTAGCCCAGTAATCGAGAAGAAAATAGGAGAAAACAGAATTTATTTAGCGGAACGCGACGTACTGAGATTCATCGATAATGTAAGGCTGTAATAAATTCAGAAACGAATGGAAAATTAATAAAATAACCAAAAATAGCAATGCAGGCCATATGTGGTTTCGTCGAAAAAAAATTGCTGTGTCTGCCATTCACAATCGATCGAGAGAAGAGCCTACGTAGTGACGGATGCTTCGAAAGCAACCATCTTCACATATATGTATGTATTTATTCGCTTTTCGTTTCCATAAAGATTCATTTCTTGGAATTTCATTGATCAAAACCATGTGATAGCTGAACTGATCCTTAATGGACTGTGTGCTATGTCATGTACCCGTAGCAATCCTTAGAAACACTCGCAAGCACATATTAATGTTGCGACTGAGCTAAGACGCATTTCTGCAGACTTAGTTGGATTTATTGGAAATTAACGACATATTTATCTGAGATTTCCGGAAGTGAAAGAAACCGTAACTTTGCAAAAAAATTCCATGTAATTTTTATTACCCTTACACTCCCAGGTAGTTTTTAAGTTCTTTTTTCTCCATTCCTTCTTGTTACCCTTGACAGAATAATCATTTTATAATTATTACTTTATCATTATTATTAAATATCGCTTTTATTACGGGTGGAATAGATATTGACTCCACTAATTTTTTTTTATTTCATATTGATTTTGTCTACTCTTTCAGGTTGTGCAAATCCATTTTCAGCTATTTCCGTCGTTCTAATCTTGTTATTTTGATTTTTCAACGTCACTGGTACATAAAAAAGTAAAGGACCACGCCCTTTCACATATAGCTGAAATGACTTGAAAATAAACAAAAACGGTTGGAGAAAAAAAAAACTTCCACTACCCGCCGCTTGCGTTCAGCTTCAAGAAAGATTCTACTGAAAATAAAATAAAAATTACCCGGAAAATTTACATTTTGTTTTAATAAGTCGCGGATGAAACGTGCAGGTAATAAGCAGTAGAAGAAGTTTGCCCTGAAGCATAAAAAGATGGAATTCAGAATGTTTGATCAGAATAAAGAAGGTGGACAATGATGTTGTGAGAATGAAATAAATTATTTCGAAATATTTCCTTATTACTTCCGCTGTAATATGTTGAATAAATACCAGTAAAATTCTGTTTGTGCATGTGCAACAGCGAAATTAATGGAATATACAATTTAAATTAGAAAAAAATCGAGGGAACTACGACGAAACCATGGTGATGGTGAGGAAACGAGTCCGTTAACTAACCATTCGGATGGTAAAACTTCGATTCGGAAAAACTGGGAAAAATCCGAGCAAACCTATAAATCAGTCGAATCTAGATAGATACATATGTATGTAACTGGAACAACGAAAACTCTTGTAACGGTCTTCCATTCAACCAGCCAGCCCCCACCATCCCATTTGTAATCTCGGGAACGAATCTCCCGATCGATTGCCCCAAAATACATGGCTGAGTTCGACACACGACATTGCCACGTATGACATAGCAAATACACGGAAACATGGCACATAGAAGCATTTCCATGACATCGAATGAAAAAGGGAAGAATTTTCGGCCCGATGAAAATGTTCTCGAGGAACAATAGGTGAGCGAAGCATCCGGGTACGTTACATTTTGCAAGTGCAAAAAAAAACAAAGGAAAAATCACAAAAAAAATTAGAGTAAAGAAACAGAAGTATGAAAGTGTTATCCAACGTCAGAATCTCATACAAACAATTGTTGATCTCCCTATCAATCTGCTTTCTTTCTCTATTTCTCTCTCTATTTCTCTCTCTCTCTGTCGACTAATCCTAGAAAACTTCAACCTTCACTTTTTTTCAGGATATTAAATGATAAAAATTTCACCTGTTTGAATAGGTACTTTGCAGTCATATTTTACAATATTAATGGAAGTTACGAGAAATTTTATTTATAATTTACAGCTCTCAGTCCATAATGGATCACATAGATATCCGTGAAAACAAGAGAACTACCGAGAGATGAAAAAAAAATCCTAATTTTAACAACACTATCTGAATCTTTATTAATTACGAAAATAAATTCGATCGCATTTTCACGCAAACATCGCTTACGCAGAAACGAGACATATTTACTTTATATGTATATGATTCAGAAGAAATTCGGATTTCTGAGTCTTTCTAAAAAGTTCTGAAATTCTACAGGAATTCTCCAAAAAACTTCTGAAAATTTTGAATGCTGTAAAATGCTTAGAAAATGGTTCTGCTTAAGAAGAATCCGATTTTTCGGTTCCCTCCCTTCCGAAAATCACTAGAAATATTTATCTTTGGAAAAAAAAGACAAATAAAAAGAAAATTTTGAATAGAATAAGATAGGCCTAGAACAACGTTAATTTTCTAGAGGAATATAACTCCATGAGTAATATTATTATTGGCGTGAATTACACTGAAGCAGTCCCTCAACAGTCTAAAAATTGAAGAACCTTTGAACAAAAAAAAGCTCTGCTACGTATACCTCAACCAACTACAGTATCCCTAACAGAGAAATGTGATTGAGGAGCATACACAGATGCAGTAGGAGGAGATGTAGCCGATTACACGGTGACCATGACCTCTCCTCATCCATGGAGAATCATGAGTGGTTAAGTTCAGAGATAAAGTGCTCTTTCTTTCTTTTTTTTTTCTCGGAGAATTTTATGGCACGTGTCTACTAATACTTGTTCTATAACCCCTATTAAAATTCTATTCTTTTTAATTAATTTTATTCATAATCTTACCAACGATAAAATGAATGTACAAAAAAGAGCGTGTCAAATGTTCTTACTTCCTGATTAGAATTCCGTGAGATTATTTTACTATAGATTCTCAGAAACAATGATTACCATCATGATATGATAATTTGTTGAACTAATCTAAAATTGTGCCTGTCAGATTCTCATAGAAAGAACTTTGTTGAGTTGAATAAAAAGGTCTTGGCGCACTCAAAACGAAACACGGCTGAAACATAAGGGTCCATTTAAAATTATGGTGACCAATCATGACTGAAATCTAAAAATTGAACTAAAAAATCAGACCCTAAAGGATTATGTGTTATCTACATCACGCAAGTAGCAACTATTAAAAAAAACGCAAAACTGGGAGCACTTTCAGAAATAAGAAGAAGTGAATAAGTAAGGATTGAAATGAAGAGTAGAATGAGAGAAATATTAATAATTAAAAAAAGATCTGTTTCTAAGGTTTCAAGTAGTTGTTTCATGTAGTGGGAATTGAATGCTTATTTATCTGGCAAGGTTCTCCTAACAAAACAAGGTATTGCGGACGGATTGGATAAAACAGTGTTTGTGAATCACTAAGCGTAACTACATAATCACAAGAGCTATGCATCAAAAATCGCGTAACTACATAATCACAAGAAAATCCACGAATGAAGAGAAATACATTCTTCTGGCATGTCTAGTAGCCATTATCGGATTAGGGACTATGAGCAGAGTGAGGCAGGAATAAGAACGTCAGCTAAACCTGAACGCAGGAAATTTCTGCTGATTTTTGAACGAGTTCAGAAAGAAAAAGAATGAGTTACAAAAAATTTGAAAAAGAAACGCAACGAATTTTGTTAAATGAATGAGTTGCTTTTTTTAACGTGAAAAGAAATGAGATCATATTGCCCTTCGACTGTCTTTGAATCTCGGCAT
Source organism: Necator americanus (assembly GCF_031761385.1). Taxonomy (NCBI): domain Eukaryota; kingdom Metazoa; phylum Nematoda; class Chromadorea; order Rhabditida; family Ancylostomatidae; genus Necator; species Necator americanus. The sequence goes on from NC_087374.1 coordinate 12,792,575, forward strand.
GTTGAAACGTAGTTTTTAATTGAATTTTAAAAAAATCCATTGGAATTTAAACAAAGAAAAAAGAATAGTGACGTTCTTTCAGCAACAGATTCTAGATATATGATGTGCAAAACATGGAAAATAGCGATGTTCTCATATTCTGTGAGTTCGTGAGAATAAGCTTAATAAAATGGCTAAATTTAAGGGAAATCTTTAAAAAATTACAAAACATCAATCTTAAAAAAAAATACAAAAGATCAATTGCGTATAATCAAACAATGCGCATCTAATTCTACCTATGGCTGGAATCACAAAAAAAAAGACTAAAAATGTTTAACTGAAGAGGGCTAAAGAATGAATGTGGTTTAGTTCTCCTGGAAACCAAGGTTGTCGATAAAATTAAAAAACAAATGTCCGCCAAAGATCTTCAGGAATTGCTAAGCGCTCAACTATCCGATGTTGAGAATATTTCTAATCAAAAAATCAAAGGAAATTTCGTCAATTTATGTCAAAAATTTTGAGTTCGAGAAGAGCTGATTCATCATGACGTCCAAAGATTCAGAGTGGCCACTGCTTGGTTTTCAGAGCTATGCACTTCTTATCTTCTCATCTTTTTTTTCGTTAAGAAGTTATCAAAGAATTGAATGCTGATGTAGTGCTGCTTGGAATCATGGCATCATTCTATTGTTAGCTGAAGCCGCCGACAAACAAGTGATTCAGCTTCATTCGCTTTGCAGTGCAAGCAAAACACACAGAATATTTCACGATGATACCGTGGTTCTACAGAAAACTGACTCACCGTCCCAAACATATTGAACATCTAGTTCTTAAAAGAAACACAGCTCAAAATTTGCCGATTTTGAGATTTGTCTAAAAAAAAACGATGGGGTTAGAGCTAAATTATGAGCGTATGTTCACGCTCAATTCCCACTTATTGTCCCAGAAACGGCCTTTCCCTGTGAATTCTCCAACCTTGAGATTCCTTATAACGCCACCTACGTATATGTACATACACGTCGGTTTCCTCAGTAGCCTATCTGGTGATTTTACTTGAATAGGCTTCTGGAGAAGCCTCACGGTGTATTGTAAATGTTATTACTGATATTATTATCGTTATTATTATCTCGTCGTTCCGCAGACTATTTCGCAGGGTCCGCGCGTTATTAGGTGTCTCGTAGAAATATTCGTACAGTAAGGCCGTTTCAGACGCCGTTTTTTTAGTATTGAGGGGAAAGCAACGTAAGCACGATCATACTCGTATTTCCAGTCTCAAATCCTATCTTTTCCTGAAGGGATCCCATCATCGTCAACAGTTTCGTGGTATGCAGCCTTTAACCTAAAAGCTCGCATGCAATCTTTCTTCTCAACGCGTTTGTAGTCATGGGTGTTGGACTTTGAAGCGCAAAAGTTTCATTGGTGATTCGAAATGTTTGAATTATGCTACAGCGCCAAGAATATTGACTATTCCCGTGCAAAATAGTACGATCGTTGGAGCGAAAACGTTCTCTGCACACTCGTTTTGCAAGTATTGTGATTTTTCTCTCTTTTTTTGTGAGATTCCCGATAACAAAGGCCAATTAAAAATGATGTACAAAGTGAAGTCACCACAAAAACGTCAAACTGGCATCAGGGAGCAAAATTTCGAATTGATTTGAAATATCGCTGACAGCGCCGAATTTCCTAGCGACTGCTATCTAAACCTCTAGAATGAATATATAATAATATAATGCTGAATATATAATAATATAATAAATGCTTATGTAATATTTGAATAAATATTTTTTGAGCATGTATTGCGATAGAACGCTAGGAATGAATGCACTACCGTATTCATTCCCGGCTGATTCCGGGGACCGAGTAAGGAAATAAAAATGAAGGAAAGATTATAAACTTACCCTAGACCTAGAAAAATAAGAACTAATATAGTATATAATGAGGTATAATAATATATAATATATGATATTATGATAATAAAGATAAATCGTAAAAAACCACACAGAAGACTCCATTTGTTGATCCCCTCAGTATTTCTGAATTTCACCAATCTTCTCCGTTCATGGCACTCGACACCTGGACCTCCACCACCGCATACAACAACTGTAAGTTAATTGGCAGAAAAAAATTAAAATTTTCCTACTCCCTCATAAAATGGCGATTTCGGAGAGAAACCAAATACGTCAGGTGCTGTTTTCCAGTTTAGTTTACGTTTTATGTGTTATGTACGTCAGTGTAGATGAAACGCGTAAATCAGGATCGATTTTTCCCACCAGGAGCGGATTTAATAGCGTCGCTTGTTTATTTTTATTGCTTTTTCTCAAATCAAGTTTGCCAAATTTCATTCTCTAAAGTTAGCCACATTCGGTGTTCGAAAATGACCCCTAGAATTAGAATTATAACCCCATCGAATATGGGAAACTTAGAGGTATATTTTAGAGGTCGTGAATTCGCTTGTAGAGATCAATATCAATCCATAAATCGATCCATATCCTCCTGTACAGGTTAGCGAACCTATTTCAACTTGTGGTATCAGACCTTAAACAAACAAATAAAAGGAGCAGAATGTTTTATCGCCAAAAAATTCTGTTCATCAAAACTAAGAAATAAATTAAATTAAAAATTCCATTCACTTGCAAGAGAAGGAAGGAAAATTTTGCACTTAAAGGTCCAAAAAAAGATTTTAAATTATTTATTCTCAGTTAATAGAATTATTTCAACATTAATTTTTTTTTCAGGGGTAAAATGCTTGCAACGTATGATTTCCTTTGAAAACATTTCGTAAAATAATATTTGATTGTTGACGTGATTCAGAAATTCTTTGATCGTTTCTCACGCAACAAACAAATTTCAACGCGGTCAACAGATGTTTCCACAAAATTGCGTACATCAGTGCCGTTCGCGAAGAAATTTGTTCAGGTGCGGGTAGTTTTCATCGCTGCGAATGACCGGACACTCCTATGGTATCGAAAGTGACGTCAACATCATGCTATTATCGTTTTAAGGCTATTTTTTCAAGGGGGACACGTTGATCAAATGCTATCTTTCCCATCGTATGCGTCTCAACTGAACTTCCATCACCATGTCACTCTTTTTTTCCTCAAAAAAAGAGTTTTCTACTAATTAAAGCTGAACTTTGCAATTTGGAAAGATTTTCATGAATAAAAGTTAAAGGATAAAGTTTCTGGCGTTAATCAATCCGCTTGGGATGCGCCCCCACGTTCACTTCAATTCAGAATCGTTTGAGGTTTACGAACGTGTATCTGGCCTATACAATGACTTGCGGTGGCTAGCCGATGTGTCAAGTCAGTGCTTTTTTCCTCCCAGACAAGTCTGGTACCAATTTATCGACCCCGGAGGGATGAAAGGCTTGGTGAGCACTAGGGCGGATTCGAACCTCCGATCGATCGTGCAGGAAGCGGAACCTCTAACCGCTACACCACACCCGCCCTTTTCATGAATACCTCTGCAAAAAAAGCATACATCGTTCTCGAAAATAGCTCCAGTCACCCAGCCTTCCCGCAGATTCGACGATTTCTTGCTCTCTTATCAACTCTCTCTGCTTGTAATTTCATTTCTTTCAATTTTGTAATTCGTAAAAATTACACTGGCTGGAATCCTGCATACTGTGTTGAGCTATTCCTTCTAAATTCTTTCATAACTCTTTCGAATTAGTACGATAAGTTATATCAGCGCGAGAAAGAAAGAATGTTCCTGCAAAACTCGTTCTGTATTACTAGGGATCTGTGTGGTGCAGGGTAGGAGGTTTCTTGGTTGACCTGAGAGCGGTCTTGAACCAGTGACCGTACAGTAGTTACAGCAAAACATCCCACCCCTGCTTTGCACCTGCCTTACGCGCTAATTAAAGACATCACCCCACGAATCTGAGGTGGTGCAGGTTTCAGCTGGAGTATTCGTATACGGGATGGGAGACTATGGAGAGGGGGTGATTCCGTCCATTTCTTCCTAATTGCCGTAAAAACGGCCCGGAATACGCGGCGCCGCACAAGGCTGGCGCGCTTCAATCGAACTCCCTGTGGAAAATAACGCGTTTTTTTTACGGCAATTAGGAAGAAATAGACGGAATAACCCTACTCTCCGTACTCTACAACTAGGCATAACCCACATGAAACCCGCACCACCCCAGATTCGTGGAGTGATGAATTTAAATACGCCACTATCCACGTTTGTAACTAGAAGGTTACTTCAACCTGTGGTTTTTATGAAGAATCCGTGCAGGTTCGTAAAGCCGACGTGAAGTTGAGAACTGCATGAGCAGGCGAGTTGACAGCGCTTAACCAACACCGAAACAAGGAACATAGAAATCTAAGAGCAGCATACCACGAATCTGACGTTGTATGGAATTCCCCGTGTAAAGCTTTTATACAGGGTCGTAGATTGCGGAAAACCAGGTGGTTCCGCTGATCTCTCCGTAGTCGCTGTAAAAAAGCGGCCCGAAAGCAGCCGTTCTCTACGTTGTTTTTTTTAAGTTAGATTCTGCGGTGTAAATTATGAAGCGCGGCTCTGCTCGTCTTCTCTCCTAAAAACTCTTCTAAAAAAAAGCGTGGAAGACGGCATTCTTTCCTACGAAATCAGTTGCAACGCGCCGCCTTTGTGCACCCGCTGCATCAACGAGCGAACCTTCGAGGATTAATAAGGTCTCCTCACCAGCGTATTCAAGTTAAACTACTGAATAGACGGGTGAGGAGAACGGATCGTGTACATAGAGGCGCGTTCTGACGCACCTCGTACGAAATAAAGCGATTACCATACCGTTTCTTACGGCTATCACGGAGAGATGAGCCGCACCACGCGGTTTTCCGTAATCTACGACTCCGTACAGAAGCATTCCATGAGAAATCCATACCGCATCAGATTCATGGCATGCTGCCATTAATGTCAGTGACATGGTTTGCAAGAAGTACGAAGTACGGTTTTATTTCCTTCGTTTTTTTTGTTCTTCTCAAGGATAGATATACCGACTCCTATCTGTTGTCCTACATTGTTTCGTTTTTAATCTGTGATCCTGGAATGGTCAGAAAGCCGTTCACCAATGGCTACTACCGATGTGAAAGTTCACTGAACAAGGCGGTCTGCTTCTCTCCTCATAAGGTTTGACGAGTTATTCATAACACTTAGTTTCTTATACTGCACTGTACTATGTACTACACTATTACGTACAACTTGTAATATTTTTTGGATGCGATAACACTCACAGGTTCTTTATTCATTGGAAGAGGATGTTTTATCCATTTATTTGTTTATTGAACGATATCACAATTTTACAATGTGTCGTTGCATGCTTCGTCTCCATCTGCTCGCAACAGTACTGACGGTTCGCACCCAAATCCGGAGATTCACGACGATGGTCAAATAGTTCAGCATCAGTTTGTTAAATTCGAATTTGCGAAGATTCGAGTACGAATCTTGTGAGTTGGGCGATCTGAACTTAACCTTGAATTTTCAATTTTGCGCACTGTACTGTTGCTTCGGTTTCAAGAGGGTGTTACTCTGCAACAGTAGAGCGGCTCAAAATTGAAAATTAGAGGTTACGTTCAGGTCGCCCAACTTACAAGATTCTTACTCGAACCTTCGTAAATTCAAGTTCCCCGCTGGGGATCAACTCTTTTTCTCCCATTACACTACATATAGTAGGGTCAAAACGATATGAAGAACGATACTTGATACAGTTGCGTAACGGCTGCGCTCGAAGCGATGCGGTGGAGGTAGCGGTTGAGATCAAGAAGGATCCATGGTAACACCACTCACTGCTACAATTTGCACCATGGTCCCACCTCGATCCCAACCGCGCTGCTTAGGAAACTGCACCTAGCTTCATATCGTTTTGACTGAACCAAAGAATCTGTTAATCGAGTCTCTGCAGTGACCAGCACTTATTCTTGCCTGCGTGGCACGGGAGTAGGGCGAGTAGAGCTTCTCTACTCTGTCCTCAGTTCTGCATCTTGCGACGGCCCAAACAACCATATAGTGGGGTCCAAACGACATGAAGCACGCACGCAATTGCGTACGCAGCTTTTCTCAAGGTGCTTCGGTGAAGCGTAGCGGCCAGGAGCGTGGTGATATCCTTGCTGGCACCACCCATCGCCGCAGTTTGCGACGGTCCCACCTCGATTCCAACTGCTGCCTCTACCACGCCGTTTCGAGGCAAATGCACTTCAACTACACTCGTGATTGTCGTTTTGACCCCACTATATATAGTTGGGTCAAACGACACGAATCACGAGTGTAGTTGCGTACGCGCTCGAAACGGCGTCGTGGAAGAAGCATTTGGGACCGTCGCAAACTGCGGCGATGGGTAGTGCCAGCAAGGATATCACCACGCTCCTGGCCGCTACGCTTCACCGAAGCACCTTGAGAAAAGCTGCGTACTCAATTGCTTCATGTCTTTGTGACCCTACTGTACGTCGACGCTGAAAATTATTGGGTATAATACCTCAAACGTTTGCCGTTTTCATGGTGGATTTTCCCAACGGATGTACAGTAGACACCTGTGCGATGGGATAAGGGATGAAGAATAAAGGATAAAGCGTCGGGCACCAATCAATCCGCTTAGGATGCGCTGACGCGCTCTGGATCATGTGTGGTTTATGAACGCGTGTCTAGCCTATGCAATGACTAACGATGGGACCCACGCTTAATTCTATCCTTGGATTCGAATGAAGGCAATGGCTGCGTGATTGAGGATCTGCCACCGCGATATCAAAGATTCTCGGCTTTAATGATAATCATTCCTGCATGTGCCCTGTAAAAAATCATATATATTATATACATATTTATCTATTTATTTGAAAACGCCCACAGGTCTGGCACCAAACAGAAGACAGAAACGAAAAACAGCAGAGCTCACTAGAATTTCTCCAAAGTCTTGGTATAATTCAGAAACACTGGCCCTTTATTCCTATTGTGTGATGGCCGTTCTCCTGCTACAGAAAGTGGAAAAAAATCCTCACCCGAGATCTTTTTCCCAACACAAAACGCTAGAGTAGACGGTATCATAACAGTACAAACATTTTTGGCAGTCTGCAGTTTCCTTTTTTACCTTGTTTTATACTCTATAATGGAATAGTTATAGGATCACTTTTTCAAGAAAAAAAACAGCTTACCCCACATTCACATAGTGGCTGCTGAATATTCGTGGATTAACCGTCATTGGATATTTGAGGCCAGTTTAACCCAATTACAGATATTATAGGGATTGAGCCGTCGAGAGCTTCCACCGCTTACGCCGTATCATAAACGGTTACGCCGTTACTGTTAACATCTCTAGCTCCCTCCCTGTTGAAAAAAATTTCTGCGCTCTTATGCTAGTAGTTCAATGACAAAAAAAATGACTGAGCTTCTATTTTTGTAATCAAAGAACAGGATCGGTTCATTCTATAGCATTAGTGTAAGATACTGGAGAAATGTTTGATTGATTATGTGTAACGAAAGTGATTCTGAGGGATATACGGGGTTTTTCACATGGATTTGACAGAGTTTGAGTCTCCGTATGCGTCAAATACTTCTAATACGTCACCTAATTGTAATCCGAGATACGTCCACATGATTCGTCAGTGCTACAAGCGGAAACACTTCAATCTTGCGAAATTTCTTGAGATTTGTATCCTTTGAAACAAGCAAATCTGATTATTTTTGCTCTCATACCAGCGAAAAAAGCTGCACAACAGAGAAAGTAGTATCTTTTTTTGTAGTCTTTTTTTCGAATGTTCTCGAGAGTCGAATGTTCGAGGAGTCCAGATTTTTATTTTCTTCTATTTTCATTTTTTTCGGACCGCTCGCTCGTGGACGCGGCGCGAGTACAAGGGTATCACGTTGCAGCTGACTTCGTAGGTTTTTTTTTCTTTTTTTTTCTATTTTCTAAATCCTTTTCTAAGATTCTAAGAGCAGAGGAAATACAAAAAATAGAAAAATCTAAGATTTTTCTATTTTCTCTGCTTTCGGCCCGCCACTTTGTGAAATTGTCGAAGAAAGCCATGCTAAGAGTTTTTTTAATTCAAAAAATGAATTATTATGAAGTGTAAAAATGAAATCTTCTATGAGTCCTATTTTGCCTTCTTTCATTTTTCCTCTCATCGGTGTCTTATCCATTATCTCACTTCCTTATCTTTACAGTATAGTCTTTAAATTCATCTTCTTATACTGTATTCTATTATTATTTTTAATGACTCACTTTTTGCCACGGGTCATACAAAAGTGATCATCGCATTTCCACACAATCACAACATATAGTAGGGTTAAAACGACATGAAGCACGTACGCAATTGCGTACGCGAGTTCTCCCGAGACGCTTCGGTGGAGCGCAGTGGCCAGGAGAATGATGAAACCCTTGCTGGCGCCACCCATCGCCGCAGTTTGCTCGGTTTCAACTCGGTTCCAACCGCTGCGTCCACAGCGCCGTTTCGAGCGCGTACGCAAATGCACCGCAACTACACTCGTGATTCATGTCGTTTTGACTCGACCACAAAGGCAGTGTATCACTAATTTGACGTGGTACGTAACAGCAGGGAAAACGCGGTCTCCGATTGCATTGTAGATTACGGAAGCGAGGTTGGTTCAGCTGAATTTCTCTTAATCACCCCGTAAAGAACAGCGTTCTTTTCTACGAAGTCAGCTGCAACGCGATACCCTTGTACACGCGCCGCGCCGCTTCCACGAGCGAGCGGTCCAGGATCAATGAGGTCTCCTCAGCAGCGTATGAAAGGGTTCACGTTCTGACGAACCTCGGCAATGAACCAGTTCTGAGGCCGTTTTTAGGGGCTATAGGAGGAATAAAGCTGGCCCACGTTCGTTTCGTTCGTTTCCGTAATCTACAACCCCAACTCTACGTTTTCCCTGCGGTTACGTACCACGTCAAATTCGTGATGCGCTGACTTCGGCGCAGCAGCAACGAAGCTGTCAAATTTCTCATTTTCATTTTTTCAAAAGAATTTCCTTGGTTATGACCAATTAAAACCTAAAAATAGAGAAGGAATTTGACTAGGAACACGATAGTTTTAACTGATCATTTCTTTACATTTTTCCTTTTTTAACCCAGGATTATGCTATTTGGATGCCTCTGTTTCCTCATTTTGCTAATTGTTCGAAAATTCTCCACTTTGCTAAACTTCTTCATCCCTGAGATCTGTTGCTATCCACTCTCGCACCTTTTAAGAGGAAACACTAGAAATTACTCTTTTTTCCCTGCTAGAAGTAATATGTGAGACAGTATTCGTCGCACTACTCCCAGAAACATTTCTGTAGAATCTGCGGGGCTCATGCTATACCTGCTGCTATGAAAATCATGCCACTTCTATCATGGACTAATTCTCAAGTTTGCGGTAAAATCCGGCAGACCAAAAAATTGGCAGTGTTGGTGATCACGCTCATTTCTTTCCAATCATCCTGGAAAACAGCTTTACTGGGGCCTTTTTCCTAGGCACCTCAGAACGACACTTTTTAGTATCCGTGCGGGCTCCATCAGCAGCATATCCATCGGTTTCACTTAAATAGACTACCGAGGAAACCTCATTGATTATCGCTCGCTCGTTTGTGGGTGCTGCGTGCGCAAGGATGACGCGTCCTAACGTGCCTCGTAGGGAGAAACATCCAGTAGAGTCATTTCCCACGCCATTTTTCAAAATGGGTAGAACAAACTGCACCTCATCATGCTAATACCCATGATCTACGCCCCGAACTCTTTCTTCTCCTGAAGGATCCTGAGTTTAAGGGGTAGCGTTCAGAGTATTTCTTTTTCGCCATTGTTCGAAAATCGGATGTAGTCATCTCATTTTCTGAGGACGGAAACATCGGTCATTCAAAAAATCTGGACTCTTCGAACATTCGACTAACCGAATACAGCTGGCAATGGACCCTTTGAATAATTTCTAGTTTTCGAACGATTCACGTTCGGTGATTGGTCTATCCGATTATTCGAATATTCGCTGAATAGCTCTTAGTCGGATTCATTCACAACAGTGGTGGCGCTCTTTCCTCCCTCGTCGCACTCATTCTTTCCATCAATGTACAAACAAGTCGTAATTTTAAAATTGTTGGGACTTCTGCACCAGTAGATCAACATGTCTATGGCAGCTGATGTTGATTGAGAATTCTGTAACCTATCCTTAAACGTCGGTTGCTGCACAATTAATGGACTTATTGATCGTGACACCACGTAATGGCATAACAAAGTCCTCGAAATCCGTTAAAGGCTGTATCAATGGCAGAAAAGGGTAGTCGGAGTGGGTAAACAAAAGAATGGCAAATATTAGACGAACTAGTTAACTCTATACTCGCATCGTACGTTGAAGAAAACAACCACTTTCCGTGGTTCTTCTGGAATTTTCATCTCGCTGACGAAATGCGTGAATCATAGCGGTAGTGAGGCGCATTTGTTGGGTTTGCCCGACAACGACGTTGGCGAGAAAAAACGGCTGCTCTGCTTTTCGGATCGACATAACCGGACTTCGGTTCTAGCTGTTCAGCGGCAGCAGCACCGACGATCGAGCGCGGAACGCTCTCCGCTTTCCTCGCGAACTCTCTCCGCACACGCTGCTTCAACTTCCGGTAGTTGGATGTGGTTTTTTCTCTTCTCTCGCGGAATCGTCTGTGTCTACTATCGTTTCGCTTCTGCTTCCGCTTCTGCTTATACAAGGACGATTCGTCGTCGGCGTTGCGTTCAGATGCTGCTATGTGAATGACGCAATCGCGTCGGAATGCGACGTGTGTTCGCCTGGCACACGCCGGATGATTAACGTCGTGGATTGTCTTCACTAACACTAACTCTGTTCTATGTGACGCATTAACCAGCAAAGAGCTGTTCCGTTACTGCCGTCTTCAGCAACTTTTTGACACATCGCTTTTTTTTTGTTTTCTCAGGGTAAAATAGACATATTGATGATTTAATTTGATTAAATTTCATTTGTAGATTCTCAAGGAAAGATAAATCCTATAAATTGTGTTATCTTTGGGAAAATCGTGATTTCTCATTCTCTCACTTCAGTTTCAACGACTACTAGGCAACCGTAAAGTTTGTTCCATTTGATTCTCCGAGAATTCGCATCCCGAAATCCGTTACTATAGCTACGACTGCTTCAAATTTTACCATTCTTATTATTCATACTGTGTTATTTATTACTAACTTTATTATTTATTGTATCATGGTACTTAGTATTTGTGTTTATTTATTTATTTTAATTGTATTTATTTTTTTTTGCAACTGCAAATTTCCGGTTTTCCTCATAAGATTTCTTCTTCACATTCTTCTAGATTATTTCGAAACATGGAAGGACTCAATCATTTCTCCGAACCATTTACTATTGTTAATCCGATAATAAATCATCAAAATGATGCTTTTGTTCTTTTTTTCCCTATTTCCTAAGAAATCGAATATTTTCGAAAAGAATATCCAAGAAGACCAGCTACAATACCGCTACTAACTTGTGTCCCAAAATCCGTCGCCGACGGATTAATCCGTCGCAAACCGTCGGAATTCTTGGAAGTGGTCAAAATTAAATTTTGAAAGCACCATTCGAAAGTAAATGAGCTGCTGATTTCAAATATACTTCGAGAATTTACTTTTGACAAATGTGTGGCCTGAAAATGGGCAAAGTTTCCTCAAGCCCCGTTAATTACTTTCACACCTCCGCAATCCTTCCATTGGCATATCCCGCGGATACATCTCCATGGAAGGAAGGGGTGTTCATAGGATTTCCGCTTATTTCTCGAAATTGGACAAAATGTTCATTACATCCGTAATCAGGAGGTTATTTAGAGCATTTTGGTACCACATCATATGTTGGTCCGAAATTTCCATTCTCTTCGAAATTCACGAAAGTGCTCCATCGAAGATTAATAAAACGTCACACTTTCAAGGCTGTAAAAAATCTTCTCGGAAATTTTTCAGCAAACAACTTGTACTTGACAATAGTTCATATTGTAAGCTTCTAGCTTTGAA